>NC_066617.1:99770604-100423413 GCF_025201925.1 Gopherus flavomarginatus | reverse complement strand
CAGAACCTGCAGCACAAATGAAGGAGGTGGGAGATGTGTGCCCCTTCCCAGCTCTGGGGTGGGGCAGGGGTGGGGTGAGAAGGGGAACCCTTCAGATCTCAGCGCAGTTGGGAATTCCCGTCTTCTTCCCTGCTCCCCCATCACCCTGCCATTAGCAAACCCCACTTTGCCATGCCAGAGAACATGCTCCCCAGCATTTCCTGGAAGACAACTGGACTGTTTGGCTGGGGCTGGGGCCGGGGGCTCCCCAGGGCCTTAGAAAGCCGGTGACCTCTCTTCTGAAATGCACCGGAGGCAGGGAGAGCCCTGTGCTATGTGCCCTTCCTCAGTGAACGAGGGAAGCTGATGTGGCCATGAGCCAGGGGACCCAACCCCCCAAGCTCAGGGAACCCTAATGGAGTCCGAGGTGGAGGAAAAGGAGAGAGAGCCTCCAGTTACATGCTAGAGTCTGTAGAAACCCCACAAGTCTTGGGGAGGTGGGAGGAAGCCTTGAAGACCCAAAACCCTTAAAATGACAGGGAGGGGCTCTTTGTTTGGTGACATCCCCCATTTTCTCTTGGTGGGGGCTGCCCCCCAAGGGAGTAAGCAGGAGCCCCACCCCCATCCTTAAAACCCCCCACAATCTGGAACAAAATAACAACAGGAACATAAAAGCAATGGTTAGTGGTTTAGTCTAGGCCTGGTTAGCATCCTTCTCTGCCCCCTGCCCATGCCTAACCCCCTCTTCATCCTTCCCTCCCGTTAGCCCATCAGCGTCATTACCACAGTGTCAAAGCAAGCGGCTCCTCCCAACCAGCTGCATGAGGAACAGTGGTCCCCATAACACAGGAGAGACAATTCACTGCGGGAGTCTGTTTTTTGTTTGCTTTCTTTCTTTCTTTCTTTCTTTCTTTCTTTCTTTCTTTCTTTTTTGTAAACTTTGTAAGAAATGGTTCTTGGTTCGTTTTTGTCATGAGGGAGGAGCCTGTTCAGTTTTTGTTCACAGTCAACTGGTTCTTTTGTTGGTGGCTGTTGGGTTCTTTTCTTTCCTTTTAAAGAGAAGTCACAACTTCTGCTGAGCGGAGACGCCTTTCCAGTAATCCAGGATGTCGTGCAGATCCTCGTCCTTGGCAAACTGGACTTTCTTCCGCAGGGCGTGGCCAGCCGCCATGTAAACCTCCTCCCGGTGGTGCTTCTTGTAAGGCCGGAAGCGCTCCCAGATCTTGTGGGTGCTCTCAGATGAGTACTCAGGGCTGGAGGAGTAGCCCGAGAAGTAGTGTCTGGGGGAGAGCTGGGAGTATGTGGAGTCCCGCTTGGAGCGGGAGAGCGGCTTAAGGAACGACACCCGCTGGCTCAGGGTGTCGGCGCTCTCCTCGTAGTACAGGGCCGGGAAGGAATGTCGGTGCTCGCTGCAATGGTAAGAAGGTTTGACCTCTAGGTGGTGGATGGCGCCCGGGGACACCAGGGGAAGACGATCCAGGGGGCTGTTGAGTGGGCTGCCTTTCTCGATATACTTGGAATCCGACTTACTCATTGGCGGGTGGTCTGGCACGTCAAGGCTGAAGACCTTGGCACTCTTGATGGAGCCGCTGGATGAGACGCTGCAGGTCTTCCTGGCCACAGCCGCATCCGCGCTCAGCTGGCGCTGCAGGGGGTGGTGGGAGCTCTCCTTGTAGGGTGGTGACAGGAAGCCAGGCCGCTCCAGACCACCCGAGGAGCCGGCGGGGATGGACTGGCACTCAAACGCCATTTCCGAGTCAACGCCGCTCCCTCCTCCCAGGAAGGAGGCTGTATCCAACTTGAGGGCATCAATGCAGTTGTTGATGATCTGGTTGACCTTGTCTACCTCCTTGGCGATGGTGGAGATCTCAGCTGCTGAGCCTTGGCCGTTGTCAAGCTCACGCAGATCGTCGTCCCGCTGGGCTCTCTCCAGGGCATCCCCGCCACCCGTCCGCACCTCAATGTAGTTGCCCTTTGTAGTAACTTTGGGGGTCTCCATCCCAGCCTCCATTGACTTGGACGGGGGCAGCTTCTCCCCGATCATGGAAGGGATGGAGGACATCCGCGAGACAGGGATGACGGGCGGCTCGCCCAGCTTCTGCGAAGAGTGGACGATGGAGCTGGTGTCTATATCCGAGCCGTAGCGCATCTCCAGGATGGTCTTCTTAACATTGAGGGATTTCTGCTTCTCTTCTTGCATCCTTCGCTTCCTCAGACAGTAGTACACCACCCCCAGGACGATGACCATCCCAAAGAGGCAGCCCAGGATGGTCATAATGTAGTGAGTGGTGGTGGAGGTATTGGGCACTGGGTCCTCCCTCCCCTTGCTCCTGGTGGCAAAGGACAGGCAGGTGTGGTTGTAGCGCTTGGAGTTGCGGATGGAGGCCACACAGAAGGTGTAGTCTGTGTGGGCCTTCAGCTTGCTAAGAGTGACATACTCCTTTTTGTTCTTCAAGGTCGTGACATCAGAGACGTAGCTGTTGTTGTACTGGACCAGCACGTACATCTTGCTGAAGGGTGAAGGGATTGTCACCACCAAGGTGGCTGAGGTGATGGTCACGTGGTGCAGCTTGATGCTGGGGTTGAATGAGGAGTCGGTGGTGGAGGAGGCCGGGGGCTCGACGGAGAGGAAGTCCCCGGGGTTGAACCCCGAGTTCTCATCCAGGTCTCTCTGGGAGTCAGGCGTGTAGGGGGTGGGGTTGATCCTTGAGAGGGATGGGATGGTGCCTCCCCGGCACATGGACTGGAAGATGGTGATGGCGTTGCGGTTGTGGTGGGGTCGAGGCATTAGGAGAGGGTAGCCGGCGAACTCCCGGGGGGTCTCACACTGCAGCCGGTCGTAGTTCTTGGTGACGTTGTTGAAGACCACCAGCCAGGTAAGGAAGCTGTAGAGGCTGCAGTCACAGTTGAAGGGGTTGCCAGCTAGCTCGCACACCATCAGGTTGCTCAGGCTGGTGAAGGTGTTCCCCTCCAGCCTGCTGAGCCGGTTGGAGGACAGGTCGATGCTGATCAGGCTGGGGCACTCGGAGAAAGCGGTGGGTGTAACCACCTCAATCAGGTTGTGCTGCACGAAGAGGAACTGCAGCCTGGCCATGCCGCGCAGCATGCCCTCTGTCAGGTTGGTGAGCTTGTTGTAGCCCAGCTGCAGGACCTGCAAGTTGGCCTGGCCCATGAAGGCCCCGTCCTCAATGTAGGAGATCTCATTCTTGGTCAGGTTCAGGTCGGTAAGGTTGCTGAAGCGGTTGAGGGAGGAGTACAGCACCACCTTGAGCTTGTTTTCATTCAGGCGCAGATCGTGCACTGTGCTGTTGATGTGCTGGGGGATGGTCTCGTAGGGAGGCTGGTTCTGGCTGCAGATGGCCAGCCACACGTAACCCTTGTCCCCCTCGATCAGCCAGCAGTCGCTGCGCACCGTGCCGGGGGACAACACACAGAGCAGGGCGGCCGCCCACAAGCCTAGGAGCAGCATGTTCGGATGCGGCGCCCCCCTCCCCCTCCCCCACAGGCAAAAAAGAAAACAAGCCTCCGAAGAGCAAAGGGAGGGGACAAGAGGCGACGCTCTCTTGCTGGTTAGCGGCAGGAGGGCACAGTCACCTCAGTTCTATCCAGTGCCATCACCGACATTTTTCTTTCCCTCTGCGCCAACCCCGGGGTGTAGAACAGCAGGGGGCAAAATCCACTCCTTCCTGCTGCTCCCAATCCAGGAAAGGGGCAGGGGAGAGTGGAAATCTGTGCTTCTCTTTAAAACAAAACAAAAATTAAACAACAGATCTTCTTGGAGGCTCAGGAACAACACCCACACACACACACCCTCCCCACCTTCCCCCACCACCACAAAGGTGACCCGGAGGAGCTGCCTCTTCTGTCGCTGGGCTCTGGAGGGTGCTCCTCCTCCCCCTCGCCTGGGTCCCCTCCGAGATGCTTCAGAACTTCAGATCAAACATCTTGAAAACAAAAATATAGAGAGCTAGAGAGCGAGCGAGCAAGAGATCCATCTGTCACCAGAATCTGGAAAGAAAACACATGAGAGACAAGAGGAGGCATCAGTCAGGGGGGCTTTGAAATACAGAAATAGACAGCTAGGGTTGTTAGTTTCTTGGGGACAGCGAGGAGCAGGAAGAGAGCGTTGTGGGTGGGGGGAGGTGGTATTGCCTGCTACGCTGATAAGCCTTGGCAAAGGGATCCCTTGCAACATAATCTTGTATCAGTGATAGCCAGAAGGGTACTTGGGTTTCGTTACGTAATGGAATCACAGCCTGGTTGCGGGGCGGGGGGGGGGGGGGGAGGTGGGATGGAACAGAGGGAAGGACACGGCTGTGTTATGATCCGCTTAAAACTCCAGAGCATAAAGAAAACACAACCCAAGCCAACCCAGCCCCAAGGAGTTTCAGCTGCGGGCATAGAGAACAGAAATCGCACCGTACATAAACGTGCGCACGCCGCCGATAAATAAATAAGAATCCCAACTAAATGGGTTTTTTTTCCTTGATGCAAAATGATAAATAATTAATTGTTTGTATAACCACTCTCGTTCCGAAAATACTTCCCTCGTCTCAGTGCAGGCAAGAGTTGGAGACAACACAGCCTTCGCGAGCAGGGCTCAGAGAGGGATGTCTGGAACCGAGGGAGAGGGGATTGTGAGCGCCGGAGACTCATGCCGGAGCAGAGGGGTGTGTTGGCACAGGGCAGATGGGGGCTGTCAGGCAGAGCCCTCCAGCAACGGTTGGCTCCAGTACTTAGCATGGGACAGGTATACAGAGCTGCATCCATGTGACATGGGCAGCACATGCTGTATTATTAATTTTATCTATTTGTGCTCTCGTGGTGCCTACTGCCAGGAAGGGAGACCACACTATTTCCTGCCCAGGCTGGTTAAAGAATCCAACCAGCTTCACCAGGATGAGGGGAAAGAATCATTAGCTGCTTTACCCCAGCGTGGGAGAGCACCCCCTGCTGGTAGCAGGGAAACACTGCTATCCTGTCGTCGCCCCCACCCCACCCCCAGGCTCGGAGACTCATCCTGACCTGGAGAATAGCATCCCCTACTGACACCAAGCCAACATCCTCTCTGCTCCATCCTGGAGTCCCCTCTTCCCAAGGGCTGCCAACACACCCCACTTGTGTGAGAGATCCCCTGCTGGTGCCAAGGAGCCATCTGCTGTTTCCCTTCTCTGGCCAGATCTACATTTCTCCGTTCCATGCAGGAGCACCCCCTGCTGACACATCCCCATTCTCACACTGACCCCCTCTCCCACTATGCTGTCAGTGCATTCCCAGCCTTAGCTGAGTGCCCTCTACTGAGGGCTAAGGAGACATTCCCATTCTCCAACTGGGGCACAGGTGGGGGGAGCTGTAAGAAATAAGAGAAAAAAATGCATCTTAGTTATTTAAGATTAAGGATTCTCTCTTCATTCTTCTTTTTTTTTCCAGAGACAGTCACTAAAGATATTGCTAAACCCTTTGCTGCTAAACCCCAACCAATTTCCAACGCAGAGACCCGAAGGGCATAAATAGAATGAAGAAGCGGCAGGGCGGGGTGGGGTGGGGGTGAGCAGGGAAGAAAAGCAAACCCTTGAAGAAGGAGGCTTACGTCTGTGGAGAGATCTGAGCTGATCTAGGGCTGCAGAATTACCAGGGCAGCTGGATTAAGGGATCAGAGATGGTGTCAGAGAGAGACACTTGCATATTCAATAACCTAGAAAGGAAAGCCAAGAGCCAAAGGGGAGGGCAGGGGGAGGAAGGAGTGGGGGAAGGGCAAAGGACGAGTGAGATCCAACCGACAAGATGGAGGAAAAGACCCCTTCCCCACCGCTGACTGGCTGAGGCCTTCACACTTGTACCACCTGTGACCATCACGTAACGGCCCCTGGCTGAAGCACAGATTTGCTTTGGCCAGGAACTGTGCTGTAGCAAGTGGTGCTGGTTTCCAAGGTCTGGCTCCTCCTATCTTCAAGTCTTAATGTAATGATAAATAATACCCTGACTCCACATCCCCCAGTGAGTTGAGGGAAGGAGGCTCAGCTGGCCCCAGCCAGGTCACTGTTGATTTGCTCCTGTTGCTTCCTAGTTCTCTTCCCCCATTCCCACTGGAGCTGGCCTTCTCTTGCCCTTTTCTAGGGTATCTCCCTACCTAGGTCTGGCTGAGCAGTTTTTGCTGTCCTGCACCCCTAGGCTGTTCTCTTTGGCCCTCCCTCTCCCTCTGAGTTCCCTGCTCACAGGTGCCCTTTCCCAGTCAGCCAACTCCACAAACACAAGGGAACAGGATAAGCAGATAAACAAACTTATTGTTTCCAGAGAGAGCCCTGCGAGCAATACTCCCAACACACCCTCGAGTGGATTGTGGGAGCAGCCCCTTGCGGGGAGGGGAAGAACCTCTCACACACAAGTTCCTCCACCTTTGCTACTGTTTGGCTTGGCAACCTCCCCTCAGCTAGTTGTCTCCCAATGCCAACCCCCACCCCTCTTCACCATGGACGCAGTGCCCAGACTTTGTTTAGCCCTGGCGTGCTGCTACTGCCTTCAGCCCATTTAATTATGCTGGCTGGAACCGCCGGCAAAGCAGGAACTGCTGCGAGCTCCCAGGCTCGAGTCACCAGGCCAGCTCTGGGGTGCGGAGCTACCCGAGCGCTGGTGCAGGGTGGCACCTTCACAGCTGAAGGAGAGGCAGCAGTCAGGACAGGCCCAAGGTTCCTCTCTTCCAGAGGCAGGCCTGGCTCACCAATGTGACTTGTGCAGAGGAGCCCCTTCCCATGCAAGTCAGATCTGGCTGGTGGCTGGTGCAGGGGACGGGGGACGAGGAGGAGGTTTGCCTGTAAGGGCCGGTGGGCACCATGGCACACTAGTCCCCTGTGGCTGTAGCTGTTGCTCCCCCTGTGCTTGGCCTGTACGCATGCTGGATCCCTATGCAGACCCCCTCCCATGCAAAGGGACAGCAGCTTCGCACTTCCAAGGGTAAAGGGCACAGGGTGGGAGAGGTTTCCCCAATCCCAACTCTCCCATCCCTGTGCTTTGGCTCCTGGCTCACCCGTATGCAGAGTTCCTAGCCAATAAACTGGCCAGTCCTCACATTCCTGCAGCAAGTTTCACCAGACTCCTATCTCCCCCTGGAGTGACCCCCTGCATTGTCCTCCAGGTGAGCATCCCATGATGCCTCTTCTTCCTCTGTCCGTTCCTGCCTCTGTCATCACAGCAAAAGCATCCACCACTCAGGGGAGGGGAGGCTGACCATACTGTCCTGCAGCCAAGCCCTGCTATAAATCAGCCAGCAGATGAGTCCAACAATCCCAGGAAACAGCAGTGTCCTCAGTATTGGCTGGGAAGGTGCTGACACCACACTTGGCCACGATCCTCTCTCTTGTTTCTCCAAAGCCCCAGCAATGGAGAAATTGATATGCATGGTGCGGGGGGAGGGGGAGGTTGGAGGAAGCAGCTGCAGACTAGGGTGGCGGGAAGGGGTGTGCTAAGGAAATGCAGGTAAGAAGGGCAGGCCCATGGGGCTGGTGTGGAGGGAACCTCAGGAAAAGATGACACACCTCCCAGAGCAGGGGGTTGCAGCCCCCAGATAATTTCCTTTGTGACAAAGTAGGAATTTTTGGTAATATTTTTATGACGCCTGTGTGCCTCAGTTTCCCCTATACTTTGCATTGTTACCCCATGGGGAGTGGAGGGAAAGGATTAAATTTGCTCTCAGGGCAGCTAACAGACATGGGTGTGTATGTGTTGCCGAGCTGGCTGAGCAGACGGAATGATTCTGAAAAAGGACTGGCCTAGGCTGACCCATATCACTGGAAAACCCAAACACCGGGCTGCTGACACCTAGCAATCAACCACCCAGAGGAAGATTTCCCCGCCTCTCAGCAGGGAAGCTGAGCAGCTTGAGAACAAAGGCTGGAAAGGCGGGAGATGTAAGTTATGGAGGAAGCTGGGGGCTCTCTCACTTGGGAACTGACTAAAGAAGTCAGAGAGAAACCCAGAGCCTGAAAACGGAGCTCACTACAGCTTGGCTGGTGAATTGCTCGGGGCTGACCAGAGAGGACTTTGTTTTAACCTTCAGTGCACTGTGCTAACCTAAGCACTTCCTATGCTGCGTTCCAGCTGACTAATAAACCCCACTGTTTTGACAACGCTGCGTGAGCGTCACTGCAAATGCTGGCTGAGGTGCATGAGTCCCTGACAAGTGCACAAGTCTCCACCAGGAGTCTGTCAGTCCGACTCACTGAGCAGAGCTCACAGAGTGAAGTAGGGGTGCTGAAGACCCTGTAAGCTCTGACACTGCGTGGGCTGCCCTGAAGGAAGAGTGAGACCCTTGGAGGGTCTGGCACATCTAAGCGGTTCCTCTACCAGACTGTTCAAAAGCTGGGGGCATAGCACTGATCCTGTGGATCCGTGAAAGGAGATCAGAGGACTGGGGGGTTAGTGAGCCAGGGTGGTATGGAGGAATTGGGGGGGTGTCAGTGAGCCTTGGGAGATTGGAAGGGTCAGTGAGTCTGAGGTGAACAGATGTGTGGGTGGGGCTCAGTGAGCCAGGGCAATATGAGGGGACTCGGGGGGGGAGGAGGGAGAGTCAGTGTCTCAGGGGTATTGGGGTTTTTAGAGGTCAGTGAATTGAGGGCATCAGAGGCAGTGAGTCAGGGCAGTGCCAAGGGATTGGGGGGTCAGTGAGTCAGGAATATCGGGTTTTAGAGGTCAGTGAGATGGGGGGTCGGGGGGCAGTGAGTCAGGGTGGTGCTGAGGGATTGGGGGGTCAGGGAGTCAGCAGTATTGGGGGTTTTAGAGGTCACTGAGATGGGGGGATCGGGGGGCAGTGAGTCAGGGTGGTGCTGGGGGATTGGGTGGTCAAGGAGTCAGCAGTATTGGGGGTTTTAGAGGTCACTGAGATGGGGGGATCGGGGGGCAGTGAGTCAAGGTGGTGCTGAGGGATTGGGTGGTCAAGGAGTCAGCAGTATTGGGGGTTTTAGAGGTCACTGAGATGGAGGGATCGGGGAGCTGTGAGTCAGGGTGGTGCTGAGGGACTGGGGGGTCAGGGAGTCAGCAGTATTGGGGGGTTTGGAGGTCAGTGAGTTGGGGGGATCGGGGCAGTGAGAGGGGCAATGCTGTGGGATTGAGCTGCCAGTCAAGGTGGTATCAGGAGGAACCAGGGAATGGGGTGGGTTCAGTGTGCCTGGAAGTTTCAGGGGCCAAAGCGTGGGCTCCGTGTGTCAATGAAAGCACAAGTCACGAAGGGAAATTCTGGGAGTTGGGGCCTGTGTTACTAACATGCCGTTCGCATCCCCTCCCAGTGAGGCCCAGCGCATTAGGAAGCCGGCGCTTATTCTACCGTCACATAAACGGCGCTAAGAGCCTCCACATTAGAAATTTATGCTTTAAAAACCCACTGAACACTCCTTGCTCCCTCCGGGACTGGAAATCCAGAGATAGGCCGAGCGGCCTCCCTCCCTGCCTCTCCTCGCCCTGTCCAGATGGTTACTCACCTCCACATACCTGCCTGCCTATCTCCCCTGTGCATGGGGCCTGCTCTGTTCTCAACTTCCACACTTATTTCCCTCCTCTCTCTTTTGCTCTCCCCTAATCCCTGTGCGGACTCTCCCCTGTATGAACCAGGCACTTATGCCCCACAATATTGCTCAGAGAAGGGGAGATTTATTCAGCGTTTGCCTCATGGCTTGTTATTTGAATTCCAACCACCCTGAGTCAGTGACATGTGCCGCCTAACCCCCGCCAGGGCTCTGCTTTCTGGGTGGCTTCAGAGCACCCTCTGCCCTTCTGTGCTGGCAGATACAGCTGGTTCCATATACGGCTGGTTGAAATGATAGCTGTCTCCCGCCCCAGGGGCACTGCGGGCTGCAGAAAGGCTCCCACTGTCATAGCCCCAGCTCACACAGCTCTAGCCCTAGCTAGCACTGACAGGGCACTGCTATGAGGAAGCTCACAGTGCTAGAGTCCCCACGGGTACTGGCTGAGCAATAAGCTGAGGAGGCTCCCACTGGCTGAGTGCCAGGACTCAGTGATGCAGGGCTTCCCCAAGAGGCACACCAACAGGGCCCAGCTGCATGGAAGTTGGAATATTGGCTGTGGATTGCTGGGCAGAAGGCAGCTCATAGTGCTAGAGCCCCTGCTAGAACTGAATGGGGAAGTTCCCACTACCTGCATCTCAGCCAACAGGGCACTGCTATGCAGAAGCTTCCATTGCAAAAGTCTGGGAGCACAAAGATAGGCTACTGCTACATAGACGCTCACGTCACTGGTCCTGGAAGGGACACACTGGGTCAGGAATCTCGCAGTACAGGAGTGTGGGCTGGTTCTAACAGGGTACAGCTGAGAGGCAGCCTCATGGTGTTGGACTCCTAGCTGGTATTGGCAGGGCACTGTGACAAAGGAAGTCTCACCACCTGAATCCCAGCAGGCACCGCTGTGAGGAAGTTCACACTACGGGAGTCCTGCATGGCACCACTGTGGGAAAACTAACTCCTCTGAAGCTCTGGTTGATACTGGAGGAACACTGCTGTAAGGAAGCTCACAGAGCCTGCACCCTGGCTGGCACTGACAGGGCACCGCTGTAAGGAAGCTCACAGAGCCGGCACTCTGGCTGGCACTGATGTGGCACCGCTGTGAGGAAGCTCACGGTGTCTGCAACCCAGCTGGCACTGATGCAGCACCGCTGTGAGGAAGCTCACGGTGTCTGCACCCCAACTGGCGCTGACGGGCACTTCTGTGAGGGAGTTGGCATGGCTGAAGGGCAGAGCTTGGCACTGCTCCAAGGAAGCTTTCAGCACAAGTCCTCCCCAGTGCTAATATGGAAGGGGCTGAGCTTAGCTGACAACCCAGAGCCACCCTCTTCTCCACACACCTAGCCTGAGGCAAAAGAACACATATCCATTGAGCCTAACACCTTTAAGGAAAAGGTAAAACCACACAGTAAGGAAAGCAATGATGTAAATAAGCCCTTTGCAGCGATTACATCCCTCGTCTGCAGGACAGGAGGAAAGGGAAAGCTCCGGAGAGATAGTTAGAGCAGCTCAGGAGGGCAAGAGCACCACACAGATGAGGGGGCTTTCAATGAGGAAATCTCATTTAGGAGTCCTGAGTGCTGGGGAAATTGTCTTCCATGCAGGAGCCACTTCCCTGGCAGGCCAGAGAGAGCACCCTTTGTTTTCCCAAGTGACCTAGTCACTTTTTATAATCATAGCACTATTAAAGGTTATGGGGAATTTGCATTAACCCGAGTCCACCTGGAGAACCCACAGCAGCTTCCAGCAGGGAGGGGGAAGGTGAGCAAAAGAAGGCGAGGGACAGGGCAACAAGAGATGACAGGTTCTGTAAACAGTTATTAGCGACAGAGCTCTCTGCATCACTCTGCCTGACAAGGGGAGGGCGGGCTTCAATGTCTCTCCTCCACTGCTTTCCCTGGACTGCACAGGAGGAGGAAATGTGGAAAAGAAAGCAGAGAGTGCTGGCTTCAAAAAGAGTCACTGTAGGGAACGGTGCAGGAGTGCTGGTTGTGGGAGGCGTTGCTGGAGGGAATGAGGTGGGAGCGCTGGCTGTGGGGGAGTCACTCTGGGGAACAGGGCAGGAGCCATGGCTCTGGGGGCGGGGGTCACTGTAGAGAACGGGTCGGGAAGACTGGCTGTGGGGGGAGTTGCTGTGGGGAACAGGACTGGAGCACTGGCTGTGCAGGCGTTGCTGGAAGGAGGCACGAGCGCTGGGTGTGGGGAGAGTTGCTGTAGGGAACGGGGCGGGGGCACTGGCTGTGGGGGTTGCTGTGAGGAATGGGATGAGAGCGCTGTGGGGGATTGCTGGAGGGAACGAGGTGGGAGCACTGATTGTCGGGGGGGTTGCTGTGAGGAATGGGACGGGAGCGCTGGCTGTGCGGGAGGTCGCTGGAGGAAATGGGGTGGGAGCGCTGGCTGTGGGTGGATCGCTGTAGGGAATGGAGTGGGAGTGCTGATGGTGGGGGGAGTTGCTGGAGGGAACAAGATGGGAGTGCTGGATGTGCAGAATTCACTGGAGGAAATGGGGCAGGAGTGCTGGCTTTGACGGGGTCGATGTGTGGAACGCGATGGGAACGCTGGCTGTGGGCAGGTCGCTGTAGGGAACAAGGTAGGAGCACTGGCTGTGTGGGGGGTCACTGTAAGGTACGGGGCAGGAGTGCTGGCTGTGGGCGGGTTGCTGTAGGGAACAGGGCAGGAGCGCTGGCTGTGGGGGAGTCACTGGAGGGAACGGGGCAGGAGTGCTGGCTGTGGGGGAGTCACTGTGGGGGACAGGGTGGGAGTGCTGGCTGAGATGGGGGAGCCACTTTAGGGAATGGATCAGGAGCGCTGGCTGCAGGTGTGGGGAGGGGGAGTTGCAGCAGGGAATGACCAGGGAGCCCTGTCTGTGGTAGGGTGGCTCCATGTTGGAGAAGGCCTATCTGCAATTCGGCATCCCCTGAAAACAATTCCTTCTGCAGCACAGCTCGTCTGTGGGATACAAATATGTGAATCTTGCCCAGGTTCCTCCACTATTTCCCCCTCAATACTCCACTTCATGCTCTGAGGTCTAGCAAATCCCTGACCTAGATATTCCCACTCCTCTCTCATGTTTCTTCTTTGCTGTTCCCTGTGAGAGGCCAACCTCCAGGAGACCTACTCCCTTCCAGAGCAGCATGCAAACTGCATAGCCCATCCATCTTGAACTCAGGCACAGCCCCCCATGGAAAGAGGCATTACTCCCAAACTTGGTATAACTCTGTACATGTGCTGCCCATCATGGCTGCTAGATACATACATTTTGCTCTGGCTCCAAAATCAGAGTGAATCCACGATCTCTGGCTCCAAAGCACAAACCTCTGATTCGTCAGGAGCAGTGCCAAGCATCTACACTCTGTGGCTCTGCCACAGAAGGGGTCATGTGCTCACTTGGCCAGTGGGTTACACTTACGGCTGCACCTTTGCTTTGAACTCACCCTCTCCCAAGCAAAGGGATGCAGCCCTCCTCTCTGCATCCTCAACACTGGGCAGCAGCAGCAGCTAGGCACTGTTTGGGAGGACTCTCCCCCACCCACCAGAGAGCTAACACCTGACATGCATTTTGACACAGCCTTGCCTCTCTCCCTCCTCACTTCCACTTGCTTTAGAGCCTGGGTTTTTTCTTCCATTGCCAAAACACAATGACTGTTATAATTAACAGATTATCTCAGCGCGACAGCTGCAGTCCTTTGAAAACTAGGTTGAATAAAAGGATCCCAGCGTATGGTAATTTCTTTTAGTCTCCAGAATATTTCTATTTCTCTCTCTCTTTCCCTCTCCCATCATTTTTTCCTTCCCTCTCTCACTCTCCCTGCTCATCGGAGTTATTTCTCTGGGCTTAGGTGGGTTTTCTGGGTGCTCTCTCCCTCTGCCAGCTTCTTTCAATCTTTTTTCTTCTACTATCGTCCTTCCAGAGGAGACTGGGGTTGCAAACAGGAATGTAAACATGGCGGAAACAGAAGCACAAGTGGCAGCCAGATACAGGCAGCCCACTCATCTATTAGGGTGATCGGCACATAGGAAAGCCCAGGAAAGGAAGCCAATGGAATTGTATTTGCACCATATATACAGACACGATAGCTTTGGCAACTCAATCCTACTGTCCCCTAGGTACATCAAACTGCTTCAGTGATCAGTCTGTATCTATCCCATCCCAGCTGTGCCACCCACCCACTGAATCAGCACTTGCATTGAGTGACCCTATCCCTCTCAGAGTGGGTACTTCCACCAAAAAATCCTAGGGCTCCTCTCACCAAGCGAATGGCTCTCACTTAACACCTGCTTCAACCATTATCCACCTACAGCGGTTTCTCTACGAGCTACATCAGCTCACTCTATAATTGCCTTGAACCCATTCAAAATCCTCTACCTAGCTACACCATTCACTAAAACCACATGCAGGACTGACTCAACATTTATCACTGAACGGAACGACGGCTCTTTCCTCTTCAAAAATGAGCTACTGCACGGGGTTATATTTCCCTGCCTTGTTCAGTACAGCCCCAATGCACTCACTCATATAACCGCTGCTCCATACAGCCCAAACTCACTGATCCCTCCATCTGAACCCAGTACAGACCCAACGCACTCACTCATATAACTGCTGCTCCATACAGCCCAAACTCACTCATCCCTCCATTTGAACTCAGTACAGCCCCAACGCACTCACTCATATAACCGCTGCTCCATACAGCCCAAACTCACTCACCCCTCCATCTGAACTCAGTACAGCCCCAACGCACTCACTCATACAACCGCTGATCCATACAGCCCAAACTCACTCACCCCTCTATCTGAACTCTCTTGCTGCAATTTAAGGCCATTGCTTCTTGTCCTATCCTCAGAGATAAAGGAGAACAATTTTTCTCCCTTCTCCCTGTAACAACATTTCATGTACTTGAAAACTGTTACATCCTCCCTCAGTCTTCTCTTCTCCAGATTAAACAAACCCAGTGTTTTCAATCTTCCCTCATAGACCATGTTTTCTAGACCTTTAATCATTTTTGTTGCTCTTCTCCAAACTTTCTCCAATTTGTCCACATCTTTCCTGAAATGTGGCACCCAGAACTGGGCATAATACTCCAGTTGAGGCCTAATCAGCGTGGAATAGAGCAGAAGAATTACTTCTTGTGTCTTGCTTACAATACTCTTGCTAATACACCTCAGAATGATGTTTGCTTTTTTTTGTAACTGTGTTACACTGTTGAATTATATTTAGCTTGGGATCCACGATGACCCCCAGATCCCTTTCCGCAGTACTCCTTCCTATGCAGTCATTTCCCATTTTGTATGTGTGCAACTGATTGTTCCTTCCTAAGTGCAGTACTTTGCATCTGTCCTTACTGAATTTCATCCTATTTCAGACCATTTCTCCAGTTTGTCTAGATCATTTTGAAGATCAATCCTACCCTCCAACGCACATGCAACCCCTCCCAGCCTGGTATCGTCTGCAAATTTTGTAAGTGTGCTCTCTATGCCATTATCTAAATAACTGATGAAGACATTGAACAGAACCGGACCCAGGACCAATCCCTGTGGGACCCCACTTGATATGCCCTTCTAGCTTGACTGTGAACCACTGATAACTGCTCCCTGGGAACAGTTTTTCAACTAGTTATGCTTCCACCTTACAGTAGGTTGAATTTCCCTAGTTTGTTTATGAGACGGTCATGCGAGACAGTATCAAAAGCCTTACTAAAGTTAAGATATACCACATCCACCACTTCCTCCCTATCCACAAGGCTTGTAACCCTGTCAAGTAAAGCTATTAGGTTGGTTTGACATGATATGTCCTTGACAAATCTATTTGACTGTTACTTAGCACCTTATTATCTTCTAGGTGCCTGCAAATTGATTGCTTAATTATTTACTCCATTGTTAAGCTAACTGGTCTGTAATTCCCCAAGTTGTCCTTATTCCTCTTTTTATAAGTGGGCACTATATTTGCCCTTTTCTAGTCTTCTGGAATGTCTCCCATCTTCCATGACTCTTTAAAGATAATCGCTAATGGCTCAGATATCTCCTCAGTCAGCTCCTTGAGTATTCTAGGACGCATTTCATCAGGCCCTGATGATTACAAGGCATCTAACTTGTCTAAGTAATTTTTAACTTGTACTTTCCCTATTTAACCCTTTGATCTTACCTCATTTTCAGTGGCATTGGCTATGTTAGATGTCCACTCACTACTAACTTCTGCTATTTCCACATTTTGTTATTGTTTTCCCCCGTCATTGAGTAACAGGCCTACCTTGTCCTTGGTCTTCCTCTTGTTTCCCATGTATTTGTAGAATGTTTTCTTGTTACCCTTAAGCCTCTAGCTAGTTTTGTCTCATTTTGTGCCTTGGTTTTTCTAATTTTGTCCCTCCATACTTGAGTTATTTGTTTATATTCATAAAGGATTGTTATTCCCATGTTACAGATGGGGAGCTGAGGCCCAAAGAAAGTAAGTGACTCACCTAAAGCCCCATAGGATGTCTGTGGTGGAGCAGGGAATTTAACCTAAATCCCCTCAGTCACACTCCATCTTTCCTCTCACAAAGCCCTCATAAAAGGCCCACATCCATTCCTTACTATGCCCCGTGCTCATCATCCAGTCCTCATTCCCGCAACCTCTGCTTATACTTTCGGGCCTTGAATCAGCAAACCACTGAAGCATATGCCCAACTTTAAGCACATGCATAGTCCCATTCCAGGGCCCAAATTATTCCGAGCATCCGTACTGATCCTACCCACATCTCCCAAACACAACAGATTCTTCCTGCCTGGGTGCTCTCTCTTGCCTTTGAGTGATCCACCCACCAACATCTTATTTCTCTCTCTTCTCCTCTTCTCCTTGCTTCTAAAAATATAGTCTCCCGTTTACTGTTGACTGGACACCCCAGCCTGTCATTTCACCCTTCTTTCCCTTTCCCTTCTGGTGTTCCAAAAACACCTGATGCTCCCTTAAAGAGGGAAGCTAGGTCAGGGCACTGCTGTCCATGGTGCTGAAACAGAGCACTGGCGACAAGGTCTCCAGGGGTGTGAAAGAGCAGGACTGTGGCCAAAACTATGAATTACCATTAAATACACCTCCCTGCTCCATTTCCCCGCCATTTCCACAATCAACTCAGCTCGGTTTTCCAGGTCAAAATGAGATTCTACTTCCCTCTGCTGAGCCACCAGCATGGGCCTGAGGTCTGAAATTTATAATTCACATTGACAATACAGGCTGGGGTGGTCCTGCTGGCTTGGATAGAGGCAGGACAGCAAGAGCGGCTACTGCAGAGCTCACTAAAGTGTTTTCTACGCCCTTGGTTTTAACTGTAAGCAAAGCAGAAAGCACTCAGGAGCAGAGACACCTAAGAGATGGAGCAAATACTCACAGTATCCCGGTCTCAGTAAGGAGCTGGAATCCTCTCATTATCTCCAGTTCTATGGAAACAGAGAAATGGAAAGAGGGGTTACAGCATGAGGGATGGAGATGGCTGTTTGGAAGTGAATCCATGGGATAGTCCAGCTATCTACCCATATATTTATCTCTGTCTCTATGCTCTGTCACATCAAATACCAATTTGAGTCGTTGGTAAACCAGTGAGGCTGTTCAGCTGTCCCATTAATTTGCTCCTTGCCTCATTAGTCTACCTGTAGTAGGGGAAAATGTATGTTTAGAAATTGGCAGTGTTCTGTATAGAATTCCCAGGCTGAAGGCCCACTGACTGCTAGAGAGAGAGAGAGGAGAGAGAGAGAGAGAGAGAGAGAGAGAGAGATTAGATATTACAACATCCATGCCTAGATATTATGATGATGGGCACATTAGAAATTAGAAAGAAAAGAAAAGAGTCCAAATTAATTTAGGAGTGATATACTGAAAACAACCTTTTCAACAACGAAAAAAGGGAAAGAATTAAATACGCATTGACAGAAAACTGGGAAAGAATATTTTTTATGAGCTTGTTAACATTTGTGAAGTAAAGTAACCCAAAATTTATGCCAGGAATTTGCATGTATTACCCCGTGCTGCCAGTTTATAGTCTCTGTGAAACCTTTAAAAAGTTGTGTTTTTCCCCCTTTGCTTGTGTTAATTAATGCTTGTGAAATAGGTTCTTGGTTTTTTGGTTTTTTTATTTATTTATTTTTTCTACACAGCTGCTGTTGTACACTGCTAAAGTAAATCATCAAATGATCCCTATGCCTTTTTCCATAAGCCACTTCTGTTGCCTCCCCATTCACTTGGGTGAGAGGTGACCCAGGGTCTACTAAACCACATTGTAAACTAAGCATACCCAGAAGCAGGAGACTCGTGCCAATCATCTTTCCAGTTTGCACCAATTGTCACGCAGGGATGGAAGGGGCTTTCACTGGGGATGGTCTCTGACAGATGAAGAGTTAACAGCTCCAAACCACTCCTGCTATCACATTGCCATGCTGAGGCACACTGTATTTACACATTAGCAGTCACTAGGGAGCCTTGAAATCGGATTCCCGGGGGAAATCCAGCCAAAGACTCACTGAGACTCCTAATGAAACGACTGACGGCCACAGCTGGGAAAAGTAACCAGTGTTTGGACTACAGCATATTCTCATGCTGGTGATAGAGGAAGGATCATCCCCTGGGTGTTAAGGGGCTCCAGATCTGGAGCAAGCATTCAATAAATTCAGTTCAGGTTCTTCCCCTCCTCCCAGGGGCTACCCCCAGAGTCCATTCCAGGGACCACAGCAGCCCAGTTCAGGTTCTTCCCCGCCTAGGTGAATCCTGGTATTCCCATTGCAGGCAGGCATATATTATTCCCAGGCAGCTAGCAAAGTTGGAGAGACCCTTTTCTGCCTGACTCCAGCACAGAGTGTATCTGACAGATCCTCTTTGAGCTCAGCAGGTATCCCAGCACGTGATTTTCTGTGCTCAGCTGGAGGGGAGTCTCAGTCTTGGCCTAATTATGTCCTGACTTTCCCTGCACGTCTCTAAGGCCCCATCCTTACTGACGCTATGATGACTTTTGTTAAGCAAGAACACAGGTTTTAAGCCTGGTTTCGACACAAGTTGGTTCCCAAAGTTGCTGGCCAGCCAAACCTTCTTAGAAACCAACTCAGCTAAGACCACGATTCCACTGATGTTCAACATTGATCCTTATGGGCACGGCCCCTTCTCGTGCAGCAAAGGCAGAGAACAGCAGTGAAACCGTTAATCACTTTAACAGTGAAGATGCTTTCCCCACCCCACAACCTAATTCTCTGCTTTCAATCAACTGAAGGCTCTGGCAGGCACTTTATTGGTATCCAGAGTAGTCTCTGTTGAATTGGAGCAGGAGGGTGGGGTGTGAACCAGATTTCTATTCTGACATTATTACATTGTGGCATGGGGGTGTTAAGCACAGGGGAGGATACTTTCATTTACTCCCTGGCTTTCTGTTGCCTTGACAACACGAACAACCAATCCGAACCAGGAATCCAGCTGCAGCGTGGTGGCAATGGGACAGGGGCTGGGTCCCACCTGCTTATTTGTTTGGAGGGGAGCACGGCAAAGTGGTGAAGAGCACCGAGGTGACAAGGGGAGCGGGGATGGACTCCTACACAGACACACACACAGGCCCCCCACACACCAACAACACAAACACAGACACACAGTCTCTACACTGAGAAACGCAACCACACACCCGCCGGCATGCAGAGACATAAACAGATATACAACAGGCACAAACTCGCAGGCATATTCACATGAACACACAGATACACCCTTGACTTTTTATTCTTGCCATTAACTTGCACCCCCTACCCTCCTGGACTACTGTAGCTCGTTTCACGCACTTAGACACAGTGTCCCAGGCTTCAAACTCAGGGCTCTGAAGCACAAGGAATACCAGAGGGCTATCCCAGCTAGCTTAGCCAGCAGAGGGATTTCCCATCCCTAACCTGTGCCAAAAGGCGGCTGTGGTTTGCCTGCAGCCTATTCACTCTCCCAGGAGATGCCAAGCAGTTCGTGGCAGGTGCCTGCTCAGCCCCTCCCCGTCTGCTAGGCAGCTGGCATCACCCCGCTCCCATTTACACCTTTCCGCAGCTGAAACTAGGGCTCTGGCTTGGACTAGTGACAGGCTGTCCCCTAAGATGTTCCACATCTGGGAGTCAAAGCCAACTGTCCCAGCCAGGAGCTGCCTCCCCTATTACAGCCCTCAGCTGCATCCCCTGACTCCATCCCAGCCCTGCTGGACCACTGAGGGCCCTCATAATCACATCAATTTCCCTCCACTTCTCCAGGCTGGCCTGTCACAGACATAGCCTCCTGACCACTGGGAATGGAACGGGCGACTCTCAGGAGCCCACCTACACAACGCCAAAGGAAGATACTGTAGACCAAAGTTAAGTGCTGCTTTGTTTCTTGGCTCCCTGTCGCCACAGTTCTCTCAGCCTAGGCCATGCTGGGTGAAAGAGCTTGGTCTCCCACGGGACAGGCAAAAGCAGTAACCCTCCGAGCACCCTTCCCAGCCGGCTCTGGGGGAGCAAGCGGAGCAGTGACTTGAATCCCCGTCCTGCATTCCCATTCAGCCTTTGGGCTGCTCCCACTTACACTTCCTTTCCCATGGCCCCCTCTGAGCCCTGGGAGCAGAGGACAGACGTGGTACAGTGCCATGTGGGCATGCCTCCTCCCTGCCCTCAACGGATCCCAACGCTGGGAGCTGGAGGCAGGGCTAGCCCAGACCCCGAATGCCAAATCTGCTCCAGCCAGAGGGGAGACTGGCTCCACTCACTTCCAGGCTGCCAGAGTGATATTAAGGGGCCTTCATGTGATGGGGAAATCAGCCCCCACCTCCCCAGAGGGGGACACTGCCAGGGGCAGGATTGGGATTCCCATGTGGTAGAGAAGGAGGCAAGGCCTGAGCGAAGCTGGAGACTGAATTCCCCTCAGGCCAGCAGAGCAAGGGCCTGGGGGTGAGGGGGGTCAGGCCTTAGGGGAGCACTGCATGGGGAGGGCCAGAAAGTAGAGTGGGAATGCCCCACTCAAGCCGGTGGAGGGCAAGAGGCCTTTGCATGGCAGAACCAGGGTTTGTTGTGTCTGGCATAGCATTGTGTATGTGTGTGTGTCAGGAGGCGCTGCCTCCTGTCCACCCCACACCCACAGGACTTTTGCCTCCCAATTAGGCTCCTGGCTGCCTCCCATTCTGTGACTCCAAACTCTCCATCTGCTCAATTTAAAAAAAAAAAAAAACAGGAAAGGAGAAAAACAAACACTTAATTTCTAATCTCATCAGTCCTCTCACTAATTAGCACCCTCTGAGCTCAGGCACAGGTTTCCTGAGACACCATGGGGCTGGTAATGACCCCCGACCTGCGCACACATATGTAGGGAGAGGAGGGAGAGGGAAGGGCGTTTCCAATCCCTCCAAACAGCGTCTGGTCAGGAGCGGGGAGGCCTTGTTTGCTGTTGGTTTGAATCTACTTTTGTGCGCTCTCTTTCCCTCCATCCCTCCCTGTGCCCCCCAGTTAACCGAGAAAATGGGATTCTGGGGCAACGCCCCTCCTTGCAGGATCCCTGGGGTAGGGGGAGTGGGGAGGATGGGTTTAGGGGAGGGGAGGGGACCGGAGTGGATTTCTGGCACTGATCCCACCCTGAAACACATGCTAATCTGTGCCTTCCGCAATCACGTCAGTGGTAACGAAGGGCTCCGTTCAGGACACGCGGGACACTAACTAGGGGGCTTCCAAGGCAGCGTTCTGCGGTGTGCTCTCTAAACGGGGGCAGGGGGAAGGAGACAAGAGTGGGTGTTCTCTGCTCAAAGGAGGAGTTCTGGCTGCTATGGCTGCGGCTGCTGGGAAGGCTCTTCCTCCCTCCCTGTTCCCCCATCTCCCATGGCAACTCTAACATGGTAGCAAGCAAGTTGCAGGCCTCTGATGTGTGCAGCCCCCAGCCAGCCCCGTAGGGTGACCAGATGTCCCGATTTTATAGGGACAGTCCCGATTTTGGGGTCTTTTTCTTATATAGGCTCCTATTACCCCCTACCCCCATCCCGATTTTTCACACTTGCTGTCAGGTCATCCTACAGCCCAGCAGAGTTTGGCCCCAGGCATATGATGCCAGGGGATAAGTTACAGAAGATAGGTCCCCACTGCTCTTAGAGAGATGGGAAGACAGAGGACAAAGAGAGAAGGAGACAGAGAATGAAAAGGAGGAGAGAGAGCTTGAAGGAGTGAGGACAGAGAGAGAGATGGAAGATGAGACAGACCACAAGAGAGGAAAACAGAGACAAGAGGAGACACCCAGAGAGACAAAGAGAACAGGCAGAGACAATGCTCTACTCATGCCAACTGGAGCTGGTCACGCTAAGCTTGGTTTCGAAACCAGCCCTGTATTTTGGAGAGTAAATAACCACCTGATTCTGCTTTCCTCATTCTCCAGAGCGTTTGGGCAAAGTGCTCTTAGCCTCTGAGTCGTCTGCAAGCTGCGCGTTCTGACTCTTCACTGGCAGGGCTGTGTGATTAGTTGGTTGCCTACATCACATCGCGTTATTTCTGCTCACCGACTGGATGGCTGACACATTTTCAATGGGACGATGGCAAGTAACGGATCAAGTGCTTGCCGCACAATCATCTGTGCAACTTCAGAGACTCGCAGGCATTTTCACAGACGCCTGGCACTCATCCAAATACTGATGACTAATGAGTTCCACAACCACACAAATCAGAGCAAGCCCAGCTCGTGGGCACATCAGTCTGTCTATCCAGGCACCCATCTGGCCCTCGTCATCAGAGCATCTGAGCACTACACAGCATCCCGGGAGGAGGAGAAGCACTAGGATTCCAGTTTTACAGACAGAGAAGTGAGATATGGGGTGGATTAAGTGACTCACCCAAGGCTACACAGGGAGTTTGTGGCTGAATTGCAAATTGTACCCAGAACTCTTGATGACTGGTCCAGGGCCCTAGCCACTAGACCATCATTCCTAGCCTAGGAAACCTCCATGAAGTATCACAGTGCTATTAAACAGGCACAGAGCTAGAGACAGGAGAAGAACAGACAGAGAACACTAGGGACAGAAGGCGATTCATGGAGAAGGAGAAAGAATGAGGGGGAGAGACAATGAGAGATGAGAGGAAAAAAGTGTAACTTTCCACTCTCCTCCATGGGCTTTGGATCAGGCCCAGAGAGAGAGCAAGGGAAAGAAGAGGCGGAGAAGGAGAGAAAGAGAAGGGGAGATGAGCAAGAGAGAAACCGAAAGGGATGAGAACTTACTCAGAGAGACAGAGACTGAGAGGTGCAGTTGGACTCGTGCTGAACAGCAACGTGCAAAGTGCTGCTACCGAACGGGCCACAGGGGGGGACAGAAACCCCAACCGGCCTGGCTAGCCTAGAGGCTCCCCACAAGCAGCTCTCGTTGACTCCAGTGGAGGCCAGGACCTTGAATGTGGGTAAGCCAGCCCAGCCACCTCCTGCAGCCACCTTCTAGGGATGCCAGGCTGGACCCTCTCTGGGTGTCAGAGGGCATCGCTGCATTAGAGCCAATGTAATTTACACCAGCAGAGGATATGGCCCATGCCATCGGGCTAGCCCTGGTGCACCAGCCGTCCCTTCCCAGACATGGCCACTCGCTGCTGTGGCCACCCCCAATTTCCTTTGTAACATTTGCAAATTCAAATCTCGGCTTTATTTAAAAAGCATGGTGTTTTCTTACAGCCAAATCTCCCAGCTAATGAGTCTGAGCTGGTGAGGAAGCCTCAGTGTACTAGGAAAATGTCTACCTGCCCCACCTCCCCATCACTCCGCACTGCACCATTAGTAGGCCCATTCTCTCCTTCACGCACAACGCTTTATCCACGCCCTGGCTCCAGCAGCCCCTACAAGGAGTGCCCGCTTTTTGGGGAGACCCCAGGATTAGCCAGTCTCTCCATGTCCCTTGCTTTCTCTCCTCCTCCACCTCTTTCTCTCTCTCCTTCCACAGAGAGCACCCCAAAGCATCGACCTACGATGGGGCAGGACTGTATCATGGACAGGGCAGCCTTGCCTCCCACAAGATGCTTGGCATCCCAATGCTTCCCTCAGAGGGCGCTACCTACTGCCCCAGCAAATGGTATCCCTGTAGCAACAGCCCCAGAGTCACTGGGAGGCAGGGGGTCTAGGAGTCAGGACCTCTGGGTTCTATTCCCATTTGTGTTACCGTCTCACTGTGTGACTTGGGCAAGTCCTTTTGCCTCTCTATGTCACCTCCCCTGGCCCACAGGGGTGTTATGTTGCATGTCTGTTCAGTGTATTGGGACAGGTGAAGTTCCCTCTTTGCCATGAGTGGTGATGTTACAGGAGATGGGCTCTCCCAGCAGTGCCTCATGGAGACCCCAGGTGCTCTCAGAGGGAACACCGTGCTGAGCTAGGAGGGGACTACCCGGGGACAGGGCACCTCCACGCATCCCCGCAGGGGTGCAAAGCATCCTAACCTATTCCTCGCAGTACACACCGCACTGACCCAAGGGACAGCACCAGTGAGATAGAGCTCCTGCCACTGCCCCAACAGGAAACACAGACACCCCTCTGACCTGGGTGGGCCTACCAGCTAGCAGCACCCCATTCTCTGCTCCCTGGACTCTGCCTGGTTAGGAATCTTCTCTCTTTCCCTGCCTCTGCCTAGTGAGGGGAGCTCTCTGTATCAGCAAATCCTCCTTGATCTCCCAGCCAGCTCTCCCAGACTGGAGAGGAGACAAAGATCTTTGAAGTGGGATTGAAGCTACTCCTCCACTTGAGAACCCCTCACTTAAGGAAAAGCCACCCAGCATTAACTTGCATCTCTGCACACAACAGACAGTGAGGAGTCAGGAGAGAAACGACAATGGAAGGGGAGGGAGAGAAACCAGCGCCACATTCTCCCTGCTTCTGCAGCCAAGGCCAAAAACTCTTCGATGGAACCTTGAGCCTCTCAGTCACCCCCCTTCCCTGCCTCCTTCCATAATCTATGTTACCCTTGTTCTCCTGACTGACAATGCTGTCATGGCTCTCCCAACACCCAGCTCCGGAAAGGAATGCAAGGCCCAAATCTCCAACGTCCCCCTAGAAACACGGCTGGGAAATGGGCAGGTGCTACTGTTTGCATCTGCCTGCCCATTTGGCAGATGCATTTTCCAGGGCGAGGTGAGAATGCAGGTCCCTATGGGAGGGGACTGTGCTGTGTGCACTTGTGTAGTGCATACATCTGTGCAGCATGTATGTGCGTATTTTGGAGGCCACGGGCCCCCAGGAGTGCCTTCAAGTGCATTGGAGATTGTAAGGGCACCTACCTACACTCTTGCTCTCAGAGCTGGTGCATCAGAGGGAATATTCATGTACGTGTGTGGGAGAGTGTATTAGCATATGTGTGAGCATGTGTCTGCCCCAGTTGGTGCAAGGCATGGAAGGTGTGTGAGCACTTGTGCACGAGTGTGATTGCTTATTTTGGTGGGTGCCTGTGTGAGCTTGAGTGAGCCCATGTCCATATAAGCATGTCAGTGCAGAGACTAGTATGTGAGTACACACACAGAGGTGTGTCAATTCAGATCCATCAGAGTTTATCCGCATGACAAGCATCACCTGTGAGCTTGTGTGCACGCACACAGCAGAAAATGTATTATCCTGTGAGTGTGCATAGGCACGTATGGATATCAACATGCCTGCATACGTACACGTAGAACAATGTAAACCAGTGTCCAGCTGGGGATCGGGCACACATGTGCAAGAGTGTGCATGTGTGTGCATATGTGAGTGTGTATGCATGAAACTGAGTGCAAACCCAGTGAACGACAGCATGCCTGTCTGCTGGGGAACTTTCCATCTAAACCAGCTGACAGCTGCTCCCCTGAGTTTCCTGCACACCAATAACATTTTCCCTTTCCTAATCTCCCTGATGTAAATCCATTCGCTGTGAGTGCCTAGAGACTTTTAATTCCATCGGCATTAAACTCACTAAAACCTCTATTACCAAAAGCTTTTAGGATTTTCCCCGGAATCTACAAGTCAGGTTTGTAACATGACAAACTCTTCTTCTCTGGGGCGTTTTAGAAATTAATTTGTACATTCTAAATGCCAGGATCACAATGGGACGATTTAGATATCCCTCTTCTGACTGTAAGCTCCAGCCACTGTGGTGTCCAGGTAGAAGCTACTCCCAGGTGCTGTGCTGTATTCCTGCAGCTATGGCTCAGTGCTAGAGGTTCCCAGATGCACTAATATACAAGAGCAGACATGCTGTCACAGCAGCTTGGTATTGGAGGTTCCCAGACGCTGTAAAATAGTGGAAGTGATGCAGATATCTCTTAGTGCCAGGGGTTTCTTGCTGCTTTTATACAGAGGAGGGGAGGCAACTGCATCACAGTGCTTGAAGTTCCCAACAAGGCAAAGATGATGCAGTCCTGTCACAATGCTGCAGATTCCCAGTACTGTAGTAGAGCAGAGATCATCCACTTATGTCTCAGTGCAGGAGGCTCCTGGACACTGCGATAAAGAGAAGAGGAGCAGGAGCCGGGACTTGCTAATGGAGGTATCTAGGCGCTGAAATATACCAAGGTGGCCAACTTTATCCCTTGGCCCCTGAACATGCTGGGTGCTGGAATACAGCAGAGGTGAAAACACCTGGTCTCAATCCCAGGGGTTCCTGGGTGCTATAATACAGAGGTGATGCAGTCGTGTCTCAGCCCCAGAGATTCAGGGTGCTATAATGGACATTTCTAAGCATTCCAAAGTTACCTCCAGTGGTATCAGCGCCTTTAACCTCTTGAAAAGGTGAGATATTGACACTTAGGTCTGATCCCTTTACACTTCCAATGGAAGCAACTCTGAGTGAGTCATCAAAGAAATCAGGGAGCTCCTACAGAGTAAGGTACTTCAGTGTATGGAATCCAAACGAGGAGTAAAGAGAGAGGAGTACAAGAGGCTCCCAAGAACTATTTCCCTTTGGCTAGAGGGCGCTGAGCAGCCATACCCCTGATCCGTTTTGCTGCCCTTTTCTGAACCTTTCTCAATTCCAATGTATCTTTTTTGAAATGGGGCGACCACATCTGCACACAGTATTCAAGATGTGGGTGTACCATGGATTTCTATTGAGTTAGTATGATATTTTCTGTCTTATTATCTATCCCTTTCTTAATGATGCCCAACATTCTGTTAGCTATTTTGACTGCCGCTGCACACTGAGTGGATGTTTTCAGAGAACTATCCACAATGACTTCAAGAGCTCTTCCTTGAGTGGTAATAGCCAATTTAGACGTCATCATTTTATGTGTGTAGTTGGGATTAATGTTTTCCAGTGTGCATTACTTTGCATTTATCACACTGAATTTCATCTGCCAGTTTGCTACCCAGTCACCTACGGGAGCAGTGAGTTAAGGTAAAACTGTTAAACTAGGGTACACTCTTCCCTTGGGAATGGAGAGCCTGGGATTTCTGGGGGTATCCAGTGATAAGGGGCTGGACACCACAGGAGAACACTTTGAAGGCTAGAGGCTGGGGAGCATTTATAGTCAACCTGCAGGTCAAAGGCAGGGCCCATACAGCCCAGAGGAGAGCGCCTGAGTGGCTGCCAGACTGACTGTGTTAGGAGCTAACACCCAGCTGGCACAGGCAAGACGCCCTTAAGCTGGAGGCTGCTGGCAACAAGGTGGCTCACAGCCTTGCATGCCCCAAGAAGAGCAACAGTCTAATGGTGCAATGTGTGAAAAAGTATTTCCTTTATCGGTTTTGAATTTGCCACCCTTCAGTTTCATTGCATGGCCCCTTGCTCTTGTGGGATGGGACAGGGAGAACAGAAGCTCCCAAGCTACCATCTCTAGACCAGCCACTGCTTTATAGAGTTTAATCATATCCCCCTTTATTAATCTCCCTTTTATAGGGGAACAATCTCAATCTTTCTTCCTATGAAAGAGCTTCCAGACCCTGGATCATCCTCTGAACCCCCTCTAATTCTATATGGTCCTTTGTGAGACGGGGTGACCAACATTGCATATGTATTCCAGAGGAGGCTGCACCACTGACTTATATAAAGCATAATGTTTTCTGTATTATTCTCTATTTCATTCCGTATGCTGCCTAACTTCCTGTTTGATTTTTTGAACATATCTGCATATTGAGTGGAGGTTTTCCTTTAACTGTCTACAATGAAGCCATGGTCCCTTTTGTGGGTTGACACAATTAATTTAGAACCTTATGAGGTGCATGAGTAGTTTAGATCTTCCACTCCATTGTGGATTACTTTGCATTCATCAACACTGAATTTCATTTGCCACTGCGTTGCCCATTCACCTAGCTTGGTTAGGTCTCTCTGAAGTTCCTCACAGCCCTCTCTGGTCCAGACTAACCTAAATAACTTTGTGCCACCTGCAAATGTTTTCTACCTCACTACCTCTTCCCAGATCATTAACATATTAAAACAATGCAGGATGTAGGATGGAACCATGAGGTTCCCCCACTCTTAACCTTCTGCCATGATGAAAACTGATCATTTAATCCTATTCCTTGATTTAGTCCCCCAGCCAGTTAATGACCAGGCCAATATTTGGCCTCTCATCCCATGCTTCTTTAGTAGGCTTGTGTGTCAAAGGCCTTTTGAAAATCTAAATAAATTGTCAACCTGTTCTCCTTTATCCTCTACTTTATTGACACACTTGAATTCTAAGAGATTAGGGAGACTCAGTTTTGCTTTGCAGAAATTGTTCTGGTTAGACCCTATCAGATCAACATCTTCCAGATATCATCAACAGAGCTTTTTATTGTTGTTTCGACCAATTTGCCAGGTACAGCTCTAAAGCTCACTGGTCTATAATTCCCCGGATCACCACTAAAGCCTTCTTTAAATATAGGTACAATATTGGCTACCCTCTGCTACCATGGCTGTCATTAATGAGAGACTGCATGTTTTTGTTAGCAGCTCAGCAGCTTCATATCTAAGCTCCTTCTGAACTCTTGGATGCACCATCTGGGCCTGGCGACACTGATTTTTAAGTGATCAGTTTGTTCCAGCACATCTTCTCCTCACACCTCCGTATCTGAAAGTTCCTCAGCTTTGTTACCGGGCAAGAACAGGTCTGCGGTAGAAATCTCCCAAATATTCCCAGCTATGAAGAGTGACACGAGGAATCCTTTAGCTTCTCAGCGACATCCTTGGGACTGGGACACTGAGTCACTTTAAATGCACAAAGCATTTGAGGGTGACCAGTATGGATTTCCCTGCACAACCTCCATCCCAAACTTGCCTCGTTCTCTTTACCTGCTTGGGTCTGTTGCCTCCTAGTGAGCTCCAGCCTGACCCTGGCCCCCTCGCTGGAGGTTTCAGGGCTGTAGAGCTATCTACAGCTCAGGGCTCAGTGAAAAGAAACTGACCTGAATGCTGAGGGCTGTGTGAACCTGGGAGGAGATGAAACCCAGAGAGGATGAAAAGGAGTAAATCAGAGAGGGAGATGAACAATGCAGAGCTGTTAGCTCCACTGATTGCCTTTCAGCTCTGAATCAGCCAAGAGACAGAAAATAGGATGGGAAATGCTGGGAACTCAAATAAGAAGCCCCATTATCCAAGTATCCCTCTCTCAATGCCAGCACTGCTCACTGCCTTCTCATTGCTCAGACTAACTTCAAAGGGTCCTGGGGATCAGATCAAGCTGACACACACATGCTAAAGCACACATGTGTAAGATAATCCCCAGGGTGCAAGCCACCAGAACACCTGGGTCTGCATGTCTGATTACCACCTGCTCCTGCAGGGAGCGAACCACACACACACACATAGCTGTGAGTATTTGTGACCATGTGCTTGCACGATCAACCATCCGCTGTAGACCCTGATGTGTGTTAATGTGGCTGTACACATGAGTCTGCACCTCACGACGACCCCTTGTCCCTGAATGTGGTATTGCAGGGGACTTTTGTCTGACCCCCTTGGCCTCACAATGGCAAGTCTCAGCCAGGGTCTTCTCCCAACTCCTTCTGTGGCTCAGCCCTCAGGCCTAGTCACAGAGCAGTTTGCTCTCCTTCAGGGGTAACTGAGAGGTCCAACTTAAAGTTCACAATGTCCGCATTTACAGTTCTGCCCCTCTCAGGTTCGGCTGAAATCCTCTGCTTCCTGGCACTGGCACAGGTTCCCTTGAACCACTTCTTCCCCAGGATTCCCCCACTGCTTCCCGTGGCTGGGGACTCCAGCAGATTACGCCTGAGAATCTCCCTGTTCTTTGTAGGCCCTATCTCATGGCTCCCCCACAGACACCTACCCTGCTTCTGTGGGTGTCTCCAGGGCTTAATTCAGGGCACCCCCTCACCCTGCCAGGAGCCTATCCTGCTCCCTGTGGGTGCCTCAGCTTGACTTCCTCAGGGGAACTCGCCTTGTTCTTCCTTCCTGCACTGTGTTCTCCCTGCTTCATCGCCATAGTGAGGGTCAGTCTGTCTCATTAAACCCCATTACCCCCTGCTGGGGTCACTAATTAGCCCATAGCTTACCAGTGAGGCTGACGGCTGAGCCCAGCTTGCCTCAAAGGGCCAGCCAGCCTGGGACTGTGGCCCTATCTATTATCTGGAAGCTGTCTGGAAGCACAGAAGCAGCTGTTCACACATATTGAGGCAAGTCTGTGGACACCAAGCCGGAGCCACTCACTTCACAGTTGTCACTATGCTACACATCACAGTAAGGCAGGATTTCAAGGCACCGGGAGAGACAGGACTTGGTCTTGCTCCAAAATCCCAGGCCCTTGCCACATGCGCTAAAGGAGAATCTCCACTAGCTGTTATGGTCTTTGACACACAATTGGACAGTTCTGATTCCATCCAGTAAGGGGCAGCTTGAACACACACCCTAGCTACTTCATTGCAATATCAAATGCGGGGGGGGGGGAGTGTGTTTCTCCTCTGAGTATCATTAACTAGTTTACTCTGCTTGTTGAATATTTGCTGCCATTTCTTTTGAGACAACCAGCTGGCAGAGGACATTAGGGAGGGGTCTGCCAGCAATGCCTCCGACCTCCATACTCAGAGCACAGGACAAGGAGGTGAATAGAAGAAGCAGAATTAGAACCAGCTGCCTAGAGTCTCAGGAGATTCCCATTAACTCTCCGAGCTGGGGATGCCACGGAGAGGCCAATGTTGCAGATTCAGAGTCTCATCCTGCTCACTACTAGTTGCATTCTTGAACTATAGGGCACTTTCCTGATCACATAAGCTGGTGTCTCCAGTACAAAGGCTGTTGGGTAAAACTACTGGGCCGCCATCTCTTCCGTGTCTGCCTCCCAACTGTAATCTCTGTGCAATGCGGGGAGAAATGGATAACTGATCTCCACACTGGACCTCTCACCAAGGCGGTCCAAGGCCTCAACTCCCTGAGGCAACATGGTTCTCTCTTTCTCTCTCTTCCTTCCTTTTCTCTTGTTCTTTCTCCCTTACTCTCGGTCCTTCCCTCCCTCTGTTATACTGCTGCCTCTTCACTAGATATCTGCCTCTTCTTTTCACTCCCCTTCCCTCTGCCGCGTAGCTCTCTGCTTCCTTCTCTGTTTCACTCCCCCTCTCTCTGCTGTGTATTTTTCTGTCTCTCTTTTTCCCCCATCACTAGGCCTTTCTCCTTTCTCTCCCCCTTTCCCCACATTCCTCTCCCTGTATCTTTCTTTCCCACCGTGTCCTTCTCCCTGGGTGGTACTTTCTCTCTCTGTTACGTGAGACTCTGTCCCCGGGTGTATCGCGGTCCCATGTTCTGCATTCCCAGCAGCACATGTGGGACAGGGAGGGCACAGCTCCAGTCGTGCCCTTCACCGTGCTCCCCAGGTGCACACACCACATGCCCGCTCCGTGAAACCCAGTTAAGGCGTCTGTCCATTGCCGGTGAATTCTCATTCTGTTTCCAAAGTGCAAGGCCACAAACTCCCTTTCTCTCTGCAAACAAAGAGTGGCTTGAGAGTCTCGCTGCTACAGCCCTGACACACAGCAGTCTTTCCATTAGGGATTCTCCTCCACACCCCGGCTGCATCCCCTTACCCAGGATGGTGCTACCCAATTCAGTTTCCTGGAGGGGGAAGCAGCCACTTCTCCTGTTCATCATCCCCTCTCCCACAGCACTCATACTTTGCAGACATTACCAAAGCGTCACATGTAAGCCAGTCATTGCCATCCCTATGTCACAGATGGGGAAACTGAGGCATAGAGAGGTTTGGGGGGTTTTTTCCCCTCCCCCCAGGTAAGGGACTTCCCAGAGCAGAGAACAGAACTCAGAAGTGTCTGGCTCCCAGACCCTCATTCCTTCCAGTACTTCATGCTGTCTCCTGACTTCACTGAGGGAACTGATTCCAGGCCCCTACCTACGTGGTGGACGCACACTGGAAACACTATCTCCAACCTTCTGGCCTTGGGAAATAAAGGAAGATTGATGACGTACCCCTACAGTCAACACTTGCATTGCTTTCCCTTCTCAGTAGCAATTGCCAAGGGGACTCCCCTCAGCTGAACTGGAAGAGACATCCCTGACCCCCACCTGTCAGCAGGATTTGGGGTCTCTCATTGGGGCAGCACAACTCTCTCTCGCCAACCGGTCCTTCGGGGAAAGCCCAAGGGGAAGTATTTCTGTAATCCAGCAGGAGATGCTCTCCTCTCTAAGGTGAAGGCCTGACGTGTGCTCTAACACATGTTTAAGTCAAGATGCTCCTACCATCCACACATAAAGCCTTGGGACATGGACCCTCAGAACACAGGCTTGCTGACTCAGCTGGGGGCACAGTGCAAGCCCATGGTCTGCTGCAGTGAATGTCTCAGCCTGCCCACTTTTGGGACATAGCTAAAGCATGTGATGCCAGACTCAAGTCTGGACAGTCCACCAATGCTATCCTACAATTCCCAGGACCTGTGTGTTCCAGCCCTTCTACCTCCCAACTTCCCACTTGCCTCCCACGCACCAGACATAACCTGCTAGCTTAAATACAGCTGCTCGGCATTTAACCCTTCACTGCACATGTTTTGCTCCGTTTCCAACACAGCTAAGCCAAGCTGTAGAAAGGCAGGGGAAACTGCCCCCCTGCTCAGCGCTGACCCCAATACCCCAGCTGAGTACTAGAGGATGTAGAGCTACCAAAGGTGGTGTCCACAGTCCAGCAGGACACAGCCGTTCTGACAGCCCACATAGCCCTGGGGTGGGTGGTGCTACAGGCAGGTCTGCATGACTCAGGATGAGGCGCTCTTCTCGCTGAATCACTGCCAAAACAGTGCCCCAGGAGGCTGTGTCATTTGACCAGCACTGAATGGCTTCTGATTTTCCACCTCACAGGGAGCTGGCTTTTTGTGACCAAAAGAAATAATATCCATAGCAGAGAGCTCTCTGCTCACTCCTACATCACACCCCAAAGGCCTGCTCACGCCTCAGACAGAGAACAACAACATATCAGCAACAGAGTCATCACCCTCTAGAAAAGTGTGAACCAGAAGGATCTGGGGGAAAGATCGCCTGGAAATATTGTCAGCCTGTGAGAAAATTCACAGACATCCCACGCATTAATGAAAGCCCCTCCCATTCCACATGAACCAAGGGGGCTTGAAGCGGGGAAGGTGAATGCTGATGGGGATGGGATCTACTGAAGATAAAAGCCAGAGTGGAAGGTGCTCATGATCTATGAAAGGAGAACATACCCTTTGAATACACATTGAAGGCTGAGCACTGTGTAGCTAGGGTGAGGCTGGGTTTGGATGGGGATGGGGGGTGCTGAGAGGCTGTCTATGATAAGAGGAGTATAGAGAGGGACTGGACTCATGTAGCACATAAACCCACACACACATACACAGAGGAAATATAGTGACCCATAACGAAAGGCTCATCCATCAGCAGCTGGGAGATGAAATGGGTTTAAGATATGGACAGCCCCTCATGCAGCACAGTGCCCACTAGTGCCATGCTGGGGATATTACCTCCAACAGCATAGCAGCCCCTGGTGTCACATAGGGACAGCCCTCCTGCAGCATGACGCCCCCAAGAGCCATGCTCGGGATATCACCTCCAGCAGCACATTGCTCTGATCCAGCTGGGACCATAGCACCACGGGGACAGTCCCTTCATTCAGCCACAGGGCACCTCCATGCATCACGGGGACAGTCCCAACAGCCGCAAGGAGCCCCCTAGCGCCACAGGGACAGTCCCAACAGCCGCAGGGAGCCCCCTAGCACCACGGGGACAGTCCCGTCAGCCACAGGGATCCCCCTAGCGCCACGGCGACAGTCCCGTCAGCCACAGGGAGCCCCCCAGCACCACGAGGACAGTCCCTACAGCCACAGGGTGCCCTCCAGTGCCACGGGGACAGTCCCATCAGCCGCAGGGAGCCCCCTAGCGCCACGGGGACAATCCCGTCAGCCCCAGGGAGCCCCCCAGCGCCACGGGGACAGTCCCTACAGCCGCAGGGCGCCCCCTAGCGCCACGGGGACAGTCCTTTCAGCCACAGGGCACCCCCTAGCACCACAGGGACAGTCTCTACAGCCACAGGGTACCCCCTAGCGCTACGGGAGAGCACTTCCTACCACCAGAGTAGGAACAGCACTTTCAGCATCACACCGCTCCCTGCTCCTATTCTAAGGGCTGTGGGTCTAGACACACAGTTCCCCCTCATTCTGCAAGAGCCTGCTGGGAGTCGGAAGCCATGAAAGATAACAACTCAAAACCCCCTTCCGACCACAGTGCCACACTAGGGACAACCGCTCCCTCAGCATAGCACAACCCATTGCCACACTGGAAACAGTGCCACTAGTATCTCTGGGTCCCACAACTCCAAGCAGGATGGGCCGTGGGATGGGATACGAAGGACAGATCTCCCAGCAACACAGCAGCCCCTGGCATCTGCCCTGGGAGATGGGAGCCCATAGAGCTAATGAGGGCATGACTCCCAGGAGCGTAGCACACCATAGTTCCATGGGGAATAGGTCAGGGTCTGGTGATGAAGGTCAACCCCTGCAGGAAGACAGTGCTACTCCCCATTCTGTGCTGAGGCACTGGAGCAGGTTCAGATATGAAGCACAGCACAAGATCCCTCATCCCTGTGCTGGGGTGCAGGGAGAAGGAGAGCGGTCTAGGTAGTAACAGACAGCACTGTCCGCACTACACCACCTGCAAAAGCTATGCTGGGCTGCTCAGAGATGGAATGTGCCCAAGCTGAGTTAAAGTGGGGTGAGAGGCTGAGAGCCCAGGACTCCTAGGTCCCATCCCTAGCACTGAGAGGGGAGTGAGGTCTAATGAGTTAAAGCAGGCGGGGCTCAGAGTCAGAACTCCTGGGCTCTACCCTCAGCTTCAGGAGGCCTCCCAGGACCCATGTGGTGTTCTAAGAGATGGAGCGCCCAGACATGATGGACGACAGCGCCTCCATTCATAAGTGAGCCCTAATGCCATGCTGGGATACAGAGAGCAACAGAACATTGGAGTTTAGATGGACAGTGATCTCCAAAGCCCGCTCTCTCCCAGTGCCCAATGGCATGCTGGGACAGCGCCTCCTGCAGTACAACACCCCTCAGTACACTGCTGTGAGATGCTTCTCCAGTAACCAGGTGCATCTCTAACATCACGCGAGGGTGCACAGGGACAGAAGGTGGCTGCACCATAGACTGCACCCTACCTCTTTGCTGAGCAATGTAAAAATCTCTGTCCCTTCCACCGAGAAATGAAGGGAGAGGGGAGCTGGGGGGAGACAGAGGAAGAGAGAGAGAGGTATATATGGGGAGGAGGGGAGAGAGAGAAAGCTCCAGATTACATGCAATAAACCTGCACAGCTTCCTCCTAAAGATATGCAAAAGGGCCCTCCCGTGCCGTGCCATGCATGCAGCGTTGCGATCGGGGATGGCATCAGCCCCTAAACATGGGTATCAGTTTAAGCATAGACTCAATCAACAATGTTGCAGAAACTCAGCCTTCCCACCCTCACCTCGGGGGATTGAGTGACACAGAGAGAGAGACACACAATTAGGTTTTCTTACCTCGGGATGCTGTGCTTTGAATGCCAGGGTGCGTGGAAATAGGGGCAGGTACATCCGCACCCGCCCCTCCCCTCAGAGCTATATAACGGACTCTTTCAATCACACAAAAGAGCAGGCGGTGGTTCATCGCTCCAGCTCTTTGATGGACCAAAGCTGCCACAGTTTCATTGCAAAAGTCTTCGCCTTCTTCAAGGAATGGGGAGGAGGAAAAACAGTCTAAGACTTGGAGGGGATATACACTTCTTTCTTAGGTTTCCAATGGCAACCGAATATACCACAGATGAATATCCAGAGAGAGAGTGTGCGCGCGCGCGCATAAGACAGAGGGAGAGGAGTGAGGTGCACAGCTGCCGAGTCCACAGGCAGTGCAGGGTGTAACATTGCAGGGGCATGTCAGCCCTCATGGGAAGAGACAAGCGGACATAGACAGAGGGGCAGACAGACGGTCTGAGGGAAAGAGCCTTGAAGCATGGAAGGGAACGTTGCCTCTATCCTAAGGCCTGAGCAGTCCCACCAGAGATAGGAGTGAGCCAGCACCTGGCATGGTGAGAACAGGGAGGGCCTGTTGTCTGACTGATCCTCAGAGGGACAAAGTATAACTATACCCCCATACACACAGGCACGCTTGTAATCCCACACACCAATTTACTGTGCACACACACACACCATCCTACACACACTCCATACATGCAGCCTCACACCAACTTGCTTATACACACGCACACCTCAACCCCATACACATACAACCCCCCGCAGTGTCACCAATTTACCAATACACACACACCAGACCCATACACATACACCCCACAGCCTCACACACCAATTTACTCTGACACCCATATTTACACACACCAACCTACTTCTACACACATCACCCTACACACATCCCATACACCAATTTTCTCATACATATACTCCACCTCTAGACATATGCAGCCCCACCCCACAGCCTCACACACCAACCTGTTCATACACACACATACAAACCCAAACCTCCACCCACCGAATGAGAGTCTCACCATTTCTCTCAATCACACACAACATGCCCACCCCACCACAAAACACACACAGCCAAACATATGCTGTCTTTCAGATACTCATCACACAAATGCTCATGCAATCAATACACAACATACACCATTACACAAACACATGCCAAACACAAACACATCACAACATAAACATTCACCATTACACAACATACACCAACCACTTGAACGCATACACCACACAAAAACACCCCGTTAAACAAACACAAACACCCACACACAGATATATGGATACATGTACAAGCACCATCATTCAGACATGCTTATCACACAAATATACTATAAATACAAACCACACATAACACACAAACTTACACCAGAAATATACACCAAACACCATTACACAAACGTACACCACCACACAGGCACAAATATACACCACACAAGCACAAATACAAATTAACACATCTGAGGAAGTGGGTATTTACCCACGAAAGCTCATGCTCCAAAACGTCTGTTAGTCTATAAGGTGCCACAGGATTCTTTGCTGCTTTTACAGATCCAGACTAACACGACTACCCCTCTGATACATTAACACACGTGGACAAATATTTTTCATCAAACATACTACACACAAACACACCACCACACAAACATACACCAGGAGACAAACAAAGACTACACACACAACCTCAACACATCCCACTGCATGCAAAAAAGTGACGTTCTCCAAATAGCTGGTAAACAGGAACTTCATTTGGAAATCAGTGTATTGCTCACTCACACACACACACACACACAATTGCACCTAGTCAGCTTTGACTCTGCCCCTCTCTTTTATCCTTTTATTCTGGCTCTGTCCATTTCTCCAGTCTCCCAGCACTGTCCATCTCTCTGTCCACCCATACACACTACAGTTCAGTGACTGAGCATCTAGAGAAAAAGCATCCTACATACATTCACACTCCTCCCTCCTTCCTCTTTTCCATTGGCATTGGATGGATATAATTTGCATGCATAGAAGAGTGCGAGGTCCCACCAGCCCAGAGTGCTGTGAAACTGGCTAATAGCAGCATCAGGGATGTGACTGCAAAGTCTAAACACAGTGAAGTAATGCGTGATCCCTAATGGAAGGTGAGGGGCTGGAGGGGAAAGTGACAGTTTCTTCTAGGTCCAAATAGGGACAAGGAGACAAGGGAATGGGTGGGAGGGAATGGGTGGCAGAGAGATGCAGGCAGGCCGGACACCAGGAACATGGAGAATAGAGTTCTGTAAGGCTTGCTAACAGGCATGGTAATGAAAATGCGTGAGGTTCAGAGTTCATGACTGCGCGTGAGCAGGGCCCCGTGTAAGGTCAAGTGAGTGTGTTAGTGCCTTGTTAGAGAGGAGAGTACCTGTCTGCGTGCACGTATGTGAATGTGCACGGATGAGGTACGGGGGTGTCAGGTTGGGTGTGGATGGGGCTGTGCATAGATTGGTTCACGGGGGGAGGATGAAGGAGCATGTACAGTGTATGGGTTTGGGTATGTGGCCGGCTGTGCGTGCGCACATACGCTACTTGAGTTTGTGTCTGTATGGGTGTGAATGGGTTTGTGTCGGTCTGGGAGATGTGTGTGTCCTGGTGAGTATGCGTCTGCGTTAGCAAAAACGCAATGCGCAGCATGTGTAGGTATGCGCAGATAGCCCAGGAGCCCAGCACAGCCCTGGTGTAAGCAGGAGATGAGGTCAGTGTTATCACGCCTGCCTGCCCCAATCTGGAATCCCGCCCTGTGTGCACCTGGGATTTTGTGGGAGGAGGCATGGGCAGAGCAGACAAATCCTGAAGCCTTTGCACACGCAAAGCTCTCATTGAAGGCAATGGGCCAACTCCTGGCAGTCAATGAGGGGGAGGCTAGAGGTGCAGCTTCCCCCCACCGCAGCAGTTCGGGGAGGGCTCATGCTGGCTCAGGCACAAGAATGGCCCCAGGAGCTCACCCTACAGCACACGCTGCACCACCCGTTGGAAAGGTGAAGTGTGGCCTACACCTGACCCTGTCTGCTGGTGCAAGGGAGGAGCGGATCCTGCACTCCCCCAACTCCAGCTCCGTAGACCGGAGGAGTCGTCCCTGGACTAGGAGAGCGCAGGCCTTTGCAGAGCTGGACACAAGCCAGCCCTAGTTTCAACGACTCCCTACCAAGGGGGACTTCCCAGTGACATCAGTGAGTGATCTCCCTGAGCGAAGTCTCAGGGAAAATGGAGGAAGGACATCAAGATACGGTCCTGTCTGTCTGTCCGTGTGTCTCTGTGTGTCTGCTCTGGTAAGTACAAACAGATGCAACCGACACACACACAATCATCAAGACAGTTACTGAGACACACAAACACTCTCCCTCACAAAACTGCCTAGACAACACAAACACCCCTGAACCACACTCCCACACCTCCTCACACTCCTAAACACACACACACACACAAACACAACGTTCCTTAGCGCAAACACTCCTCCTTCCTCCTCCTACACACATACCAAACACACACACAGGTTCTGATCCTGCTCACGCAGCCCCACAAAAGGTAACAGAGAGAGGGCTGGGGGACCCCCACATTTCCCCGCCTCCCTAGAAGTACCAAAATGAACTACTCCTCCTCGTGTGATGCCAGCTCTCTGGAGGAATCCTCTACTTGCCCTCTGACCTGCAGGGGACCCATAGTACTGAGGATCTGTCTTGCGATGGGTATCCTTTCCTCCCCGATTGCACCTGCGTGCCTTCCCCTCCTCACGTTCTCCGCTAACATTTCTTTTGCATTATAGGTGATAAATAATGCAGGCTGCAAGGGGAGAGGAGAGACAGTACCCTGGACAGAGGATAGCACACCATGATACCAGAACAAAGCCGACACATGCTACTCACACTGGTGGCTGTTGCTGACCCCCATTATAGCCACACAGAGCTGACAGCTATTCCAGTGAAAGCACTGAGGGAAGGGCACTTTAAAAGGGCTCTGTAGTCCATGTTTCTTGCAGTAGCAGGAGGAAGGCCTTTCTCATACAGGCAGCAAGGTGGATCTTCAGCTGAGCTAAGCACTGACAAGAGTCACCAGTGGAGCTGGGAGCTGTCACCGTAACCCTGCCTTTCTTGCCATCTGCTGTTGGGCTGTATGACATGGCAAAATCACCTTAGCTTGTTAAACAAAGAATGAGAGAGAGAGAGAGAAGGCTCATGTGTGTCTGAATGGTATGTTTGTGGGGCTGCAAGTGAGGTATGCTGTCTTGTGTGTATGCACTTCTGTGTGGTGTCTGACATGCACATGCACACACATGTATACGTACCAACGTTATGCATGAGTATCTGTGTAGGATCACTGTGGATAACTGGTGTGTGGCGTGTGCATTTGTGAATGTTTTCTGCATGTGTGTAGCCTCTGCATGTCCATGACATGTGAATACGTTCTGTACGCATAGAACCTGTGCGAGTGTGGTGATGTGTGTGTAATTTGTGAGGTGTGTTCTGTGTGCACATGAATATGTTCTGTATGCATAGCGCCAGTGTGAGTATGGTGATGTGGGTGTAACTTGTGTGTATGTTGGGGGGGGTTGTTCTGTGCGCATGTGAGTATGTTCAGTTTGCATAACACCTGTATAAGTGAGGTGATTTGCGTGTAACTTTTGTGTTCGTGTGGTGTGTGCAAATGCATTCTGTGTGTATAGCACTTGTATGCCTGGCAACTGTGAGATCTGTGAATAACTTGTTTGTGTTGTGTGTGTTTTGTGCATGTGTTCTGTGTGCATAGCATCTGCATGGCTGCCACTGTTAGGGTATCTGTGTACAATGTAGGTCACGTGTGTCTTTACTGCATGCAGGCACGTGTGGTCATTCATAGGGTGTTCCTTTCTAAAGTGAAGCAGACAGTCTGGCTCTCCTCCCAGTCTCTGCTTCTCCTTCCTCACCCTCCCTCACTCGCTAGTTCAGCGACAGCAGTGTGCTCAGCCCTAAAAATCATTCCTCAGAGCTAGGTAGACCAGGGAGTTCCCATCCCCACAATCCCCAGTACATGCCTGGAACCCTACTCTCCCCCTGGCCTGGGAGCACAACACAGACCCTGCTGACAGAGTCAACAGGAACACAGAAGCTAGTCCCCGCTCTTTATACTTAGACTGAGGAGGCTGGAATGGGCGGAGGCAGGCTTGGAGGACAGGGGCAGGTGTTAGAGAACAATACTGGTCACCTGGAGGATGCAAGAAAGAGACCTCCATGGGCTACCCAGCACTATCCACTCCCAGAACGCACGACTCCCATTGATGAAGCAGGAGCCACAAACCAGACCAGAAGAAAGAAGATCTGACCAGAATCTTCATCCCAACATGAGTTGAACCTTCAGCCACTTGATTGCATCAACATTCAACCTCCTAAAACCCAACCACGACCCTGAACTTTCATCTAAATCCCTGAATCCAACCATGGCCATAAACCTTCACCCAACCCTCATGAACTCAACCATGACCCTGAACTTTCACCCAAATCCCTGAACCCAATCATGACCATGAGTCTTCAGCCAACTCTCCTGAACCCAACCACAACCCTGAACCTTCACCTAACCCCTGTGCACTAAAGCCCGAGCCTTTGCCTAACCCCTCTGATCTGAAGGAGGGCAGGAACAGCAGGGATACTGAGCCTTTACCCAAATATCAAACCCTGAACCTTTCCCCACAATCACTTGGCCAAACTTCAGAATCAAGCAGCCCAGGAGCCTTCTTCCAAATGTTGTGACCTGAGCCCCTTACCTGACTCAAACCACCTCAGTGCTCTGAACCAAAATCCTGAGCCCCAAATGTTTGTCCAACACCTCAGTCTTTGTCTTTGCTCTGAACCCTGGATCTTCACCCAAACCCTCTGAACTGAGCCACTGAAACAAAATTCTAGCACCTGAACCAAGCCCCCAATGGGAACCTTCCCTTAAATGCCCTGAACAGAGTCCCGAACACCCACCCACCTGGAGGCAAGTCCCAAACTCTCACCCAAGCCTATAGTTCAAGCCTTGACCCCAAACCTTCGCCCCACGTCCTTCAAATTGAACTTCAAGCCCAGAATCTTCCCCCATTCATCCAGATCCAATCCCAAATCTTATGGAAAAAATCCCAAACCTCATGGAGAAAATCCTGAATCTTCACACAGCCCCGTAAATTGAAGATCAATTAATCTTTTGCAGGTGGGAGAGTTCAACCTTGGAACCCTCCCTCACACCAGTGTCTCCCACCTCGTACAACAAAGCCTTATGGGAAAATCCTGGTTGGGTTCTTCTGCTGCTCCTGGGGGGCTGCATCCAGAGCCCATCCCATGGGGCTCAGGAAGCTCTTCCCAGTTTTGTCCCCACATGGCAGAAGAGGCTAAAAGGAGCCCCTCTCCCAGTCTGACAACAGTGGAAATTTAGTGAACATTTCACTGGTGACGCTCCAACCAGGAAAACCTCCCTGTTAATATTTAAACACACAGCTCAGCAAGTATCCCTCTGAGCCTGGCCCCCAGCACCACCTGGTATTCCACTCTTGGGGTCTGCTGATGTACCTCACTCCTGATCTGTGGCACCCCTTCCCCCATGACAATCTTAAGCTCCACACACAACTCTGCCAAGGTGTTTCAACCCTCACCTGCAGCCTGCCCTCTCCTCCCAACTATTCCAGCCCTGGACACACACACACACACACGCACACACACCCCACAGCCCTGCCAATGCAGTTCAATCATCCTGCCCTGTAGCATAACCTGCTGCTCCATTTCTAGGGCCCCCTTAGGCAGAAAGAGAGACCAAGTCCCTGATTGCCATTCTGGCGAGATTCTGATTACGAAGACTTTTCCTCCAGAAGATACATTAATAGCCCATAAAGTTAACTTAATCCAGCCAATCTTGTGTGGTCTCTGCCTGAATTCTTGATTAAATTAATATTATTGAGTTTTAATTAGCATGTGAGGCAGAGGTGGCATTACTAATGGAGATAATGCATAACGTTAAAAATAAACAGTCTGCCCTTCCCCCTGCTGCACATGCAAATCTCCTTTGGGATTGAGGTGATGTGAGATTCCCCTAATGATAACCCATGCTGATGGAAGGGGTGCTCTGGGCTAGAACGAGTGACGGGACACACGGGCAAATCAATGCACCAGGGAGTGTCATTCCTCTCTGCCAACATCCAGCCCCAGCCCCAGCCCCAGCCCCAGGGGTGAGTCCCAGATCACTGGCCTTGGAAGCAGAACCACAGCTGATCCTGACCAGATTCTACCTCCAGTACAACAGGTGCTTCAGGGCACCCAGATTGCTCAGCCCACACTAATCCCTCCAGCCTTCCAACTCACCCTCAGTAAGAGAGGAGGGCCAGCAAGAAAAGATCTCAAAATGCCATGGCGACACCAGTGGAGACTGCTCAGAGGCATGTGGGGCTGACAGGGAAAGGAGCTGAAAGGAGGCAGACAAGTGATCTCTGGGGAGATCTAGAGCAGGGGTTCTCAAACAAGGGGTCATGAGATTATTCCACAGGGGGTTATGAGCTGTCAGCCTCCACTCCAAACTCCACTTTGCCTCCAGCATTTATAATGGTGTTAAATATAAAAACAAGTGTTTTTAATTTATCAGGGGGGTCATGCTCAGAGACTTGCTATGTGAAAGGGGGTCACCAGAACAATAGTTTGAGAACCACTGATCTAGAGGGATGCAATTCACACGTGCATTTCTTGACCAGGTACAGAATGGACTGGGGTGCTACGTTAGTGTACAGAGAGACAGTGTAACGGGGGCAGGCTTGGCAGGGCAGTGGGTGGTTGCTTGAGGCTGGGGCTCTACCCATGGCTTAAGATCACAAGTTAAATGAGTTCAGTGGGTCTGAGCCTCGTCTGCTGTTTGTGCACGCCTCAAACCCACAAGCCAGAACCGAGCTGCTCTGTTACTTCCAGCCAGGACTGACTGGCTCCGGCCAAGAGATCTGCTGCAGTGGAATAGCAGAGGGGAAGCTGCAGGTCAGGACAGGCCTGCACAGCCAGAGCTGTGGGTGGGAGCTGGACTAGTGGTGGGTGCTGAAAGCCAGGGTAAGGTGCATTGGCAGAGCTGGAGGTGGGAGCTGAAGACTGGCGCAGCAGGCAGTGAAGCGGGTCTGGACTGGAATGCCTCAGCAGAGCTGGGGGTGGGAAGTTCACGCAGCGCCTGCCTGCGCTATGCTGCCTCTAGACAGTGATTTCAGTCTTTTATTTTTATGGGCAGGAAAAATCACTCTCAAAATGGGCAGAGAAAAAAACTAAGGAGCCAGCAAAGGGGGGAGATGTCTGCACAGAGAGCGCTGCTGGGAGCATGTCGCTGGCACCCCCACAGCGCGGCCTTGCCCCTCCCTCAGCGTCTGCTGAGCGCCGCTGCTCCCAGAAACAGACGGGGAGACTTTGTGGAGGTGCCAAGGCACATGAGGGGGCAGCCTGGCATGCTCACGGGTGCACACCGTTGGATCCCTAGGACATCACACAACTAACATCACCATGCTCTGGAGGAGGGCATGTCCCAATGGGCTGAAGTCACCCCCATTCTTCTTTCCCTGACCGCTAGCACCCATAAATGCAGAGACAGAGACTTGGAGCCTAATCCAACGCTCACTTGAATAGAAAGGTTCCCAATGGGCTTTGGATCAGGCCCTGAAGCAACAGTCTGCACTACGTGCCTTGCCGTGGTGGAAGCTAGTTATAGTCCCTCTCACATACGGCAGTGATATTTAGCACAGGTCTGCTCCCTGCAGCATTCCCAGGCCCCGGATGGTCCCGGGGCTGACGAAGCCACGACATGGACCTAGCTCTCCCACAAGGCAGTGCAGAGCACTCACCCCTCAGGCCAGCCAGCCAAAGCCATTTCTTGCAATCTTTCTTCTCTAATCCTGTTGAGCCATTTTTAAGTTCCTTTGAGGTGGAGATGGAAAAGCCACTCCTGCCCTAAGATGTTTTCCTGACCTGGTGCAACTCAAGATAAAGGCTTTGATTTCAAACATTACAGTGGGATCTGTCAATAGTCCATAATAGGGATTAAGGAAAACAAACAGAGACACATGGCTCCGCTGGCTTTAGGTGAGAGAGTGGGGGTGGAGAAGACAGAGGGAGGGGAGAGAGCACAGAAGAGAGAGGGAAAAGGAGAGTGGAGAGCGAGTGAGGCGTAGGAGAAAAAGAGACAGAAGCGGGGAAGGAGGGACTGAGATACACGGAGTGTACTGCGGGGATTATCTCCTGTCCAGCCTCTCCCACCCTAGGTATCTCCAGCAGACATAATAGTACCAATGGTAGGGCTGTGGAAAATTTCAGGGACCTAGTTTTTCACACCAAACTCCCTCTCCTTCCCTCGTGCCCCTCACCTACACGACAAGCACATGCTGCAGGTGACTGTCCTCACCACCCTCCTCCTTGCTTGAGTCTACCTGAAAAGTTGCCTTTTATCCTGACAGCTTGTGATGCAGTAGGGACTGTCTGTGTGGGGAGTGGGAGAGCAGGGGAGGACTTTAGGAGATGGACGATGCCAGAGCCTGTAACCTGAGCTAGGTAAGGGAGGGGAAAGGTCAACACCTTTGCCCGGGAAGGGGAAAAAGGAAGGGAGTGGCAGGAGGGAAGCAGTTGGAGTTTGGGGCTTGGGGCTGTGTGGGCGGAATTCAGGGTATCCTAGCTAGGATCCAAGCACCCTGAAAGCCCAGAAGGACTCGGTGGAGGGGTCCTGACTGTGCCTGCAAGCTCTGCTGTAACCTGTGTTCCTGTTGTCCAATAAACCTTCTGTTGTACTGGCTGGCCGAGAGTCACTGTGGGTCCCAGGAAGAGGGGTGCAGGGCCGGACTCCCCCACACTCCGTGACAACTGGTGGCAGCGGCGGGAGATACTGCACCCCGTGGACGGCGCTTCCTGCAGTAAGTGACTGGGGAGCAGTAAAACGAAGGGGTGGTTAACCCCTGGGAGTGTGTGCCCAGTGAGAAGGACTTTGCAGTAACAGGGTCCCCCGGGGGATTGCAGCGAGCGGTCCCAGGGGCGGAGGAGTCTGCAGCTCGACCCTGGCAGAGAGGTGGTGACCTCAAGAAGGGCTGGTGCACTAGGGGTCCCCCTGGAAACCGTGGGGAGCGGCGAGCACCCCGGCCTGTGAGTGGTCAGCAGGAAGATGTATGCCAAGCGGCGCAAGTGTGACCTGGTGGAGCTATGCAAGCAGAGGGGGCTGCACCCAGGGAGGCTCAGCAAGGACCAGCTGATTGCACAGCTGGAGCAGGGAGACCGCATGAATGAACGGAGCCCTGTCTCTGAGGGAAGCAGCCGAGCAGATGCAGCGCAGGCACCAGTGTCTGTCCCCGCTGGGAGTGGTCAGCCGGCGGACGAGGGCTTCCCGAGACCCCCCCTTCCTAGGCGTAGAGGAAGGGCGGGGAGGAGCCCAGTGTATACCGAGGGCACCGTGACACCCCCGGCCAGCAGGGGATCTGCCCGGCGAAGCCCACCCCCAGCAGGGGATCCTCCCGGCAACGCTCGGCATCCGTGGAGCGGATGCGGCTGGAATATGAAAGGGAGCTGAGACGGGAGGAGCTCGAGTTAAAGAGGCGAGAGCTGGAGGAGAAGGCGAAACAGCGTGAACATGAGGAGAACCAGCGTAAACATGAGGAGAACCAGCGTAAACATGAGGAGAACCAGCGCCAGCGTGAGTGGGAGGAGAAGGAGAAACAGCGTAAACATGAGCTGGACCTGGCCCGGCTGAGGAGCAGTGAGGCCCCGGCTGCGGTGAGTGAGGGGGGACCCAAGCCTACAAAGAGCTTTGATAAGCACTTGCTGCCCCGGCGTAAGGAGGGGGAGGACATAGATACCTTCCTGACGGCCTTTGAGAATGCCTGCGAGCTGCACAGGGTTGACCCTGCAGACAGGATTGCAGTTCTCACCCCCTTACTGGACTCCACAGCCGTGGAGGTGTACAGCCGACTGAAAGGGGCGGAGGCAGGGGACTATGAACTGTTCAAACAGGCCCTGCTCCGCGAGTTTGGGCTGACTCCTGAGATGTACCGGAAAAAGTTCCGGAGCCAGCGTAAAACCCGTGAGGTCACATACCTACAACTGGTCAACCGGGCGCAGGGGTATGCCCGCAAGTGGACAGCTGGGGCCCAAACTAAAGAGGACCTGCTTGACCTATTCATACTGGAGCACCTGTACGAGCAGTGCCCGTCCGACCTGAGGCTGTGGTTGATGGACCAGAAGCCGGAGAACCCGCAGCATGCAGGCCAGCTGGCTGACCAATTTGTGGACAGTCGGGCAGGGGATGGCAGGGAGGAGTCTCGAAGGAGCAGGCCTGCCTCAACGCAGAGAGAGAGTCAACATGGGACCTCCCAAAGGGGGCCTATGGAGAACCCCCCCAAAAGGGGAACATCCAGCGGCAGGTCCCTCCGACCCACTCAAGGGGACCCACGAGATATGGGCTGCTATCGCTGTGGCCAACGAGGTCACATACGGGCCCAGTGCCCCAAGCTCAGGGACAGACCAAGCAGACCCAACCCGCAGAGGGTGGACTGGGTAAAAACCCAATCGGAGGAGGGGCTACATTCCCAGGAAAGGGGGGTTGGCAACATACCACCTATGGATGCTCCCGGTTCCGGGTTTTTGGTTTACCGGGTGGGCGCGGGGCTGCCCCTCCGGAAAGAGTGCATTGTTTCCCTGGAAGTGGATGGGAGGAAGGTCACTGGGTACTGGGACACGGGCGCAGAGGTGACGCTGGCCCGGCCCGAGGTGGTGGCCTCAGATCGGATGGTGCCCGACACCTACCTGACCCTGATGGGTGTGGGCGGGACCCCATTCAAGGTACCCGTGGCAAGGGTACACCTGAAATGGGGGGCCAAGGAGGGCCCCAAAGATGTGGGGGTACACCAATATTTGCCCACTGACGTGTTAATGGGAGGGGACCTTGAGGACTGGCCTAGTAACACCCAGAGTGCCCTGGTCGTGACTCGTAGTCAGAGTCGGCAAATGGCACTGCACCCCGAAAACGGGGAAGGTACTCGACCTGAGGTGCAGGACCCTAACTCAGGGAGCGGGGAACGCCCAGGGGCACGGTGCAGAGAGGCTGCGGCCTCAGACCCAGCCAGCAAGAGAGAGCCGGTCCCCATTCCTGTCCCAGCTGCTGAGTTCCAGGCCGAGTTGCAGAAAGATCCCTCCTTGCGGAAGCACAGGGACCGGGCTGACCTTAGTGCGGTACAGACCATGAGGAGAGGTTGCAAGGAGAGGTTCCTGTGGGAGAAGGGGTTCCTGTACCGAGAATGGGCTCCCCCAGGGGAAGTAGAGTCATGGGGGATCAGGAGGCAGCTGGTGGTTCCCCAGAAGTTCCGTCACAAGCTGTTGTACCTGGCCCATGACATCCCTCTCGCAGGGCACCAGGGAATCCGGCGCACCAGGCAGAGGCTGCTACAGAACTTTTACTGGCCTGGGGTCTTTACCCATGTCCGACAGTACTGCCAATCCTGTGACCCCTGCCAGAGGGTGGGGAAGGCCCGGGACAAGGGGAAAGCGGCTTTGAGGCCTTTACCCATCATAGAAGAACCTTTCCAGAAGGTGGCCATGGACATAGTGGGACCTCTCAGCAAGATGACCCGGTCAGGGAAGAAATACATCCTGGTGGTGGTGGATTTTGCCACTCGCTACCCCGAGGCGGTGGCCTTGTCCTCTATCGAAGCAGACACAGTGGCAGATGCGCTGCTGACAATTTTCAGCCGGGTGGGGTTCCCCAAGGAGGTCTTAACGGACCAGGGGTCCAACTTCATGTCGGCCCTGCTCCGGTCCTTATGGCAGAAATGTGGGGTCCAGCACAACTGGGCCTCAGCGTATCACCCCCAGTCCAACGGGCTGGTAGAAAGGTTCAACGGGACGCTGAAGATGATGCTAAAAACATTTATGAACCAGCATCCGCAAGATTGGGACAAGTACTTACCTCACCTGCTGTTTGCGTACAGGAGGTACCCCAGGAATCTACCGGGTTTTCACCTTTCGAACTGTTGTATGGAAGGCGGGTGAGGGGGCCCCTAGACCTGATGAGGGACGAATGGGAGGGGAAGGCCTCTCCCGAGGGAGAGTCAGTGGTGGAGTATGTCCTGACCTTCCGGGAAAGACTGGCTGAGCTCATGGGCCTGGCCAGGGAGAATCTGGCCCGAGCCCAGAGGAGGCAGAAGGTCTGGTATGACCGCACAGCACGAGCCCGTGCCTTCGCCACCGGGGATCAGGTGATGGTTCTTATCCCCGTGAGGAGAAACAAACTCCAGGCCGCCTGGGAAGGGCCCTTCAAGGTTATCAAGCAACTGAATGAGGTAAACTATGTGGTGGAGCTGTCAAACCGGGCACATCACCGTCGGGTGTACCATGTGAACATGATGAAACCATACTATGACAGGGGGAATGTGGTGTTGGCCGTGTGTGGACATTGGGAGGGGCAGGGAGATGACCCCTTAGTGGATCTATTCCCTGGGACAAAAGCTGGTTCCCCCCTGGAGGCGATTCCCCTCTCTGAGCAACTGACCCCGGGCCAGCACGCTGAGATCAGAGGGGTGCTGCATCTATACCGACAGCTGTTTTCCAACCAGCCTGGACGCACTAATTTGACTGTCCACCGGGTGGAGACGGGGTCACACCCCCCTATAAGATGCTCCCCTTTTCGGGTCACTGGTAAAACTGCCCAGGATCTTGAAAGAGAGGTCAGGGACATGCTGGCTTTGGGGGTGATCCAGCCGTCTTCCAGCCCTTGGGCCTCGCCAGTAGTGCTGGTTCCCAAGAAGGATGGGTCAATCCGGTTCTGTGTGGACTATCGAAAGCTCAATGCCATCACCGTATCTGATGCCTACCCTATGCCCAGGCCTGACGAGCTCCTAGACAAGCTGGGAGGTGCACGGTACCTCACCACTATGGATCTTACCAAAGGCTACTGGCAAGTGCCGCTGGACGCAGATGCCAGGCTGAAATCGGCCTTTATCACCCCTCTGGGGCTCTATGAGTTTTTGACCCTGCCCTTCGGCCTCAAGGGAGCGCCGGCCACCTTCCAGCGCCTGGTGGATCAGCTACTGAGGGGGATGGAGAGTTTTGCCGTGGCGTATATTGACGACATCTGCGTCTTCAGCCAGACCTGGGAGGACCACGTGTCCCAGGTTAAACAAGTCCTGGACCGACTCCGGAAGGCTGGGTTAACAGTAAAGGCTGAGAAGTGCAAGGTGGGGATGGCTGAAGTATCTTACCTGGGCCATCGGGTGGGGAGCGGCTGCCTGAAGCCGGAACCAGCCAAGGTGGAGGTGATCAGAGACTGGCCTGCTCCCCAAACCAAAAAACAGGTCCAGGCCTTTATTGGGATGGCGGGGTACTATCGAAGGTTCGTGCCCCACTTCAGTGCCATAGCCGGCCCCATCACTGAACTGTGCAAAAAGGGGAAGCCAGACAAGGTGATCTGGACTGAGCAGTGCCAGGAGGCTTTCCGGGCGCTGAAGGAGGCTCTGGTTAGCGACCCAGTTCTGGCAAACCCAGATTTTGACAAACCCTTTATGGTGTTCACCGATGCCTCAGACACGGGACTGGGGGCGGTGTTAATGCAGGAGGATGAAAAGGGGGAGAGACACCCTATCGTGTACCTGAGTAAGAAGCTGCTACCCCGGGAACAAAGCTACGCGGCCATCGAGAAGGAATGCCTGGCCATGGTGTGGGCCCTTAAGAAGCTAGAGCCATATCTCTTTGGGCGACACTTCACCGTGTACACCGACCACTCTCCCCTGACCTGGCTGCACCAGATGAAAGGAGCCAACGCCAAGCTCCTGAGGTGGAGCCTGCTCCTGCAGGACTATGACATGGACGTGGTCCATGTGAAGGGAAGTGCCAACCTGACAGCGGATGCGTTGTCCCGGAGAGGGGACCCTGAACTTCCCCAGGTCACTGGGCAGAGTGACCCCGCTCAGTTCAGTCTCGAAGGGGGGAGAGATGTGATGCAGTAGGGACTGTCTGTGTGGGGAGTGGGAGAGCAGGGGAGGACTTTAGGAGATGGACGATGCCAGAGCCTGTAACCTGAGCTAGGTAAGGGAGGGGAAAGGTCAACACCTTTGCCCGGGAAGGGGAAAAAGGAAGGGAGTGGCAGGAGGGAAGCAGTTGGAGTTTGGGGCTTGGGGCTGTGTGGGCGGAATTCAGGGTATCCTAGCTAGGATCCAAGCACCCTGAAAGCCCAGAAGGACTCGGTGGAGGGGTCCTGACTGTGCCTGCAAGCTCTGCTGTAACCTGTGTTCCTGTTGTCCAATAAACCTTCTGTTGTACTGGCTGGCCGAGAGTCACTGTGGGTCCCAGGAAGAGGGGTGCAGGGCCGGACTCCCCCACACTCCGTGACACAGCTACAAAGAGGATCTGGGAAAGGGAAAACCCCCACCCACCAGACTGCCCAGCCAGGAGGTCTCTGAGACTGGAGATGATGCAGAGCAGCCCCCAGTTTGCCCTTAGCGTGACCCTGACTCAGTGGGAGGCTGCTGGGAGAGGTGATGGGATACAACCCAGGAGACTCTCCTAGTTGGTTGTGGGTAGACTACAGCTGCATGCCATCTTGGTGGGCGCTGCACTCCAGATGGGGCCTCCAAAAACTGGGCAGAGGGCCAGGGGAGCAGCCAGAGGAGCAAGGGCTGAGGACAAGGGGGGAGATTATGGGAATGAAAAACCAGAGGCCCCACAAGGCGGTGATTCCAAAGTCTTGTGATATAACTAGGTGCTACAGACAGAGCAGCTCTCTTCTGTGCCCCAGACCTCTCCATGCTGCTCACCTCTGCTACTTCCTCCTTCCCCTCCTCCCTCACCCTGGGCCGCTCCTTCCCTCTCTCATTATTAAGTCCCCTCTCCCCTCTCTTGCTCTCTACATTACAACCACCTTCTGCATCCCGCTTGCAACTGGTCCCTTCCCCGACTCTCCACACAGCTCTCCCTAGACCCTGACACACTCTGTAACCCATCTCTAATTCTCCCTTTCTCAGCAAAGTGCCAGGGAGAGTAGTTCTCTCTCTAGCCACCTCATGCAGCAGCATCCTCAGCCCTTAATCTGGACGGCTTGGACACCACTTTCACTTCTTAGAGCTGACTTCCTTCTGTAGGCTGTTGCTGGCTCCTTCTTCCCACCCCTTCACCTCCATCACCATGGACCACTCCATTCCCCCCAGACCCCCTCTGGAGCCCTGGTTTCCTCCCGTCCAGGTTCTGCCCCTCCTTAGCAATCTGCTCTCTCCCAAAGGGCACTCCTCTCTGCCTACAGGCCCGTCTCTGCGGAAGTCTGGGGGGAAATTCCTTCCTAACCCAAATATGGCGATCAGTTAGACTCTGAACATGTGAGCAACACCCACCAGCCAGACACCTGGGAGAGAATTCTCTGAAGTAATTCTGTGTCCTCCCCATCTAGTGTCCCATCTCCAGTCGTTGGAGATACTTGCTAATAGCAAACACAGATGGGCCATATGCTCAGTGCCTCACAGACAGACATGCTCCTCTCAGAGCCTTCTCAGACACAACTCCAGCTCCTCTAGCTCCCTCCTTGATTCCTGTCTCCAATCATTAGTGTCCTTCTGAAGTTCCTGTTTCCCGTGTCTGCAGATTTGCCTAGCATCACTTCCACAGCCTTGCCTGTGAGTCCGTTGCTACCTTAAAATCGCCATCCAGGTCCTCATCGCCTCTGGCCTTGGCTTTGACCTCTCTTCTCTCTAGCTTCCCCAGGTCCCGCTCTCGAGGCTCCTGCACGTGCAGAATCACACTGCTGGACTTCTCACCCATGTAAAGGAGCAGAAACAACAGTCTGAGACTCCCTCGGGTCCCCGTATATCGCAGAATGAAGTTCACAAGCACCTTCCTTGTTTGGAAAGCCCTCTGTGGTCTTGCTCTATCCCACCTCATGGACCTTGACTCTCTCCACTGACCACAAAGCCCCGTCCCTGCTTCTTCCACTCATCTCATACCAGCCTCCTCTTTGTCCTTTCACACAATCCCAGCACTGTTGGCGTGACAGCCTTCTCTGCATCTCCTGTTCACCATTTCTCACTGCCATATCATAACAAATCTCAGCTGGAAACACTCCTTCTCTCCCAGGCCTATGTCTCTCTGCCATTATTTATTATTTAATTCTGCTCTGGCATATTGGGGTCTGGCATGAATAAAAGACAGTGTACAATGCCGTGCTTTTGTAGTGAGCAATGAGAAGAGCAGAAATCACAGACTCAGAATAGAGCAAGAAAGGAACAGTTGAAACTGCAGAAACAAGTTGGTTTTTACAACCAGATTAACACAGGAATGGAATCAAATTCCAGAAGGGGCAAAGAAAGCAAAATTGTCTGAGATCTTCCACATGACCCCATGACAGGGACAGGACAGAGACAGATGTGAAACTCAGGCTCCAGATTCCCCAAGGGGAGAGCAGGAGGGTTGAACCCAAAAGCATAAGAAGTCAGATCAACTGATTGTGTACAATAAATGTCACAAAAGGTCCAGCCAGAACAGCAAGGTGTGGCAAGACAAGCAATTCACATGGGGGGCGTCCGTAGGGGCATCCCTTCCTGCAATCTTGGAGCTGGACTGTGACTCAGGACTAACTGCTATCAAAGATGACCTTCTGTCACGGAGTTCAGGATGCAGTCCAGACCAGTGAGGTGTTGTGTCACCCCTTACCCTGTAACTCCCTGCCTGGGATGTTCACAGTCAGCAATTCACATGCATGTCACACCCTGAGTGTCTCTGTCTAGCTGCAGCCCTGATCCAGCAGCCTGCCAGCAACAAACCACTCATGCTCCCTGGTCTCTACCCACCTGCAAGGTAATCCCAACACCTTACCAGTCCTGAATCTTCCCAAAACCATGTGCTCTACAATGTCCAGCCCTGTCCTGCACAGTTCAGAGAAATAATATGGTTCTTTTGTTCTTCTGAAGACACAAAAGCACATCACAGCTTATTAACTGGGGTAAATACACCCTTCCCTTTAAACACAGCAAGGGAGTTGGTTTATAAGAAAAATAAAAAAAAATATTAACAAAAAAGGCAGAGGATTAACTGAGTTCATGCACAAGGAATGACAGAAAGTGTTACAAGTAAAACAAAACAAAACATGCTTCTAAAAGTCTAAAACTTAATCTAGCTAGATACAGGCTTTGTTCAAGATGGTTTCTCTCACCAGTCACTGTTTTTCCCAGCCATGGCTGACTTTCCCTCTGTTGGGATCTTCCACAGAAGAACAAGAGGCTGGTTTCCCTTGTCTTCTCAGGTGAAAGAGCTTCGCCTAAGCATGTTTCTCATCTATATTCAGTTTACAGAAACTTCAACCTCCCATTGGCTGAAGGACCCATCTTTCTCAGCTTGTAAGAAGAGCTCTCTTCCCTTGTGTCTGCCTAGTGATGGATAACCTAGGGGTTCTCTACCCCTCCCTTTATAGTCCAGTAAACCTTTGAAAGCATCTCTCTCAAAGTTCATTGACTTCGCAGGAAGGGAAGAACAGTATGAGGTCATCCTGAAGCAGTCTTCCCATCCCCCTGCTAAATTCTCTTCCATTGTTTTTGGCCACACCTTGCTTAATTTCTTTGAAGACGAGTAGATAGCTGTGACATTCAATCCCTCCTGTCTCTGAGAGATCTATTTCTCCCTTTGGGTCACTGACTTTAAAGCATAATATCATTAAGTATCCATATTTCCTCAGATAGCGTTAACATACACATTTCAAAATTATATTAATCACCAGTGTGATATTAGCTTTCAAAAAAGACCTCACTCTATACACTTTTATAATACAGTAATATTGTATACAATCAGCATCACTTGAGATGTAACCCCCCTGTTTTTACTGATCAGTAAACCTTTGTAACGTAGTCTCTGAAAAGCAAAACTCAGGCCAAGTTTCTCTCTCCTACTGGGACACAGATGCCATGCCGTCTCCTCCCTGACTTGTTGACTTGATAGCTTTGTTTACCTAATATGTAAAAAATAGACCTTCACTGTCTTTGCCTGAAGTTCCGGCTGGTCAGAGAACCAACTGCACATCACTTTGTTTAATGTGCTTACTCACTGCTTGCCAAACATCTTTTAAGAATATAAATCTAGGGCCTATTCATAACTTTTTGTACACACCTCGTGTATACATCATGCAAGAATATTAACGATCAGTGAGTTGTTAGTTTTCCAGTGATATCTTGCCTGACATCCTTTAGATACAGATTATAACCACAGTGAGTTGGAGTACACTGAAATGGTCAGGCCATCTGAAACCTATCACTTGATACCAGTGAGCCCCTTGCCCTATGGCATTGGGATGCTCTTAAGGTCACACCTCCCCCCATACAAAGCTGCAGGAGGGTTAGCCACTGGTTGACCACATGCAGAAGGTCTTTCCTAGAGAGGGCATCTGCCACCATATTTCCTTTGCCTTTTATATAGAAGAAATCTGTGTTATCACCTTTGTCTGTTTGCAGTCTCCAGGACAGAATAGCAGCGAGTATCCATAATTACACCTACTGAGGTGTTACAAACATTGCACAGTGACATTAATGACCAGTGTGTTATTATATTTTACACAATATATTACAAGTCACCTTTTAAATAAGTAGTATGACTCCAGTGTATGAGGTGTAATGAGTATGTCAGGCCTGACAAGAGTTGCTGACACACTGTACTGAACCACAAATGGATGTCCACGTCACACCTTCCCTGCCCCAGAACCCTCTTAGGGAGAGTGTCTGTGGGATGGAGTTAATTTCCCCGACACCTTACCTCCCATCCCCAAGGGCGCTGTCCTGGTGCCTGTCTGTCTGTGACTAAAACCTAATCCCCCTCAAATCCTCATTCCCACTCACTGAACATGTTGTCCCCTTGCTAGATTGTCTGTGACAGAGCTAATCCCTCTGAAGTCCCTTCAACCTTCCTGGACTTCTAACCCACTGCTACACTATTAGCATCTCACAGCTAATCCTTTTGATATCTGACCCCATTGTCCTGCTCTGTAACTGGGGAGCTGATCTCCTTGACCCCGCTGTCCTGGTGATGGACTGTCTGTGACAGGGAGGGGGGCTGGTCCCCCTGAAATTGTCCTTCAAACCTAGATTATTCTAGCAAGTTTTTTATGACAGAGTTCCCATCTGACCACAGACCATCCCTCCCCTCCCTATGAGGCCACTTCCCATACCATGTTTCTAGAACACCTGGGAGTGGGGACCTTACCCCCCCTTGCAGGCTCAGTCTAAAATGGGACAGGTCCCCTCTCCTCTGGGCTCCCTTGGCTTTTTCAACCATGTCTGCAGTTTTCCCCAGCAGTGAGACAGAAACGCAATAAAATGAAAAACGCAGTCAGCTAAAGCACAAGATTATGCAGAAATTAGAGACAGAAAAGGCCTCTTAAGTCACATCCTCCTGACTCCCAGCCAAGGCAGGATTGTTCCTCGCAGTATTTTTCACCTGCCTATCTTTAATTGCCCTAAGCGATCACGTCTCCAACACTCCCCTTAGGAGACGACCCTTCCATAGCCTAATCGAGCCTCACGGCAGGAAGTGTTTCCTGACAGCCAGCTGAAATTTTTCCCTTTGCTCAGTTTCATCTCATTATTCCAATTTATACCGTCTTGTGCCACCTTAAACAATTCCTCTCCCTCCTTGGTGTTTCCACCTCTTCACTGTGTGCAGCCTGTTATTGTGCCATCGGTTAGCCAAGCTCTACATATTTAATCTTTACTCATAAATTAGTCCCTCCAGCCCCTTCATCATTTTTCTGGATCTTCTCTGAATTCACTCCAATTTGTCAACATCCTTCTGCTAGCTAAGCACCCAGGACTGAGCGCTGTTTTCTAGGCAGGTCTCACTAGAGCAGTGCAGAGAGGAACTATTAGCCGCTTGCTCCAGGGCATGTCGTCTGTGGATGTTGTCATATACAGACACCATGAGAGCTAGCTCATTACATACAGCTGGCACTAGGGAATAGAATTCAAGAGCTTTATCTTTTGAAGCACAAACACTCTGCCCAGGGAGTTAAAGAAGCAGAACAGGAGCTCTGACAGGAAAGGGAGTTGATATATACCTGGGCAAGGCCGATCAAGTCTAGGAGGGAGCAGTGGTTCACACACATGTCCCAGCACAAAGAGTAGCTCACTTAGTTCATCCAGGAGAGAGGACCTCAGATACCCCAAAGACTAACAGAGTCCCAGCACACAAGCCATAGAAAGAGCTGAGGTGAGCCCTGACATATCCCAGTTAGCCAAGCGGACACAATCAGGGTAAGAGTTTGTATGTCTAGAGCATCTTCCATCCAATGATCTCAAAGCACTTCATAAACATTAGCTTGTACCAATAGTGGTTAATGAAGTACAATATGTGAACGTTAGGCCTATATTACAGCTATGGAAACTGAGGCACGGAGCGATGATGTGACTTGCCAAAGCTCACAAAGGACAGCAGGGGTAAAGCCAGGAATAGGACCCAGGTATTCTTACTCCCAGCCCTCAAATCTCACCCACAGGACGAGCCACCCACCAAAAGCAAATGCCCACAGACGTGCCAGAGAACGAGACAATATATGTATGTGCAGTGAATGGTCACTGCTCCGCTTCTGCATTGGTACCCAACAGCAGAGACATAATAATGCCGATAACGGTAACTTGCATTTATATAGACGCATTAACTCAAAGCTCACCAAGTGCTTTCCTAAGATGAACCCATCCACTCCCCTCTGGACAAAATCTCTCCTATCAGAACCCTGACCTCAAAACAACTATTCTTCTCAACCCTGGGAAGCTTGTGCTTTTCTATAGGTTCAACAAAGATTCTTCTTGACCTAAGTTCTCAGAATACCTGAGATCCTTCAGATTTCAGCATGGCCGGACAAGACTCACTGGGCCTGAGGCAGAGCCCAACAGTAGGAGATACATTCCCCATCACTAGCTGGAGACTGGGATGGAGGGGTCTTTGGACTCAGTTTATCAACATATTAGATTATGCAAGGTGTGGCTAAATAGATAAATCTGGGTTTTCACACCGTATTCACCACCACGGTATCGGATACCATTCTATATAGAGAGTGCTATTTAGCAACAATACCTTCCCAACCCAGGGCCACCTGTGAGTATTAGTTACCTGTGTGAGTACTGATGACCCCAGTGTAAACCCTAAGGTCATTAACCTCAGCCTAATGGTTGATCAACTTGTTTCCCCCTAAAATACCTTGGGCCCAAGGCACCCCAAAGTAGCCATCCCTCCTCCATACATCAGCCAGGTAGAGATCTCATTGTCTTTGAGTTTCTGTTGACTGGTATGTGTGGAGCACATAAAGCCAATCTCCTCAGTATTAGAAAATTATTTTATGGATTCCATGTCCCGTGTATTTTTATAGTTCTCCTCACTCTAGGATGTGGGCAACTCCTAAACCCCGTGACTCATGAGGTAGGCAAGAATGCTAATTTTCATCTTACAAACAAGGAACCGAGGCACAGATAAACTACAGTAGAACCTCAGAGTTACAAACACCAGAGTTATGAACTGAGAAGTCAACCACACTCCTCATTTGGAACTGGAAGTAGGCAATCAGGCAGCAGAGACCAAAAAAACAAACAAACAATGAAAACAAAAGGACAATAGTGTGTTAAATATAAGCTACCCAAAAAAAAAAAAGGAAAAATTTAAAAAAAGGATTTGACAAGGTAGGGAAACTATTTCTATGCTTGTTTCATTTTAAGATGGTTAAAAGCAGAATTTTTCTTCTGCATAGTAAAGTTTCCAAGCTGTATTAAGTCAATGTTCAATTGTAAACTTTTGAAAGAACAATCATAACATTTTGTTCTGTGTTATGAACAATTCGGAGTTATAAACAACCTTCCTTCCCTGAGTGTTCGTAACTCTGAGGCTCTACTGTAAATGACATGCCTACCATCACCCAAGGAGTATGTGGTAGAAGTGAGAATTAAGCTCAGGTCTTCTGAAGCCTAGTGCAATGCCCATAACCACAAGACCATCCTTCTCCTGAAGCTCCCAACTCACTATCCTACCGTTGATGTCATTCCTGTGACACCAATGCTGCCAAAGTAGCACACCTGGCTCTTCTTTGTCAGTATGTACAGCATTAATCCTGTTTCATGAAAGTAGGAAAGCTCTCCCACCAGATCACCTCTGGAAGGAGGAGGGTCACTGACCTTCAACCTGGTCCCCCACCTTTGAACTCTTGCCTTTCAGCCCAACACAAGCCATTCTATAAACACCTTCTTTCTAGAAATGTGCTGCCCAGAATATTTTGTTCCTTGACACCCCATCAGTCAACGTGGTGCTAGAATTCCTGTCTTTCTGACCTGACTCAACATCATCACCAATTGAGGCTATGTCACTTAGTTGCAAAGCCTCATGTGAAACTGAGATTCCCTGATTGGCTGTAAGACTGCAGGCCAAACCCAAGAAAACCATGACCATCCAGAGAATTTCAAAACAGCGGAGACCCTGGCTGGGGCTGGCCAGGGAGATTTTATCTCAGCTGTAGAAACTGAAGGATATGTCTGAGGGATAGCACTCCCCTGGTTTTCTGCCAGCACTGAGGACATCCTGTCATCCTGGCGAGTGCTTTTGTTCTTTTGAAAAAGGAAACAAAACCACTCACACTGAATGCAATGGGGACTGCTCCCTGGGCAAATGGCACCAACACCTTTCCATATGCGATTGCTGTAGCACCCCAACCCCACACAGCCACGTGGTCTACAATGGGCCAGGTTCTTGTCTAAAATGAGGCACTGCTGTGGTATGTCTTTTGTCAGATGATGGTGTGATGTGCTTCCCTGAGTTAACCTGGCTCTGACCCAGCTGCTAGGATCTACTGGAGCTTTCGAGGATCTAAACAGGCCTCTGTGCAGCTGCTATGATTTTTCATGGCTGAAAAGGCTCTGATATGGCCATTAAGGTCTTTTGAGCCTAAACTAGTTTTGATGAGACTGCTAAGATCTCGCCTGCTTGAACGGGCTTTGGCATGGCCTCTAAGATCTTCCATGGCATGCTCCAGGCTGCATCCATTAATGGAGCAAACAGCAAGCGGGAGAGAGGAATTTAAGCCACTTTTCGCCCCTCTAATTTCTATCCTCATTTGATCAGTTTATGTATGTGAAATTAAGTCTTCTTGTTTTAATCCCATCCCACAATCCACGCTGCATGACACAAACTGGATTCCAATAACCAACCCAGAATCAGCCTTGCTCTTTGGCAGGTGGATCCCATGCCCAGAGTGCCTGAAGAGGTCTTCTCACCCACCCCCTCCTGCCACCATGGGGTGAGGGCCACAAACACAGCCCTGCCTATGGAGCCTTAGCTGTTGGGCAGGGCCCCCAGTCCCCAGGTTTGCACCCTTGTAGAGCTGCTGCCTTGCATGCGGAGGCACATAGCGGGCAATCTGTTTGATGCGGGGCTCACCCCTCCCGCATCGCTGCCTTCGCCGTCTCCTGCCTGTGCCTTCCTGCTGTGCAAACAGGGAGGGGGCGGCGGAGGGAGGTTGGGGGCGGCGGTATTTAAATAGATTAACAACGCATGTTTCATGCAAATAAAGCTTTCCCGGGCTGTTGCATTAGCACTGCTGGGAGGCTGCACCTCCCCCGGACCCATAAGGGCGGGGGCTGCTCAGCACAGAGCGCCTCGGTGGCAGCAGCACGCCCAGGCGGTGGGGGCTCCGCTCCCCTGCGATCCCACCCCCGCCCCGGGCGTGACACAGCGCGGCGCAGGCGAGCCCCCCGGGTATGGGTCCGACCGCCCCAGAGCCCCGCTCAGCACCCTGGCCTCGCGGGGGAAGGAGTGAATACTGAATGAACCATTCAGCGCTTCCAAGTCCCACCCGCACGTGCATGCATGTGCACGCTCTCCGACCTGCAGCAGGCACCCATGTGCACTCACACACACACACGTGCACACACAGGAGAACGCATACACATCCCGGGGCGCGCATGCCTGCATGCATGCTGACACGCATGTGCACGGCGGCCACACGCGCACACAGAAGCAGACGCACAGACAGCACCTCTCAAGCATGTCGGCTGCTGCAGCACCAGCAGATCTCTGCTGCTCTCCAGCCGCTCCACTGTCTGTCCTGGGATGACAATGGGATGCGTCTGGTCCCCCTTGTTCAGATTCTCCTCCCTGCACCCTGTGCTCCAAAGCAGGGGGCTGCTGACGCATACAAATGTGGGCACACTTTCTCGGGTGCGATAAATCTGTTCCCAGCGCACACGCAGGCACCCGGCTCTCTGGACTGGCCCCTTGTAGCGCTGGCCAGCTGCAGGCACACACCACACATTCCCGGGGAGCCTGCCAGCAGAGCACGGGGGAGGCAGGGAGAGCAGGAGTCTGACTTTGCCCACCCACCCACCCACGCAAAACATACCCCCGCTACCCACGCACTCCTGCCTCTGCAAAGAACCCCCGCCAAAGTTTGCAAAGCCACAGAGGCTGGAGGAAGGGGGGACGACACACAATCTCCCTTTTGCCACTATAGTTGCCAGCAAAAAAATAAACCTACCCCTCCTGCTCCTGCAGGGGTTGCAACGGAGCAATCCAGCCGACCCCAACTGCACGCCGCCGGCTCCGCAGCTATTCACGACCCCCCGGCACAGAGAGACCACTGGCATGCAAGGCAACGCTCCCTCCCCTCGTCACATGTGCTTCATCCGGCCGGCCAGCCCCTCGGAGCCTCTGCCCTGCTTCCACCTGGCCCCAAAGCAGCTACAGCCCTGGAGAGAGACCGGGGAGATTGGAGGGGGGAGGGAGAGATGCAGAGGCGGGTTTGATCCTTCTCTCTCTAACCTGGCTGGAAGACAAGGGGCGACAAGAAGAGCCGGGGCGGGAGCCAGCCCCACGGGGCATGCACAGCCGCCGCCGAGCGAGACACATACCTGCCGATCCCGCGGGGAGACTCTCAGCCCCCTCTTGGCTCCGATGATCGCTAGTGCAAGGGCTGGCGCTCCCGCCGCGCGCGCGCGTCTCGTGTGTGTGTGTGTGTGTGTGTGTGTATGCGCGCGGGGGCCCCCTCCCCCGGCCTCACCCCGTTGCACGGTGGGTTCCCCTCTCCCCCAGCTGCTTCATTGCCCCGAGGCCCAGCGGCCGGGCTCACGGCCCCCCGGCCGGGCGGAGACGGAGGCTGAAGCCGGGGCGGGCAGAGACAGGCGGAGGATTCGCCGCCGCTGCAGCTGCATCACCGGGAGCACCAGGCAGAAGGGGCTGTAGTGGCATTTAAACCGCCAGTGATTAATTCGGCCCGGGCTCTGGGGCGAGAGGCGATGCTGCTGCTCCCAGCTGGGGAGGCTGTGACAAGTGAAGCTCTGTCTCCCATGGAGCTAGCGCCCAGGCTCCACCGCCTTCCCAGCCACGGCTCCGGTGCACACAGGTAAGGGGGTGGGCCTCCCTTAGCGATGTTAAAACACACACATGCAACAGCCGCTGGGGAGCTACACCTCTCCCCTCACACGATCGCACACATGCAACAGCTGCTAGGGAGCTACCCACATATACATAGCATCACAACATGCAACAGTTGCTGGGGAGCTACACCCCTCCCCTCAGACAATCACACACATGCAACAGCTGCTAGGAAACTATCCCCTCCCCTTGCACACGTGCAACAGCTCCCCTCACATCCCTCCCCTCACACAATCACACACATGCACATACATAGCTGCTGAGACACTATCATTCCCCATACACACAAGCCAACAGCTGCAGGGAAATCATCATATCTCTGTCACAGAAACAGACACACAAGTGGTGTAGAGAAATAATGCCTGCCTCCAACCCCCTGCCCTTCCACACCTAGATATATGCAACAGAAGAAAGGAAGATAGTTCTGTTTCTCGCATTCACAAACACCACAGTGTAGAAAAACTGTCCACTCTCTGAGACACAAACACACACAGACAGACACAACAGCTGCAAAAAAACTCCTCATGTCCTTCACCCAAACACACACATGCAACAATGGAAGGGAAATGGTCCAAGTCCCTTAAACGCAGCTGCAGAGAAACTGTTCACATCTTCTCCCATCACACACATGCACACAAACAACAGCTGGAGTGAAACCAGCAGCTATGCACAAATATAAACACACGTACAACAGCTTCTGGCAGCCTACTCATCTCTCTGTCTCTCTCTCACACACACACACAGAAGCTGATGGGAAACAACTGACATCGCACACAAAAATGCAGCAACTGTAGAGAAACTACCCTGTTGATCAAACATATCCACACAAGCAATGTTATGTTTAATTATTATTATTTGTATTGTAATATTACCTAGGAACCCCCGTCATGGACTAGGAGCCCATTGTGCTAGGCCTATCCAAACAGAACAATAAGACAGTATAACTCAGGGGTAGGCAACTTATGGCATGGGTGCCGAAGGCGGCACACAAGCTGATTTTCAGTGGCACGCACACTGTCCGGGTCCTGGCCACCGGTCCGAGGGGCTCTGCATTTTAATTTAATTTTAAATGAAGCTTTTTAAACATTTTAAAAACCTTATTTACTTTACATACAACAATAGTTTAGCTATGTATTATAGACTTATAGAAAGAGACCTAAAAACATTAAACGGTATGACTGGCATGCAAAACCTTAAATTAGAGTGAATAAATGAAGACTCGGCACAGCACTTCTGAACATAACTACCCACATCCCTCCCAGTGGCACTAATTACGGAGGGCTGGGGGGCAAGGTTTTTACATTTGCTCAGCGTTCCACAGGCGGTAGAGCCAGGGGGGGCCAGGGCCCAACCACTTTTAAGAAGTGGTCCAATACTAAATCAGAGCCACTGCTGCGTGGTTGCAACACTACTGAAATTTGACCCAGCCGCTCCTTCTCAGACATACACAAACACAGGCAACAAGTGTAGAGAAAATAGCTCCTTCCTTTACTCTCAGATTCAAAGCTGCAGGAAAAGTAGCCCCAGCCCTCACCCACACATATGCAACAGCTGCAGAAAAGCTATTCTTTCTCCTATACACAAAACACACAAGTGCACCAGCACTAGGGAAACCAACTACCTGCGCTCCACACACATATTGTATTGGCAATAGCCTCAAGGAATGATTGTCTCTCTCTCTCTCCAGCTTCAGGAAAACTACTTTATCTTGCCCATCCACAGCAACTGTAGGAAAACTACCAGCTGTGCACACACACAGACTTGAGAATCCAAGGGACTATGAATGGACAAGATATATTAAGCCACCCCTGGTCCAATGCAGAATTCTTCCATGCAATATGTTCTTCACGGCTTTGTCCGCTCCATTTGTAAATGTCTCTAGGGGATTATCCCATGGCTGAATAGACTACACAAGTTACGAATGTTTTCCACACTTTCTGCCCAAGTCAGTTGTAGAGACAGTCCCTCTCCCAGTTCATCACCCAATAAGCAAGGCCTTCTCCTCTTCCGTATCCACTGTCACCATTAGTAGCCTAGCCCTCCAGACAGCCCTCAGCACTCAGTTTTGTAAACATGCCCTCCACCAAGATCAGTAAGCAGACAAGGGGGTAGGGTCTGGGCCTCATTAAGGCATCTGTATGACACTCTGGAGAAGGGGGATTGAAGTACATAGAGCCCCCTCAGGATGTTTGGGGAGGAAGGGGGCAGCCATTCCCAAAGGAGCATGAGGGGAGGAAATCATTCACCCTATCTCCCTCCCCTCACACACACACACACGCACACACACTTCTTGATCCAGGTGTGACCCCATGAGTGGGAAGAGCCTTGGAGGGTAGGAAAGTGGCTGTATGCACAGGGTAATTAATCTGCCTTTGGAGCCTGGTGAATGGTGGCAGGGGAAGGAGTCACATTGGAAGGGATTCTGATCACCATTCCAGCTGAGCTTTCTCATCTTTCTCTCCCTCCCTCCCTCCCTTTGTCTGTCCATCTGTCTCTGTCCCTCGGTCGGGGCTGCATTCGCAGTTCCTGCTCTGCCTGGGAAAGAAGGAGGGACCCATGAGGAGGCCAGGCTCAGCCTCTCGCTGCAGTCAGAATCTCTCCGCTGATCTATAATGCGGTGAGCAGTGACAGATTGATTTTACAGCTCTGCTTGGAGCCGGCCGCTGGCCCTGGGCGGGGGATGAATCAGCTTTCTCTGGGCCTTGGCTTTTAGTTCATTATTTTCGCTGAACCTCCCTCGCAGGCAGCTGGAGAGAAAGAGAGAGGGAGAAACACAAAGTTGGCAGAAGGTTTTTTTTTTGTCCCGTTCCCACCCTCACAGCTTGGGGCAGGGACTCCAGAAGGTGGGAAAGAAGAGGGAGGGGGAAAGGAAGGGCCTGTTGTCCATTACACTGGTACCTTGTTCTGCACCAGCTGCCCTGTTCAGAGAAGCCACGTCCATTTTACATGGTTAACTACAGTAGTTGCTCCGTGTACACTGTTTGGGAGATGGAAAGCACTACATAGGGCTAAGTAGTATTCATGATGATGATGATTGTACCAGAGCCTTATTCTGCACTGAATGGAGCCTGGGTCTATTTTAATGATACCAGTACTGGGTCTGCAACATGGAGATTTGACATAGTGCCAGCATCAATTGCTGCCCTAACAGCGTTGTACATAGAGGCCAGTTCCAATGACATGTTGCCGGCGCTGGCAGGCTGAATGTCGTCCCCTTGGCATGTGTGCAGGATTGCTGACTAGCAGGCGCTCACAGAGGAGTTGAGTTGGAGAGTTCTCTGCCTTAGCAATCAGCTCCCAGGGGTGGGCATGGCACTACTGGCATTGGGCAAACTACCCTCAGCAATCTGAGCCAGCCGGACTCACCACTCAGTCCATTGCAAACCCCACTCAGGAGGAGAGTAATAAATCCCACTACCCAGTGTCATAAACAGATAGCTAAGGGTTAATGTCTCTTTCACCTGAAGCACCTGACCAGAGGACCAATCAGGAAACCGGATTTTTTCAACTTTGGGTGGAGGGAATTGAGTGTCTAAGGTCTTTGTTGTCTGCCTGCTTTCTCTGAGCTTTGGAGAAGTAGTTCTGTTTTCTAATCTTCTGTTTCTAAGTGTAAGGACCAAGAGATCAGATAGTAAGTTCTATGGTTTCTTTTCTTTGGTATTTGCATGAATATAAGTGCTGGAGTGCTTTGATTTGTATTCTTTTGGAATAAGGCTGTTTATTCAATATTCTTTTAAGAAATTGCCCTGTATTGTGTCATCTTAATACAGAGAGACTATTTGTATTTTTTTCTTTCTTTTTTATATAAAGCTTTCTTTTAAGACCTGTTGGAGTTTTTCTTTACTGCAGGGAAATTGAGTCTGTACTCACCAGGGAATTGGTGGGAGGAAGAAATCAGGGGAGATCTGTGTGTGTTGAAGTGGCTAGCCTGATTTTGCATTCCCTCTGGGTGAAGAGGAAAGTACTTTTGTTTCCAGGACTGGAAGCAGAGAGGGGGAGTCACTCTGTGTAGTTTCACAGAGCTTGTGTCTGTGTATCTCTCCAGAAGCATCTGGAGGGGGGAAGGGAAAAAGGATTATTTCCCTTTGTTGTGAGACTCAAGGGACTTGGGTCTTGGGGTCCCCAGGGAAGGTTTTTCAGAGGGACCAGAGTGCCCCAAAACACTCTAATTTTTTGGGTGGTGGCAGCAGGTACCAGGTCCAAGCTGGTAACTAAGCTTGGAGGTTTTCATGCTAACCCCCATATTTTGGACGCTAAGGTCCAAATCTGGGACTAAGGTTATTACATGAGTGGCAGCGGTGGGAGATAGACAGAATCCAGAAGCTAGTAGAAATATTGTATTTTTCTTTTCTCTGCTAAGGGCTTTTTAGCAGAGAGAAACAGTTGGTTTTAAAAGGGAACCAGAGAGAATTTTTTTTTTCTGCTCTCTCTGGCAGTTTGTGGCTTGCATGTTAAGCAGAAGTCGTTAAGGACTATTAACAGTCTTTTGTCACACAATAGCACTCCCATTGAGAGTCATACCAGCACTATATGAATGCAAATAAAGTGGTTTTTCAGGTTTACTTGACATTGAAGATTAGCTAGAGAGAGAAAAGGAAAAAAGCACTGTTGCTAGGCAGACTTCAGGAGGCAACAGAGAACCTGCAGTTCAGAAGATAAACACCGGAGGGCACCCCAACACAAGAAAACAGGAATCATGACTTCTAAGGCAAAAATTGCGGCCGAAGAACAAATCAAAGAAGCTGAACACAGGCGACAGATGGAGATGAAAGAAAGAGAAGAACAGATCAAAGAGGCAGCACACAAAAGAAAACTAGAAGAAGAAGAGATGGCCTACCGAAGGAAACAAGCAGAAGATGAGTTGGCCCACAGAAGGAAGCAAGAAGAAGAGGAGGCGGCCCACCGCCGAGACATGGAAAAAACACCAAAAAGAAATGGAAAAACAACAAAAAGAAATGGAAAAACAACATGAAGAGAAGGAAAAACAGAGAAAACATGAACTGGAGTTGGCAAAAGCTGGGCTGCATGTGCCAGCCAACCCTAACAACCCGGCGCCAAATATTGCTCCACAGCACAGGAAATTTCCCACCTACAAGGCAGGTGATGACACCGAGGCCTTCTTGGAAAATTTTGAAAGAGCCTGTCTTGGGTACAAGATCCCCGAAGACCAGTACATGGTAGAATTGAGGTCACAGCTCAGTGGACCTTTAGCAGAGGTGGCAGCTGAAATGCCTAAGCACCAAATGAATGACTATAAACTTTTTCTAACCAAGGCCAGATACAGGATGGGGATAACCCCAGATCATGCCCGTCGGCGTTTCAGAAACCAAAAGTGGAAACCAGAGGAGTCATTTCCCAACACGCCTACTACATTGCAAAAAACTATGAGGCCTGGCTAACAGGAAACAACATTCAAACCTTGGAAGAACTGAACCTCCTCATACAAATGGAGCAGTTCTTGGATGGTGTTCCTGAAGACATCACACGGTACATACAAGATGAAAACCCCAAGAATATCGCTGAGGCGGGGGAGATTGGAGCCAAATGGATGGAACTGGCAGAAAGCAAGAAAGCTACTGTCAAGGGGAACGATTACCCCAGGGGGCACACAGACCATAAACCCTACAACCGAGGACAGCCAAAGACCCACATACCACCCAAGTAAAGCCACAGATACCCTACCCTTCAACCTCACCAGTCTCCAGTAACTCACCTCGGCCCAGTGACCCATCAGATGGAAGATGCTTTAAGTGTAATGAACTGGGACATATCAAGGCCAAGTGTCCCAAGAACACCATGCGAGTGCAATTCATTACACCACCATCACACCAAAGATCCCCAGGCCCGGATGCCTCTCAAATACCCTTGGAGCGAAGGGAAAATTTGAGAGTGGGCGGAAAGAAGGTTACTGCGTGGAGAGACACGGGGGCACAAGTGTCAGCTATCCACCAATCCTTCGTTGACCCCAAATTCATCAACCCAAAGGCCAAAGTTACAATTTACCCCTTCATGTCACAAGCTGTAGACTTGCCTACAGCTCAACTGCCTGTCCAGTACAAAGGCTGGTCAGGAATGTGGACTTTTGCAGTCTATGACAATTATCCTATCCCCATGCTACTGGGGGAAGACTTGGCCAACCAGGTGAGGCGGGCCAAGAGAGTGGGAATGGTTACACGTAGCCAAACCAGGCAAGCTTCCAGACCCATTCCTGTTCCTGAACCGTCCACAGAGGCCCCGTCTGTGTTACCAGAGACCCAGACAGAGGTAGTGGACCCGGATTCCATGCCTACCACTGAAACAGCCACAGCATCTCCAGTCCCAGGCCCGGAACTGGAACAGCAACCAGCACCAACAAGTGCAACTACATCTTCAAACTCAACGCCAGAGGGCGCCAGCGAGCCAAAACTGGCAGAAGCCACAGACAGCCATACCCAAAAGGCTCAGCCAGAGCCTGAAATACCCTCAGGTGCACCAGCGGAGAGCGGTTCACCAGCAACGGAAACAACCCCATCACCTACATCGCTTCCAGAGGGACCAAGCCCAAGTCCACAGTCTGAGGAAGAACTGGTGACCCCAGCCTCAAGGGAACAGTTCCAGACTGAGCAGGAAGCGGATGACAGCCTTCAGAAAGCTTGGGCGGCGGCACGGAGCACCCCACCGCCTCTCAGCTCTTCTAATCGATCCCGGTTTGTTATAGCCCAAGGACTTTTATACAAGGAAATTCTTTCTGGTGGACACCGGGAAGAATGGCAGCCGCAAAAAACAGTTGGTGGTTCCAACTAAGTACCGAGGGAAGCTCTTAAGCTTAGCCCATGATCATCCCAGTGGCCATGCTGGGGTGAACAGAACCAAAGACCGGTTGGGGAAGTCCTTCCACTGGGAGGGGATGGGCAAGGATGTTGCCAAGTATGTCCGGTCTTGTGAGGTATGCCAAAGAGTGGGAAAGCCTCAAGACCAGGTCAAGGCCCCTCTCCAGCCACTCCCCATAATTGAGGTCCCATTTCAGCAAGTAGCTGTGGATATTCTGGGCCCTTTCCCAAAAAAGACGACCAGAGGAAAGCAGTACGTACTGACTTTAGTGGACTTTGCTACCCGATGGCCAGAAGCAGTCGCTCTAGGCAACACCAGGGCTAACACTATGTGCCTGGCCCTAACAGACATCTTTGCCAGGGTAGGTTGGCCCTCTGACATCCTTACAGATTCAGGGTCTAATTTCCTGGCAGGGACCATGGAAAAACTGTGGGAAACTCATGGGGTGAATCACTTGGTTGCCACCCCGTACCACCATCAAACCAATGGCCTGGTGGAAAGGTTCAATGGAACTTTGGGGGCCATGATACGTAAATTCATCAACGAATTCTCCAATAATTGGGACCTAGTGTTGCAGCAGTTGCTGTTTGCCTACAGGGCTGTACCACATCCCAGTTTAGGGTTTTCACCATTTGAACTTGTGTATGGTCACGAGGTTAAGGGGCCATTACAGTTGGTGAAGCAGCAATGGGAGGGGTTTACGCCTTCTCCAGGAACAAACATTCTGGACTTTGTAAGCAACCTACAAAGCACCCTCCGACAATCTTTAGCCCTTGCTAAAGAGAATCTAAAGGATGCTCAGGAAGAGCAAAAGGCCTGGTATGACAGACATGCCAGACATCGGTCCTTCAAGGTAGGAGACCAGGTTATGGTCTTGAAGGCGCAACAGGCCCATAAGATGGAAGCATCATGGGAAGGGCCCATACTTAGGGGTATATGTAACGGTGCATGTGTTGTATTAATCTGTTTATTTTCAAGTTCTAGAAGGAAATCGCCGCCAGTCAGCTTCCCCACTGTCTGCAATTTGGGGGGCGTGTCATAAACAGATAGCTAAGGGTTAATGTCTCTTTCACCTGAAGCACCTGACCAGAGGACCAATCAGGAAACCGGATTTTTTCAACTTTGGGTGGAGGGAATTGAGTGTCTAAGGTCTTTGTTGTCTGCCTGCTTTCTCTGAGCTTTGGAGAAGTAGTTCTGTTTTCTAATCTTCTGTTTCTAAGTGTAAGGACCAAGAGATCAGATAGTAAGTTCTATGGTTTCTTTTCTTTGGTATTTGCATGAATATAAGTGCTGGAGTGCTTTGATTTGTATTCTTTTGGAATAAGGCTGTTTATTCAATATTCTTTTAAGAAATTGCCCTGTATTGTGTCATCTTAATACAGAGAGACTATTTGTATTTTTTCTTTCTTTTTTATATAAAGCTTTCTTTTAAGACCTGTTGGAGTTTTTCTTTACTGCAGGGAAATTGAGTCTGTACTCACCAGGGAATTGGTGGGAGGAAGAAATCAGGGGAGATCTGTGTGTGTTGAAGTGGCTAGCCTGATTTTGCATTCCCTCTGGGTGAAGAGGAAAGTACTTTTGTTTCCAGGACTGGAAGCAGAGAGGGGGAGTCACTCTGTGTAGTTTCACAGAGCTTGTGTCTGTGTATCTCTCCAGAAGCATCTGGAGGGGGGAAGGGAAAAAGGATTATTTCCCTTTGTTGTGAGACTCAAGGGACTTGGGTCTTGGGGTCCCCAGGGAAGGTTTTTCAGAGGGACCAGAGTGCCCCAAAACACTCTAATTTTTTGGGTGGTGGCAGCAGGTACCAGGTCCAAGCTGGTAACTAAGCTTGGAGGTTTTCATGCTAACCCCCATATTTTGGACGCTAAGGTCCAAATCTGGGACTAAGGTTATTACACCCAGTCTGAAGGGGCAGGATGGGGGCAGGTTTTCAGAAGTGTACCCAGGAGCACTGTGTACCTCCAGCATTGGGAGGGAGTGATCAGGACCCTGCCCGGAGCCATAAATTTGTGCAGGACGAGGGGCTGTGGGTGACGTATGCCTAATGGGAGGCAGGTGCCGTTTGTGCATTCCATTCCAGCCTTCTTCCCACTCATGGCTCCCCCAGTCGGACCCAGCCATTCCTCCTGCCGGGGTGAAAGAGGAGCTTGGCCCCAATGTTCAGTCTATCCCAGTCTTCTCCTTCATATCCGGCTCTCTCTGAATGGGGATGGAGCCCTGGGTGAGACACAGGCTCCTTCTGCCCCCCCCCCCTCCATGCCCCAGAGCCTCCATGGAGGGGATAGGTTCCTGGACTTACAGGGAGGAATGAGGGCGTCCTGCGGAAGAGAGGAAAAGAGGTGGAGCTGGTGTCACAGGGGGCAGCTATGCAAAGGGAGCTATGATATCATTATGGTGGCTCCACCAATCCCAGGCAGGCAGCTTTCCACATCAATCCCATTCCCCTCTTCCCCCTTCCCACCCCCACCCCCATATCTTCCCCCCTCTGCAACTGCCTGTTGACCTGCACTCTATGTTTCAATCACCTCCTTAGGGGACAGCGGGACAGGGATGAGAAAGTGGCCTTCAGGACAGACGGATAGACTTGCATATTCAAAATCAAAAGTCCTTTTGATCTTCAAAGATCAATGGGAGATGAGACAGAGGAGGGTGGGGAAAGAGGTGGCAGGGGGAGACAAAGAGAGAGAGTGAGGTTTCCTAGTTTTCTACCCCAGTGAGAAGAAGAGACAGACAGCACATTCCATCTCATCCACTTTGGTAATCTTTTAATCTCTTCTGTTTTAATCTTTCACGTCAGGAATGAGATAAAATAAATATTAAAAAAGAAAACCCCATTGCTGGAATGGGTGAAGGAGGGGCCAGAAAGACAGACAGTGTGTCCTTTCCAGGCCTTCTCTCTCCTTCCCTCCCTTTCTCCACTGTCAAGCAGAAACTTGACTCGAGGCAGTGTGGTTTGCTGGATCGAGCTCCTTACTGGCAGCCAGGACACCTGAGATCATGGCAATATCATTGACTCACTGTGTGGTGTTGGGTAAGTCCCCACACCACTCTGTGCCTCAGTTTCCCCAACTTTTTGAAGGGCTGTGGGAGGTGAGAAGCAGTAGATGTGTGAGCAGTAGATGTTCTTTGTAGGATTTCAACCGTCTCATGAGCTAAGGGAGAGAATAACAAATGGGCCCAGTGAATCACAGGGAAATAATCCCAGCCAGGGTGGCCCATGGAGGGGAGGAGAGTGGGGGCATCATCAATTCCCAGGGCAGGGCTGGGAGATAGAGATTATGATATGAAAAAGTCATGGCCACTCCCTACCTTCTCCCATAGCTAATGGCAAAGGATCCAGTCCTGCTCCCATTGAAATCAACAGCAAAACTCCCATCCGTTTCAAAGGCAGTAGGATTGGACTCTCGTTTATTTCTTCAGTGCCCTTTCTAGGCTATTGATTGACCTGTGTTTAGTGAGAGAAAGCTAAGATATTAAATGAGACATTTGTTTAACAAAAATATAGATCCCAGAGGGAAAATTGTACAGACTTCTATAGCACAGTAATAGATGCAGTCAAAAAAACCAGAGAGAGACAGAGAGAATCTTCCTATACGCATGGAAAGTGCTCAGCGCGTAATAATGCATTTATTATTATTATTAGATTTATACAAAAATATCCACGGCTACAGATTTCACTGTCATAAATTATCAAAACAAATGACATTATGTATATTTTACGTATCTATCTCCCTTATATACAGTCCTAGCCTATAGAATATCACTTTCTGACCCATGGATCATAAATATTCTAAAGAAACTAAAATTGATACATTATAAAATAGTAACTTGACGACAGGCTCCACTTAATTAAAGCAGGGTCATCCACCATGGGTAGTTCCTCCCTTTCTCTCAGTTAACAAATTAGCCCTTCAGCTGCTGCACTGAGGTGACAGCTGCTTCCCTCTTGGTGCTTGATCCTGAATGGTGCTGAGCACTTGGGGTGAGATCCCAGCCCCGCTGATGCAGATGGGAGTTTTGGCATTGACAGGGACTGTGCTCCAGCAAAGCACTCAAGCCTGCACAGAAACAGTTCCACTGAAGTCAATAGGACTGTTTGTGAGCACTGTTGGGTTGGGACCAGAATGCTCAGTTCTTTGAGGATGGAGCCCTCAGTGTCTGGCTCAACCCCTCATGCCAAGTGAATGCAGTCTAAAGGGGGTTTCCCCTGGTGCTGGGTGAATAATGCAAACACCTTTAGGCAGCTATTCAGTCAGTGCTTTCTGTGGACCCCTTGGCCATATCCATGCCCCTTTCATATTCACTTTCCATAAGAGTTTGAGCAATAACGTTTTGCTCACAAAAATGTTGGCAGAATATGAATTTCAAAGTTGCAACAAGTTTTGAATACCATGGAGACCGAAATATCTGTTCACACACAAGTCTGCTTCTTGCATCTTCACTCAATCAGATAGCAGGAAAAAAAGCGTGTGACTTGTCTGACCAATCACAACTCATCAATGTGTTTTGAATGTGGGATAGTGGCAGTCAACCTAACAAATGCAAAAAAATTGAAATAACATATAAATTGTGATCTGCAAGCGGAAAAAAGAGGTTCAATTGGTTGAATGAATTATTCTTAACAATTAGTTGCTCACCGCTGCTTTCAAGATTCCAGAATTTAACAGAAGGAGTCAAGCTGGAAATATGGCCAGGAACTTATTAAAGGTTGCTCTTACTTCTTAGTCCAAAGCTCATCTTCTGTTGTTTGTTACAATGGTTCCTTACATCCTATCCATCTCATGCCTGTTACTATTTATATATCAGTCTGATGCCTATTACTATCTATCTATCCATCCATCCATCCATCAGGCGCCTGTCACTGGTACTATGCAGTGCTCTCACCTGGTGTCTCATCCAACTCCCACTGAAGTCAAAGGGAGCCTTGCCATTGCCTTTAATGGGAATTGGATTGGGCCTCCTAGTCCTTTTCACATAATTCCCCTCTCCAGTCCGTCCACCTGCCTTGCAATCTCCAGCCAGCAGAGTCCCCTACCCTTTACTCCCTGAGGACCACACTTTTGCCTTCACTTCCAGAATGCCAATGGATAAAGAGACTCTAATCTCCCAACCAACCCCATCTCCGCCCCATCGATAAGGCAGGAAGATGGCTTTAATGAGGAACAATTTGCTATTCAGTAGGTCCTTAATTAATATTCAAATCTAAGGCAGGTGTTGAGTTTTAATTTTAAATCTTCTTTTTTTTTTTTACATTTATTTCACCTTGTTAACACATTTGTGATTTAGATGCAGTTTCCTCTCTCCACCGTGCTTAATGAGTCGCAGGCTTTATTCCCTCTCACTCTTGTCCTCACGGGAGCATGCTTTGATTTTCTAGTGGGTGCATGAAAACACAGATTAAAGCAATTAGACAGAAATAATCTTAGGGAGAGGAGAGAGAGATCCAGAGCGCCTAATTATATCATTTTAATCAAGACACAATTATGCAGAGACTTTTACAGATTATAAATTAGCCAAACTCCAAAGACAAAAAATATATCTGTTTTTTTTTATCATTTTAAATACTGTGCATTGCGCCTGTTGTTTCCTCCTTTCAATCTTTCCTGAACTGGATTTCTAGGACTCATCTTTACTGGGTTCTGGAGGCAGCCTGTGGGAGAGGGGGGCGAACCAAAACTGCATTTCAGTGCTCACTGAATTTGTTAGCATTTTACTGATTAGCTGAGGAAGTTGTGTCCGCTAACAGGCCACAGTTTACTGCAGAAGAATTCCAACAGTTTATCAATATCAGACAGAGCTAGGGTTTGGTAAGAAAAGACAGGGCTCTAGATGCTTGCAACTACACTATCTTTTATTTCCTCCAATACACCCCAAAAGGATACGCCCAGCAGCTTCCTGTTAAGGATTCTGGGTAGTGTAGTCCAAGAGGCAATTTCCTGTACTAAGTGTTACAATTAGAACCATCACTAGAGGTTTCCAAAATACTTTGGGCCAGATTCTGCTCTATATTGCACTGTTACAAACCTAGAGCAGCTCCAGCCACTTTTACACCAGTGAAACCATGATCAGAATCTGGCACCATGAACGCATTACTGAACAGGATGCAGCCCCCCAGAAGAGGAGGGGAAATAGAATGCTTTCTGGATGCAGCCTCTAAGACTAGGAGAACCTGAAATGGATGTCAGGGCCCACCAGGAATGGATTCCAGCTGCATCTTGCGGGCAATGAAGAAGAGAATCGTTCAGTCTCTATGGCCATTCTATACTTGGCTTCTGCTGAGGCAGCCAAGAGAAGAGTCAATTAACATCATACGCAATAGGGAACACCTGTCTACTAAAAAGAGCCCCTGCCTCCTCACAAATCAAGTTTTTATTTGTATTATAGTAGCACCCTCAGTAGGAGTAGAGAGGTTATTTTACCTCTGCATTTAGCAGCGGTGTGACTGCTGCTGGAATACTGTGTCCAGTTCTGGAGACCACAATTCGAAGGTGGTAATAATTGGAGAGGGGTCGGAGAAGAGCCACGAGAATGATTAAAGGATTCAATAACATGCCTTGTAGTGACAGACTCAGAGAGCTCAATCTATTTCACTTAACAAAGAGAAGGCTAAGGAGTGTCTTGATGACAGCCTATTAGTATCTACATGAGGAACAAACAGTTAACAATGGGCTCTTCACTCTAGAAGAGAAAGGTGTAATATGATCCAATGGCTGGAAGCAGAAGCTAGACAAATTCAGACTGGAAAGACTGCAAGCATAATTAACAGTGAGAGTAATTAACCATTGGAACAACTTACCAAGGGCTGTGGTGGATTCTCCATCACTGGCAAGTTTTCAATCTGGATTGGCTGTTTGTCTAAAAGATCTGCTCTAGAAATTAGTCTGGGGACTTTCTCTGGCCTGGGTTATGTAGGAAGTCAGGCTAGATGATGACAATGGTCCATTCTGGCCTTGGGATCTATGGCACCCTACTGAGATTGGGGCTTCATTGTGCTAGGCCCTGTGCAAACACCTAGGAAAAGACAATCTCTGCCCTGAAGTTTTGATCCTCCAAATAGGCAAGACAGACAAAGATATATTATCATCCTCATTTTACCGATGGGGAGCTGAGGCGCTAAGAGATGAAGTGACTTGCCCAAGGAAGTCTATGACACAGCTGGAAATTCAACTCATCTTGCCTGAGCCTGAGCCTAGTGCCTTCACCTACAAGACTATCCTTTTTTCATTTTGCACATGCTGTTAAATGTCCATCCTGTGTTGCAACATGGAGCTGTCACAAACTAAGAAGGGCTGGACTCGTCCAGACTTCTAAGGAACACCGACATTGTGCCAGCGGTGGCACTGGTGATCCCCTCTCGCCCTGCTCTTGGAGGGTATCTAAAACTGACGTCCTGATCACTTGCAGTCATTTGGGTTTTAAGAGAGAGAAGGAATCATGGCAGTGTAGGGCTGGCCTGGACCTTGAGAAATCATCACGGCTGTGGTCCAGTGATTAGGACTTGGGAGACTCTGGTTCAGTTCCCTGCTCTGCCACAGACTGCCTGTGTCAATTTCTATAAGTCACTTAGCCTCAGATTGCCATCTGTAAAATAGCCCTGCCCTACCGCCCGGGGGTGTTGGGAGGAGAAGTGTGTTAAAGGTGGTGAAGCACTTTGAGATCTACCACTGAAAAGCATTTCAAAAGAGCTAGGTATTGTTGTTTGTCTAGACCAGGTGAGCTGGTGGATCATGGTAGCTAACTCAATCTAACTAGTACCTTTACTGGTCTAGTCACGACTAAGGTGGTGCATTAGCACATTCAAGCTGGTCAAGCTAGGTTGTAACTCAGTTGTGTAAGACGAGTCTAGCAATAAGATCGGTGCTGCGAGGCAGTACTTCTTTAATTGTCCAGTGCTTTCAGATGCTAGGTATAAAGGTGCCAGAGAATTATTAAATTCCCTCTCCACTTTCAGGCAGCTACAGTATTTTTCACTTCCTGGCCTATCTGGCTGCGCAGTATTTCAATGTACTATTAAGCTGGTGCTGTTTTCCCCCCAGTGATAAGTAAAGGGAGTTCTCTCTATCCATGAACTACCTCATGGGGATGTTGTGAGGCTTGAATCATTGGTGCCAGATTCTGCCCCCCTTTCTCACTGAGTAGCATCTTACTCCATGAAGAGCTCCACTGAAACCAATGGACCCATATGTGAAGTAAGGGCCTATGCAGTGTGAGTAAGGGGAGCAGAATCCAGCCCACAATATTTGCATGTATCCACCTCTGTGGTGCCCCAGAACTAATACCAGAGATGAAGTGCTTTGCATCCCAACCTAGGAGTGAAAGGCTCAGCAACCCATTCCACAATGCCCTCAGGCTGTTCCGTTTCCCAGACTAGAGTGGGTAACCCTAAGGTGAAAGGCTGTCCCTAAGATTCCATATTTACCATACCCATCCTCAGAGCGTGTGTGTCTGTGCATGTGTGTGTGGTTTTGAACGCAGTGCCTTGATTTGCCATGCCAGGGAAGTGTGATTGAATATTTATGTGAACCGAGACTGCGTGCGGGTGTGCCTGAGCGACAGCCTGTCTCCTAGACATTTCTTTCATACCACTCGTGTTGTCTATTACTTCATCGTGCAGAAAGTCAAGTGGGTTTGCAGTCCCCCTGCCTTGACTGGGAAGATCCCTGTTCACCACCCCCTCACCCAAGAAGACACACCCCACACCGGAGATCCAAACCACACAAACAAGCTAAGGAACAGGGAAGAGGTAGTCAGCTTCGGGAATCTGCCTGCTCTCACAACCAAGAGCTCAGTGTGTGTGTGTGTGTGTGTGTGTGTGTGTGTGTGTGTGTGTGTGTGTGTGTGTGTGTGTGTGTGTGTGTGTGTGTGTGTGTTGGTGGTGTTGGACTGCCCCCTGCTGGCACTCTCTCTGGACTGCCAGCTCCTTCACAGTCCTCCAAACCCTGCACACTCTCCTACACACTCTCCTACACACACACACACACACACACACGGTTGGTGACTCCCTGCAGATAGTCTGGCCTCAATTTGCCTCCCCACCCCCACCCCCACCCCCATCCATTGCTACCATTACAGTCACTGCTGGATCAGTTATGCAAATGAGTCCATCATCCGAAATAACAGCATTAATTATTATGAACAAAGGTGCTACGGTGGGTAAATAGAAAGCAGAGACAGAGAATCTGCCTGCCTCCTGGCTCCTCACACTGGGGATTCCTTGGCCTCAGAGGAAAGTGTGGGGCTTAGAGAGACTCAGAGATGGTTCCTGCCAGATGCTGAGCAACCTTGGCTCCTCTTAATTCCAATGCCAACTGAAGGAGCTAAGTATCAGCTAGGATCAGCCCCTGAAGCAGCATTATCAGCTGGCATTTGAAAGGATGTAATCAGGTCAATTCAGTCTACAGTTTAGGTTTGGTGATTCCCTAAACATCAGTGGAAATGTTTTCAGGGATTTTCTTTTGTCAATAAACAAACCCAGGTTCAATGAACACAGTTTGCTTTCCAAAGGATACTGTTTTCCTGCTGTGTCTGCAAGCCAAACAGTAGAGGATCCTAGGAGAACTGGAGAGTGACACTGACCAGGCCTCCAATCCAGCAAAGTACTTAAGATGGCTCACAAACAGTAGTTTAGTTCACTGGAGTGGGACTACTCACCTGTTTAGAATTCCCCATGTGCTTAATTGCCTTGCAGGAGGCAGGCAGGCACCTAGAATCAGAAGTGAAACTGACTGCTCTGGCTTCATCCTCCCAGCTAAAAGAAATGCAAAAAATAAACGAACAGCAGCAAGGGTGGAAAGTAAATGGGATTTTTTATTCATTTTTAACTAGGGATAGGCCCTAACCAAAACCTCTTGTATAGACACACCTGACAATGAGAAACTGTGGAGCGATCCCCAAGCTGAGCTCACCTCTTGTTTTAGTAACCGAAGGTGTTAGGAGTACCACAGGTTCGGAAATCTGCTTGGTAAAAATATGGCAATGCCACCTTTACAGTGCTCCCTTAAAAAGCAGCTTCCCCTGGGGAAAGCCCATCACTTTCACAAGTGACTTCTGGGCTGCTCCTGAGGAAGCAGTCTGTCTTGCTGAGATACTGGTGTTGAATAGCCTGGCTGTGCTGTCTTGCCAGACCCAGCCACTCACCCCTCCTCCTCGGTCCTGCTGCAGCATCCTAATGCTGACTACCCTGCAGCGCCAGAGGGCTGAGGAGGGATAGGGTGACCAGATATCCCGATTTTATAGGGAGAGTCCTGATTTTGGGCTCTTTTTCTTATATAGGCTCCTGTTACCCCCCCCCCCCACCCCATCCCGATTTTTCACACTTGCTGTCTGGTCACCCTAAGGAGGGACTTGTCATCTGCATCACAACACGGACAGGCCCATCTTTAAAGAAAGCAGAATATCAGGCCCCGAAACCATTCCAGGAGGAAGGAAAGCCAGAGAAGAGCCCCCCTTCTGGATTTGTTAGGAAAAGGGACGCATAGTCTGGATCCCATGCTGAGCTCAGCATTCATGTGCTACAGTCTGCTGAACACCAGGGAAAGGGTGACTGACAGAGGATAGGGGTTGTAGGGGCTTTTGTAAATACCCCTGGTATGCTGGCAAATGTCCAGAAACACAGGCAAAGTGATTTGTTAGCCCCAATTACAATTTTCTCCAGGAGTCCACATAAAGCCTCAGACCCAATTCTTCCCCTACAGGATACCAGTAACTACCACTGAAGTCAATAAGAGTTACAGGTATCCTCCCAGGGAGTGATCTGGACCCACTCTGGGGTGAATCTGGATTTGTATAGCCTTGGAGGGAATGCCTGAACTGTATTCCTGAACAGCCTGGAATGGACTGTGAGAGGAGGAACTGGATAAGAATCTGAACTGGATCCCTGTGTCCCTCTGGAATGGCCTCTGGGTGCAGAACCCTGGTGAGAGGGGACTCAGGAGGGGATTTCTGTGGCTCCTTGGCTGGAATGGACATTGGGTACAAGTCCCTTGGGTGCTTTTTCACCCCCTCCACTCCTGTAAGTGTCTGTGCGGTTTCCTACCCCATTCCCATGCTACTTGTGTGCAGGCATGTACTATAATGCTGTCCAGCGAGGAATAGAGCTGGTGTTGGAACCCAAGGCCAGTGGTTCTCAAACTTTTTTTTTCGCAGCCCACTTGAAAATTGCTGAGGGTCTCGGCAGACCACTTAATGAGCTTTCCAAATGTTGTTTATACCATTAGCTAACTATTGTAAAGTGCTTTAGATAAAAACGCTATATAAAAAAAAATTTTTTTTGTTCTACAAATAAAAGTACACAACTCGTATTTAAAAATATATATCAGTAGTCTTACCTTTCTAACGTGATGGATATGCCCTCTCTCCCCCCGCCACAGCAGTCCCTGAGCTGGGGCTGGGAAGGAGGGGGGTCTCTCCGTCTCTCCCCTGCCGCAGCTGCCCCCAAGCTGGGGCTGGGAAGGAGGGGGGGTCTCTCCCTGGCAGCCCCTGACATGGGGCTGGGAAAAGTGGCCTCTTTCTCTGGCCGCTGCAGCCCTGCACATCGCAAATTCTCCTTACCCCCTCTTCTCACCCCCTGGCCCCTCCCACCTATCCCCTATTTCCCCCAAGGCCACCACCTCACTTTACATGTGCGTCTTCTCCAGGGTCCAGGCACCTAATTAATGGAGTCACACCTGCGGGGCTCCACTAATTAGGTGAGTGGTCCTTCGTTCTCTCATGTGTGGCCACCCAGGTGCGCACTTTAGAGGGAACTATCCACGGACCACCTGAATGGAGCTCGCAGACCACTAGTGGTCCATGGACCACAGCTTGAGAACCACTGTTCTAGACGAATGCAGTTGATCTAATCTAATCTGCCTATCTATGGATTTTCTATAGCGCCTACCACCAAAGTCTCAGGGTGCCTGTGTCTACTCCCTCGATTCCTTCTTTGTGCTGCTATTGGCCTGTATTACCCACAAGGTGTGACACCAGACTGACTGGGATGCAAGGGCTTGGCCTGCAAAATGGTTAATGCTTCTGCTAAGTATTCCAGGCTTCATCCGCTGTAGGAGGGCCATGCCAGATCGGCCACCACTGGGTGTTTGTGCCTGATGATCTCTGTCTTCAGGACTCCAGAGCAAAGAGGCGGCTCTTTGATAAATTCATAGCTCCTTGGAAATGAGCAGCTCAGAAGGGAGGGTGGGGAAAGGAGGAAAGAGGGAAGGGGAACAGATCAGAAGGAGATAAATATGGAAAAAGGAAAGAAGAGAGGCACTGCAAGGGTTAAGGAGAGAAGAGAAAACTGTGTATGTGGAGAGATGGTGATAGGAAAATAGACAGGAATCAAAAATGAGGGGAGAAGGAAAGAGATGCAGAGAAGAGAAGATGGGGTGAGGGAAAGAAAAATGCAGAGGCTGACAGAGAGAATGAGATAGTGAAAGACACAGGGAGCGAGAAAGAGAGGGCATTGGAGGGATTGTCTGATGTCAAATCTGATAGAAAAGAGGATTTGTCTGCAAAAAATAACCCAAATCTAAGCCGCAGCTTCAGAGCAGCTGCATATTTAGCGCCATCGACTCTTCATATCGGTTCATAAAGAGGAGCCAAAGGGCTGCACAATGAAAATCGTTGCTGTTTAGGAAGCAAAACAGAGCAAGCAGGGATCAGTATGATGATCCCTTCTGACCTTAAAGTCTATGAGCCCCAGTTAGGCTGAATGAACCTCCAGAATGATCTAATAATGACACAGGCTGGGAGGGGATCGGCCAGGTGAGTGGGGTTAGCAGGACTTGGCTGTGCTGTCCATGGTGCTGAAGGGGGTTGGCTCCTCAGTCTGGACTGGCCAAGAATGTAACTGACCACACTCCCTCCCCCTGTACACCCCTCCACTCACATCCCCCCACTCTTCACTCAGAGTAAGAGGCACCAGTTAGAGGGTGCAATGCACTGAGAAGAGGCTCACACATCTGTGACGTTGCACTCCATAATGTTTTATGGAAACATGCTTATGAGTGTGAATATAATGTAACTGGAATATGCTTCATGCAAAAGGTCTCTTGTCAGGTATCATTACAAAGCTTATGATCTACTGAGTGTGATAATCCTATTTGTTTACACGTATTATTTCTATGTTTGAAGTTAGGAAAATAAGATATAAACTTGTATTACTGATTTAAGCCCATTAAGTGGAAACCATTAAGGGTGCTTCAGAATCAATGATATGTAAATGGCTCTGTTTCCTTGCAAACCTTGCTGGGTATGTGTGGGTCAGCCCTGGAAGAATGGAGGCTGGGGTCTCACAGGACATGTGAACATGTCACTGGATACTGGAATCCATCTAAATCATTTAGTAGGAGAGGTGGGGAACCAGAGAGACAAAGGATTCCTGCCTTGTGCCAAAGCTATAAAAGTGGGCTGCCAGTCATGAGAACACCCCTGCTTTCCACCTAAGATGTCTGCTGGAACTAACAAGGACTGTACCAGGGGAAAGGATTGGGCCCAGACTAAGAAGGAGTCTAGTCTGTGAAAGAAGCTTATTGGAACATCTGTGAGGGTGATATTTACCTGTATTCAGTTTCTTAATTAATTAGGCTCAGACTTGCATGTTTTTGCTTTATTTTGTGTGGTGACTTACTTTGTTCTGGCTGTTATTACTTGAAACCACTTAAATCCTACTTTTTATACTTAATAAAATCATTTTTGTTTATTAATGAACCCAGAGAAAGTGATTAATACCTGGGGGAGCAAACAACTGTGCATCTCTATCAGGGTTTAGAGGGTGGACAATTTATGAGTTTATCCTGTATAAGCTTTATACAGAGTAAAATGGATTTATTTGGGGTTTGGAGCCCATTGGGAGCTGGGAGTCTGGTTGCTGGAGAGGTGACCTGCTGAGCTGTTTTTGGTTAAAGTCTGCAGCTTTGGGGGCATGGACCAGACCTGGGTCTGGGTTGCAGCAGGCTAGCATATCTGGATTAACAAGGCAGGGTTCTGGAGTCCCAAGCTGGCAGAGAAAATGGGCTCAGAGGTAACTTCAGCACATCAGGTGACAGTTCCCAGGGGGGTCTCTATGACCAAACCCACCACACATGTATCATCTTGGACAGAGGCAAAGATTGCCTGGGAAGCAAGAGTGAGTCCTGTGATGCTTCTAACAGCTTCTGTGTGAGGATCCAGGGGTCTGGAACCCAGGTCTGCTGGCTCCTGGGTGGCTGCCATGTCCACATCACCCCCAACAGCTCTGGTGTAGTGGGGAACAGCACTCTGAGAGCCCTGTGGGGTCAAGCACCACTGGATGTCCTGCCCAGAGAGGTCCTAACTGGCAGAGTATCAGAGGGGTAGCCATGTTAGTCTGGATCTGTAAAAGCAGCAAAGTGTCCTGTGGCACCTTATAGACTAACAGATGTTTTGGAGCTTGAGCTTTCGTGGGTGAATACGCACTTCGTCAGATGCATGTCAATACAAAGTGGGTATTCACCCATGAAAGCTCATGCTCCAAAACATCTGTTAGTCTATAAGGTGCCACAGGACTCTTTGCTGCTCTGTTAGAGACTACCATGATCTCTGATTGGCCCAAGCATGCTATTCAATAAACATCTGGAGGCTGTCTGTGCAACTAGGTGAATCCCTGGCTTTCTGTTGCAAACAGACCCTGCTACGGATTCCTGATGCATTGCCTTGCTCCTGATTCCTGGCCCCAACCTTGTTCTTGATACCTGACCTTATACCTAGTCCTAGTTCCCTGCTCCTTGCTCATGCTTCACTCTGCCTCAGTTCCTAGTCCTCAGCTCAGCTCCTTACACCTCACCCTACCTTTGTTCCGCTAACCCTACTTTGACTGATTCACTTGGCTCCAGGCTGGTGTGGTTCATTGACCTTGACTCTGACCTGATGTTATGGCATGCAGGGCCAGCGCTACCATTTAGGCTACCTAGGCAATGGCCTAGGGCGCCAGAATTTTTAGGGGGCGCTATTTTGCCAGGGGGGCGGAACGCGGGTCCGGTGGACCTACCGCAGTCATGCCTGCGGCAGGTCTACCGGAGCCTTTAGACAAGCGGACCGCCCGCCGGCATCACTGCAGCAGCTCCACCGGAGCCTTTCCAGCAGCGAACCATCTGCCGGCATGACTGCGGTAGGTCCACCGGACCCACGGGGGGCGGCGAAATGGCCGTCTGCCTAGGGCATCAGAAACCCTGGCGCCACTCCTGATGGCATGGCATGGATAGCTGCTTCTGGCCTTGACCCTCTTGACTGAATTCAGGCCATGTTCTTAAGTCCTCTCCAACCCAGGCCGCAGCCTCTACCCACACCCTTGTAGCCAGGGTCCTGACATCCTGATTTATACCTGGAAGGATTCCATTTCACAGCACGGAGAAACAACATAGGATTCAAGGGGTAGGGGAGGACTGGGGGAGAAGACACCCAGGAATGGAAGGACATGAAGAATGAATTCCTTTCCCTTTTTAACACTGGAGCAGGATCTATCTAGAGACACAGTTGGAGGTCCCAACTGGTGAACAGCGTGTCTACGATCTCCCACTGGGGGAGAGGTGTGTATGTGTGTGCTCACACATACATGTGGAGAAGGGACTTTCATGATGGAATGAATTTGAACACATGGCCCAGATCCTCAAACATATTTAGGTTCCTAACTTCCATTGAAATCAATGGTAGTTAGGTGCTTTAATATGCTAGAGATTCTTGGCCTTAGCTCGCCTCTTGCACTGGGTAATCAGTGTTGCACTAGGGAGATGTGTGTTTGTGCATTGTGCAGGCACACGGTGGGGCTAGGGCTCTCCGGATGGGACGAGCATAGAATCTCAGCAATAGATCTGGAAAAAGACCTCCTAAGTGACCTTTTCTCTCACATTCGCACCTCACCAGCCAGTGCATGATTGTTCCTTAGAGTGCCAGCTGGGGTTCTCATGAGAAGCAGCATCCTGCCAGGGGCTGACAAATTGCCAGAGCTGCTGAACACTGAAGTCATTAGGAGACGAGGGCCCTCAGCACCTCCAGGAGTAGCTCTGAATCTTGCAGGATTGAGTCTCAAAGACAGCAGTGTCCATCTGCATCTGGGCACATATGGTATTGTTGCCCCTTCTTTCGATCTCAGTATCCCCATCATTCCTCTACTGAGCAGCTGCAGATATCGGGGTCTTGCAGATCAGCTTTCCCATGTGGCATGTGGTATACTCAAAGTGTAACTTGGTATATTTACACACATACACCAGTCCTGGAATAGAGGCAGGACAATCCCTTCTTTCAAGGATCTATCCAACACCAATGTCTAGTTCCCAGGGAGTAACTCAGCCTCAAGAATGAACTCTGATCAAAGAGCATGGCAGAGATCTGACTCGCCTGCCAATCTCACAGCTCCCTCTACCCAGAACCTTGTGTAACCCCAACAACAACACAACACACCTGCATTTCTGCCAAGACTAAAAACTTGCTTACGCACTAAGAGGAAAAACAGCTTGGAAGATTGTGTGTAATTGGGCCACCTGGCAACTCTAACCATAACAGTATGTTTTCTAGCCGTGATAAGGGAGGGCTAGTGATGCTCTGGCAGCCACAGGTTCTGTGCTCACCATATCACTACGAAAGCCTGAAAAGTGCCTTGCAACAAGAAAGGGAGGGTGGGGTGGGGAGCAAGGAAGAGACCCATAAAGACCTGATGGAGGTCATGACTGATATAGCCCATATGGGTGCCTCTGCCATTGGGTAGGTATCAGGCACACACCGTAGTGAGGATTGGCTCAGTCTTTCCCTGCAATTGAATTTACACCCAGATGCTAACTGCCCCAGGGTTTAGTGGGGTTTGGGGCCTGGGTGCTTGGAGCAGCCCATTTCAGATCCAGAGGCTAGTCTTGACCGCTGCTCTGACTCAGAACCAGCTCAACATTCAGAGAGGTTTGGGTGCAAGGCTTCAGCTTGGCCCCATCTCCACAATGGATGGAATGGAGCCCAGCAGGGGAATGCAGGCTGGGTAGTAGGCAGTGAGGTCTGTTTGCCTACAGCATGCTCTCCATATGGATGTGGTGGCTGTCCCACTGCATGGGACAATTAACACTAGACCTGGGAAAGCCTCAGAGAACACACTGTCCAGAACAACCCTGTACTAGCCGGGCAGGACAGACTAACTACCCCACCAGGTCTTTCCCATCACTGCTCCCTCTGGTTCGATCTGTGCAGAGCAGCTGCTGCTGGCCAAAGCCAAGCTCCATCACAGTCGCTGCTGTTCCCCTCCAGTGGGATTAAGGGTCAGAGAATACTGGCTGTTATTTACCTTTGATTAAAACCAGCCCTCCTCCCTCCTGGGCTGGAGAGATCAATGTTGCTGCTATTTACTCTGCTGCCAAGCCTGGCGTTCCATCTCTGCCCTGCGGCACTCACTAAAAGCCAAGGCAGGGCGGGAGCCTTGCGTAGGAGTGGCGACACAGGCCACGCTGTCTCGTTTGTTTCTTTTGCAATCAGGATTTCATGCCAGCTTGGTCCTGGGGCCAGATATTCCAGAGCTGCTCGTCTCAGTAGGGCACGCTGGGTGAGAGAGCGAGAGACCTTGCAGGGCTGGGGGCTGGCCTGCAGAAGGGACAGAAACTAGCTGCCCTGGCTGCCTGAGTGGAGGGCAGCAGGGGCTGTTCCTGGATCATACTCTGCATGTTCCCACTTTGCTCCTCTCTCAATTACCCACATCCCCTTCCAGCCTTCCCGCCTCGCTCGCTCTGCTCTTCCCAGCTTCCTTCACTGACTCTCATTCACTCTTCCCTCTTGTTCCTGTGCTCTCCCCTCAGACTCTTTCTTTCATCCTTTCTTTCCTCTCCTCCTCTCTAGCTCATGTTTTCACCCTCCCTCTTTCTCTCTCGCTTATCCCATTTTTCCTCTGCTCCCCCCACCCCCGGTTTGCTTTCATTATCTCCTCCATTTTTCTCATTCCCTCCATTCCCGTGGCTCGGGCTCCCTCTCCCCCAGACCCAGCTGCTATTCCAGGACAATAGAGCAGATGGCAGGCTGTTTGTTTTATAGGTCCCTTCGGAAACTCAGCTCGGCTCGCGAATCTGCCACTGTTTCTAAAAACAGACCCTGTATAACGCTGAACCGAGCACTGCAGGGATTGGGAGAGGGGCTCGACTCTCCCCTCATCAGTTGCACAGGGGCATCTTCCCTCTCGCACCTCTGGCCCACACCAAGCCCCTGGTAAAATAAGTCTATTGCAGTTTCCCAAGCGGCGGCAGCAGAGCACAGTCATAAATGAAATGAGTTTGGCCAGCCTCTGCTGCAGGGATTCCAGTGATAGGAGACTGACTTTAAGGCCCTCTCCCCGGACATGAGTGTTCCTGGGGACTGTGCTCGCTCCTTCCAAAAAGAAACTGAGCTGTGTTTCACACAGCGACAGGTGGGCAGGACCCCAGCATTCAATCCCGGGCTCAGCTGTGTGACCTTGGCACAGCGTTTCAGCAATCCGTGCCATTGTTCCCCCCTACCTTCCCATCTAGTCTATTTACCTGTAAGCTCTTGGTTGGTAGGGATGGTCTCTGGCTTGGGACAAGGCTATACTGCATACCGTTGCTGGTATAGCTATGCTGGTCGGGGTAATCTCTGACCAATGCAGCTGTGACAGCACAAGCCCCTAGCGTAGACACCATTTCACCAGCAAAGCTCCATTTTTGCAGCCCTAGCTTATTTTGCCACTGGGAGAGGAGGCCTGGAATAACGAGGCCAGGCCAGGGCCCTGAGGGGGCACCGAATGTCTTCTCTCTCTCAGGTGCTCGACTGGCTGCTTCTTGCTCACGTGCTCAGGCTCTACCCACACATGTGGTCGAGAAGGACTCTTCCCCCGCCCCAGGTCCCTTGCAGGTCTTTCACCTTCCTCTACAGTGGGTGGGTGTAGGTGTCTGATCTGGTTCTCTCTGATCCATTTCATCACTGCAGGGACCTCAGGAATTGGTGCACCTCAGTTCCTCTGCTGCTCTGCCTGCAGCACATATCAAGTCTCCCGTGGGCTGTAACACTTTGGTCGAAGTCTGGCTGTTAGGTTTCGTGTGTGGGTGCTGGGGGCGTGTGATACACAGGAGGTCAGACTGGATAATCAGGTGATGTCTTCTAGCTTTAAACTCAATGATGCTAATAAGTTGTATCACCAAAAGTGCAGTTTTGCCCACCCTGGGAGCCCTTTGCTACTGTAGCAGACCATCAAAGCACTCCTTGTGCAGGGCTGGCCCGCGTGCTTGCAAAGTACTAGCACAATGGGGACTATAGGCACAAGTGCCGTACAATCAGTAAACACACATCAACCCTAGCATACAATCCAACTGCAAACTGAACAGCCAGCCCGCCTAGCGCTGGGAGCTCGTCAGCTCTTCTGAGCTAATTACGGTTGAGCCAGGTCACTGCTTCACCTCCAAGGACCAGGCAGGTACTGCACAAACTTTGTGCAGGTGGTCTCCTTGGTGAGCCCCGTACAGTCCAGCGTGGAATTATGACCCCTGGGATGGGGGAAGTCTTGGCTTTTGGCTGAGACATAAGATCCTAACCCCTCTGTTGGCCATTAAAGAGCCCAGGCACTTTTTGTAAGAATGTTCGTCTCATTCTCCCCATCAAATTCCAACTCAGCTAATTACATTGGCCCGGATCCTCAAAGGGATTTAGGCACCTAACCACCATTACAATCAATTGGAGTTAGGTGCCTAAATACCTTTGTAGATCTGGGCCTAAGGGGATTGAGAACTATGGGCCAAGGAGCCTTTCAACACTTGACACCAGCTCTAATAACTCTAATATGTCTCCCACTGGAGAAGCAGATCTCCAATAGCAAAAGTCTCCCCCCACCCTCCAACCAGTGGCAAGGGGAAGGAGAGGCAGCTCCTGGGTTTCAGTGTTACCCTCCTAGCTGCAGCAGGGCTGGGCTGGCATCGGAGCTGTGGTGATCTATCCCGGAGCAAGATTGTTGTGACTCTCCAGCCTGCACTGCCGGGTGCCAACAAAGCGAGAGGCATGTGTGCTTTGCAGAGCACAGCTGTCCCGCCCCAGTCACACAGCCACTGCAGAGAATGAGTGTAAATAATGACAACGCTGGCAGAGGGAATGGCTCCCCAGAGCAGGAGAAGCACCTCATCACTCAAGCATCGCCCGACCTGGGTGAGGGATGGAGACTGTTCTTAATTGCAGGATTGGCCTGACTGTCGGGGGGAGACCAGCCTCTCACCCTTTTCCTTCACAGGCTGCATCTCCCGCCCCACACTCACTCATGTGTCCTCGTTCCTTCCCAGTGGGACAGATCCTCAGCTGGCATCAATCAGCAGCTACTAAAGTCAATGAGGCAACACTGATTTTCACAAGCAGAGGATCTGGCCTTATCTTGGTCCCTCATTCTGGCTGTCTCCTCTTCCCCTCCCTTACACTCCTATGCCAGCAGCCCCTTGCCCCTGTTTCTTTATCACCCCATCTTACCGGCCTGCCCCACAAATGAAGCCAACGTTGGGTAGGGGAAGGAGAAGAAGGTTGCTCCTGCTGCCCTTCCCAGCACTATCCAATTTCCCCACTCTGGCTTTCACTCCCAGACCCTTTCTCAATCTCTCCCTTACCTCTTTTCATAATCCCAAAGGACACTCTGCCCCAGGGGCCTTTAGCAGCAGATCCTCTTCTCTCTGCCAGCTCTGGTTGTGATTACATGGGGGTCACAGCAGTCTCTCCCCGCCCCACAGGCCCCTGATCAGTCCCGTTTGCAGCAGGTTGCTAACATTTCCAGCAGGAGACAGGCCAGGTTCAGAGAATCCAAGCACAAAGCATCCTATTTAATTTTTCTCAAAGCTCACTGATAAATTCTGGCTCCAGAAATGGAAAGCAATGGGTGCTGTAATGAGGTGCATTCAGACAAGATGTCTGAATAACTAACTTGGGCTCAGTAAATCCTGGGAAGCAATTTAACATCAGACATAGGCAAATCACCCCATCTTGGGGTCCATATTAATCATACACATTTTAAACAGTGGAAGAAATGAGTTTTTAGCTTTCTTGGATTTCAAGCTACATCAAATTGCACCAGGCAGAAAATTCAAGGTACAGCAGTTAAGGGGCCCCATCAGCTTAGTCACCACAGGCCCCTCTGAGTTTATTTTACCTGCTATTGTCACAAGTGACACCCCGGATGATAGTACCTGAAAGAATAAAGTGGGGGAATAAACAGTTGTCACTAGTTTTTCCATCTTGTTTCCTTTGTGTATTCAATGGTGCTCTGTGCATAGTTAGTTTCACCATTTCGAAATCTTGGCACCTGTGAATTCAGAGGCAAAACTCCCATTGCTGTCAGTAGAACCAGGATTTCACCCTTTGTGGATAGTCAGTTAGGCCCTGATCATGTGAATTGTGCAACAAGGAGCCCCCACTCCAGTCAATGGGGTTCTGCTAAGTCAATTGCAGGCCTGGGGCCTTAGTCAGTTTCACCTCTTTGGGTGAGTTTCTCACAGCAGCAGGTGAGAGACAAACATCTAATAGAGCTGGTCAGAAAAGCTCGTCTCAAAATGTTGCCACAGAGAACAGTGAAAAAATTCCACAAAAACTTTCCCATTAGATTGTTCCCAATAAAACGGGATTGTAAAACCCTAACTCAGGGACAGGGATAGTTCTTTAACACTGATCACATTTCAAGTTGCCAGTGTCCCCTGAAGCTGGCTTTTTTTGTGCTTAAAAAAATGTTCTTGGATCCCTTTGTATGCTTTGAGGAGCCCTTTTCTTTCTAGTACAGCACCGGAGCAGGCTTACCACAGGCCCTTTTGAAGTTCACTTTAACACAACCCCGCTTTCCTCCACATCCTCCTCTTCTCATTAGTTTGCAGGCTCTTCATGAGAACAGATGTTCTCCATAGGAGCGGTGCTTGCTGGTATGGCGAGGAAATGTTCCACCGGTTTAAGGTTTGGACTCACACACCTGCTGAAGGACTCGACCCTTTCAGGGCCCAATTCTCAGCTGGGGTAAATGGAGCTGGGCCAGTTTACACCGATGAGGCCCTGACCCAGCATTTGCCTCCTATTTCTGCAGCTTGTCTTCCCACAAGACTCAGAGTTTGTTGTTTAGTCGCCCCCCCCTCGCCTCCCCCCCACTGTGTTGTGCTCTGACTGCCTCTGCACCTGCTGTCACGTCTCCAGAGATGTTTGGCTCTTTTAATCTAAGCACTGAATGCATATGAGGTGAGATCTCAAATGGTGGGGGGAAGGGAATCCAGGCACTATAGACTCCTCTCTTGGGCGCTAGACTGGCTTAGGCCAGCCAGAAGCTTTTTCCTGTTCTGGTTAACTTGAAGCCCCAAATCACTTCTCTTACCCCAGGGACTTCAAACTTCATCCTTAATCTCAATGGATTGTCACACACGTACTCCTGCAGTGTGGGTGACTTCACTTTCAATGGCTTTGATTCATATGGTTACTGGGCTCCAGTCACTGTGCAAGGAAACCATTATACACCCAGGGAGAGGTAATTGTTATCAGCAAGCCCTTGTTCCTGGTCATCAGAGAGGAGTTTCCAGATGAAAGGGTGCATTTCTTGTGACAGAAAGCAGGACTTGAGAGCCGTCTGCCTCTTCAGAAGTTGATCACTGACTGGAAGAAATGGTTGGACTGGAAAGTGACAAGAGGCCACTGTATTCCTCTAAAAAAATCAAAGCACACTTTCAATTCTTGAACCCTCTCTGCCCAGGTGGAAACACCTTTGAAACGTGATTTTTTTTACCCTTCAATATCCTACACAAAGGTCTGCAGTGAAAGCCAGGACAATTGTAGTTCCTTTGCAGGGGGTTGGGCTGACCGGTTTGCAAAATGGTAGACACAGTGGTGCTCTCCATAGGCCTCTACCACACTGACTGCAATAGATGCAGTTGTGTTGAAGATTTCTCTTCCAATCTGTAGAACTCTGCAGAGAGATCACACCGCACTTTCATCCGCATTCTCACAGAATGCCCGAGGTCCTCCTCGTACACCACTGGCTTTTGAAAAACACCTTCCCTTGAAAAGGCACCCACTTTACATTTCTTTTATCAGAGCGTCCCTTGCCATTGAAAGTGGTTTCTTTGCATTTTAGCTTTCCCCTCATCTGCTCTCTGTATGTAAGCAAGGAAAAAACGGAACTGCTATTCATTTCCCATCAATTAGGAGTAGAGTGACCAGACAGCAAGTGTGAAAAATCGGGACAGGGGGTGGGGGGTAATAGGAGCCTATATAAGAAAAAGACTCCAAAATCAGGACTGTCCCTATAAAATCGGGACATCTGGTCACCCTAATTAGGAAGGACCTTTGGGCAACACACCAAGCCTAGTCCAGGGCAAGAGACATTCCTCCCCACCCCCAGGATCTGGAAACCTTCTGAACAGTCGGCAACCTTGCATATCCCACCTAAGGTGACCAGATGTCCCAATTTTATAGGGAAACTCCCAATTTCTGGGTCTTTTTCTTATATAGGCTCCTATTACCCCCCACCCCCTTCCCAATTTTTCACACTTGCTGTCTGATCACCCTAGTGCCACCTCTCCCTCTCACTCTTTCTTCCCCTCTCTGATGCACTGAGCAAGGAGTGAGGTGCAGATGAAGCTGCCCCCTAGTGTCTGGAGGGCTGAAGAGCGGGGGTAATAAGCTATTTACCCTTCCGTTTTCACTCCATAGTGAGTTAGGGGTTTTTGGCATGGCTCTTAAATCCACAATCTCCAATCTGCTCTTGTGTGCTCCTTCACTATCTCCTCCTCCCTCTTCTACCGCATTCTCCCTTTCTCCCACTTCAAATCCTTCTTTAAGTCTATCCTCTCACATCCCCTCCTGCCAGGTAGAGATTGGAGTCTAATCTCAAAGGACAGGCTGGTCATTAGAAAGCTGGATTATCCTGATCCCCAGTGGAGCAGAGAAAAGGGAGAGTGCTCAGGGAGAGACAGAGAGATATCCCCACTTGAATAATGCACAAACCCACACACGCCTCCACACGCCCATCACATGGAAGACTCCTGGAAGAACCTAGCACTCCGGCTCCTGGCCCCCGTCCCTTTCCCCGGGCAGTCCCGGTGCAGCACTTCTCTTGGACTGATCTAGCATGAAGTCGTGATCACAATGCCATTTTATTGAAACAAATTATCAGAGACTTGAGTTTCTGACCTGAGCATGTAGCCAAACTATCTAAGCAGAGGCTTAGCAAGGGGGCTGGGGCAGGTGGAGCCCTGGCCAGCAGAGGCTCAACAAATGGGAGGACAGAAAAGGCTCTTGTCCAGCATAGGCTCAGTGAGAAAGGGTTTGGGGGCATAAAGGGAGGAGAGGCTCTGCCCAGCAGAGACTGAAGTGAAGGCCAGCCGTACACTCCATTCACACGGCCCCACACAGTCAGTGTGGCTCAGGATGCATACAGAGATATGCTCCATCCAGGCAGCAGGGGGCACCAGGTCTCCAACTATACCTGCACAGCCAGCAGCTGCGGCCAAAGTCTCGCTGTGTTAATAGAGGCATAAGGTTACCTCACCCACCTTTTCTCTCTAATATCCTGGGACCGACAGGGCTACAACTACACTGCCTAGATTACCAGAGGCACATCGTCTTCCCCTCCCACCTATCCTCACCCCCCACAAGTGTCCCAGAGCCTGTGGGAAACGGGGTTGCATTTGAAGTGTCCCACCAACAGTGACATTCCACATTTTCACCTGAGCGCCTTGCTTTGGATCCTACCTTCTCACCCTGTGCCGTGCTCAGCAAGCACGGACCCACAAAGCTATCGCTAGCTGCAGCATGCGGCCCCAGGGTGGTCACTGCGAAGGAGAGAGGGAGCACCCAGCGCTCCCTGAGTGCCCCCCCCACACAACATGAACTGAGAGTCGCTGGCCTGAGTGGGACCCTTTGGGTGTGGGAGTTCAGACAGGCTGCGGGCACCAGGAAGTGTCCGGATAGAGAAGGCAGTGAAGGGATTGGAACCTGCAGGAGAGAGGAGGAAGGTTAGGCGTGTGCTGTCACAGCCGAATGAAGAGGCGTGGGAGGAGCACATCTCCCTGGTGCCCCATCCCACACCAGATGCTCTCGCTCTGCACTGCAGCTAGTGCTCTACATGTACGCCTCCAGACTCCTAAACTTCACAAGGACGTGAGGACAGTTAGAGGTGAGCCCTGGATCCAGACCCAACCAGCGGCAATGTGGGCCCAGCTCCCACCAGGGCCAAAGAGAATGCCACAAACAATAACAGGGAAGGCAGGATTCCAGCTCCAGCTACACAGCTCTGCCAACGCACCTCACTCCTGAGCAGCAACCTGCCCCTGCCCATGCCCTATTCCATCCCTGTTTTCATAGGAGACTCTGGGAGCAGACCAAACAAGCCAGAGACTTGGGGACCCACCTGGAGGGGTCTTCGTGCTGGGAGAAGGGGCCGGCCAGCTCAACAGTGTTGAGTTTCTTCTCGAAGACACCATAGCTGAGGGTGACCTGCAGGGAAAGACCATGAGAAAGGAAAGGGGGAAGTTAGGGAACAAAGGGGCAGCATTGGCGGCTCTCAGCTTTTATGTGCCTGGGCTATAGATGCTCCAATCACCCCCCGACCTGGGAGCCACTCTACAAGCTTTGTGTCCCACACCCAGCTCCCCACTGCTTCTCGCCTCTGTCCAGGCTGATTTACAGGGCCAGGCTGCAGGCTTTCACCCCCTCCTCACCTCCATTTCCTCCACATCTCCAGCCTCCATCTCACCTAAGCCTCTCCCCCTTCCTCCATGACATGCAGGGCTATATCACATGGACCCCATGGCTGGGCAACAGGCACTTTCTCTGGCTCTGCTGCAGCTCCAGAGGGGAGGGCCCTCCCCCTGCTCTTTGACCGGCAGCAGTTTTACTGACTAGTTAATTGCCTTTTCATCCTTTGCCCATCATTGCAGAGAAGCATCTAGGGATGCATTTGTCAGAAAAACCTCATTGAAATAATGTGCGGTTGATTCAATCAGGGTCACAATTACCGCCAGACTGACGTGAGTCATCGCCTGCCTGCTCTGCTCCTCTCCTCTCCTCTCACCCCCTCCAAATCTCTTCTCCAACCTCTCCTTTTCTCTTCTCACTCCCCTTCCCCCCTCACCTGCTGCAGGAGCTGGGGCCTGGGGATCAGCTGCAGGTTCTCCAGGTGAGAGTGGAAGAGCATGTTGGGGAGCAGACGCCCGCCTAGTTTGCACTCAACAATGTAGCCCACAGTGCAGTCGTCCGGGAGGCGGATGAGCTCCGAGGTGCTCAGGAAGTTACTGCCGCTGGAAGAGAATGGGCTGCACTGATCAGTGGGGAAATACAGACATCTAATGGGATCCCCATCTTGGAGAGGGATGAGAGATCAGAAGCCACTGACCTCAGAGATTCACCTCACCCTGGCCAGGGGCAGCTGTAGGTATTTTGCCACCCCAAGCACGGCAGGCAGGCTGCCTTCGGCAGCTTGCCTGCGGGAGGTCCGCCGAAGCCACGGGACCAGCGGACCCTCCGCAGGCATGCCGCCGAAGGCAGCCTGCCTGCCGCCCTTGCAGCGACCGGCAGAGCGCCCCTAGTGGCTTGCCGTCCCAAGCACGTGCTTGGTGTGCTGGTGTCTGGAGCCGTCCCTGACCCTGGCTGTGAAGAAGGCAGGTGGCTGCCCAGTTCTGTCTGTTTGCACTGCAAGAACTTATAAACAGATACCCACTTACGTGCCAACTCAGCTCAACGTGCATGCACTACCCAGCACAGGTGGGGCCTCTAGGAGCTACCACAACACAAATACATGCCCTAACCTACCTGCTCTTGCACACTTACAGCTGGGTAGGCCTGCACTGTGCCCTCTCTCGCACACTCTGTGTGCTCACATACACTCACACCACACACACACACCCCCAACTCGTACATGATCTTCCATGGCATTCCCCTGGATTTCTGATGTTCACATATCTACTGGCTTCATGGCTCACCTGGCCCAAGGTGCCATCTTGATGGCCAGCCTGCGGCTGATGCAGAATCCCGCCCCTCCAGTAGCGAACCAGAAGCGCACGGACCTCTGGGGAGGGAAGAGCAGAGAAAGGGAAGGGGCTGACCAATGGGCGTCACAGTTCCTGTACCTGCAGGTCTCAAAACCAAAGCACTGGCCATTAGATACACACACAGACCCAGCTGTAATCCACCTTCTGCACCACAACATAGGGTGGCACAGAGGGGAGCCTGGTTTCACAGCATCAGCTGGTCGAAAATGCTGGACAACTGTGCTACCACCATAGGACCAGAATTCTTCCTTCAGCCCAGTAGGAAGAGAGATGAGGAGTCCAGAGAGGAGGGTCGATTAGCTGAACATAGAGGTGGAATTCTCCCCTCACTCAGAGAAGGGGTGGTCCCACTGAATCAAAGGCGTCCTATTGGTAGAGCAGTATGGGATGAATCTCTTAGCAGGTGGGGTTCCCACTGAGGAGCAGCAAGGGTGTGACTGCCTCTCTCTCTCTCTCCAGGCTGTGCATTGCTCAGACTGAGCCCACACATGCTGTTGTGGTTGGGTGACACGGGACCGGAAAGGGTTAAACAACTTCCAGGCTAATTGACCCAGATTTAACCATATTAGTAGATAACGTTTCTGGTTTTGTGTGTTTACATAGATATTGCTAGAAGTGAACAATGTAACCAAATGGTTCCTTCTTATCAGTGTATTCTGTTAATTCAGAGATCAAAAGGAGATATTAACAGTTAAAGGAGCTGTGACTGGAGTGATATCACTGTCTTGATTTCTTTTTGGAGAATATAGCAAACCACCTGCAAATGGTGAGAGATGGGCAATTGCCTTATGTTAATCCATGTAGCTAATTACCAAAGATGTTAGGAAATAGGAGGTTACTTCAAAGACACTATTGTTCACCCAAGAACTGCATGCAGCCAAGAGACTGCCCAGAAACTGCATAAAGGGCTCTTGGGATCTGATGCTTTTTATCTCACATCTGCTTATGCTGCATCAGGGGAAGTTTGAGCCAAAAGATTGAGATCTCCAGTTCCATTCCGGGTCACCCTGATATTGAATATTGGATTGAGCCTATGGACTAATTCTGAAAGAATTCTGCCGTTCTAGAGCTGACCATCTCTACTATGAACCTGACCTAAGGACTCTATTCATGTCTGTATGTATAATGATCTTTTAACCAGCACTCTCTCTTTTCTTTTTTTGATACATTTTAGTTTAGTTAATAAGAATTGGCTGTAAGTGTGTATTTGGGTAAAATCTAAAATATTCATTAACTTGGCGGGCACTGTGTCCAATGCTTTGGGATTGGTAGAATTTTTTCATATGATGAACAAGATTTTCAATAATTCTCAACATATTTGACTTAGCTGTCTGGGAGGGAGCCCAAAGGGTGGGTTGCTTTAAGGGAACTGTGTTCTTGGCTTCTGGGTAACCAATAAGATATTATAGAAGCTGTTTTGTTGTGAGCTAAGTATTGGAATAACCACTAGTTTGGGGGATTGTCTGCTCCATTCTTTATAGTTTGCCCTAATTGAGCAATCTCAGCATGGCCTCCCTGGGACTCTAGTCACAGGCCGCATGACCAGATTGGGTCCAGTGGAGGCCTGGAACCCTCCTCTTTTGGGAGTTTGACAAGACGTATTCAAGAACCATCAGCTCCCTTCAGGATCCCCAATGAGCCAATCAGCTGCTTGGCCCTGTTGCTGTGGGGCAGGATTTACCGTCTGATTGTTGAGCATTGTTTCGGAGGTGTGGATGGGCCGGTTCAGGCTGGGCTTCCCAATGTAAACGTCCTGGGCTGGAGAGTAGGAAGACAAGAGCTTCAAGAGGGCCTGTGGGTTTAGGTAGTTATCATCATCCAAGTGGCAAAACCAGCTGACAACAGATAGGGAGACAGACAAGAGGAGATTAGGTCAGGAGGCTGCTGCTGACTCAGCTTCATGTCACGGGCCTTATTGATAGAGGTTGTGTGCAGCTACACGCTGATGGCCTTTAATTAGCACCTCTGCAAACTAGATCTTTCTTCATCCTTTCCCACTGGAACTCCACTCACAGCCCCCTCTGAGTCACACAAGCAGCCACTGGTTGGCAGTGACAGCTTCCCATCCCTACCAGCCTGCAGAGGGAAGTTCCCTCCCACGCTCCTGCACACAGGTGTGAAGGCCACCCCTGTGTGCTCACCTCCGGCCACTGGCCAAGAATGCATCGAACTCGGCTGCCATCTTGCAGGAGAGGGCTGGGTGGCTATGCTCTGTGGAGCAGTTTGTGAATATCACATGGTCACCTGTGGGAAAAAGAGACAAAGCTCCTGGTCACTGCACTCTCACCCCACCCCACCTGCCTGGCCTGGAACAGGAGAACCCTCCAGCCAGAGAGAGCAGCAATTAATCACTGTGTTAATTCAGTCTTGGCCTTCTTACATTCACACCCTGCTCGCCAATGGGGTCCTCACATCTCTCCGGCCTGTTCCCACCCAAACCTTCTCTCTGGGTCCTATCTTCCTATTCATGCAGCACTTTGCTTCACAACCCCATACTCTGCTCCCCTAATGGAACACCAGCCTTGCCCTGGAGGGGACCCCGTCCCTTCTGCTGGGCTGAAAGGGGAAACACTTGTCTCTGTGGGTTTTCGATCCCGGATTTCTCCCCACACAAGCAAGACACCAGCAGGAACGAGCTCACTCCTCACTGATGGGTGGCGCTTAGTCTGCACCACCCAAGTGATCTGTCGAGGCGCTTGTAGCACTGTGGCATGTGGGTGCCTTACAAGTAATAATGACCTTCCTAGGAAGTCAGGCTAGAGATGTGGCATTCCCTTCTGGCTGTAGACTCTCTGACAACAGCACTGTGATACAAGGAAGTACCATCCTCCCCATCCTGCAGATGGAGAACTGGAGCAGCCAAAGGGGAAGTGGCTTGACCACAGGAAGCCTGTTGCAGAGGCAGGAACTGAACTGAGCTCTTCCAAGTCCCAGCCCAATGGCCTTAACAACAGGACCCTCCTACCCACCGATATCTGGGATGGAAGATAGCAGTGCTCGACCCCTGTGTTACCACCCAGTTGTTCTTCAGGACAGCTGGAATGCCCGCAGCTTCTCCTGGCAAGTGCTGTGCCAGTTTCCTGCCTCCCTCCTTTCAAAAGGCAAGCCCAACCTCCCAATTTTTTAGAAGGAAACTAAGCTTAGCTGAGCCTCATCCCCAGAGTGAATCAGCGTCACTCCTGCTGGGGGCTCTGCGGGGTTCATCCTATCACACAGATCCAGCAGGGCACCCTATTGTGCGTGGGAGGAGGAGAACCAGCCCTCACTCAGGGCCTGATCCAAAGCTCACTGGAGTTGGGGCAGTGGAGCTGCGTGATAGGAAAAGCTGGGTTACCCATTCTCTTCTGCAGGGCTTCGTCTTCTTCGTCAGTAAAGACGTAGGTCTGAGAAAACAGGAGAGAGAGGAGAGGACGAGGTTACTCCGAGGCCCGGTGCTGGCTCCATTTCTGGCCTCCCAAGCTGTCACGAAGCCTCCCGCCTCCCCATTCCGGCCTGTGCCTTTGACATCCTGCGGCTGCCTCCTGCTAGGCCGAGGGAGGTGGGAGATGCTGCCCCAGCTCACTGCTCAACCACCTCTCCTCCTTCTCTTGCAGGGGTGGTGGGTGGATAAATAATCCTCTTACAGCCCTGTGCCCTGCTTGCAAAAGGCAGGCACGGATCCTACAGCCCCTTCCTCCTCCAGCTGACACCAGCTGCAGGCCAGAGAGAGATTTCCCCTTGGTTCAGGGGACTGAAGGGTAGGGGCTCAAATCCTGGGCCCTCCTCTGCAAGAGGCAAGGGGAGCTGGGAAATCTGGAGGTCAGCTCCCCCCCCAGCTGGGACCCCCTCCTGTGTTCACACTGGAAAGGTTCCCTGACAGCCAGGGAACCCACGAGTCCTGGGGTCAGAGTCCCAGCAGTTCCACTGAAGTCAGTGGGGCTATTCTGATTGACACCAGCCGAGGACCTGGCCCCTGGAGTCTTGTTTTCTTCAGGAAGACCCCCAGTAGCTGGCCAGTGCAGAAGAGAAGCCTGTTCTGAGGCCTTCATTACAATATGCACCCTTGTTACCTGCAGAGTCTGGGGACCTGGTCTTGAGCAAACTCTTCCCTCCCACCAATGGCCCTGCCACCTGGTGAACGGAGAACTCAGGCAGCAAGCTGGGGGAGGGGAGGCCCAGCTTTGAGGTCTGAACGATGTCAAGCGGCAGACGAAAGTAGCAGCTTTGTGGTCAAAGGAAACATGGGTTAAGAGGGGAATTTCTTTTTGTGTGTATAGCAGTTATAGCCCCCTGCTGCTTCTCAGCCCCCACCCCCTCGGGTCCATCCACCCCCCAGCCCCTAGCCGCCATTCTATGACACATCTCCCCGCCCTAGGGGCACGGGGGATCACGGCCAGCTGAGAAAAGCTCCCTTCATGCAGAAAATGTGCTTTCAAGGAACTAAAGGGGCTGAAAGAAAGAGACACAAGCATTAAACAATTTCCCCACCAGCTGCCCTCAGGCTGGTTAAACACAGTGCCCGGGCTGGGGGCTGGCGGGAGGAGGGGGAGAGTACAGGGGCATTCAGACAGGCACCAGAGCAAATGGCTCTGGCACTGGGACAAGGAAGCCCACACCACACACCCTAGCTATCAGCCCGGGTGCCACATCCCGGCTATTGGGCAAGGCGCAGGAGGGCGAAGGGGCCAGAACGCCAAAAGGGGGAAGCCAGGCTATGAACATTGGAACAGGCAAGCCTGGGCAAAGGGATGTGAAGAGGTTGTGCTGATGGGCAGCTGGCACTGGCCGATCCACCGGAGTGACAGGCTCCGAAGCAAGAGGGCGCGGTGGGTGGTGCCAAGACTGCCGGAGGGGAGAGACGCCAGTGCAGGGGAGGGGGATCCCCCCCAAGGGCAGTGAGGAAAGGTGCCTCCAGTTCAGCACAGGTGAGGGAGCACTGTTTGGCGAGGCAGTGGTAGATGGGGGCCAGGGCCGGCTTTAGGCCTATTCCACCAATTCCCCCGAATGGGGCCCCGCACCCAGTGAGAATCCCTTCCCTGGCTAGAGCCACCTTTTTAATTTTTACTCACCTGGCGGTGCTCCGGGTCTTCAGCAGCACTTCAGCGGTGGGTCCTTCAGTGCCGCTGAAGACCTGGAGTGAGTGAAGGACCCGCTGCTGAAGTGCCGCCAAAGACTTGGAGCACTGCCCAGTGAGTACAAGCCCCACATGGTTTTTTATGTATTTTTTTTAAGTCATCCCTGCCGGGGCCCCATCGAAACTGTTCAAATTGGGCCACGCACTTCCTAAAGCTGGCCCTGATGGGGGCCACACGTGTGGGGTGAGGGTAAGGGCGAGATCACTCTCCATCCCACCCCAGCTCTGCTGTGCCTTTCCAACAGGATCTGGAGAAGCCACTCCAGAGGTGCCAGAGTTCTTCCCGCACTATGCAACCCACCCTCCTCATGCCCATTCATGCAGGTCTCTAGTTAGCAGGGACCCTGTCCTGCCTCACAACCCCTTGCCCTCCACTTGTGTCTGAAAGGTGACTGCAGCAGCAGAGCCAGTCTGCCATCTGACAGCTCCCTTCCCGCCCCCCACGCCTGGTGAAGTTGCTGGAGAGATGGCCTGCCCCCTCTCCCTTAGCAGAGGGCTGGGGCAGGAGAGAGCTGAGAGGGCCTCCATTAGAAACCTGGCAGAGGGCATTTGCTCCAGCCTGGAGGTCCGTCTCTCCAGGAGACGCCAGCCTCCGTTATCCACACTGAAGGTGTCTGGAGGGGGTTTGCTGGATCAGGGCCGCCTAGAAGGGGGGGCAAGTGGGGAAATTTGCCCCAGACCCCGGGCCCCGCAGGGGCCCCCATGAAAGTTTTTCAGGGCCCCTGGAGCGGGGTCCTTCACTCGCTCCGGGAGCCCCGGAGCTTCTTCCGCTCCCGGTCTTTGCCGGCGGGGAGTCCTTCCACTCTGGGGCGGAAGGACCCCCTGTCACCGAATTACTGCCGAAGCAGGGCCCCCCACCGCCAAAGACCCCAGGCCCCCAGAATCCTCTGGGTGGCCCTGTGCTGGAGCCTCAAACCACATCTCCCTTACCTCTGCCCCTGCAGGGAACATCCTGCCACTTCCAGACAGGGCCAACTTGGTGCCACTTTTACCAGCTCAGCCAGAGGGAGGGCTAAGGTTCCCTTTGGGTTCTCTGGCCAACTGCTGTGTCTGTCTGGGGTTCGCACAACCCCCCTGTCGCCATGGTATCCCAGCACCTACAGCTTGCCCAAGGGGCTTGGGGCCTGCTTTGGCAGACATCAAGGTCAGGCGCAACAGAGCTGGAGTTCAACCATGCAAGGCAGCCCCCTGCTCTCAGAGCCCCTGTCTAATGCATGGAGCTTGCAGTGGCCTTTGCCACTCTTGCTGCAGTGGAGTGGGCTTAGGAAGGCAGAGGGGCCTGGATTCGAGTCTATCCTTCAGTTCTGAGGAGAAGCAGATGGGCGTGGGGAAACTCCAACTGGAACCCAAGTGCAAAGGGAAAGGCTGGAGCCCTTGCTGCTGGACAGCCTCATCTGGCAAGATCCCCTTGGAGCATATATGCCCACAGCTGGAGAATAAGGACCAGGCTTTGGGCCTGCACAGCCCATGCTGCCAGTGTGTTCATTAACAGCATTGCAGTAGTGTGTCAGGACTCCCACCTGGGCTCCATCATGCTGGGCACTGTGCAGACAGACACAAGGAGAGTCCCACCCAAGAGAGTTCACACTCCAGGGTTTAGACACCATACAGCAGGTGAATAACCTGACAGACAGGAGTGAGGGAACAGCCCGGGATCCAGGGGAACTGGAAATGTCAGGGCCAGCATCAGTGTCCAACCTTACGAGATTAAATTTAGCCCTTCTCCTGACAGAGCCAGCCCTGAAAACACAAACCCATCACCAGGGTGAAAGCTTGTCACATATTAGCCCTCAAGACAGGCAGCAAAGTCCAGTGCATGGAGCACCGGGCTGGGACTCAGGATACTTGGGCTGTGCTCTGCTATTCCCAGTTCTGCCACTGACCTCCTGGATAAACTTGGGGAAATCACTTCCCTGCTCTGTGCCTCAGTTTCCCCTCCCATCCTTTGGGTTGTCTGTTTAGGCTATCAGCTCTTTGGGACAGGAAATGTGTGTGTGCAGCACCTAGCGCAATGAGGCCTGATCTTGGCTGGGGTCTCTAAGCTCTGCAGATACAAATAATAAGGATCACAGGTTATCCCGACTCCTGCAAAGCCACCCAGATCTGGCCTTTGGGGCCCCATGGAACAAGGTTGGGCCATTTGGGAGGACGCCAAGCAGATTCTCAGCTCAACGCCAGTACCATCTAATGTGGCACTGATAACACAGACAGCTGCTGCAAGCGCCCGCCTGTACAGGGGGAGGCTCTGCGGCTTAGTAGCCCGCATGTCCCCAGGCCACAAGAAGGGGAAGCTCAGTTAGCATGAGCAGCAGCTTGGTTTAGTGGAGTAACTGCAAGACTGAGAGCGAGTGATCCCTGCAGGTTAGTCCTAGTTCTGATACCAACTCCCTCTGTGCTGGTAGCCATGTCCCGGCCCTTTCTGCCTTCGTTTCCTCACCCACCGGGCTAAGGATACTTGCCTCCCTCATCAGCGTGGGTGTCACGGGGATGAATGAAGACTGCAGAGTTCTAGCTGGGGGCTCCAATTCCCCAGAGTGCACACAAAAGCCTTCATAGGATGGGGCTTGGTTCAGTGGGACACCTGGCCCTTGCAAATCGGACAGGCTGCTATTGTTGTGCAAAACTTTCCTGGGGGTAGAAAATTTCAAAAGCAAAGTATGTTTGGTTTTGCAACATTTCTGTTTAGTTTCCAGTGAAAACTGAAAGCTTTTCTGTTACAGTTTTTCCTTTCGCTCCCCAGTCCCTTCCACCACCACCTTTTTCACTGGCATGGTAAAAGGGGGTGGGGGGCAAAGGGAGGGGGGAAAAGAGGAAAAACTAAAGGTCTTCAGTACAAAAAATCGGAGAAAAAAATTGAAAACATCTTTTGAAAATTCCTCCCCTTCATCCTGCCCCCCTTTTTTCCAGCCAACTCTACTTGCGAAGCTTTCCTACATGTTGGCAACTGTACCAGACCTCAGCACCAGCAGTGGCACTCCCCTTCTGCAGCAGGACCCAGGGGGTTGGGCACATATTTCATAGAATCACAGAGTCACAGAAATGTAGGGCTGGAAGGGACCTCGAGAGGTCACCGAGTCCAGCCCCCTGTGCTGAGGCAGGACTAAGTAAACCTAAAGCATCCCTAACAGGTGTTTGTCCAATCTGTTCTTAACAACTTCCAGTGATGGGGATTCCACAACCTCCCTTGGAAGCCTGTTCCAGAGCTTAACTACCCTTATAGTCAGCAGGTTTTCCTAACATCTAACCTAAATCTCCCTTGCTGCAGATTAAACCCGTTAATTCTTGTCCTACCTTCAGTGGACCTGGAGAACAATTGATCACCATCCGCTTTATAACAGCCCTTAATATATTGGAAGACTTATCAGGTCCCGCCTCAGTTTTCTTTTCTCTAAAGTTTTTTTAACCTTTCCTCATAGGTCAGGTTTTCAAAACCTTTTAACATTTTTGTTGCTTTCCTCTGGACTTTCTTCAGTTTGTCCACATCTTTCCTAAAGTGTGACACCCAGAGTCCTCACCAGTGCCAACTACAAAAGGACAATTACCTCGTAAGTCTGACATACAGCACCTCTGCTAATACACCCCAGAATATTAGCCTTTTTTGCAACCGCATCATATTATTGACTTATATTCAGTTGTGATACAGTGTAACCCTCAGATCCTTTTCTGCAGTACTACCACCTAGCAAGTTATTACCCATTTTGTAGTTGTGCATTTGACTTTTTCTTCCTAAGTGAGGTACTTTATACTTGTCTTTATTTAATTTCCTCTCGTTGAATTCAGACCAATTCTTCAATTTGTCCAGGTCCTTTTGAATTCGAATCCTGCCCTCCAAAGTGCTTGCAGCCCCTCCCAGCTTGGTGGCATCTGCAAGTTTTATAGATTTCTCAAACACACACACAGAAAGGTTCAGGTAAGTTGGGGTGCTCCAGAGAATCTTCTCACTCCTCCTTCCCCTTAATTCTTGGCATGGCCAGAATGGACATGCGTCGGTTATGTTTGGGGTAGGAAAAATTGTTTTGCAAGCCCAGTCAGAAACACCAAGGCCGGCTATAATCATGGCGCCCATGTGCCAGAGCTCAGCCCACATCATAGCACGATATGCCAAGAAGTATGGTATCCTCTAAGAGCCATTACAGGGTAGGAGATAGAGCACTCAGGGCTTGGAGAAGCACGTCTAGAAGGAGAAGTATGATATTTCAGATGCTAACGCACACAGAGGAAGTGGGTTCAAAATAGGACATGGCTTCCTCTGACAAACCGCAGCTGACTAGGTAGTGGAAAGCACCAGACAGTTACAGCTCAGTGTGTGGAAGGAAAAACCGCCCTTACCCAGAATGCCCTATTCTGTCTCAGGTGCTCTTTTCCTCTGTACTCCCACAACCTAGCCTCCTCATTTAGGCCCCGATTCTGCAACTGGCTGTGCATGGGCAGACCAGTGAGCCTGTGGGGTTCTGTGCGAAGCCACTTGCAGGATAGGCGCCTGCACTTGCAGCACCTCAGGGGAAAAGAGGACCCCAAAGCAGGGAAGCAGCAGTCAGAGAGCCCTCCCAGCACCCCTTCAATGACTGTGAGATTAGCAATGGGGCGGCCACTAGGCACTGATTTAGCAATGGAGTTGGTACCATGGCCTCTACCAACTGACCTGTTTAAACATAGCCCAAGTGCCTGGAGTCTACAATGAGTTTCACCAGACTTTCCCCATTACGGAGGGAGATCCCAGATAGCAAACAGTGTTTCCCCACAGCCGTTATTAAGTCCGTTCTGGATAACCAGTGTGCACTGAGCTAATGCGCCCCAAACCAGCTCTCTCACCAGGATGTGAAACTCTCAAGACTCTGCTGGGTGAAAGGGGAAGAGCTGTCCAGGCGCCAGCGCCAGCACACAGAAACAAGGGCCACACGTACAGAGGGAGGCCAAGAAATCGTCACCAGAGCGCGTGTGAATGGATTTGGTGCTCCAGCAAGCGAGAGACTGACTGCACTGAGACAGACATGGGGCGTGCAGGCACTGTGCATGCATCCACATGCAGCTCCACTGCACCCCTCCTGCTATTCCAGCCCTGGGCCCCACACACTCAAACTCGGCTACATGGCACCTCTGTGCCCTTTGCAGGGCTAACCCTGGGTTCTCCCCACCCCTCAGCCAGGGCACTGCATCTTGTTCTCAAGCACCCGTGGCCACTCCAGGCAGTCCTTCCTGGGCAGACACTGCCTAAACCAGACGTGGTTTTGTGAGGTGTACAAACAGTGTGAGACAGGAGGAGGCAGCTAGTCTGAAACCACACAAACTCATTCCACTTGTGAGCAAAGATCAGCAGTTTGAATCAGGCCTCTGAGGGTGAAAGAGCAGAGCACTCAGCCCTGCCATGCCTCACACATATTTTAACCCCAGCAGCTGTCACCTATGTGCAGCATTGCATCCCTAGTGTAGCTGGATTTAAATGAGGGTGAACTGCCCCACTGAGGCTACGCTTAGGTGAAGCTGACGGTCCCTGTCAAATATCACTCCTCTGCCCAATCCTGTGCAACCAGCCAGGATAAACCCCTGTCTTTCTCTACAGGGCTTTCCCCTGAGCCTGAAGCTGGTTCAGTCCCAGTTAATAAAGCCCTTTGTCCAACCAGGGTGAGGTGTCCCTGTTTCTCTGCACAGTGGAATAGACGATGTTGGAGACGCACTGAATGGGAGAGTTGATCTTACTCCCCTACAGCATGACCTTTCTTCAGTATAATGAGTCTCTGGGTCCTTATTTCTCCCCACAGGCATTAGATTCCTCCTGTCCCCTACACGCCCACCAAGGAGACCTGTTACTATAATGAACCCCTCCATTCCCACCTCTATACACACCTGCTCTTTTGCCTTGGATATCCACGTGTCCAGCAGCAGCTCTAGCCTGGTCTGGTGGAACCTCTTGGTTGTCTTCACAGCAATGAAAACCTCTCCAAGCTCCAGGCCTCTCCACACACTAGAGACCACCTTGGACGGGCCTGGTGGCTCTTTCAGCTCCTGTCTCTTGCTGCTATCTCCCAGCACATCCGCTGGGAACCTTTTAGCCTGGTGCTCCAGGATATCCGATGTCCCATCACCAACCCTTTGGTAGCGGCCCACCTCTTGAGTGCCACGATGCCTCATGGAGAGGAAAGCCATGGTGACAAGGAGCAAAGCAGCTCCAGAGAGACAGTGGAGGAGATGCCGACGCATCACTGTCAACTTCCAACGCCACGGCAAGAAGCCCAGCAGGCAGAGGGAGCTTCTTCCTCCACACCTTAGGGTCTGTGAGCCCCATGCTGGCCTCATGCCTCCCAAAGGGGAGGACAGACAAGCTGAGGCCCAATTAGGACATGGCCATGGAAACTGATGGGAGGGGAGCAGAAAGTGGCAGTGAAATTCTTAGAGAGCCAAACACCAAGGCTGAAAGGGACAATTGCCCCTGGGAATGGGGGCAGCCTCCAGGAAAGAGACACAGGGACGAGAAAGACCTGATTTTCCAGCTAGTAGGACAGGTGACAGGCAGACACCTGAAGGCCAGCAAATTACACAGCCAGAGCTGAACTAACCCAGACCCCAGGCTCTTCGCTGAGAGGCTGAGGGTCCTAGGCAGGGGCCTGGTCAGGGTGGAAGGTCAAGGGTCCAGGAGGACAGTCCATTCCATGCAAGGGGTTGAGGGTCCAGGTTTCCAGGAAGTGTGATGGGGGAATATCCAGGTGAGTGACTCTGGTTTCCAGTTTGATGGAGGTAAAGAGGCTGACTCAGCATCAAAGGATGCATCAGGACAGGTCCCAGGCTAGAGGCTGATGCAGGCAGGAGGCTAGGGATAGCCAGGTCCAGGGAACAAGCAAGCGAGCTGCCTTCCACCTGCTCTGTCTGTTCAGCTCTCACTGACTCCTTCTAGCTACAGGCACCAGGCTCCGCCCACCCCTTCCTTGGGCACAGGGTAGGCGGGGCCCTTCAGCCTGCGGGGAATCCTGGCTATCTGTCGCCTCTGTTCACAGCTGCTGCCCTGTGGACTGCTCCTTGTGTCAGGCCAGAGGAAAGAGCTCATGCTCATGCTAGCTGGGGGCTCACATTCCCCAGAGTGTGCACAAAAGGCTTCACAGGATGGGGCCTGAAGGAGGAAGTCTCCAGGGACCCGACTCTCATGTCATCAACCTGAGGGGAACATGCTTCTGCCCCGGACCCCAACTCTCAGGGAGCCTCTCAAAACTGAGCCAGGCTGTTGGGGGGACAGGGGAGAATTCACCCCACACTGCAGCCGCTTCACAGTGGCATTGGGGGCCCCAGCAGGCACAGAGCCAGCATAACACCCCTGCAAAAGGTGATGTGCTGGCAGGGCTGGGGGATGGCTGAGAAGGGGAGGCGGCATGGCCAGGAGTTCTAATGCCCTTGGAACTTAGACTGGCTCTTAGAATGACTCAGAGGAGCCATTGCAGACGGTGTGCAAGCTGGGACAGCCACTGGAGAATCAGAGGGTATATTGCCTCCCCAGTCAGTCTCTGTGCCAGGCTCAGCACCAGCGCAGAGAGGATCCCCCCAACCCCCCAAGGGGCTTTCCCAACCCCTCTTCCCAGCTGCCAGGGCAGCTCCAGGTCCAGTCTCAGGTTCTGTAGGGCCCTATGCAAAGTGACACAAAGCAGCTAGAATGCCAGCTTAACTGGCTCACTTACTCTCCTTGCCCTGTTGCAAGGGGGATGGATAAGGCATCCCTACACTCCAGCAATCCCAGCTGTTGGACCTTCCCCTTGGGCCCATGGATAGTTGGGCAAAACTTAGAGCAGCCCCAAGGTTTACAGCCATTTGAGCTCTCCCATTTCACATATCTCAGCTGCAGCTGGGCATCTAGCCCTTAGCTTAGCTATGTTGCTCACCATGCCATCTAACCCTGCTCAGAGCAGATCGCCTCCACACAGTGCTTAGGCCAGTGGTCAGCCATGTACATTACAGCTGCTAATGTTAACTCCCGTGGCGCTGAGTCAGCGAGAGCAATGGCAGGGAAGTTTTGCAAACTGCCCCTAGGGAAGGCTATAGCTAGTGGAGGACTTGGAAATCCACCCCCAACCCTTGACTGCACACACACTCAGATGCATGCTCCAGCAGATCCCCTCCCCTGAGGGCAGGTAGAACAGTTTTTCTAAATGACTCTTTACATTAGGACTGTACACGGCTTTTACGGCTGGTAATTGGTGCCCACAGCTGCTAATGACATGCCACCCGTTCCTTAAACCATGACTCATTCCTCTACATCAGGCAGCGTTACCTCCTGGGGCAGGGAATTTGGGCACCCCCCAGGGAGGAGTGATACAGTGCAGAATGGAACTGAAGCCAGGGAACATTACTGGGTTAATGTTTACCTTGGATTCCTCTCTTCCCCCTCCATCACATCTGGAACCAGCTGGAGCTGGGCTTGTGGAATGGATCAGCGTAGGCCAATGTGACCTCTGAAACAAACCAGGAGGGAATGGAATGACTCCTTGAAGAAGCCTGGGAGAGAGGGGGCAGTGCTGTCTAGTGGTTAGGGCAGTGTTGGGGGGGGGCAGGATCTCCAGTGTGCTATTCCAAGCTCTGCCAGACTTGCCTTGTGACCTTATAGAAGTCATCCTTGCCTCCGTTTCCCTGTCTTTAAAATGGGGATAACGCCTACATCTATGGGGTCCTTTCTCATCCACATTTGATGCCACATGTCCAGGTGACAGCAGTGGCCCCGATGACAGTTTATGTTCTGCACCTAACAAGAACATCTCCAAAGCTCTAGTGTCTCCCGAGCTCCCGTAGAAGGCTCCCCAATGGCTGTATTTGTAGAACCCTTTGAACAGCAGCACATTCTGTCACGGATTGGTGGGGGCGCAGCCACAGCATTCAGAGGTGCACCCTTCTAATTAGCCAGCCTGGGGATTACTGCAGTGCACGCTCCATGGTGCCTTGCCTGTTGACACCTCAGGAGCCTCAGCAGGGGCAGAAGATCCTGAATCACTGTCAGGAATTTCCCTACATCCCGTGCCCCCTACATTCCCCTATCTCCCCCCAGTGGTCAACTAGCTATAGACAGTGTTGCCAAATTAGTCGTTTTCCACCCCACACCACTGTAAATTTGAACACCTCCTCTAATTTCAATTCCTAGGGGAAACGGTGTGGCTCGCAGACAGCGCCATGGCGCCAATGCTCCAGGAGCTGCACTAGCTGCCTGTTAGCACCTGAGTGCAGTGGAAGGTGTCGGTTTTGACCTCTAAATCTCTCAGTGGGCTGGGTCCTGTGGTGCTGTCACAACTGCACTCAATGGCGGCACTTGAGCGACCGTCTCCCTTTTTTCAGCAGGAGGAGGTTGCTAGCAGGGCAGTCTCCAGGAGGGGTCACCCGTGGGCTGGTCCAACAGAGGTCACTTTGCAAGAGGCACACTGGTAGCAACAGTGGCATCCCTGGGATGGGTGGGGTGTGGAGGGGGCACGCGTCTGGATGAGGGTGAAGTCTCTGGCTAATGCTTGGGCTACATTCTGTACTGCTGTAGGGCCGCTCCAGGAGGTTGCTCAAGGTTTTTGTGGCTGTAGGTAAAGACGCAGGCACTGATGTAAGAACAAATTACCTCATCCCAGGGGAGCTGTGAGGATCAGCGGGTTCATCTTTGCCCAGAGCTGGAAAACCACATAGCAATAGCTCAGGGCTAAGCATCATTATGGGGACACAAAGGGGACTTTGGCATTGTCTAGCCCATCCTCTGCCTGGACCCATTTCCCACATCCTGCAAAAGCAACAAGCATTCAGCCTCTGCTGATCTCTGCCCCTCCCAGCCCATGCTGTCCCAGTCCTGGGGACATGCAGACCTGCATCCAGGGATCTCCTCTCTTCATGCTGCTCCCCATCACCCCTAGCATGGGGCTGTGCAGGGGGGCCCCAGCCCTGCCTGGCCCACACGTTTCTCCAGCCTTGTGTCTGCCTGCACATACCAGCTCCAGTGCTTTCCGCCCTCCCCTTCAACATCTGCAGGTCCCCCAGCACTCCCCAAGCATCCAGCCTCTCCCAAGTGCTGAAGGACTCCACAGCTCGGCCAGCAATTGCTCTGCAAAGCAGCCCTGCCACCGATGGGGGGAGGGCTCTCCAAGCTAACCGCACGCCTAAGAGCGCTATCGCTCCCGGAGGGGTGCTTCTAACACCAGACATGCTTCCAGGAGTGTGCTGCACAGACACCACCTCCTGACCCCCTCCACTCCTCTCCTTCCTTCCCTTCATGTCTGTCTCTTCCCCACTCTGCTTCTCTGTTCTTCCTTTTCCCTCAGCATGTGAGAGGAGGGGGCAGGATGGGAGGGAGGGGCTGGATTTTGGGCACAGCTGGTGCCAGCTCCAGAGTCAGAGCGGTGGGGTGAGCACAGCCTCTGTTCGAAGCGTGAGGCAAGCCCCAGCCTTCCAGCAGCCCCCTCTCCTATTGTTCCCCTGGAGAAGGACCCAGATGGCGGAGGCCCCAGATTCCCGAGATAACCAGAGCTACAGGGACAAAGGCTCTGGGAGAACCGGGCAAGTGCCCTCAGTGTTCCCTTGACTTTCCCAGAGAGGGACCAGCTGCCTGAGTGTGTGCTGGAGAGAGAGCTGGGAAGGCTGTGCAGGGGAGAGAGCATGTTAGGAGACGTATGAGGTAGGGATAGGAGAGAAATCCCCTGGCACCCCAGGCCAGCTGTTAATGCAAGCAGCAGCCCCGACTCCATTCCCATTATAAATGGTATTTAATTCTCTTTTATATACAGGTTTCCAATTAAAAGGGTCCATTAATAATTTATACACCATAACGATTACAATTACCACCCACTGAGGATGCCTGACAAACTCCAAGTAGTGTCACTCTGCCTGTGGCAGGGCATGTGTACCACCTCCGCTTCCATCGGGACATCAGCTGAGGTAGACAGGATGCCATAGAGAGCCATGCTGGGCAAAGGGAGTAGGAGAACGCACACACACACACACACCTCTGTTCCCCTCGTCTGATTCTCCAAATGACTGAGCCATACAGAGGGTCTGGATGCCAAGAGCACTTCTTGGGGAGCAGCAGCTACCAGCTGTGAGGAAATTCTGAAGAAAATCCCTCCACTAAACCTGGACATGAAGGGAAAGGAGTCCGAGTCTGCATGTTACCCCCATGTTACCTCCATCCTGGCCAGTCTCTAAGCAGCCTGAAGTGGGCCCAACTCCCTGACACATGAGGGGCCACCTTGTCCTTCCAGACCTCCACTGATGGCAAGACATGCCCCTGCATCTGATCAGGGAGAAGTGGCATGCTGTTTCAGAAACAGTGTGGGGATGAAGGAAAGAAGCCAAGTGTGCTCCAGGCACCGCCCCTGGGAAAGGAAGCTAGTGCCCCTCTCCCTCATAAGGAGCCTCCCAACATGAAGACACGGCCCCAGCTCTGCCAGGTGTGGGATCACAGCTCGCCATCCTCAACCCACACGACCTTGTTCTGCTCCTGGAAGATGCAGCGTCGCACTACTTTCACCAGCTCCTCAGCATGGCACCAGGACTGGGCATCCACACAGGCCCATGAGCAGGGCAGGGCGTGGAGAGCCTGTTCAGCGCTCTGGCAAAGCTTCACCACATCAGAGTCCCGCTGGCCTGGCTTCCGCAGTAAGCTCCTGACAGAGAAAGGGAAACAGCCATAAACATCACCCCTTCCCTCCAGTGACTCGCCCCCACCCAGGCAGCACTCCCACCAGTGACGGAATACTCTGACCGCCCCCCTGCTCCTCCTCTCCCCTTGGGGCCCCACCACCTGCTCCTCCTCTGCCCATTTCACCTCTTCCCCCAAAGCCCCCAACCACCTGCCACTCCACCCCTGCGTCCAGTGCACCCCCACCCACCATTTGAGGAGCAAGCAACAGGCAGGGGACGCCTTGAGGGAGGGGGCAGAGAGGAGTGAACAGCGGACAGAGGGATATCAGGGGAGGAGGCTGACTGACCGAGCAGGAGCAGGGCCTGAGATGGAGTGGGAGTGGAATGTAGGCAGGGCCTCAGGGAGAAGTGGTCGAGTTGGTAGGGGGGTTTCAGGGCAGAGCCATGGTCCGGGTGCTGGTGGCATAGGGTTGCCGGGAGTCTCCCGGAATCAGGCACTATCTCCCGGAGACTACTGGAGCCAATCTGGGAGATTTTAGGCTGCTAAAAGTCCAGTGGCGCAGCAGGGCTAAGGCAGGCTCTCTGCCTGCCCTGACCCCACTCCACTCCCAGAAGCAGATGTTACATCCCTGCGGCCCCTGGGTTGGGGGCAGGAGGTCTCTGCACGCTGCCCCCGCCCCCGGCGCTGACTCTGCAGCTCCCATTGGCCAGGAACTGCGGCCAATGTGAGCTGCGGGTGGCGATGCCTGCAGGCAGAGGCAGTGCATGGAGCCCCCCAAAGGTGCCAACTTCCCCTCTGCCCTGTGGGTACCTCACTCCCTGCTTCTCTTCTTCCCCCTGAGGCCCGCCCCCTGGCCAGAAGCCGAAGCCCAGTGAGTATATTGCCCCTCATCCCCAGCAGATGGAGTCACTGGTCCAAGCCCCTCTCCTCCCCTCCCCATGCGCAGATCTAGCCCGAGCCCTGCCACTCCCCCTTCTCCTGAGCCCCTTTTTGGCAAAACTGGGCATTTGTCCCATTTGCAGTTGGCAAGAGCAAATGGGACAAATTCCCAGTATTGACAAAAAGTCAGGAAGTTTGGGGCAGTGCTTAAAAAAGAGGACTGTCCTGGCCAAAATGGGATGTATGGTTACCCAAGGTTGTAATAAGAGCCACCCACAGAGCCAGGCAGCTGTGCAAGCCCCAGAACCCCCACTCACCCTGGGTGGGATGCCCAAAATCAGCCCCTGGCCTGTGTCCCTGCCCTCCGGGGCATGCTGCCCAGGGCAGGTGGAGGATCCAGGGCTCCCCACACTGGCTCAACTTCTGGCCAGGCGAGGGGGTGGGACTTGGAGGAAGGGGAGGAGCAGGGGGCGGGGCCCCAAGACAGTAGGTGGGCAGAAGGTTCTTTGTGCCCAGGGCCCCAGTAAATCTTAATCTGCCTCTGGCTCCCGGCCCCTCCCCCCAGAGAGTCCTCCACCCCCAGGTAGCACGCCCACCCCCTTCCCTTTGCTCTCTCATTGAGCATGGGCCAGAGTCACTCTTTTACCATGGTATGGCCTCTGCTAGTCCTCTGAAGGGCTTTCTGTACCTGATTCCCCTGACGTTCTTCTCAGTGACCTCCACATGGATAATGATGGGGTATATTTCACTTTTAATTAGATCCCTCACCCTCTGGAGGCCCAGCTCCAGCAGGCAGTGTTTATTCTGCAAGGAAATTGCATAGATTTACTGATTTAAATGGAAAAGAAATAACCCAAAGTCCCTGACAGTTACATTAAATCAAGCCCCATACTGTGAGATATCATTGCTTTTCCAGTAGTAATTCCATTACATGTGGATTTACAGTTAGACTCAAGAGGGAATCAGAGAATTAAAGAGCAGGGTCATTTGATACACAAGAGGCTGTGTGTCCAGCCTGGCCAGGGGCCCTCCTAGCTCCTCCTTCCCCTCATGCATTTGCAGCGTGCATCTCGTGCATCTTGGGCCTACCAGGGCTTCCTCCACAGAGCCCATGTTCTCCTCATTCCGCCCTCTCTTGGAGAATGTGAGGTGGTGCTGGGATGGAGCAAACCTCACTGATTAATTAGTGCTTAGCATAATTAGCATTAACACCTGTTGCTCCCCCTTTGAGCGGGGCCTGATGTGGACTCCATAAAGGGACCAGACCAAATGCTTGATGGGGCCCCGGAGTCTGATGGAGGAAGCTAGTGGCTGGAGAACTCCTTTGAAGGTTCCCAGCATCCAAGTCATTGACTCCTTTCCTTCCCCCTACTCTCCTCCCCATTCAGTGGTTTCTTCCCTTCCTCCTTCTCCCCCGTTCAATAATCCCATCCTCTTCCTAGTGCCCCATCCCCACTACCACCCAGCAGGCAGTGTCCAGAAGCTGCTGCTCTCCGCTCAGCACCTTTCTGATGCACTCCTGGATGGTGCGGATCCTCCTGCTCTCCCTCTGGTGCTGGAGGGAACCTGGAGCCACACAGTTCTCCTGGGAAGGGGTAGCAGCTGGCTCGTCCTTAGCCAGGGTCTCTGCAGAGGGAGGCAGAGTGGGTTGGCTGTGACAGATATGGTAATTTTGTGCAGTATCCTAGACAAGCCCTACTGAATTACGTTAAACCTCCTTGAATTAGGTTTCAGTATCCTAGGAATTCATTGTGTTAAAAATGCAGCTGTTTACCAGTTATTGTGTGGTTGTATTTAATGCCTCTAGGACACATGACTCACGTAAGCCCTGGGAAGTGTTATGAGCATCACAAGACTCCTTGAAACAATATGCCAGACAAACCAAGTGGGATCCCTGGAAAATACTTGAGAGGAGGGGAGGGCAACTTCTCACCTCCAAACCCAGCCTTTTAAAGCTGCACCCTGAGAAGAAAGCCACTGTGGGCTGATCTGTTATGTGAGGACAAGATCAGTGGCCCAAACTGGATATGAGAGTGACTCACAGATCCACGGGGGGGGGACCTTGTTCTGAACTAACAGCTGTTATGAACTTGTGAACACGGGGAAAACCCTTGGTGGGATCTGAAAGGCTGCTTACCAGCCAGAGCCCTTGTAAGCTTATTAGCAGGCCCATAGGTTCTTTTCTTGTTTTTAATATTTTCTCTGTAATGCTCTTACTTTAAGAATAAGTGTGCTTGCTTAGAAAGCGCTGTGTGGTGACTTAACTGTGGATAATCACACTGTGTATAGCCTCTGAGGAAGGAAGGCAAAGCTGGCTTGCGGAGGCACTCTGCCTTGCTGGGGATATCACAGTGTAGGCAGGGAGCTGTGCAGCATGGAAAAAACCCTGGTCAGAAGAGAGAGAGCTGCAGGTCTCCGCCCAAGAGAGGTGACAGCAGAGGAGCCAGGAACCTGCGAGTGGGTGGACCAGAAGGGGAAATACAGGCGCAGTTGCCTGAGTTGTGGCATTGGCTATGTGGAGGGATGATGCCTGTTAGACCCACCTTCACCCTGGGCAGGGGCAATCCATGGGTGAGGAGCAGGCTAGCCAGAAGAGGAGCTTGTATCCTCACCATGGTTGATGTCCACAGCCCTTGTAAGTGGCTTTCATAGGCCCTCCAACGCCACAGTGTGGTGTGAGAGTGGGGTCCAAAGGGCGCAGAACAGGGCACTCGCAGGACGGCACACAAGCTGCACAAGTCACACAGCTCGTGAGTGGAACTAGGCAGAATGTTTGCTTTCAAAACATTGGAAAGTTTTGGAAAATGGAGATTTTAACCCTCCCCCCCATTTTTTATTTTTTTTAATTTTCCAGTTTGGACATTTCTGAAGGGAAACACCAAAGAAAAGGGGTGGCAGTGGTGGGGGAGCAGTTCCCATAGAAATTTCTCGCAGGAAAAGAAAATCGTTTCCCAACCAGCTGTGCTAATCAGTAAAACAACAAAAACGAGAGGGAGAGACGTCCTTACAGGAGCAAGAGCGAGCGCATGGCGCTGCGGCTGGTTACAATGGTCACCTGGAGGCAAGCGAGGAAGAGACAGAGCTAGCAGAGCTGCAGTCCTTCAGGCCAAAGGCAGGGGGCTCCCTGGGAAGAAGGCTATGGACAATCTGCAGGAACCTGTTACAGCAACCACCATCCAACCAAAGGAAAATGCTCCAACCAGACCAAGAGACTGGCTGGATCCCTGGTGGCACAGAAAAGCTCGGGAGGGAAGCTGGCCCTCCAGCAGGCCGAAGACAATTGCAGACAAGATTATGACGGGAGGCATCAGGTGTTTCGGAGAGGCCCAAGCAAAATGGGACACTAGCTGGTAGGAAATGGCTGAAAGATGGGGCAGACAGAGCAGCTGCCGGGAGGGAAGAGCCAGAGACTATTGCGTTGGCTGCTGAGGAGGATATTGAGGCATCTTTCCCCATTCCTGAAAGACCTGGAAGTGCACATCTCAGATCTCCTGGGTTCTTAGACAGCTCCCACACCAGACTGGAGAGGTCCTCCCGTGGGCATGGATATCACCAACTCTAGAGATAGGAATGACCTATAATAGGTGCTGGAACTAGGGGTGGCAGGTACTGCTGCATCCCCAGGCTTGAAGGGTTTCCATCATATCCAGGGTTTACAGTTTGGTTCAATAGCTCTCAGTACCCCCACTATACAAATTGTTCCAGCGCCCGTGCAACCTATCATCAAGACCCTCTAAGGAGTGGCGCCAGGGTTTTTGGCGCTCTAGGCACAGGACCGGCTTGCCGGTCCCACAGCTCCGGTGGACCTCCCACAGGCATTCCTGTGGACGGTCCGCTGGTCCCGCGTCTCCAGTGGAGCATCCGCAGGAACGCCTGCGGGAGGTCCACCGGAGCAGTCTGCCGCCCTCCCAAATCCTGGCGCCCTAGGTGACCGTCTAGGTTGCCTAAATGGAAGCGCCAGCCCTGGATCCTCTCCCTGGTAAGTGGCTGCAGATTAGCAGGAGGAAAAAGGCAATCTGCCCCCAAAGAAGGCCCGAGTGATTAGCACAGGGACTGGAACTCAGCAGAGCTGGGGTCTGTTCCAGGGGGAGGGGTGACTCCACCACACACTCCCTATGGGATTCTGGGTAAGTCACCTGATTGCTCCTGCTCACCAGCTGGGCACAGGTGAAAGTCCAGGCGCGAGGTAGGCAGGTCCAATAGGTTCCTGATGAGCCTGGGGGCTATGCAGTCAGGGGAGAGCACCACCGGGCGAGGGGCCTCCACCACCAGGGGACGCACAAGGCTGTAGGGCTTTGGGCTCCTGTCTGGGTCTAGAAGACAGGTAGGAGAGTAAACAAGAGCTAAGAGCTGTCAGCAGCACAGAGATCGTTCCTTTCTCCCCACGTCATGCCCTTTCCTGCCACATGCACCCCCGCCCCAGTACATACAGCCACTCAACCCCTTACTACACCCACTGCCAGACCCACCTTTCATCCCAAAGCCACCATCCCCGCCACACCCACACCCCGCTGCATCCACTGCCAGACCCACACCCACCCGCCAGTCACCCCAACCCCACTGCTTCCCCCAAACTCCTCCCAATCTCAGCCTGGTAGGCCATGAAGCTGCCCCAGCCCCACTTCCTGATCACTGTGCTGGGTCAGGGCAGGGACACACACAGGGCACTCCTCTCCCTCAGGGGGCTACACAAACCCTCTGCCCCCTGCAGCCCTCCAAGTCCCACAAGGAACCTCCTGGCCAGGCTGTCTGACCTCAACCTATGATAGTGAAGATGGAGTCGTGGGGGAGGGTAGGGAGTGTTCCCAGCTCTGCTAGGCAAGCAGTCACAGAGGGGTCACATCAGGGACCTCCCAGGTACTATTCATAGGGATTGACTTTGTCCCCAAGGAAGCCTCTTCCCCTGGGGGGCTGTACCAAAGAAGGGCACAGACAGAGCAGCAGCTCACCTGGGCAGGGGTCCAGCAGCAGCTGCGGAGGAGGCTCCCTGGGCGGTTTGGATTTCACCAGCCGCAGCTGGCCCAGGGTCCGTTTCTTCAGCTGAGGGGAATGGGGGAGAGACCAGGGACACAGAACTCTTCACTCCACTGCTCTCCACCGGCACAGAAAGGGCTCGCATTGGAAGGCAGATGGGCAGGGGGAGGCACGGAGGCCCAGACCGCAGGAGGTTCAGGGGCTCCGTTTAGAGGAGTATGCAAAGTTCAGAGCAGCATTTCATGCCTCCCCCTCACAGCCACATTTCCATGCCCGCTCACTGACATGAAGCACCACCCTCACCCCACATAGCAGAGCACTGCCTGCTGAGCATTCCCCCAGGCAGGCTGAGACCCACAGAGCACCCAGGCCCAGGGGCAGCTCCAGGCACCAGCACGCCAGGTGCGTGCCTGGGGCAGCAAGCGACCGGGGGTGCTCTGCCAGTCGCTGCGAGGGCAGCAGGTAGGTTGCCTTTGGCGAAATGCCTGTGGAGGGTCCTCTGGTCCCGCGGCTTCGGCAGACCTCCCGCAGGCTGCCACCAAATCCGTGGGACTGGGGACCTCCCGCAGGCAAGCCGTCGAAGGCAGCCTGCCTGCTGTGCTTGAGGTGGCAAAATACCTAGAGCCGCCCCTGCCCAGGCCTGGCCCCTGCAGCAGACTCAGGCCCCAGAGAAGCAAGAGACTGAGACTCTAGCTCTTCCAGACCCAGCACTGCAGACCTGCTTTTCATGCCCAGCCCAGGGAGCTAACACTGGTACTTCCATGCTCCAGCCATGGGAGAGTAGACGGCATGGCCTTTACTGCTCTTCTCATTCCCACAGCATGCAGGGGGCTCGGACAGCCTCCAGCAAGGTGTTCTCCTCTCCCCTTCATTCACCCCACAGCATGTTTCAGTGGAGGTGAGAATCCAGGCACAGGGCACACTTGGTCAAATGAGCATGTAACGCCATGCTGGGATTGACCCTAGGCCCTCTGGAGCTCAAAGCATCAGCCACTACTACTAGAGCCAACAGCCCCAACTCTGCCAGCCAAGCCTGCAACAGGCTCATCCACCTCTATATGCAGGGCCGGCTCCAGGCACCAGCCCAGCAAGCAGCTGCTTGGGCCGGCCAACTGAGAGAGGCGCCACGTCCGGCTCTTCGGCGGCGGGTCCCTCACTCCCTCTTGGAGCGAAGGACCAGCCGCCAAAGACTGAAGCAGTGACAGTAGAGCTGATTGTGATCACAGCTTTTTTTTTTCCCCCTCCCAGCTTTGGACAGCAAAAATTCTGGAGCCGGCCCTGCCTATATGTCCCCATCTAGCGGTGGACAGGATACAGAGCACCACACTGAGTGAGTGCATATTACAGGAATTGCAATCCCTCCCACTCTCGCCACACACACACACTTTCCACCACTTTCTCCTCCAGCTTACATTACTCCTGCAGCCCCTCTGCTGCCCTGGTACTTGGCCTTTCTCCTGTACCTTCAAAAGCTGGTGAGCCCTGGGAGGAGAGAGATTACCATCAGGTAGCTACAGAATCTGAAGGGAGCATACCCCACTGAACCCACAAAGCTCTGTTAGAACATCAATGGGAAGGGATATACTCTATCACTCCTTCTCCTGGGGGTGCCTACATGCCACGGTGAGGGGCGCTGTGATATGACCTTGAGAAGCTAGACAGCCTGTACTACAGAGCTGCTGGGAACCCAAAGGCAAAAAAGGGGGGAAGACAAAAGTTTCTTCCCCACTCCCAAGAGAGGGCTTCCCCGCCAAGGACTGCAGCCCCCTATGCCCGCATTACCTGCTGTAATTAGGAACTGTTCCCTTGTCCAGGTCCCGCAGTGTCAGTGGGTCAACGCGGGCACAGTACCACTCCAGCCGCCCCCTGTGCATGGTGTCAGTGACATGCAGGATCTCCTGACACTTGACGCATAGGGAGCAGGGGTCAGACTGCTCCAGGAAGGTCAGATTGGTACGCACATAGAAGGAGTCTCCAGTCACTTTCTTCCCTTCTTCTAGGGCCTCCTTGAGAGGCTGGTACCCTGGCACAAGAGAGACAGAATGAGATTCACCACAGCCCATGCCCTTCTCCAAGGGACACAGGTAGGAGTGAGGTGGGCAGTCATTGCTGGAACTTCTGGGCCTCTCGTACAGCTGTGCTACATGAACTGGTATTCACAGCCACATGGGCCTTGGTGTGAAGACAAAGCCTGGAACTGAACGAACATGGCAATTCTCCTCTGAGGCAGGGGAGGGGGAGGTCTTATGGTAGGGAGGAACAGAGCCCAGGACTCGGGTTGCTTTGGGCTGAATGGACAAGGAGGTTGAATTCCCCATCTCACCCTGGAAGGGAAGGGGAGCTTTTACCCCACTGACGACCATCATTACACCCAAGACAAGCAGCAGCCACAGGAATTTACCTTGCATGTCAGGCAAGAAGATGAGACTAGCTGGGTCATCCCAGTGCAGCAGGCTCAGGTAAGCTACCTCCCGTGTGCAGTTTTCCAGGGACAGCACCTGCCCATTGGGCAAAGTCCCCCTGAGCTGCCAAGGAAAGAAGGATAGGAGGGAGAGGTGGCGACTAGAACAGGAGACACAGAGCAGCTTGTGCCATTAGATGATAGGCCTTCCTTCTCTACTTCCCAGCTCCCTCCACCCAGCGCCCCAGTAGGATTAAAAGGACAATTGAGAGCTTTGGAAGGGATTGAAATCATCATGATCCAGGGCTTAGCCCAGCCTCTAGTCAGGGGGAGACCATCCCTGACAGCAGGATACCCTAGAGCTGCCTACTACAGAATTTTTTGCACCTTCCTCTAAAGCCTCTGCTGCTGGCCTAGATGGCTCACGCCGTTCCCCAATACTCTTCATACTGTGGCTCCCCTCTGACTGTCGATCCTTATAACCCCATGCAGCCCATGGTGCTTTGGGCTCTGATGTTCATACAGCCATAGAGTTTAAGGCCAGAAGGGACCACCAGAGCATCCTGTCTGACCTCCTGTGTATCACAGGCCACCAGCACCACCCACCCTGTTCTCCAACTAAGCAGCATCAGGTGCTGTTAATACTCAGATAGGAGATCACTCAGGTACTGGACATTCAAAAGGAGGTGTTCTTCCCTCCTAGTCAGTATCCCAGCATGGAGCCGTGTTGCTGGAGGTGTGTGTCAAAGGTCGTAAAAGAGAGTGTTTTTTCCAAGAGCAGGGCTGTTCATTCAAGTGGCCTGGCCAAACTGCAAGTCAGGTAATTATATTCTGCCAACATAAATACCCCAAGGCTCTTCCACTGGAGCAGTTCTTCTCCACATAACTTCCTACAAAACGTGCGAGTTGTCATTGAGGCAAAATGGCTGCACTGAGGAGTGAGCCAGCCTTGGAAGTGCTTTGGGACCTGCAGGATGGAAGACACTAGGGAAATACATGGTGGTATTACGGTCCCAGTATTGCCACTGCCCCGACTGGAAGGAACCCGACAGCCACTCATTCCAGAAAGATTCAGTATCTAAACAGACCTGTATTGATATGCTCACTACCATCATATTATTTAAGCACTCGTTTCTGTGTGCCGCATAGGCAGGGATTGGCTCCCGGTGAACAAGGGAGACAAAGCAGGGACTCAAGCGGTGCAGAGACCCAGTTGTTTATGTTGTGGTTGTAGCTGACTTGTTTAATAAATGTCTGCTGCTTAAGATCGACTGTGGTTCCACAGAACATGACAAATCTCCAGACTCACCTCTAGGAGCCGGCAGCCCTCGCACAGTCCTGTACTCTCAGCTTCTGAACCTGGCTTCACCCACTGGACATAAATCCCTGTTCTGTTCCCCCCCAGGATGGAGATGTCCCCTCCAAGCCCCCTGTGCTGGGGCACTAGGTTGGTCAGGTGATCCATGCTAGACAGCTGCACCACCAGGGATCTGGTGAGGGAGAAAACAACAACAATGGGAAATTCAAGCCTATTGTCTTTGCAAGGAACCGTGTCCCTCCTCTCATCCCATCAGAAAGCGGCCCTTCCAGATAGGGCCACAGTCCCATCTGGGAAAGCCCAGAAATGACAGAACGGGGAGACCACCCCAAGACAGGGAGTGGGATCCTCCATTGCCTCAGTGTTCAGGAGATGAAATCCTTCACCTTCCCCAGCACCAAGCTTAACCCAAGGATGAGACAATGAAAGGAAAGCACCACCTGATGAGCTCCTTCTGGTCAGAGATGGTGGACAAGCAGATCTCCGACTTCATCCTGGTGCATGCACTGCTGGAAAGGGAGGAGAGACCGGCCGATGAAACAGTAGTGCTCACACTCCCTAGAAAAGAGAGAGAGAGAGTAGAGAACAAGTCACCACTGATGACTGCATAGACACAGAATCCTGCAGGAGCCCAGCTCAGGGTCTGTCCTACCTACAGGGTGTTTGGAGTGAGACAAGTAAATTGTGGATGGAAGGAGGTTTGGAACCTGCACTGAGCTCCTGGGCCAGGACTCTGAGTACAGGCAACTACCCCCGACCCCCTTTCCACCACAGGCCAGGGGTTGACAGCAGAACCCACGTAGCCTGTAACCACCCAGCTGGGGAGCCAGCACACTAGACCGTGCCACAAATCCAGCCAGCCCCGAGATATACAGTGGGACATGCTCTTGAGAGTTACAGCCCGTCACCAAGAACCGATAACAACCCGAAGCTGAAGCATTTATCTCTTCCCATTCCTACCCCTCTGACTCTGAATCGAATTCTCCATCAATAAAACCCTCTATAAATTACATATACCAGACCAGAATATCCTAAAAGCTCCGCAAGAGACAGGCGGGCCCTCCAGAGACTGCTACTGTGGCTGACAGGGGAAGCGTGGGGCAATGGTGCCCTCCAGTGGGCGCACAGCCTTGCAGCTCACTTCATTGATGGATGGCACTGGCGCCAGCTCCCTGTCCCCTCTCTCCCTTATCTCTCCCCTCCCGTAGTTCCCAGGAAAGTTCTTCTGGAAAAGTCATGATTGCGGATACCTGTGATGTCCTCCATGCTGCCAAAAGACCCACAGGACAGGCTGGAAGGGAGAGGGAAACACAAAGGGGAATCACCAGGCAACAGTGTTTCTAACAGCAGCGTCATGATGTGCACCTGCTATGCCCGCATGGCTTCCCACAGCAGCTCCCCTAGAGCCTGTGCTCTGCACCATTTCCTCAGCAGCACGTGCCCACTGCCAGCATTCTCTCACCCTTCCAAACGGGCACCATCCCACGCTGCAGCCAGGGCTGCAACCCCATTTCTCCCAGCAGCTTGGGCTTCCTTAGTGGTACCTTCCCACCCCACAGCCACCGCGGCCTGTTCTCCCTGTAGCCAGCATGGCTCACCCCTCCACTCCCTACCCCCACGCAGCCAGGGCAGCCCGCCACTCCGCTTCCCCGCCACCCCACACACTCAAGGCGACCCACCCCTCCGCCACCCCACGCAGCCAGGGTGGCCCGCCACTCCGCTCCCCCGCCACCTCACACAGCCAGAGCGGCCCGGTCTCCCTGTAGCCAGCACAGCCCACCCCTCTGCTCTCGCCCCTGACCCCACACAGCTAGCATGGCCCATCTCTCTGCTCTCCCCCCACCCCACACAGCCAGCGCGGCCCACTCATCCAACCTCTGCCCTGACATGGCTAGCATGGCCCACCCCACACAGCCAGCGCTGCATGACCCTCCATGCCACACAGCCAGCACGGCCCTCCCCTGTGCTCTCCCCCAACCCCACACAGCCAGCACAGCCTGCCCCTCCGACCTCTACCCTCACATGGTGGCCAGTATGGCCCGCCCCCTGCTCCTGCCCCACACAGCCAGTGCTGCACAACCCTCTGCCCCACACAGCCAGTACAGCCTCTCCACTCTGCTCTTCCCCACACACATGGCCAGCTCCTTCGCTCCCCTCATGTGCAGCCAGCGCTGCCAACACCCTTTCTCTCAGAGACACCCTCTCCATGAGCAGTCAGCATTCTTGCACCCTTGAATGTTGGTGCTTCTCTCCCGAGCAGCTGCGCTCCTGCATCCTTCCCTCCCTCCCAGCCAGCACTCCTGCACCCTGCAATCAGTCTCAAATTTCTGGCAGCCAAGGGCCTGTTTTCCTAGTCTGTGATGCATGTGCTCCAGCACATACTTCCCCAGTTCACAGTTTACAGGACGGCAATACCTCAGTGCTCCCTTCAGCCATCACTTCTGCCCCTGCCTGTACAGCATCCCTTGCTCCCAGAAGCTAGGACTGAAGTAGCTGCTATGTCCCCTCAACCAGGGCCCCTGCCTGTGGCAGCGCCTGCTGGGGAGGCTGGAACCGAAGTGACCTGTAAGGGATTTCAGTGAGGTACGGAAGGGCCAGGACTCCATGTGTTACCTTTTGAAGGGCACGGATCCATCTTCCCTCTGCCGTCGGAGGATGGAGCCAGCACAGGGCGGGAAGGGGAAGGTGGAAAGGCGGTTAATGTCCTTCTCGCTCTCTGGAGTCACCTCCTGAACAGGAGCAAGAGAGACACCATCTTGCATCACACCCACCATTCAGAGCAGCCCTCAGTCCAGTTCCAGGGGCACCCCAACCCACTCCTCTTTGGGTGGGTCGCCTTGCGATCCCAGTCAGAGCTGCTGGCACCCCATTCCTGTTTAGGGTGACCAGATGTCCCAATTTTTTATAGGGGCAGTCCTAATTTTGGGATCTTTTTCTTATATAGGCTCCTATTACCCCCCACCCCCATCCTGATTTTTCACATTTGCTGTTGGTCACCCTATTCCTGTTCAGTGCCCATTTCTTCTCCACCCCTGCCCTGTTCCTGGGGGCTCTGCCAAGCCTTGCCACCCCAAGAGATGGGGGAAGGGTCTCAGCAGACATGAGACAAGATGCTGCACCTCACTAAGTCCCAATTCCTTTGCAATCTGTCCAACAAGTGGCGTGGTCCCAGCCGAGGCCGTGGGTAGGTCTGACGGAGGGGGGATATAAAAGAAATACCTGTCAGGTCCTCATATTTATCCTCCACTGTAACACAGAAGGGATGAGCTGTAAAGGCAACGGGCACAAGCAGAGCAAGGACTCTGTGTAATTAACCCATGGAACTTGCCACTGCAGGATATTGCCAAGGATTAGTAGTTTCTAAGGATCGGGGTGAAATCCTGGCCCCATTAAAGTCAATGGGAGTTTTACCATTGAGTTCAGTGGAGCCTGGTTTGCCCCCATAGCTTTTTGTGTGTGACTGAAAATCACATCCACAGTGATACTAACTAGGGAACCAGATACAAGGGCTACTGATCGCTGTGTCCAAGAGTAGTGAGCACTTACGGGCACTGGTGGATTGGGCGGGGAGGCTAGTCTACTCCACAGGAATGAGCCCCCTCTGAACCAGGGCCGCCCGGGGCAGGGGCAAGTGAGGCAATTTGCCCCGGGCCCCCATGAGAATATAATATTGCAATCTTTTTTTTTTATGGAAAGGGCCCCCAAAATTGCTTTACCCCAGGCCCCCTGAATCCTCTGGCTGGCCCTGCTCTGAACACTACACTGGGAGCGCCTGGGTTCTGCTCCCAGCTTTGATACTGACCCACTGGGTGACCTTGGGCAAGCCCCCACCCCTCTGTGCCTTATGAAACAGGGTCCCGCCAACACAGACCTGCTCTGCAGAGGGGCTGCAGGGTTTAGGCTAAGGCCCCCTGCTCTTACCATGCTGTAGTGCATGGAGTCCCCTGGAAAGGTGATGGCGGGGACACCCAGCGTGTCCATGACTCCATTCCCCAGTGGGTAGGGGTTATCACTCAGGCTCCAGGTGCTGCTTATGTTGGAGTGGAGGGAGTAGGAGGAGGTGCCCACCTGAGAGAGAAGGAAGGGACCCAGTGAGAAGGTCATTGGTTCCCTCTATGCCCAGGCCCTTTGGAGACCCTTCAGCTCCTCCCTTCTTCTCTTCCCATTCCCTTTCCACTCAGGGTCTCCTCCCCATCCTCCCCTCTCTCAGGGTCCTTTCCTTCTACGTTCCCACCCGCTCCTTGTCACTCACCGTCATGCCCACATCCCGGTTGCCTTGGCATTGCTGCGGCTGTGCCTCTAGAGTGCTCTCCACACCCTCCACCTGGCTGAATTTGCTCCGAAGCTCATCTCTCTCCTCCTCCAGGGCCCGAACCCGTCTGCGGTACTGGTCCTTCTCGACTAGGCTCTGGGAGTACTGCAGCTGCACCCTGTCTCGGTTCTGGATAGCCTGCAGGGAGAGAGTCAGATCCCCAGGCCAGAAAGGATCATTGTGATGCTCTAGTCTGCCCTCCTGTATAACACAGACCACAGAACCTTCCCCAGAATAATTCCCAGAGCGGATCTTCTAAAAAAGCAGCCAATCCTGATTGAAAAATTGCCAGCAATGGAGAGAGCACTAAGGGTGAGAAGGGAAGAGGTGACTATAGGCCTCAGGCATGCAGAGTTAGCCTCCTCCCAGTGGAGGCTGGAGAGGACTCTGGGGGATCAGGAGTGGAGATTTGGCCCCTCTCCTACTGGGGAAGGGGACTCTTGACGGGAGGGCAATTCACCTGATCCCTCTCCTTCTCGATCTCCTCCAGCTGAGACAGCACCGTGTTCATCCGGTGTTTGTACAGATCACAATCTTTCTGCAGAGTCTGGTGCTTCAGCTGCAGGTTCTCCATCTCCTGCAGGTACTGGAGACAGGAATCAGAGTGTCACTCCTACCAGGGGGCAAATATCTCCACTCCTGAAAGCCTCGCTCTTCAGCTGTACGGGGGGAGGCGGGGAATACCTTATCCCTTAGTTCCTCAGCCCTCTGCAGCTCGTTCTGCACGGAGTGGAGCTTCTGGCACAACTCCTGCCGTTCATCCTGTGATTCCTTCCAGTCATGCTCCAGAATGTCCAGGAGGATCCGCTGGGAGCCCGGCACCTGGGCCTCATTCGCTGCCTAGAAGATGAGAGAGCAGAGTAGCCTAACCACAGGCACCAAGGGATGCTCCCAGCTAGGGGCAGCCTCAGACTCATCTGCTAAAGGGACTGACAGTTGAGTGTTGTTATGGTCACCTTTATTACAGCAGCACCCAGCTGAGATCAGGGCCCTATTGTGCTAAGCACCACCCTGAAGAGTTCGCGCTCCAAACAGACAAGGGAAGGATTATTGTGGGAAACTGAAGCACAGAGAGATCAGGTGACTTGCCTACAGTCACACACAGAATCTGTGGCAAAGCCAGGAAATGAACCCAGATCTCCTGAGTCCCAGTTCAATGCCTTAACAAGCCTGTCCCCTCAGTACTTAGCGCAGGAGCAGCAGAAGGTCCCTGAAAGTGGGGGGAACCCCACCAGCGCCTGAACTGTGGCCCCGCCCCTTCCCCCTGAAGCTCCACTCTCACACTGCCCCTTCCTCAAGACCCTGCCCTCACACCACCCATTCCCCTGAGGCCCTGGTCCCATGCTGCCTCTTCCCCTGACCATCCCACCCACCACTCGATCCTCTCCTCCCCTCGCCCACAGTCACTTGCCCTTACGGCTAGTAAAAAATGGGGAGGCCATGGCCCTCGGGCCCGCCCTATTCAGGTTCCTCTGACTTAGCATAAAGGTCCTGTTACCTCACCTCAGGTGTGAATCTGCAAACCTGGACTGCTAAGGACCCTCCAAGCACCAAACCAGAGACAGGGACCAAGAGAATCTGAGGGTTCAGTTTTAGACAGGGCCCTTGTTGCTGTTCAGAATTCAGCATGGGTTTAGTTTGCTATTCCAGTATGCCCTTGGGTGTTGGTCCTTCTATCCCATTGTCCTGGGGGCTGTTACTCTGTCATGCTTGGTGCCAGGTTTCCTTTCTAGTCTGGTGTCTCTGGCTATAGCCTCTGCTTATTGTTAGACTCTGTAAACAAATCTGAGCTTTACATCAGTTTTCCCCACCGTGGAAACAGCTGTACTGAAAACAGCCCCAAGTGGAGGAGAGCAGAGTCTAGGCTGACTGCCTTCAGCACTGCTCAGTCCCAGAGAGGGACACACTCCTTCAATGCAGTCTCTACCCAGTAACCCTATTCATCCCTCATCATCTTCCCTCCTTCCACCTCCAAATGCATCTCCCAGAGCTCCTCCGGCTCCTCCTTAACAACGTAACCCGCCAGGGGGCTCAGCACCACCCCTCGTTTCTTCCATCCCTACCTGAAACGTGGGGGTGGGCCTCAGCCCCACCCCCTCTCTCACTCCAGATCCCTTCCGTGTTAGGGTGAGACTATGTCCCTGCAGGATATAGCTCTCAGCCCCACTGGCAATCCAGGGTCACCCAGCCTTCTCTCAATGGCAGATTAGGGGGTTGTGGGGCCCTGGGCCAGAGCAAGTGGCGGCCCCTCCCTACGCCTTCTGTCTGCAGTCCCACCCCCCCCAATCCATCTTCTCTTCCTCCTGTCCTCCAGTGCCCACACTCCCTGGCAGGAGCACAGGGCAGAGTGTGGCAGGGCATGGGGGCACCCATTTTGCCAGGGGTCCCACTGGCCCAGTGGCAAATCCACCAATGCTTTTCTCCCTTTGTCCACACTGGTACCTGCAGCATGCTCTGCAGCTCCTGGAGTGAGGCCATCAGCCTCTGGTTCTCGGCCTGCAGCTCAGGCATTGTGTCAGGCTGACCCCGTTCCTCTGCCTCTTGCTGGGGCCCAGCGGACACATGTTTCCTCAGCAGCCTGCACTCCTCCTCCAGGCTGCTAACTTTACATTTCAGCTGGTCCACCTGTGGCAGGGAGAACAAAGACAGCCTCATGCCCACTGCCTCTGCCTTAGGTGTCATGGGGCGAAGCGGGGAGGCTGGCACACAGGGAGAGGGTTTGGGAATAATGAGAGCAAGGGTTGAGACAACTCAGTGGGGAAAGCCTTGTAAAACTAAAGGGTGGGGGAGGAATGTCTTCTGACTTAGCTCTCAAAGGGGGCTGGTGGGCAAGACAGAGTAGGCTAGGTCTGTATGAAACCGGAACCCCAGTTTAAGTGATTGCCACTTTGAATTGTAATGGTCATATTGTATTGCAACCTCCATTGTGCATTAGAGCATCCATTTGGTAGTAGGTGCTTGGCACCTACTGGAATGACTCTGTGAAGTTAAAACAGAGCAATCTAGCCCCATCAGCTTCCATTGTCTCTCAACGACCAGCCAGCCCCTGGAGCAATGACCTCCTTGCACAGCAGTCAGACTGGGGAGGAGGAGCTGGAATTTCCCAGCTAGAGCACATGGCTGGGAGAACTGCAGTTTCTTCTGCTGGCCACCTGACCAAGAAGAATAGAGGCTATATTTCAGAAAGGAGATTCACTGAGCAAGGCCCCATCCATCATCAGAAGACCAGGTTAAGGAGGCAGGAAGGGCTGACTAGCTGAATGATGCCGACCAAACCCAAGACTCACAGACAGGATGAGATCAGAGTTGCATGGCTGTGTTCTGAACTATTTGTTATTTTCCAAAAATCTCTGACTCTTGAGCATGCTCTGTTAAAGAGTAAAGTCTCTGTGGCTAAGAAATTCCCATGCTAAACCTGTGTTCCTTGTTTTTCTACCTTTCTTTTGTCGTCTCTGAAGGAGTTAATCAAGAAACCAGAGCTTTCATAGTCTGGTGGGTTCTAGGGAAATGTATCTAAGCAAGGGGCAGGGGGGGAGCTCAGGAGGGTGGAGCACTGGTTCTGGGGTCTAGGCAGCTGAACTGCAGGATCCTACTGCCCAGGAAAGGTGTCAGACATGAGGTCTGCACCCAGGAGCCTGACAGAAGGTATGTCCACACTACAGTAGAAGACCTGTGCCTGGCCCAAGTCAGCTGAATCAGGCTTGCTGGATTGGGGCTGTGGAGCTATAAAACTGCAGTGTTCACATTTGGGCTTGGGCTGGAACCTGGACTTGGAGATCTTACAAGGTGGAGAGGATGCCAGAGCCCAGGCTTCAGCCTAAACCTGAATATCTACTGCAATTTTAGAGCCTCGCAGCCCAGCCTGGCCAGCCACGGTTGTTTTATTGCAGTGCAGACATACCCTGAGAGACCCAGACCTAGGAACTGAGACCAGTCACTGCCCAGGCCCAGGGAGGTTAGCAGCAATGGGATCCAGTGGTTGGGTCCACTCATCACATCTTGGTGTCCATCTAGAGAAGGGGGCTGGGCCAGACTGTGACCGTGGGTCTCACACTACTCTCTGATGGGTATTTGTCCATATTACCAAACCCACAAACAATCCAGCTGCCTGTGCTCAGAAGAGGCCTAGGATTGCTATAGCAGAGGGATGCTGGTCAAGAGTGAGGGACATGGGAAAGAGCTGTGTGGGGATCCCAGGGCTGAAAGAGCAGAGTGTGAGCAGGGCTGGAGTGACGTGAGGGCCATGGGCAGGGCTATGTATGGGGGCCCAGCACTAGAATAGCACGGGGGTGGGCAGCACCACAGGGAGGGGCATCGGCAGGGCTGTGTGAGAGCCTGGCACTGGAATGACCTAAGGAACAGGTGTTACCAAGGACAGGGTTATAAATAGGTGAACTCAAGGTGCAGCTGTCCTATCTGAGACAGAGGAAGTGGGTGTGTAATTGCTGGAGGTGAAAGCATGGTAACCAGGGCATGTGTCATGATTTCCTTCTCCCTGGAGTCATCTGAGGGGAGAGGAAGTGTATGGTGGGCTCTGTGCCCAGCACCTCAGTAACCACACCCAGTGCCAAGCAGTCCAGAGCACCTTGCACAGATACACCCAGAGCCTAGTGCACACACACAGCAAGACACCCATGCTCCCTCCTACAGAGAAATGGATATGGACATTATGTAAGTGGAGAGAATAAATATAACACCAACCCACACAGAGCAACACCCAGAGAACACACAGTACACACACAGCAACATGCAGTACACCACAACAAGCATACACAGCAGAGATTACACGTACAGACACGCTGACAGAGCAATGTCTGATACACATACATACTAAAACACACCATCACATACTAATATGCAGCTGAACACACACATTTTCAGTGAAACACTAATACCCACAACAACACATTAAATACACAACCTCAGCCGCTAGCACATATACACTCATTCATTTCCCCACTCCCCGACACTCATCCTGCCTGCAGTACCAACACAGAACGTATACACTCATCCTTCCACACACCCCCGAGGGGAACACCCATCACACCCTAGTCTCAGCCTAACCCATGCCTATGCTCCGTAATAAGCACTCCTCTCACCCACTAACCACCAAGCGCCCACTCTCCCACCCTGCCATACCACCAGCTGCAGGTCCCGGCTCCGCAGCACGGCCAGGTTCTTCTCCTCACATAGCTGTGCATAGCGCATGGCCAGCATGTAGTTCTCATCCTTCAGCCGCAGCAGCTCCATGCTGTTGGATTCCCACTCCTCCCGCAGCCTCTGGCATCGCTCCTGCACCTTCAGCAGCTCCTGCAGCTTCTGCCTCAACCGCGTCTGCTCCTCCTCCAAGGCCTGGTTCTTCACCTTTAACTGGTGCTCTCTCACCAGGTGCTCTTTCCTTTGTGCCCTCACCTTCTTCACCTCCAACATGAGGAACTGGGTCAGACCCTCAGGGCCCTCCTCATCTGGAAGAGAGAAAGGCAAAACATTCCTGGGTGCTGAGACAGAGTCATCTAACACCCTGTCTTAGATCTGGAACACAGACTTCAGTCACTCTGTACCCCCAAACCAGGGTTCAAGGTGTCGCAGTTCCTGGTACACACAGGGCTCTTCCCAAGCCGGGGTACAGAGTGCGTGGTTCCTCACATACCCTGGGATCTCCCCGACACAGGGTTCAGGGTGCCTTGGTCTCTCACATACACAGGGATCTCTCTGAGCCAGGATTCAGGATCCCCGGGATCCTCACACACGCAGGGTTCTCCCTGACTCGGGGTTCAGGGTGCCTGGGAGCCTCACACACGCAGGGTTCTCCCTGACCAGGGGCTCAGGGTGCCCGGGATCCTCACACACACAGGGTTCTCCCCAGGCCAGGGTTCAGGGTGCTTGGGTTCCTCACACACAGGTTTCTCTAAGCCACTGCACAGCTAGGGAGGGAAAAGGTGGCTGCATCTCTACCTAGGATAATAGAGCAGCGCTGCGCTGGCTCCCTCCCTGTCAGCTGAGTAAAGTGCTCTGGGTAATAAAACTCCAGGGATTCTAGGAAGGCTTCATAGCCTCGCTTTCCTCGACATCGAAGGATATCCATCAAGTGTCCTAAAAGAGACAGAGCAACACAGGAGTAAGGCACTGCTAAACCCATGAGCAACCAGGTGTAATGACATCACTGTACCAAGGAGCGAATTCACCAGTTTTCCTCACTTTTAAGATCAGGGCAGTGGGGAACAGGGTGGGACCACTGGCTGTGGGGGCAGTCGCTGGAGGGAATGAAACGGGGCAGAACCGCTGACTATGGGGGCAGTCGCTGGAGGGAATGAAACGGGGCAGGAGCACTGGCTGTGGTGGGGGTGTCGCTGTAGGGAATGAGGCGAGAGCACTGGCTGGGGGTGGAGGAGTTGCTGTAGGGAACAAGTTGGGAGTGCAGGCTGAGGGGGAGTCGCAGGAGGGAACGGGGCAGGAGTGCTGGTTGTGGGGGGGTCGCTTTAGGGAAAGGTGAGAGAGCGCTGGCTGTGGGGCAGGGGACAGTCACTGTAGGCATCGGAACAAGAGCACTGGCTGTGGGGGGCTCGCTGGAGGGAACGAGGTGGGAGCACTGGCTGCGGGGGGCTCGCTGTGAGGAACGGGGAGGAAGCATTGGCTGTGGGGGGTTGCTGGGCAGGGGAGTTGCTGTAGGGAATGCAGTGTGAGCACTGGCCGTGGGAGGAATCCCTGGAGGGAATGGGACAGGAGCACTGGCTGGGGAGGGGTGGGTATCACTGTGTGGAATGGGGCAGGAGCGCTGGCTATGGAGAGTGTCACTGTAGGGAACGGGGCAGGAGCACTGGCTGTGGGGGGGAAGGTCACTGTAGGCATCAGTCAGAACAAGAGTGCTGGCTGTGGGAGGAGGTCACTGGAGGGAACAGGGCCGGAGCGCTGGCTGTAGTGGGGGAGGTCACTGGAGGGAGCAGTGATGGTGGGTCTCACCACTGAGTGGCAGAGGCATCTTGGGCAAAGAAGGGCTCCGCATAGCAATCTGTCACAGTAGGTTTCTCCTACCTGTGCGATTGCTTTTGCATGGGAACCTGCATGAGCTCAGCACCTCCTCCTCATCCTGCTCGTCTATCACACGGCACTGGCGCAGGTAGGGCGTCAGCTTTGCTGGGTTCAAGGATCGGGTCAGCTGGTGCCGCGCACTCTCAATCTTCTCCCACAACACCTCCTCCTCCTCCTCCTGTGCAGGGCTGTCGGCCTGTCTTGGTGCATTCTCAGGGCCTGGAAGGGGGAAGAAGTTGTGTTGTGACAGTGGGGAGTCATGGACATGGAGTGGCACTAGGGGTCAGCTCTCCAGGCCCAAATGGCAGATCAATCATCTTAAATACCAGAACTCTCCAGAAGGATCAAAAAGTGATCACACACCTGGGGCATCAGAAATGGAGGGTGAAGGAGAGGCCACCCAAGACAATGTGCCACCTTAGGCAAAGCTCACTACCTCCTCTGCAGCTCCTAAAGCGAGAATGGAATCATCCTTTGCTAAACTGGGGGCTAAATGATAGCAAACAGCACAGCAAGGGTGTCAATTTGAGAATTCAGTAGGAGTTAATCCAGCAAGAACAAAGCTAATTATCTCTAGCCTGTTGCACTTGGAATAATTAGAAGATGAAGCCCTTGCAGTCTTCCTATCAGCTAGAAGGCCCCGGGGGAAAATGTTGTTGCAACTAATGTTCTATTCTGCATCTGTGATTCATTTATTTGTCTGGAGACAGAACTGTGCAGAAGGGGAATTTAACAGCAGACCCTGAAGGGTGTGCCGGCTCCTAAACTGGTTTGCGGAGCTAGCGCTGGGCATAAGCAGACTAAGCAATTGCTTATGACCCTGAGCAGCTCATGGGTGCCTCCTATTCCCATTTTATTATAAGAACTTGCCTGACTTTGTATTGTGGGGGGAAACTCAAAAATATTCCTGCTTAGGGCCCCCAATGGGCAAGCACTGGCACTGCTGGTTTGGCTGCTGGGTCGAACTCCGCTTCCTGGGAATTGATTTGAGAGTTTGAATTACCCACTCACTAAGGAAATCCAAGCGGGGGCCCTGCGACTGTTCAACATGCAACCAGTTTCCTGACAAGCAGTCACAGCAGTAAGACTGAGGCTAGTTCTAGAGGCTGAATTCCCTTTCTCCGCCTCCTCCATAACCCCCTCCAGGCAGGGCTGAGCTGAACTGCTTCAGGTGGCAGTGGAGGGCAGCGTGGTGTCTATAAAAGCATTATCTAGTCTGAGTGAACAGGAAGACTGAATTTCCTTCTTCTGTCCCCCATCTCCTCCCCGCCTCACACACACACACAAACCAGCAGACCTGGAGGAGGAAGGTCTTCCCCACTGCACAAATAGCGAAGTGCAGCGCCATAGGTGGAGGCGAGGTGCCTTCAGGGCAGGGCTGTGATGATGCCCAAAATAAACTCCATGAATCATAGAAAGCAGCCAGCCAACAGTCATTAAATCATCTAGCACTCCCCCCCACACACACACCCCTGCCAATGCATGTTTGTCCTGGCATAGGTCCATTTGCTAGTGGTTTGTACAGTCTGCCTTTAAAAGTCCTAAATGAGGAAGATTTCACACACACACACACTCTCTCCCCCTGCACACACACTCAATTGTACTAGTACAAGAACACCACACACTAACATCTCCCTTCGCCTGACAGTTGCCCATGGCTGTCAGGGCTCTTTTACCTATCATGCCAAAAGGACACTGCCAGAGCCAACCGCTGGATCAAACTTCTGCTCCTGCAAATTCCCCTCTGCCTTCCCAATCTGAGCAGCAAGAGTCCCTGTGTCTCAGTAGTCTCCTTTCCAAGTGCCTAATCTGGGCTGGGAATGGAGTATGGGTGGGATCTGGGACTCATACTTCTGCTCTGGTTGGCTGACGCTAATTTGTGTCACACAGCAAGAATCTAGTCTGGATTGTATTCCCCCAGGCAGGTTTCTGATTGTATCGCAGCAACCAGCAGGTATGTCCCAGACCCTTCCCCGCCCTGTCTCTTTCGCAGTCTCTGATCGCATAGTGTGCACAACAACAAACTCTAAGCATGTGAACAATGTGTAGTCACAGCCTATCCCCCCTCCCAACTTTACAAACTGATACAATGTTAATATAAGACAAACTCACCCCTCATCCCGATAAAAGGGACCTCGACCCCCTACCAGACTGCTGCTTGTGCCCAGCCCTGGTAGGAAGACAGCATGCCCTGGAGGTCGACAAGCGTGGGCCTGTGAGGGGATTTGCAGAGTCCAGAGCCCCAGCACTGAAAATTGCTGGCTCCCTCCTGTTTGAGCTAGGGGGGCTGTTCGCATCAGTCCCTCAGCTGATGGCCGATGCCACAGTGCCAGCTAAGGAGAGCAATCACTCAAATAGCAGGGTCCCAAACCACTGGAGCCAGCTGCTTCTCACCTCTTTCTGCTTCCTGCCTTCCACTCCTTCTCCCTCTCTCTCTCACCACCCCCACCACACACCTGGCATGACCAAGCAACAGTGGCAAGGCAGATTTCCTTTTCAGGAATGCAAGAAGGCCTGAGCAAAAACAAGTGCTGACACCCCTGCTTCCTGTCCAGGAATGCGAGCTGTGAATTCCCTTCTGAGAGAAGAATCTGGCCAGGTGGGCGGGGAGTGGGGTGTAAACCTGACCTCTGGACTGGAGAGAGAGCACTTCCAGCTCAGGGCTCCCTTTCCTCCAGAGTCAGGCAGCTGCACGGTCACTGACCTGCCCTCCCTCCACAAAGCCTCTTGGTGCTCTTCACCTGGCCAGCCGCCACAGCGACTCTCTGGCAGGATGTGGGTTGCTTTGTTGCATGCCCGTACCTCTTGTCCTGGCACTTACGTCACTTGACATTCCTTTCCGAGTCTGGGTGCTCAAGCTTTACGGTGGCAAACGCCGTGCAGGCAGCTTCCCAGGAGCCTGTGGGCTGCACCTGATCTGCACATCCAGTAGCATTCCCTTGAGACAGCGTTCGGTGTCAGGGTGCAGAAGCAGCTGCTATCAGCTCTGTCCAGACCCTGCGGTCACTGGGAGATGGAGAGTGGCTGTATTTTAGAACTCAGTAGGTTGCATAAGAAGCCTGGTCTACCAAGGGAGTGGCTGAATCCAGGCATCTTCTGATGGTCAATGAGTTACAGGCACTAGGTGGGTGGTGAGCAAACTGCTTTCTCAGAATCATTAACCACATCCGGGCAAACACCCATCATCTCTAAGAGGTGCTAGCCAAAGGGTGCCCGGGGCCAGTCACTGAAGATATTGCTGTCATATCTAACAAAAGCAGCCTTCTTCTTGTCCTGGGGAATCTCTAAAAAACCAGGAGTACTTGTGGCACCTCAGAGATTAACAAATTTATTTGGGTATAAGCTTTTGTGGGCTAAAACCCACTTCATCAGATGCATAGAATGGAAAATACAGTAGGAAGATAGATATCTATATATATCTATAGATATATAGACACACACACACACACACACAAGGAGAACAGGAAAAAATGGATGTTGCCATACCAACTGTAATGAGACTAATCAAGCACCCATTGAGCTGTGGATGGGGTAATACCCTGCACTGCTATATAAGGGCTTGTCACCGCCTTGAAATTAGGTGCTGGTTGACCTCCCTGTGATTCCTAGTCCTGGTCACTGGTACCACACAGTCTGGCAGTGGAGGATAATAGGGTGAGGGCTTGTGGCCCTCAGGATGCTATGTAGGAAGAGGGCTGGGTTCAATCCCTCCTGGTGACTCCCTTCTAGGACTGATGCTTTTTTGCATCTGTCTGACAGCCCCACTGGTCATTGGTTTCTTCCCCCTTGTCTTCCCTCCTCCTCTTTTCATTCAAACCCAAGGGTCAGAGCCTTGAATCTGACCAAGCTGCAGGCAGTTCAGGACCCAGGGGGGATAGCAAAGGTGACTTAAAGCCACCGTTATTTATGCTCCCTTGATCCCTGAGCTAGCTAGGGACCAATTCAGCCAACCATGTAACCTGGAGCAGCCTCAGGGCTGCTTTACATCTTTCCAGCTGCAATGGCCCCAGGGGCTGTTGTGCCAAGTGGGGCTCTGCAGAGCATAAAGTGTTCCTGCCTTTCAAGGGTGAAGATTAGGAGGGCATAGGGGACATTGCCCACCACCCCAAAAAAATACCTGTATACATTGATAGTGGTGGGGCACAACTTAAAGGGTCAGCTGCCCCCCGAACAGCACGTCACACACACCCCCGGGCAGACCCCTCCCTGGCCCTCCATCTCCTCCCAGAAAGCAGCAGGCCCTTTCCACAGCACCCAGCTATTGCTCCTGCCTCTCCCTGCGGGGCGGGGCGCAGCTCACACAGCCAGCTCACAGCTCGCCTGGCCTCTTTGGTCACTTGACTGGCTCGGCTCTGCCAGCTGCCATGCAGGGATGTGGCCTGGCAGCACCATGTGACCGAGCCCGGGACCAGCTCTGACTCAACAGGAAACCCACACACAGGAGTGGAGCAGCCCCAGCCCCACCTGGAGCCCCTCAAGGCTGGGTGGTTTCCAGCTGAGGATTCCAAGATGCCCCTCCCCCGGCTGGTGTCTCCTGCACATTAGCCACCCTGTGGCCCTGGTTAAATGCCCCCAGCCCTGCCCCCCCAAACATAGAAGTCAAACTATGCCTGTTTTGCCATTCCCCCTCTCACCACCAACACACCAGGAGGAGCCAGGAGCAAGTGACACAGAGGGTGGAGGTCCCCGAACTGGTGCAAAGGGAATCCCTAACTGCCCTGCAACTACAGCTTACTGCTTCCCTTGCTCTGCTGGAGCAGGGCAAAGGAATGGACCGAGGACCAGTGATTTAGCCCATAATAGGGAGGAAATAGGCTATTTTTCCACAGCTGCGCAAAGTAGGAGAAAAGGTGCGAGGGAACCTTGGCCCCTCTTTCATGAGATCAGAAGGCCCCATAGGCTGTTCCCATGGATGGAGTGGCAAAGGAGCGGGTGCATCCTCTGTGCAGTGCCCTGCAAGGAGTGGGTGGGAGCAAGGCCAGAGAAGCTGCAGCTATCTGGATCCTCTCCCAAGGAAGAGGGTGTGAGGCCTCCCCCAGCATTTAGGGCTGGAGCAGCAGCTGTTGGGTTTGACTCTGGTTCTCTGTCTTGGCGAGGGAAGCATTCCTCCGTTTGTCGCCATGCAGCTCCCCAGCTCGGCTATGCAGGCTGGTCTTGAGAAGCTAGCAAACAAGCCCTTTGCCTTTGGTGCTGCATTATTTTCAAGGTCAAGCGCATCGCAGACCCGAGGATGAGATAAAACAATTGAGTCGAATGCTCCTTTTGCAAGACTTGATTTATCGCTCATGTTCTTAAATATTCCTCTGCTCACCAGACTTGGCAGCAATGTCTGGCCTCCATGCTGCTGGAAATGCTGAGAGTCCTGATTTATTTCTCATGCTGTGCAAGAACACAATATTTGCACTGCAGCCACCAAGCTCTGGTAATGCAGGAAGAGTTAACTTGTCTCTAACTCATTCTCACTCAGTGGGGTCAACTAGTCTTCCCAGAGACAGTCACTGCCTGGCTACTGCACTGTGAGGTGGGAGAACTTAACCCGTAATCTCCAGTCAGCATTCAATGCCGGTGTCAACTCCGCTGTCTCAAGTCAGAGGAATCAATTTGCCAGTTGCACATGAACAATCAGAAGCAAGTACCAGCAGTGCTGGCTGCTCTGAACTGAGACTGACTCATGCAGAGACAATTCTTGCTGCTAGTTACTCTGCTGGAACCAGCCAGAGTCAGCCTCTCTCTCTCTGTTTAATGAAAAGGTTTTCTGAGGGGGATGTCATGGACCTCAGGCAGCCATTTACACGGCACAATGTGCATGTCAGACACTACCATTCCAAACTGGTTAGTCCAAGTGACCAAATGTCCCAATAAAATCGTGACTGTCCCGATATTTAACCCTTTGTCCCGCGTCCCGGTCAATGTCCGATCAGGACACCATTTGTCCCAATATTCAGGTAAGGAGGCAAGTGGGAAGGAAGTGCTGATCCCTTGGGTGCTCCAGGGCTGGAGCACCCACGGGGAAAAATTGCAGCCAAGCTCCCCGCTCCTCGCCTCCTTCTCCCCCTCTCCAGCTCGTCACATCCCTGCTCCTTCCCCCGCTCCAGTGCTTCCCGCCACCTAACAGCTGTTTGACTGCGCTTAGCATTTTCCAGGAGGGAGAGGGGAGGAATGGGTACACGGCGCGTGTTCAGTGGAGGAGGCAGAGAAGAAGCAGGGCAGGGGCAGGGAATTGGGGGAAGGGGGTGGAATGGGGGTGGGGCAAGGGCAGTCCGGGGGGGGGAAGAGGCAGGGGATGGGCAAGCACCCACCTGGAAGAGGGGAAAGTTGGCGCCATACAGGTGAGTGGTGCCGTACGGGTGAGTGGCTTCGCTGTCTGCCTGGGACTTGACTATCTAGAGTAGTTTTGTATCATCTGCAAATTTTGCCACCTCACTGTTTACCCCTTTTTCCAGATCATTTATGAATATGTTAAATAGGACTGGGCCCAGTACAGATCCCTGGGGGACACCGCTATTTACCTCTCTCCATTCTGACACTTTCCATTATAAGACCCTATTTTCAATTGCTCATAACTAAGGCTACGGTTTTTTCACAGAGGTTGTGGAAGTGACGGAATCCGTGACTTCCTGCGCTCACTGTGGATTCAGTCCTGTTGGGCTGGAAGCTGCAGCCCGCTGCAGCAGGGTGACCCTGCAGCTCTCGATGGCTGCAGGCCCCCCAGAGTTCCCAGCCGCCACAGGCAACACTACAGATGGTGGGCCCCCCGATCACAGTGCCCAGCCACCACAGGCAGCAGAGGCCACAGCTCTCGTCCACATCAGGGTCCTTCAAAGCTTCTGCTGACACAGATGGCGAGTTACCCTGAGCTCCAAGCCAGGGAACCCTGGAACTCCAACCCCCCACATGTGGGGGGAGCAGCCCCCGCAGCTGCCCAACCTCTCCAGGCAGTGTGGGACCCCGTAGCTGGGCTCCCCATTTTGTCAGGGATGTTTTTAGTAAAAGTCAGAGACAGGCCACAAGGTTCTGTGACCTGTCGGATATTTTTAGTAAAAGTCATGGACAGATCACGGAAGCTTGTGGCCTGTCTCTGACTTTTACTAAAATTATCCATGACAAAATCTTAGCCTTACTCATAACTTTACCAAACTTTAACCATTTGGGGTGAAATTTTTCCACACTGGAGTGTGTGCATTCAGCCGAATTTTCTGGGAAAGTTTCAGCCAAAACAGTTCAGCCATTTCCAAAATGAAGTCAGGAGAAAGACATTGTTTTGCCATGTTAAAAAAAAAATTCTTACAACCATTTAGATGAGAAGCTCTAGCCCCTCCATGCTTTGGAACAAAAACTTGAAATTTACCAAGGAGTTGTTCTGGTGTGTGAGATGCGCCTTTTGCTGTCCCTATGAAAACTCAGCCACGTTTGGCCAATTTATCAGCATCTGAAAAATCTCAGTTCGCACATGCTCAGTAGACACTTCAGTTTTACCAATTCTCTGAGGATTCCATCCTCACGGAGAGTGCTCCATTGCCTCACAGCTTTCCCATGACCAGAGAACTGCACACGTGCCACACATCCACGCAGAGCAATGGAGCATGCTCCATCCATTCACATCTCCTACATGTGACAGGATTGCACAGGCACAATCATCACAGAGCAACTAAGCAATGTTCCATCCATCCTGGGGCTGAGCAGGACTTTTCTTGAAACAACTCCTCCTAGCTGCCAGGGACTGCTGTGGTAGAACTGAAAGCAGAGAGACTATCTCCCCTATGCACTCAGTGCTCCCAGGCAGCATGGAAGGGAAGAAGTAGGGGGTGGTCAGGTTCGCAGAAGGGAAGGGTTAGAAGCAGGACCCTAGAAGGGCAGAAGGGGGAGGGAGAGGAGAAGGAACTGGGGGAACAAGTCGGGGGGTTGCAGAAGAGGAGAAGACAGGGGCAGGAGCTGGGGAGAAGGAGATAGGAGCCGAAGCAGACAGGGAGAGGTGGGGTGGCGGGGAAGGTCTGTAACCACTAGAGAAAACTTCACTACAAAACCTGGAATAGAACCTAGCATTCCCGAATCTCAGCCTTCTCTGCTGTCCAGCAAACATCTGTGAAAACAACTGGCAAAGTGTTTGTCTCCATGCTCACAGGCTCCGACCTTCTCACTTCCCCAGGGGTGCTCGACCCCCACTCTACTCCACTCCTTCTCCCAAAGCCCCACCCCACCCCGCCTCTTCCTGCCCCATTCTGCCACCTCCCTGAAGCAAGCCCCACCCTCACTCCACCTCTTTCTGCCCCCGCTCCTCCCACTTCCCAGACAGTGCCTTTTGCCTGCTGCTGAACAGAAGATCATCAGCAGGTGGAAGGCACTGGGGGCAGAGAAGGAGCTGATCAGTGGTGCCCGCCGGGGGGTGGTGAGTTGTCACCTATGTCCTGCTCTTCTAGTGGTAGGTCCATGTAGAAGATAACAGCTGTCCACCGCTTCTGGTTACTCCATTAGCTCAGGTGGAAGAAGACTGTCCTGTGGATCTAAAGAACCCATCCCCGCAGATGACCTGTGTGCGGTGTCAGCATGGTTCCATGTCTTGAAATTTTTGGCTTTTAAATTTTTGTAAGATTTTGTTACAAAATTAGGAAGTTATATCCAAAACATTCTGGGAAAAGAACATGAAGGTTGCAACGTCCAGCACTCCAACATTAGGAAATAGCAGAATTGAAGATGCCCATGAAACCTTCATTTGGCCCCTTTGTGTGTTATGCATTATGAAACAATCTTTAATTACATGATCACATACTGTTTTTTCCTTAGGACCCCTGCCTCATTCAGCGCACAGGATGGATGGTGCTCCAGGCATGAATCAGGGCTGTGTAGTGAAGGAGGCTGTTGTCTATAGGAGCCCTGCCTCATTTGCTGTATGGTTTGGAAGGTGTGCATTTGACATAACCTTAGTCCCAGTTTTGGACCTTAGCGTCCAAAATATGGGGGTTAGCATGAAAACCTCCAAGCTTAGCCACCAGCCTGGACCTGGTACCTGCTGCCACCACCCAAAAATTAGAGTGTTTTGGGGCACTCTGGTCCCTCTGAAAAACCTTCCCTGGGGACCCCAAGACCCAAATCCCTTGAGTCTTACAACAAAGGGAAATAATCCTTTTTCCCTTCCCCCCTCCAGGTGCTCCTGGAGAGATACACAGACACAAGCTCTGTGAATTCAAACAGAGGGAATCTCCCTCTCTGTTCCCACTCCTGGAAACAAAAAGTACTTTCCTATTCCCCCAGAGGGAATGCAAAATTAGGCTAGCAATCCAACACACAGATCTCCCCTTGACTTCTTCCTCCCACCAATTCCCTGGTGAGTACAGACTCAATTTCCCTGAAGTAAAGAAAAACTCCAACAGGTCTTAAAGAAAGCTTTATATAAAAAGAAAGAAAAATACATCCAAATGTGCTCTCTGTATTAAGATGATACAACACAGGGTCAATTGCTTAAAAGAATTTTGAATAAACAGCCTTATTCAAAAAGAAGACAAATTAAAGCACTCCAGCACTTATATTTATGCAAATACCAAAGAAAAGAAACCATATAACTTATTATCTGATTTCTTTGTCCTTACACTTAGAAACAGAAGATTAGAAAGTAGAACTACTTCTCCAAAGCTCAGAGAAAGCAGGCAGGCAGACAACAAAGACTCAGATACAAACTCCCTCCACCCAGAGTTGAAAAAATCCGGTTTCCTGATTGGTCCTCTGGTCAGGTGCTTCAGGTGGAAGAGACATTAACCCTTAGCTATCTGTTTATGACACGCCCCCCAAATTGCAGACAGTGGGGAAGCTCACTGGCGGCGATTTCCTTCTAGAACTTTAAAATAAACAGATTAATACAACACATGTACCTTTACATATACCCCTAAGTATATAACTAACAGACTTCTACATTTTAAGAACACTTTTTAACTACTGAATTCTGGGAAACTCTCACGGGAGAGTGCATCAGCTACTTTGTTAGAAGCTCCTGTGATGTGCTGAATTTCAAAATCAAAATCTTGGAGAGCTAAACTCCAACGAAGAAGTTTCTTGTTGTTCCCCTTGGCAGTATGAAGCCACTTTAGTGCAGCATGGTCAGTTTGTAGTTGGAACCGCCGTCCCCAAACATATGGGCGTAGCTTTTCCAGGGCGTACACAATGGCATAGCATTCCTTTTCACTGACTGACCAGTGACTTTCCCTCTCAGACAGTTTCTTGCTGAGAAACACGACAGGATGGAAGTTGTGATCTGTTGCTTCCTGCATGAGCACCGCTCCTATACCACGCTCAGATGCATCTGTGGTTACTAGGAATGGCTTGTCAAAATCCGGGGCCCTGAGCACAGGGTCAGACATGAGCGTCGCCTTAAGCTGGGTAAAGGCCTTTTGACACTCCTCAGTCCACTTAACGGCATTTGGCTGGGTCTTTTTGGTCAGGTCGGTCAGTGGGGCAGCGATTTGGCTGTAGTGTGGTACAAATCGCCTGTAGTATCCGGCCAAGCCTAAGAAGGATTGGACCTGCTTCTTTGACTTTGGGACAGGCCACTTTTGGATAGCATCCACCTTGGCCTGTAGGGGGTTTATGGTTCCTCGACCCACCTGGTGCCCCAGGTAAGTCACTCTGTTTTGGCCTATTTGACACTTTTTGGCCTTAACAGTTAGTCCGGCCTGCCTGATGCGCTCAAAGACCTTTTCCAGGTGTAGTAGGTGTTTAGGCCAGGAGTCTGAAAAAATGGCCACATCATCGAGGTAGGCAACTGCAAATTTTTTCAGTCCAGCTAGTAGACCATCTACCAGCCTCTGGAAGGTGGCGGGTGCATTTTGAAGGCCGAAAGGAAGGACATTGAATTTATACACCCCCGCATGGGTGACGAATGCTGACCTTTCCTTGGCAGGTTCATCTAGCGGTACTTGCCAGTACCCCTTGGTTAAGTCTATTGTAGAGATGAACTGGGCACGTCCCAACTTTTTTAATAGCTTATTGGTACGTGGCATTGGATAGTTGTCCGGACGAGTTACAGCATTTAGCTTACGGTAGTTCACGCAAAAGCGTATTTCCCCATCTGGTTTGGGTACCAGAACCACTGGAGATGCCCATGCACTGGTAGATGAGCGGATTATACCCATCTGTAGCATGTTCTGGATCTTCCGTTCTATAGCAGCTTGGGCATGAGGAGACACTCGGTAGGGTGGGGTTCTGATTGGGTGAGCATTACCTGTATCAATGGAGTGGTATGCCCGTTTAGTCCGTCCTGGGGTGGCTGAGAACAATGGGGCGAAGCTAGTGCACAGCTTCTTGATTTGTTGCCGTTGCAGACGTTCCAGGGTGGTTGAGAGGTTCACCTCTTCCACGCCACCGTTTTTTTTTTCCGTTGTAGTAGACACCGTCAGGCCACTTAGCATCATTTCCCTGGACTGTAAACTGACAAACCTGTAAGTCTCTGGAATAGAAAGGCTTGAGAGAATTAACATGGTACACTTTAGGCTTTAGTGAGGAATTGGGAAATGCTATGAGGTAGTTTACAGCTCCCAGGCGCTCTTGGACCGTGAATGGCCCTTCCCATGATGCTTCCATCTTATGGGCCTGTTGCGCCTTCAAGACCATAACCTGGTCTCCTACCTTGAAGGACCGATCTCTGGCATGTCTGTTATACCAGGCCTTTTGCTCTTCTTGAGCATCCTTTAGGTTCCCTCTAGCAAGGGCTAAAGAGTGTCGGAGGGTGCTTTGTAGGTTGCTTACAAAGTCCAGAATGTTAGTTCCTGGAGAAGGCGTAAACCCCTCCCATTGCTGCTTCACCAACTGTAATGGCCCCTTAACCTCGTGACCATACACAAGTTCAAATGGTGAAAAACCCTAAACTGGGATGTGGTACAGCCCTGTAGGCAAACAGCAACTGCTGCAACACTAGGTCCCAATTATTGGAGAATTCGTTGATGAATTTTCGTATCATGGCCCCCAAAGTTCCATTGAACCTTTCCACCAGGCCATTGGTTTGATGGTGGTACGGGGTGGCAACCAAGTGATTCACCCCATGAGTTTCCCACAGTTTTTCCATGGTCCCTGCCAGGAAATTAGACCCTGAATCTGTAAGGATGTCGGAGGGCCAACCTACCCTGGCAAAGATGTCTGTTAAGGCCAGGCACACAGTGTTAGCCCTGGTGTTGCCTAGAGCTACTGCTTCCGGCCATCGGGTAGCAAAGTCCACTAAAGTTAGTACGTACTGCTTTCCTCTGGGCGTCTTTTTGGGAAAGGGCCCAGAATATCCACAGCTACTTGCTGAAATGGGACCTCAATTATGGGGAGTGGCTGGAGAGGGGCCTTGACCTGGTCTTGGGGCTTTCCCACTCTTTGGCATACCTCACAAGACCGGACATACTTGGCAACGTCCTTGCCCATCCCCTCCCAGTGGAAGGACTTCCCCAACCGGTCCTTGGTTCTGTTTACCCCAGCATGGCCACTGGGATGATCATGGGCTAAGCTTAAGAGCTTCCCCCGGTACTTAGTTGGAACCACCAACTGTTTTTGCGGCTGCCATTCTTCCCGGTGTCCACCAGAAAGAATTTCCTTGTATAAAAGTCCTTGGTCTATAACAAACCGGGATCGATTAGAAGAGCTGAGAGGCGGTGGGGTGCTCCGTGCCGCCGCCCAAGCTTTCTGAAGGCTGTCATCCGCTTCCTGCTCAGCCTGGAACTGTTCCCTTGAGGCTGGGGTCACCAGTTCTTCCTCAGACTGTGGACTTGGGCTTGGTCCCTCTGGAAGCGATGTAGGTGATGGGGTTGTTTCCGTTGCTGGTGAACCGCTCTCCGCTGGTGCACCTGAGGGTATTTCAGGCTCTGGCTGAGCCTTTGGGTATGGCTGTCTGTTGCTTCTGCCAGTTTTGGCTCGCTGACGCCCTCTGGCGTTGAGTTTGAAGATGGGGTTGCACTTGCTGGTGCTGGTTGCTGTTCCAGTTCCGGGCCTGGGACTGGAGATGCTGGGTCTGTTTCAGTGGTAGGCATGGAATCCGGGTCCACTACCTCTGCCTGGGTCTCTGGTAACACAGACGGGGCCTCTGTGGATGGCTCAGGAACAGGAATGGGTCTGGAAGCTTGCCTGGTTTGGCTACGTGTAACCATTCCCACTCTCTTGGCCCGCCTCACCTGGTTGGCCAAGTCTTCCCCCAGTAGCATGGGGATAGGATAATTGTCATAGACTGCAAAAGTCCACATTCCTGACCAGCCTTTGTACTGGACAGGCAGTTGAGCTGTAGGCAAGTCTACAGCTTGTGACATGAAGGGGTAAATTGTAACTTTGGCCTTTGGGTTGATGAATTTGGGGTCAACGAAGGATTGGTGGATAGCTGACACTTGTGCCCCCGTGTCTCTCCACGCAGTAACCTTCTTTCCGCCCACTCTCAAATTTTCCCTTCGCTTCAAGGGTATTTGAGAGGCATCCGGGCCTGGGGATCTTTGGTGTGATGGTGGTGTAATGAATTGCACTCGCATGGTGTTCTTGGGACACTTGGCCTTGATATGTCCCAGTTCATTACACTTAAAGCATCTTCCATCTGATGGGTCACTGGGCCGAGGTGAGTTACTGGAGACTGGTGAGGTTGAAGGGTAGGGTATCTGTGGCTTTACTTGGGTGGTATGTGGGGTCTTTGGCTGTCCTCGGTTGTAGGGTATATGGTCTGTGTGCCCCCTGGGGTAATCGTTCCCCTTGACAGTAGCTTTCTTGCTTTCTGCCAGTTCCATCCATTTGGCTTCAATCTCCCCCGCCTCAACGATATCTTTGGGATTTCCATCTTGTATGTACCGTGTGATGTCTTCAGGAACACCATCCAAGAACTGCTCCATTTGTATGAGGAGGTTCAGTTCTTCCAAGGTTTGAATGTTGTTTCCTGTTATCCAGGCCTCATAGTTTTTTGCAATGCAGTAGGCGTGTTTGGGAAATGACACCTCGGGTTTCCACTTTTGGGTTCTGAAGCGCCGACGGGCATGATCTGGAGTTATCCCCATTCGGTATCTGGCCTTGGTTTGAAAAAGTTTATAGTCATTTATTTGCAGCTTAGGCATTTCAGCTGCCACCTCTGCTAAAGGTCCACTGAGCTGTGACCTCAATTCTACCATGTACTGGTCTTCGGGAATGCTGTACCCAAGACAGGCTCTTTCAAAATTTTCCAAGAAGGCCTCGGTGTCATCATCTGCCTTGTAGGTGGGAAATTTCCTGTGCTGTGGAGCAATATTTGGCGCCGGGTTGTTAGGGTTGGCTGGCACATGCAGCCCAGCTTTTGCCAACTCCAGTTCATGTTTTCTCTGTTTTTCCTTCTCTTCATTCTCTTTTTGTTGTTTTTCCATTTCTTTTTGGTGCTTTTCCATTTCTCGGTGGTGGGCCAACTCTTCTTCTTCTTGTTTCCTTCGGTGGGCGAACTCTTCTTCCTCTAGTTTTCTTTTGTGTGCTGCCTCTTGGGCTGCTTGTTCTCTTTGGTAGGCTGCCTGTTCTCTTTGGTAGGCTGCCTCTTTGATCTGTTCTTCTCTTTCTTTCATCTCCATCTCTTTTTGTTTTATTTCCAGTTGTCGCCTGTGTTCAGCTTCTTTGATTTGTTCTTCGGCCTCAATTTTTGCCTTAGAAGTCATGATTCCTGTTTTCTTGTGTTGGGGTGCCCTCCGGTGTTTATCTTCTGAACTGCAGGTTCTCTGTTGCCTCCTGAAGTCTGCCTAGCAACAGTGCCTTTAGCTAATTTTCCTTTTCTCTCTCTAGCTAATGTTCAATGAAGGGAAACCAGAAAAACCACTTTATTTGCATGCATATAAGTGCTGGTACTTGCCTCCTAATGGGAGGGCTATTGCATGACAAAAGACCCTCAACAGTTTCTTAATGGCTTCTCGCTTAACATGCAAGCCACAAACTGCCAGAGAGAGCAGAAAAAAAAAATTCTCTCTGGTTCCCTTTTAAAACCAACTGTTTCTCTCTGCTAAAAAGCCCTTAGCAGAGAAAAGAAAAATATAATATTTCTACTGGCTTCTGGATTCTGTCTATATCCCACCAGCTGCCACTCATGACATAACCTTAGTCCCAGTTTTGGACCTTAGCGTCCAAAATATGGGGGTTAGCATGAAAACCTCCAAGCTTAGCCACCAGCCTGGACCTGGTACCTGCTGCCACCACCCAAAAATTAGAGTGTTTTGGGGCACTCTGGTCCCTCTGAAAAACCTTCCCTGGGGACCCCAAGACCCAAATCCCTTGAGTCTTACAACAAAGGGAAATAATCCTTTTTCCCTTCCCCCCTCCAGGTGCTCCTGGAGAGATACACAGACACAAGCTCTGTGAATTCAAACAGAGGGAATCTCCCTCTCTGTTCCCACTCCTGGAAACAAAAAGTACTTTCCTATTCCCCCAGAGGGAATGCAAAATTAGGCTAGCAATCCAACACACAGATCTCCCCTTGACTTCTTCCTCCCACCAATTCCCTGGTGAGTACAGACTCAATTTCCCTGAAGTAAAGAAAAACTCCAACAGGTCTTAAAAGAAAGCTTTATATAAAAAGAAAGAAAAATACATCCAAATGTGCTCTCTGTATTAAGATGATACAACACAGGGTCAATTGCTTAAAAGAATTTTGAATAAACAGCCTTATTCAAAAAGAAGACAAATCAAAGCACTCCAGCACTTATATTTATGCAAATACCAAAGAAAAGAAACCATATAACTTACTATCTGATTTCTTTGTCCTTACACTTAGAAACAGAAGATTAGAAAGTAGAACTACTTCTCCAAAGCTCAGAGAAAGCAGGCAGGCAGACAACAAAGACTCAGATACAAACTCCCTCCACCCAGAGTTGAAAAAATCCGGTTTCCTGATTGGTCCTCTGGTCAGGTGCTTCAGGTGGAAGAGACATTAACCCTTAGCTATCTGTTTATGACAGCATTGAATGAGGCAGGGGCTGCAGGAAGACGCAGGATAGTCTCATGGCTAAGGCAGCTGAGTGACACCCTGGGGATGTGGATTATCTTCCTGCTTTTGCCTCTGAGTTCCTGTGGGACATGGGGTGAGTCCCATAAACTAACATTTTCCCAGGAAGCCGCTGTGTGTTTCTCATTTTCCGGGCACCCAACTTGGGACACCTGGGTCTGATGTGCAGAACTGCCGGGCACTCACAGAAGTCAATGGGAGTTCCTCTCTGAATAAAGTGCTTTACATGCTAAATACCCTAAACAGGCTCACTGACAGGAATTCCGGGCCCCAGGACCAGGGTCATCCTTGGAGGGGGCAGGGCTGGGGCAGAAGTGACGAATTCGTCACTTCTGGGATTGACCCCGCGCCAGCCCACAAGGTCCCCCAAAGTGTGGGACCCGGGCCCCGAGCAGTTGCACACACCTAAGAGCCCTGCAGCCCACCCAGGAGATTTAAAAGGGCCCAGGGTTCCTGGCTGCCGCTACCACAGCAGCAGCCGAGAGCCCCTGAGCAATTGCCCCCTCCCTGTCAGCGGACCTGGGCCTGAATAATAAGGCCCTAGGCATTTCAAATTGGGCACCCAAAATTAATTGACACGACCATTTTGGCCTAAACCTCCATGCCTCAATTCCCCTGGTGTAAAACGAGGCTAATCGTACCACCTCATGGGGGTGCTGTGTAAATAGTACTTTACAGACCTGAACAAACTTAAGGCCCAGATCCACAAAGGAACAGGCGCTGCAGTGCTGAGCATGGTGGCGCCTGACTTTTAGTCATCTAGAAAATTCAAGGAACAACACTGCAATCCACAAAGCCTGAGTTAGACACTAGGGTTCTTCTACAATGAATGGGGAGAGGCAGATGCCTAGCATGTAATCTACAAAATTGTCAGCATGTTAGGTGGGGAGCTGCCCAAGCTAGCCAACAGGAGATGCCGGGGGGGGGGGGGGGTGCTAAGCCCCACCCCTCTCTTGAAGATAGGCACCTAAATCCAGGCTGTGGGAAGATACCTCACTCACAATCCACAAGTGGGAACCTGCCACCTGGAGTCAGGTGGTGTAGGCACCTAAGCTGTTCCTTGCAGGAATGGGTTAGGTGCCTGCCTTGCTCCATGCAAAACGGTGAGAGAAGGAAGTGAGCCAATGCCCACTTTATAACTTTTAGCCTATTGGGTAGAGCACTCATCTGGGATGGGGAAGACCCAAGTTCCCCCTCTGCCTGATGGGGGGAGGGGGTAAGGATTTGATCATGGGTCTCCTGTCTCTCAGGTGTGGGCTCTACCCAGAGCTATGGGATATTCTGATGTGAGGGATCCCTCAGTGAGCCCTGGTGAAGCTGTTGCACTGTGGACAGAGGTAAAAGTAAGCCGGTACGGTATGGTACGGCGTACCAGCAAGAGCCAGTATGCCAAGCCAGACTAGACTGGCTTCCCCAGGCTGGCGATTTAAAGGGCCCAGGGCTCCCTGCAATGGCCGGAGCCCCAGGCCCTTTAAATCGCCTCCCAAGCCCCGCTGCCAGAGCCCTGGGTTAGCAGCAGCAGCAGGGCTCCAGCAGTGATTTAAAGGGCCCGCTGCGGGGAGCCCCAGGCCCCCACCAGACATTACCTGAGGCTCTGGCAGCGGGGCTCGGGCAGTGCTTTAAAGGGCCTGGGGCTCCCTGCAACGGCCTGAGCCCCAGGCCCTTTAAAGCACTGCCCGAGTCCCGCTGCCAGCACCCCGGAACAGTGGCAGCAGGGCTCCAGAGGTGAGTTAAAGGGCCCGGGTAGTTAAAGGCCCCACCTCTTCCAGTTGAGGCCAAGACCCCTGCTCAGGACTCCAGAGTACCGGTAAGTCCTTTAAGTTACTTTCACCCCTGACTGTGGATAACTAATAAGAGAATGATTGGAGTAGGGACACTGGATGCCAGGTCTCCTAGGGGGGTGCCCTGACCACTGGGCTACAGAATCTCTCATTATCCATTAAAATAATGTACATACACACACACAACTGCATAACAAGCAAAGTGACAGCAAATCAAGCCCACAGAATGTACCACAAATCCAGATTGCATACTAAGTGCAGACTGCAACAGATCAAAGATGACATTTCCACACATTATTAACATAGTAGCATTGTCAACTGTTCTGTGTACAGTCCCTTTTTATGGCCCAACTTTCATTTAACCAGTTTTCCTCTAGACACGTCAAATCAGCCCAGTCGATCAACTTAACATAAAACAAATTAATACGACCTTCAATTCCAGAGTTTGCAATCCACCTCCCTATTGGCTCCCTGGAGATAGCCTGACATGGGGCTGTTTCCACACTATCATCCCAGTCTTTCCTTTCTGCCTTCTTTCCTTGTTCAGTTCTCCTCCTTTTATAGCTGGGCTTGTTTTCCTTATTGGTCCTAGCTGAGGGAGCTTGTCTCCATAAATGGCGGTTCTGGTAGCTGTGCTGAGGTACGGTCAGCCTGGTTGCCTATAAGCAGGGAAGGTGCTGGTCTGTGTGGGGTTTGTAATCCCTACTACAAGCAGTATCCCCTCAAACGTTCATGCTTGTGTAATAGTACTCTTCTGTTGCAGGCGACAGCCACTAGAGGGTAACATGGCCACATCAACTTGCGCAAACCAGATGTTCCAGGCAGTGGTACGCAACATTATGGAAAGACAGACATACAAATGTAGGTTGTAATTTCTCCCCCCAGAAAACAACTTTGAGATAGATTTAAGGTTTTGGTTAAATGAATATTAATGCCATTAAAATAATATCACCATAGAACAGTGTAGTTATAAAATACAAATATTTGAAAGTGAGAACATTCACAGCTAAGGTTCCCCAACCTAAACTCTGATGCCCGTAACCCTCCTAATAAATACAGGAATATCATTACTAGTCCAACAACTTTAGATATGTTTCCTGTCATTGATTTCAATGGAACTACGCTGATTCACACCAGCTGAGGATCTGGCCCATTAGCTACAGATGAAAAGGCATGTTCTACAGATGCTGGCTCCCATCTCTCCTCCATGGGAACTAAGAAAGGCCTATCTCTCGGAATAGGGTTCTTTGGTGTCTGCAGCCAATCCATGTAGAATGAATGGGAGAAAGGCACATATCTGACCCATATCCAGAGGGAAGGAGTCTGAAAGCCACACTGGAAGGGTGAATGAGAGGGATACACTGTGGTCACTAGTCCATACACAAAGAAATCAACCTTGGCTCTCTAGCTCATTGCTGGATGGTGGGTGGCCTCAGATGTAATCTCTGGACCTTTTAGGAAGGGTATGGCCTCTTGCTCATAGCAGCAGCAGCAGCAGAGTGGGACTGCAGGAAGGTCAAGTCAGGTCTCCAGCCTGCAAACTGAAGGTAAGACAGAGTACAAGAGGTGATATGCCCAGCTCATAACAGGTGGGCAGACTAGAGGTGAAGAGAGAAAATATTCTGATAGATTTGATTAAGAAGTGTGTGTTACAAAACTCTCTGGTCTCGAGCACCTCCTTACAACACAGTAGGGCAGCGCAGCACCTCTGCTTTCATTTCCCCTTGGTCTTCCTGAACTCCACCCAGCCACCAACACCTTTCAGTTGCTTTGGTCACTCAGCCTTCCACTCCAGCTAAGTCCCATCGCTTCTAGTGTTCATAGGCCTTACATTCAGGCCTGTAAATACTTTTTCCAAGGCACAGCGCCTTCCTTCTTCCCCTTGACTTCAGCAGGCAGAGTGTCAGCTTTCCATCTTGGCTGAAAGACAGCACCTGCAGCAGAACAGCATCTTCCCATTTCAAGGCTCTGCTCGGGCACTGGGTCAATACCTAGTGTGAGGGAAGAGCACTGAGCAACTGACACCACTGCCTGAAGATAGCTAGGTTTTATTTGGTGGAGTTTCATCTGAGTACAGCTCAAGCCTCAGCCTAACTTGATGGCTGAGATCTGAGCTCCAATGGAGGTGCAAGTACGAATAGAGAAGATAACCGGTAACTCAGCCTCCTCATGGTGTGTCAGTTCTCAGCTTTTGGAGGTCTGGCTCCCAAAGTTTTTGTCAGTCCCTCTAATGCAAACTCCTGCTTGTGGCCACTCAAGACAAGTTCATGACCCGCTGATGCCGTTCTGAGATTGGTGGTGGACCTGGACACACCGGTTGCACAAAGCCCTCATATAAATGCACCCAAATCTTGCTCGAGTGTCATGGCGTTAACAAAAAAAATTTCAATTTGCTGAAAGAGGAAACTGCTCCTATAAGTTCTGCAGCTGGGAAATGTATCTTGCTAAATGTACACGTGGGACCATTGAAGATCCCACAGTTATCCCCTGGTCTTGTGATCTTAAGAGGAGACATTGCTCCTGTTGTCTTGCTCCCAGAACACACAGGCATCTGGCAGGACAGTCTCTGTTAACTGTAGTCACAGCAGAGGCTATAGCTACCACAAGTTGCAGCCACTAGAGGGTGACGTGATCACAGCACCTGAGCAGGTCAGGCAGCCCATCCAGAAGAGGACGGTATACATGCCCATTACAACCTAGAGCATGTTTCCCTCAAGAGTATAGGGCTGCAAGCCCAGGGTCTGAGCAGTGAGGCTGGTAAACCCACATCAGAGACACACCTAGCCCTGCTGTGCTGCTACAGGAAAAGAGGAAGGAGCAGGCACCTGTCCATTCTCCCAAAGCTGCCCAACCCTCTCAAATGTACCTTGCTGCAAATGTACCTTGCTGACTCCCCACCTGAACTCTCACCCATGTGCCCCCTATCCCCCACCTCCCTGTAGCATGGACTATGTTTTTGCACTTGGAAAATCTGGTCACCCTAGAGAGATGGGAGCTGCAGCTTCAGGGGAGGGCAGGAATATCAAGACTCCGCTATGGCACACAAAGAAAGGCAAAAAGGGGAGAGCGACCTGCCCTCTTTTTGTGTCAGAGCTCAAACTATCCATGACATAGAAGCCAAATCTCCTGTCTAGGATGTAAGGCGCTGTCTGCAATTAGCCATGGGGCGGACCCCAATCTGCTGTCTCTGAAGAGATCAAAGAGAGCCTACACAATAAACATCTGCACTGTCACCACTGAGCCACAGGGTGGTGTCACCCTCACTCTGCTATGCACTCAGACAGGAAGGGAGGAGTGGGTGTCCCGCAGGGATGTTGGCTGGCTTGCTGCTAAGTGGCATGGGGAGTTCATGGAGCTGTAGGCAAAAAGGGGAAAGGCTGTGGCAAGCAATGGCTGGTGCAATAGCCTTTGATCTTCGAAGGGAAGAATTTGGATTGCTCATGAAAGCCAGGGCCAGAAAGTGCAGCCTAGTGCTGTGCAAGAGTCTGCCAGTGCTTCTCACTCCTGACCTGCAAAGCCCCCTGTTATTCCAGCCTTGGGCTCTGCATGTGCACACTCACCCAGTCCTGGCCAGCATCCCTTGCTGTCTCTAGGCCCCTCCAGAGGACTGCGTGGCAACTTGTGGAGCCCTAGGCTGAAACCCATCAAACTCATTACACTGCTGACATAAGCCAGAATTGGGGCTTAGATCTTTCAAGGGGATAAACCAGTGATTTCACCCCTTACGTCCATCTTCCCAGGCCCCCTCCCAGCTGGCCCTTGGGAAGATAATGCAGGGGCTCTTGAAGCTCTTCTGTCGGTTGCAAAGGCTCAGCTTTGGCGTCCCCATTGCTAACTCGCTGTTATTTGTGCAATTCCTTTAAATATTCTACTCCCACATTCCTGACCATTCCCAATGCTTCTGATTCTTGTGTCCCGAGCCAATCTATCCACCCCCCCCCCCCCAGGCCATCCCACAGAGACTAACACTAGCCAAGGACAGAGACAAGATCGCATTCAGCACAGACAAACAAAACTGAGACAAATCAAAGCCCCAGCCCCCGGTGTGGCAAGAGCTATGCCTCAGCTCCCAAGAATCTAACCCCAAATTCCCCTCATGGGGAGGATTTATGCTCAGCCCCTGGGAATCTAACCCCAGTCTCTGGTGCAGTGAGATCTATGCCACAGCCCCTGGGAAACTAACCCCAGCTTCCCTGCCCCAGTAGGATCTATGCTCAGCCCTGGGCAATCTAACCCCAGACTCCCTGGCACAGTCAGGTTCATGGCCTTACAAATCAAAGTCCAGTCTCAGTAGCGCAGGACTGCAGCCCTACCCCAGGGATGCAAGCCCCAGTCTGTCTTTCTAGCCACAGACATACTGACCCGACCAAGAGCTGTGAGCTCTCCTCCCCTGACTCCCTCCCTTTGGGGGGGAGGGTCTGTTAGTTACATAAACAGGAAGAGCCTGGCCTCCCCCACCTCCCTTCAGAGTTAAAGAAGTCCCTGTATTCTGTGTGCACGGCCCCCTAGGGGAGGGCTGTTGGCTGCTCCGACTTCAGTCTCTGCATTTCCCGTGGCTGCTTCAGAGGGAGACTGAGCCCCTTATTCTCGACACAGAGCATGTCTCAGTGTAAAAGCGCCTACGTGAGGCAGATGCAGGGAGAAAAGAGGTCACCCCAGGCTCTCCCAGCCCGTCTCTGTCACCCCCAGCGACCTCGGGCAGAAGGGGGGGCCCTACACCAGTGCATGTGGCCAGGGCTGTCCCCAACCCTGGGGGCAGCATGCCCCGAGCCTCACTTGGGTGCTCTGCCTTAGGAACAGAGGTTGCTGACGCGTAGTGAAAGAGAGCACGGAGCACAAAAGGGCAAGGCTCCTCTCCAGCCCCGGGGCCAGAGTCGACTCCGAAGAGCCTCATTTGCTCCCAGGCTTATTTTTAAAAGCTCTATGGTGATCCCTCCCAAAACCAAAGGCGTCCGGGCCAGCGCCAGGCCTGGCAGCTGCCAAGGAGGGCGTGCACGGCAGGGCCTGGAGAGCTGCAGAGGGTACCCTCAAGGGAGGGGCTCGTTTCCTCCCGCTGCCAAGCTGGAGCTGGATTGTCCTTGGCTCTCTTGGCTCTCGCAGACCAAAACTTTTAACCCTTGGCTCGCTGCGCCGTGGCGCAGGCAAAGGATTCAGGTCTGGGACCAGAAGCTGGGTCTCCTGCATGGAGCGTTGTCCCTGAAGGTACTGGCCCACACAGCTTCTCCCAGCCCCTGCCAAGCCACTACAGAGTGAGACTAGCCTGGGCCCCTGCAGCATGATCCAGCCCTGGGGAGCAAGACACAAGACTGTGGGTGGAACCTGGGTCTCCCGATGTGTTAATTCCTTGGGCACCAGGCCCAATGCCCACAGGACTTCCAGGACCCCAAGAGTTGGACTGGGATCTGGGTCTCTCACATGGCAGTGCAGAGCACTAGCCCTGAGCGGGAAGGAGCAAGCACAGCCCAACCCACCTTGCGGTAGTAACTTCAGCTCATAAGGCAGGGCTCAGTTGAGCCCCCCAGCTCAGCAGGTCCAGGGTACCACTCCACAGGTACTATCCCCCTTCCCACAGTGCTCTGTGCCACCCCCAGGGGGTGTGGTGCTACTCCCTGCTGTCTGGTGTAGGAAGCAAATGGATTGGTCCCTGATCGAAGCCCCCTTGCATTCCTCTCTCCACCCCTTCCCACTCTCTCCAGGAATGCAGCAGCAAGCTGCATGTGGGAAACTAGAATCAGCAGAGACCTTGGATGTGTCAGCTCCCAGCTAAGTAAACAAGAGGCGCTTTGGCAGGCGTTCAGCCTCACAGTCAGAGACCTCATGGAGGAGTGGAGAGGGGTCCCCCCTCCCGCACAAAGTCTACAAACCTCTCTCCAGGCTCAGGCATTAGCCCCGCACCCTTTTAACCTCATGAGGTCAGGCCCTGAAGGGAGCTGCCAAGGACATATGCTGCGCACCCCTGCCAGGGCGGGGGTCATTTAGGCCGTTCCAGCTAAGGCATCTGGGATCTGACCTGGCACAGCCCAGCTCAGGGGACCCCAGTGAGGCCCAGAAGGAAATGCCGAGCAGGATTCTGGGAGAGACTCTGCCACAAGCTGGGGTTAGGGTGCACATGGGGAGAGGAGTCCCCAGGACTGGGCGTTAAGAGAATGTATTGTGCCACCCACCCCCCTGCCCTCCCCAGGGGGCAGTCTGACCAGGCTGTGTCGGAGGGAGAAGAACCTGAGCCACTGCTCAGCAGAAGAGAAGAACGGACATTTGCCTATGGCTCCAGCCAGGGGCACGCTCAATAGATGTTGGGTACAGGACAGCTCAAGGGTAGTGGAGTCATCAGCTCTGCATCTACACAGACTGGAATGATCTCCTTAGTAGCACTAAGGGGCACATAGTTTGGGGGAAAGGCTCTATCATCCCCTTATAGACAGTCCTGTTGAGTCCATTCCCATAGGAAAGCTCCCTTTCCCCCCTCTCACTACATTTCCCACCTTCTACAGGTGCAGGGAAATGGGCACCATGTGCCACGGCCCCGCTTGAGGAGCTTTCATGGGCACCACCCACTGGCCCTGTATGTCGTAACGAGCTGTTTGCCCCTCCCAGAACTCTGTCTGGTTTGGAGGTGCCCCTTGGGGGTGGCTGGGTTCGGCGCAACTTTGCACAAGGCCCCAGGACAGCTGTTCGTTCAGCCCTCCTTCCCCCTACCGCAGCCCTTGTCCGCCCGCCAGAGAGGCGGTCAAAGGCAGTGCCTGCCTGCTGGCCGCCCGCCCGCATCCCTATCGCTGCTCTGCAGCTACCGACTGCAGGAGAATGAGCCATTGTTTCCCAGCCTCACAGCCTCTTCCTGTCCTCGTAGGCCTGAGACACAAACAAAGGCAGAGCCAGACAGTTCGGGGAGGAGACCCGGCCTGCTCCTCTCCTCCAGACCCCGCAGCATCCCCACAGGCAGGCAGACGCCACCTTGGGGGGTGGATGGGGAGACCCCTATTTTTAGCTGCCTCCCCCCTTCCCCACACCAAAAATACCCAAGCAGGAGGGACAGGCAGAGCAATTAGGTTAAAATAGCGTCCAGCCCCCCATAGCTGCCTGCCTCCCAGCCTCTCCTGCCTCCTGCACTTCCGCTTCCCTGCCTGTCCCCACACACATCTCCCCCCTCCATCTCACTGCCTTACCTACAGACGCGCGCTGCCAACCCCAAACCTTCCCTTCTGGCACTCTCCCCACAGTCTACCTCCCTTTCACTACCTCTCTCCTCCCCTCCAGTCTTCCAGCTTGGTCTCCCCTTTTCCCCCTTCCTCTCCACTCCCAGGCAGTCTCCTTTTCCCACTCTCATCCGCCCATTAATCTCCCCCTGCCCCCCCAGGGCATTCTCTCCCTATCTCCCCTATCCTTGCAGTCTACCCATGCCCGCCCCCTAGCTGTCCCCCCACCCCTCTCCTCCTGCCAGCACAGACAGACTTTAAACTCCTGCAGATGTGCAACCCTCACCCCAATCTTCTGCTCAGGGAATACATTCTGGGGAGGGGAAGTGGACCCAGAAGTGCCCCCCTTGCTGTGTTGCTACACAGGCTCCTGCAGGAAAGAAAGCTGATATCTGAGCCCCCCTCTGCCCCCTTGGCCCCCGAAGGGCCTGTGAACAGGAACCAGAGAATTAAGAGGGATGGGGGGGGAGTGAGAAGAAGACGAAGAAAAAAATCCTTTCCTGGCGCCTGGAATTCCAGAAGCGTTTCCGGGCCCCCGGCAGCTGTTCCTGATCTCCACTTACTGTCTCTAGTTTATAGAACAGCCCCTCACCCCATGGACACAACCCTATCCTCCCTTCTAGAGGGGGCAAGCAGAGAGTGCCCCTGCCCAGGGCTTTCCATTGCCCCTTCCTCTGCACCCCACTCCCCCCAGCCCTCTCAGCCCACCTCTGCCCTCACCACACCCATGCCCAGCCTCCACAGCAGGCACACCAGCATTGCAGCGCATTCCCCTCCGCCATGCAACCGGCGCTGGTAGGAAGCAAGAAGGACAGGTGGGAGAGGAAGAGACAGAGATATAAAAGTTGGCAGGAGGGAAGGGACAGTGAGAGAGGGAGCCTGGAAACTCAGCCCTCCCCTGGCATCTGGCAGACAGCGATGCCTGAGCTCCCGGCGTCTCTCCCCAACTCCCAGGGGAAAGGCGCCTCATCCCCCACTAACCCCCTGGCCACAAAAGGAACGTGTCCAAAAACTCCGATCACTGGGAAGAGGAAGATGGGGGAATAAAGTCCCAGAATCCCTGTAGCTTCTGCTATTCAGTGGCCCCGTGATCTAGAAGCTGAGGGGGTTGGGGGAAGAAGGTCAGAAGTCACCTTCTCCCCGCCACAAAAGAAAGCCCTATTGTCACTCAGTGAGACACACAGAGAGGGGGCAAGTGCCCAGGGCCAGAGGCTTAGGATCGGGCCTGACAGACTGGCCCTGGGGGCTGAGGGAGAAGGAAGCTGGATAACCCTAGGCAGGGTGTGGGGAGGAAGGCCCCCTCCCCTCCACTTGTGGCAGGGGGCTGTCTCTGCCCAGATGCCTGCAGTTATTCCTAGACCGTGTGGTATGCGACCTCACAGCCGCTTTGCGAGGAGAATGGAAACATCTGGAAGTCGCCCGCAAATGAACGGCGCTCCCAGTTAATGAGGAAACATGAGCCAAGGAGCCTGGGCAGCAACAGGATATCTGCTTCTCGTGTGCTGAACCAGATGCCTGCCCCTGCTCCCACCATCTCTCTTCCTCCCTCCCAAATAACTGTGCAGGGACCAAGCGCTCAGAGACCCCACTCTGCCTGTGTGTGGATGGAGCCCTGGAGCCCCCAGCACGGCCTGCCCTCAAAGCAGCCAACGAGAGCAGCAAGGCCAAAGATAGGGCATCGCTTGCAGGGAAGGGAAGGGAAATAGCCATGCAAAGAGCACTGTCACTATGCCCACTGTCACCTACCTGGCACATGCCCACAGCCCTCCTTGGCTCACAGACATGTGTCAGGGAAGGGCCACTGGCCAGACATGGAGAGAGGAAAGGAAACCAGGTGGAGAGACAAGGGGCATCCCAGAGAGGCCAAAGGCCACTAATGAATGAATTTTCCTCTACCATTGGAGAGCACCTTCCAGTATCCGGGAGCCCGAAGCACTTTACAGACTGCACTGTGGATGGAGAGCAGGCGGATACCCAGCCATTACCCTTAAGGCAATTACCCTTAAGCTGGGCTTCAGCAGCCATCCTGCACCCAGCAGCTCTATGACAGGGAAGAGAATAACTGAAATCTCCTTCCTGATCAGGCCCAGCACCCTGGCCTCCTTCAAAGCCCATCTTGCAACAAGCACCTCCACCGAACCCTAGGCACATGGACATGGTAGACACAAGGAGAGGGAGGAAACGTAGGGCAATGAAAACTCAAAACCAGACGGGAATCTAGCAAGACACACTCTGAGTGCCGCTGCCCAGTCACTTGGCTTTTCATTGCATCCCCACCTCTCACCTATGCATTAGATTGTAAACTCCTTGGGGCAGGGACCGTGTCTCCTTGTGTTCTCCATGCTTTCGATGCCACAGAAATCAGAGCTAATAATGACATCTCCAGCTGATACTGTGCGGTCACTTGGACATCACAATGAGAGGCACGGCAGAAATGCCTATTGATTTTTAATTATTAATTAATATGATTATTTATTTGTATGGCCTGGAGGGCCAGCTGTGATCAGGGCTCCATTGTGCTAGGTGCTGCACATATCATAGTGAGAAACTGTCCCCGCTCCAAAGAGCTTACAGTCTAAACAGGCAAGCCAGACAAAGGGCAGAGGAAAGGAAGGATTATGTCCCCATTTTTCAGGTGGCTAGCGGTGGAGGGAGGACTGTATGGAGTAAGTAATTATCCACTTTGGAATGAGGCTACCTGGGCTAACACTCCTGTATTTGTGCCAGGGATCAAATGTCCCGGCTCCCTTTTAAGGCGCTTTCCGCAGCGCAGCACAGCACAGCACCCCTTCCACTGTGCTGAGCCTGGGTTCAGTTCTGATTCAGAGTGACCCCACTGAATGGCCAGCGCCTCTGGTTGCAGCAGCCTGCGTGTTCCTTGGAGGTCTCCTAGCTCATTGTACCCCAACCTAATCCTGCTCAGTTGGTGGGATACGAGAATCACAATTCCAGGTCGTTTGGCTGCAAAACCACTGGCTGGATTTCCACCCACTGTCCTGGAAACATAGTGGATCCTGCTGCCCTGGAGCTCAAAGATGCTTAGAGTGTGGTGGGGGAGGGGACGGAGAGCAGGAGGAAGAGAGAGTGGACTCCTCGCAGCCCCTCCCTGTGGAGAGTGTTGCCCCCACCCCCATCTGGAAGAGATTTGTTCTGCATTCCCAAGCAGGGATGATTGCCACTCGTCTGGAATCAGTGCTCCCTAGCACAGACACACTGGGGAGAGTGGGGGGCCCTCGAGACTACAGTGGAGGCGCGGAGGTACCCATCCAGCCAAAGTGGCTCCAGCATAGGAGAGATGCAGACTGAAGAGGATGCACCATGACAGGGAATAGCATTTCCAGATCCCTCTGGGGATGAATGAGATCTGATGAAAGGGCCTATCCTGCCCCTCTCCCCACTTCAGATGGCTTCCTCTAGTGGGGCAGCTCCTCTGCCAGGGAGAAAGGAGTGTTTCAGACATCACCTTCTACCCCTCAAATCTATAGGGCTGGCAGGTTTGCTACGCCAGTAACAAGTATTCCAGGAACGCGGGCTTTGCGTGTTAATAATATGTTGCCCTAATGAATCTGATCTCCCCTCACCCCCATGAGACAGAAAAAATTATCCTTGTTTTACAGATGGGGAAACTGAGGCTGATTTACCCAGGTCTGTTGCAGAACCAGGAATGGAATCTAACTCTCCACACTGTATTTTAGCCCCAAGGCTATCCTCCCCCACTAACACAGGTCTCGCTGCCCTGTGAGCGTGTACTCACACACAGTGCTATTAGCAGGACTCTCCATCCCATCCCTGGCCCACGATATTACATGGGGCCACAAGTAGCCTATCCAAACTTCATCGAAACCAGCCATAACAGTGAAACTCCCCAGAATCCTATCAATTTCGTGCTGCTGCTTGGAAAAATTCAGAGCAGCTGTAGAGGCATTCTGAACAGTGTGCAGACTCTGGAAGGTGACACAGCTCCTCTAACTTCCCCAAGCAGCACTAGCTACTCATGCATTGGAGCTAGTCATGTGGAAAGGGGAACCAAAGAGCAGAGGCCCGGGAAGGGGTGGAAAAGTGGTAGCAGCAGAGGCTCTGGAGGGTGTAAAAGAGATAGACATCTTCCACTACCAGGAGCTAGAAGAGGGTAGAGCTTCAAACTGATCAGACACTTTGTAGACAGAGGCCCATATCAAAGATGGAGTTTCCCAAGCAGAGTCCAGAGACAGCACCCCGGCACCCCAAGCAGTAAAAAAAAAAAAAGCCACAATCGTGATCGGCAGCACCTCCATCACGCCACTTTCTTCTTCGGTGGTAATTCGGCGGCAGGTCCTTCCCTCCGAGAGGGATCGAGGGACCTGCCACCGAAGAGCCCAATGTCCTGCCCCTTCCCCTTGGCCGCCCCAAGCACCTGCTTGCTGAGCTGGTGCCTGGAGCTGGCCCTGCCTGGCATAATCTCAGCAGCACCCAGGTGGAGATGCCAAGGGTCTGAGCTTCATTCCCATCTTCCATTTCTCCCTCTGGCTAGCAGCTGTGTAGCAATTTTTTCATGCCTGCCCTACTCAGTGCCAGAGAGCGCCATCTCCCCTCCTCTACCTAAAGACCCCCACATTGTGCCACCAGTGGGACCTTCCATTCCATTCTGGCCCAGAGCTCCCACACAGAGCCACAGGATCTCATCCCACCTCTACTTTGTACCTCCTATCAACCAGACACTCCACCCTACCTCTCCCAGGAGACTCCCCTCATGATGACATTAATGCAACATTCTCTCCTGCAGGATTTTTCACCACACTCCTGTAAAGGGACAAACCCCTGGTGATACCATGGAGATGATCCATACAGGTGCAGAAACCCTATGCAGTACCCCCAATAGGATCCTCCATCCCCACCCTACACAGTGCCACCACCAATGAGACCCTCCAGCCTTACCCTGCACAGGGCCACTAATGAGACCCTCTGTGATGTCCCAGGTCTTGAACTCAGGCCTGGGCCACTCCAGACAGCTGCCACATCCTGGCCTCCCAAGGTCTGTCAAAACCTGGTGGACTGAGAAGCTAGTAGGACTATTGCCTCAGCCAAGGCACCACCCACAGGGGCCCTGACTGGAAGATCCCCCGGTTCCACCAATTGGTCTAACCACACTTTTTAAGCCAGAAGGAGACACAGGAAGTTTGTTTGAGTGACAAGGTGATTTCCTGTTGTGGCAACATTGGACCGTATTTGTGCCTGCCTCTTGCACCCAACCCTGTTCCTGATTCCTGCGCGGCTCCTGCCTGTGCTACTGTTCCCATGGTGCTCCTGCTCTAGGCTTATCCCTGTCTCTCCTCCCGTTCCTACCCTTATGCCTCACCTCCAGCCATCAGTTACCAGTCCTAGTTCTGACTTCTGACCCAACTCTGACTTGGCCCCAGCTCTGGTAACTGGCAGTTGACTCTCGTGCAGACTCTTGGCTTTGTTCCCCAACCTGGACTCCTGCTCTGACTACTAGGCAAGATTGCCTACATCCTGCTCCTTAACACCATCTTTCCTGACCCTGCACAGTGCTGCCAGTGAAACTCTCCATCCTCACCCTGATCAGTGCCCCTAAGAAGACCTTCCTCCCAACCCTACCCAGAGACCCTGCTCAGTTCTACTAATGGGACCCTCCCTCCAAGCCAGCTGGAGCTCTCCTCATCCCTTGCTGGTAAAACGGGGATGTGTGTGGCAGGGACAGTCCTGGAGTAAAACTATAGTGAGGGAGGTGAATCTCAGCATTCTCAAGGACTGGGATGCCCTCAGACATGTTCTTAGTGAGGTGTGCATCACACGGCAATTCTTAGCCTTGCTGGCCACACCCAGTCACCTGTGGGCAGTGCTGTTGCACAGCACACACAGGCTGGGGCAAGGGACCTCTGACCCAGCCATGGCTTCCTGATAGACAGACTCAACTAGACACAGGCGTTCTCTGAGGCTGCTCTCTTGATGAGGGTGAGATCCTGCCGACCCAGGCACAAGGGGTAGTGGGGAGAGAGGGGGCAGAACAGGGGCTCCTGCAATCTTTTCTCCTGGACAGTTGGACTAACTCCCTCTTTTTCTCTGGCCTCCTTTCCCAGACAGCTGAGGATTGGTCAGTAAATGTGGAGACCCCACCCACCGCTCCCACATCCCCTCCCCATTCCCTTCTCCCTCCCTCCACTGACACCAGTGCTCCTGCACAGCAGCCAAGGAACAGCGCAGAGAAGGGGGAGACTGCTGAGGAGCCAGCCCCCAAGCAGTGGGAAAGGGGGTCACCTCCCCTGGGAGCGGCAGCACTTCACCAAGAGCCACAGGGAACGTTTGAAACCTCGGAGAACTTTTCTTTTTTTAAACCTTTTTTTTTTTTCAAAAAGGTAAAAGCTAAAGTTAAGATTTGACGGGCATGGGGGAAAGTTCAGTGGAGCAGAGGGCAAGCGAAGGAAGGCGCGTGTGGTGGGGTGTTGGAGAACCAGGGGTTTGAAGGAGGGGGTAGGGAATGGGGGAAAGGGAAATATGGCAGAAGAAGGGGAAGGGAAGAGGGGAATGTGGAAGGAGGGGGAGGAGAGGAAGGGGGATATGGCAGAAGAGAGAGGGATGGGGGGGTGGAGGGAGGGATGCAGAAGAAGAGGGGGAAGAAGGGGCACTGAGGCAGCAGGAGAGCTGGGAGGGTTGTAGGGTTCCCTCTGCCTTCCTGCGCTCAACTGTGACCACTCATTCCTGCAGAGTCTGAGAGAGACTTTTTTTTCCTAACAGGAAAGGGAGTAGTTTTGTTTTTGTTTTGTTTTCAAGGGTTGGGGGGGCAAAAAGTGCTACATTTGGAATTCGAGTCTCAGCCTCAATGCGGGTCTGTTCCAAAAAACCCCTACGTGATCTATCTATATATATAGCAGCAGGCGCCCGGGAGCTCAGCGGTGCTTTATTCTAGCACACACAGTCTGCATTTCTCCTGTGCTCAGAGGAGCTGGAGATGGTCCTGTCTAGGCCATTCTGCACTGGACTGTCCCCTATAGCATCCCCTATAGCACGCTTCAATCTGGTTTTACATGATCCAAGCAATGGGGCTGTTGTTTCCTCTGAGAGACTCTTCCACAGCTTGATAGGCCCTCCCGGCTAGGAATGTTCTCCCAATTTCCAGCCCACATTTCCCTTCGCTCCTCCCCGTCCCGATGTTCCTCAGACCACCCTGGACATCTCCTCTCTCTCCTGGGCCTTTACACCCTGGGGGCGGGCATGTGGTGGGGGAGTCTGCGTTTGGCAGTCCTGCTCGTCTGGATCACTTTTCCCCTGTCTGCTTTCCTCCCATCCCAGCGGAGACAAATCAGTGGAAACCAGCTGAAGTCAGGGAGCGGGGAGGCTGGAGAGATGTTGGCAGTCTGATTGTGGCTTGCCTTTTGGGGGCCCCTGGGGAAAGGGGAGAGGCGGGGAGGATTAAGGAGAAGGGGAGCTGTTGGAGAGGGAAAGGGCCCAGCCGTTGCAGTGATGGGCTGTAACACAGACACAGTAGGAGGAATAGAACGCATGCCCTGGCTGACCCTTTGCTCAGAGAATCACGAGTTTCACTTGGATGAAAGACTAACTGGAGTGGAGCTGCAAACGAGAGAGACCAGGTGGGAAGGCAGGGTTCTGAGCGCCTCTGTTGATTTGGGGCGGCCACACACCAGCGGGGGCTGACAGGCAAGAAGGAAAGGGGTGACAGGGACAGGCCGGCGACAGAAGGCCTGCCCTGCAGCCTGGATTTGGCATTGCAGGGGAGGGCAGTGCCAGCTAGAGGCAGGAGGGGGCTGCTGAAATCCAGACTGTGGTTGTGGGCTAGTCATTTTTGTGGTAGTGAGGGAAAGAACGAAGGGGAGAAAAGTACCCGCCTCCTCCTCCAAGGATCCCGCCAGGCAGGGAATGGGCCCACAACCCCCAGCCCAGATCGGCCTTTTGCTGAACACCACCTCTCTCCTGCCCCCCTTCCCCTCTTCTTTCTGCTCTGACTCTGCTGTAGCCTTGAGCATCTGGCCCCCATGTGCCCCAAGGAGAGGGAGACTCCTGGGGGGGAGGGGGAATGCAGGGGCACAGCTCATCCCCTCTCCCTGTTCTCTGAGCCTGGCCCAAGGCCAGGGGAGCTGGAGTGCTGGGAACCATCTCAACCGCCCCACTGCCTTACCTGCACAGGGGGCTCGGCTCTTCCTGGCCCCGGGATGGCTCAGCGAGGCTGCAGGGGGCGGGCAGGGGCCCTGGCAAATTCCCCTGCTTTCCCTACCCCCATCCTTTTCTTGCCTGGCCCAACGGGTGCAAGCTGTGGCTGTGGGGAGGGGTCTTCATGGGGGGAAGGGGGGAGCCAACCCCCCAGCTGGAGGCAGTGGGGAATTCACACAGCCCAGTAGGAGCCCAGCCCAGAGGGGAAGCCTGGATCCCCATTGTAGCCAGGCCTGGCTGATCCCCAAGCACCCCCACACCACATGCCTAGCAGGTCTCAGCTGAGAAGGGAGAGCTCCCCCAGTTTCTCCATCAGCAAGGAGGCGGGCCCCTAGGAGCCATGGGGTTAGAGGACCCCAGGAAACAGGCTCCCTGCCCCCCGATCCCCAGGGAAACAGCCAATGGTTGCAGTGGATTTCAAAGGGAGTTTTGTTTTGCATTTGCCAACCTCTACCCCCTGGCAGATAAGAGGGGCCCTGGGTGAGCAAACAAGGCTGGAGCGGCGAAGGACACGTGGCGCCAGTGGTGACGGAGACTCATGGCCAGCGTTCCCGGAGCATAGCCCTCCCTGGCACCTGCTCCCTGTCAAGGTGACTTGCAGGCAGCAGCACAGGGGAACGTGGCAGGGAGGGGAGCACAGAGCAGGAGGCTGAAATGGGCTGGGAGCGTAGCTGGGGACAGGACAAAGGGTGGCTCTGTTGGGGACAAGGGCCAAGGAGCACTGGAAATGCCACTAGCGGGGGGTATTGGCTGGGTTTATCACTGATCTCCTGGAGTCTGTTCTGGCATTCCTCCTTCTCCCCCACCCTACTTCCTCCACACCATCACTCCGCCTAGACCCGTGCACACATAGCCACAGAGCATGTCTGTGCTCTCCAGCTGCAAGGCAGAACCTCAGGGGCTGGCCCATAGGTAATCTCACCCCCAGCCCTCCAAGAGTCCTCCAGACCCCAGCCCGGCCAGCAACCTGTCTGGCTCACTCCTCCCTGTCGCAAATCCTGCTGAAAGGACCCAGCCCTGCCCCTCAGTGTAGGAACCAAGGTGTCTTCCTCTGGCCCTGGGGCTGAACTTACCTGGGCAGGGAGAACATGCCAAGGTGCCAGCAGCGTTTGGCCCATTGATTATTCACCTGCTGTGTTGGCAGAGGACTGCTCAGTGGAGGCCTGGAGTGGAGCAGCCTCCAGGGGATTCTGAAATGGCAACACTCCACAATGCAAAGCTGATCTGAACAGCTACCCTGACCCATTCAGGGCTGGACAGCAAGACTGAGAGTCTGCTAGGAGAGAAACTTGGCTTAATCTGGGACCAGGAGCCCAGAGACAGCCTGACCTACTGACACAGTCTGCCTACTTATTTCCAGGCTGCCTATCGCTATAATATTTAGGGACGGACTATTTGTGCACAGACTGAGAGCTGGCTCCCAATCCCAGCTTGGCTGCTGGCTTGCTGACCTTGGACAAGACACATCGTCTCTCTGTGACTCAGTTTCCCTGCCTCCAGAATGGGGGGTGCAGGGGCTGATGCTTAATACGGTAGCATTGGTGAAGTGCTTTGTGAATCTTGGAGAGAAATTGCCGTAGAAATGCAAAAGAATTCCCCAGTAATCATAATATTTAATGTATTTCTTTCCCTTTCCAGCTACCCCGTGGGTTGGGCTCGGGCACAGGCCTGGGGGGATACAAGTTCAGCAGTGGGGTCGGACGTAGGGCAGGCGCAGGTGCGGGGGTGGGCAGGCATAGGGTCGGGGGTGGGTACAGGTTCAGAGGTGGGGTCGGGTGCAGATGCAGGGGCGGGTGCAGGTTCGAAGGTGGGTGAAGATGCAGGGGTGGGGCGGACGCAGGTTCGAAGGGGAGTGCTGATGCGGGGTCGGGGATGGGGTCGGACGCAGGTTCGAAGGCGGGTGCTGATGTGGGGTCGGGGGTGGGGTCGGACGCAGGTTCGAAGGCAGGTGCCGAAGCGGGGTCGGGGGTGGAGTCGGGCGCAGGTTCAAAGGCTGGTGCAGATGCGGGAGTGGGCACAGGTTCAAAGGCGGGTGCCGATGTGGGGGCGGGGGTGGAGTCGGGCGCAGGTTCGAAGGAAGGTGCCGAAGCGGGGTCGGGGTGGAGTCGGGTGCAAGTTCGAAGGTGGGTGCAGATGAAGGGGCAGGCTCAGGTTTGAAGGCGGGTGCAGATACAGGGGCAGGGGTGGGGTCGAGTGCAGGTTCGAAGGCGGGTGCAGATGCAGGGGCGGGGGTGGGGTCGAGTGCAGGTTCGAAGGCGGGTGCAGATGCTGGGGCGGGGGTGGGGTCGAGTGCAGGTTCGAAGGCGGGTGCAGATGCAGGGGCGGGGGTGGGGTCGAGTGCAGGTTCGAAGGTGGGTGCAGATGCAGGGGCGGGGGTGGGGTCGAGTGCAGGTTCGAAGGCGGCTGCAGATGCAGGGGTGGGGTCGAGTGCAGGTTTGAAGGTGGGTGCAGATGCAGGGGCGGGGGTGGGGTCGAGTGCAGGTTCGAAGGTGGGTGCAGATGCAGGGGCGGGGGTGGGGTCAAGTGCAGGTTCGAAGGTGGGTGCAGATGCAGGGGCGGGGGTGGGGTCGAGTGCAGGTTCGAAGGTGGGTGCAGATGCAGAGGCGGGGGTGGGGTCGAGTGCAGGTTCGAAGGCGGGTGCAGATGCAGGGGCAGGGGTGGGGTCGAGTGCAGGTTTGAAGGCGGGTGCAGATGCAGGGGCAGGGGTGGGGTCGAGTGCAGGTTTGAAGGTGGGTGCAGGTTCGAAGGCGGGTGCAGATGCAGGGGAAGGCGGAGGTTCGGGGTTGAGCACAGGTTCAGAGGTAAGTGCAGTCGCACGGGTGGTGTCGGGCACAGGTCCAGAGTGTCCATTCTTATTTCACCTGGCCCGTCCCTCCCCAGGCGTTGGCATTACCCTTTCCTGGCAGGAACCCTGCAGAGCACCCCGGTAACTCACTCCTGTAGCCAGAACAGTCCGAAAATCTCACCCTGAGCCTTCACCTTTGCTGTTGTCATTTTTAGGCTGTCTTACATCAGGATCAAGGAGTTTGCCCTGAGTTCCCCCCCTTCGGCTGTGACCTGCTGCCCCATCTGCCAGCCACTCCCACGCTAGCAGGCAGTGGGGGCGGAAGTGGGGAGATGGAGGATGGCGGATTAACATTAATCCCCAGCTTTGCTTACTTCCAGCCGCACGAGAGCTCCAGCGGCAGCAGCCAGGGTGACGACTGACTCCTTGGAGATACCTTCGCTCCAGCCCTGCCGTCCTACCTGTCCAGGGCCAAGCAGGACTCTCCGCACCCACCTGGAGAGATGAGGATCCAGAGGCCTGCACTTAATAGCAGAAGCTGCTAGGGGTGAGCCAGTTTGGAAAAGCCTCCCCTGGACAGTTTAATGAGTGCTGTGGAAAGCAATTACCCAGAAGGAGTGCCGAACTGGAGAAAGGACAGGCCCACACTCCCGCCGGCCGCTCTAAGGCGTCTCCAAAGATCGGGAGCAGGGGCTGGTCCTGGGAGCAGCGCCCCAGCCCAGGACACGACCCAGCCGAAAGGAGGGGGTAGCATGAGTGATGGGGAATCCGGGGGCGTGACAAGCCTCTGTGACCCCATTGGAATTTGTGCCCCCTCACACTGAAGGCCAGTTTCCTGTGTTTTAGGGGTGAGGGTGTGGAGTAACAACGGGGTGTGACATGAGTCTTGGGAAGCTACCGGTGCTTGGCTGGGTGTCGGGCTCCCATGGCAAACGCCGGTTGAAATCGGAGCTGACGCCGGACATGATCAGCCCACCGTTGGGGGACTTCCGGCACACCATGCACGTGGGGCGTGGCGGGGATGTCTTCGGGGACACCTCCTTCCTCAGCAACCACGGTGGCACCGAGACGGCCAAAGCCAACAACTTCTTCGCCCGGACCCTGCGGCACGTGCGGAGGACGCCACTGAGGAACCGGGGCAGCGGGAGCAAGGCCGAAGCCTCGCCCGCCCCCCCAGACATCTCGCCCATCATCAAGAACGCCGTGTCGCTGCCACAGCTCAACGAGGGGACGTATGGGAGCAGCAGCCCGGCTGGGAAGTTCGCCTTCAAGAGCGCTCCAAACAACGTGTCCGAGACACACTATGCTTATGGTGAGTAGTCCTGTAGTGGGGGCATGGGCTTCGGAGACATCAGTGCTATTCCCGGCTGTGTCGCTGAAACCAGGGCAAGTCCCTGCCCACTCTCCTGTGCCTCAGTTTCCCCATCTGTGCAATCTCCATCTCTGGATGGACCGGCCTATTTAAGAGCTATGATCAAGGGAGTTCCTGGTCCCGGTGAATCCCAGAATGATCCTTTTCTGAGATACACCCTTAGCCCCCAGTTGTTCCTCCCCCGAACCCACTTCCCCTCAACTTAACCTGTTAACGGCCCTGCAGAGCTCAGGCCATTATGGGCGGGATATAGTTTCTCACCTCTGATCCACCAGCTCCAGTCCAGTGCTGGGGTGGTAGTAACCCAAGGTCGTTCCCATCTGATGGCCAATTGGTGGCCTGTGGGAAATGAGTCGGGAGAGGGGCAGGTCTCGAGCCACCTCCTATGAGAGAAACTTGTTCACAGACAGCAAGGGAGACTCACTGTCCCCCTGGCTGCCTCAGGGTGAAAATGGGCCACCGAGCCTGCGTGCCTCACTAGGAACGGTCCATCCAGTGTGAAGAGGAAGCACCGGGGGAAGAGGCTGAGCTGCTGGCGTTCACACAGAAGGGCTGTCTCCAGCCCCACAGCGAAGAAAGGAGTGGGGGGTGATTTAGGTGAACTTTACTGCTCCTGGGAGTAGGCAGCGGGCGATGTCCCCCCAGCCAGCCAGCTCTGGAGACACAGCCCAGTGAGAGGCAGTGGCCTAATGGTTAAAGCACTGAATTGGGAGTCAGGAGACCTGGGCTCTATTTCCTAGCTCTGCCCCTGGCCTGCTGGGTGACCTTGGGCAAGTCACTTCCCCTGTCCCGTGCCTCAGTTTCCCCATCTGTAAAATGAGGAGGATGTAAAACGCTTTATCATCTGCTGAGGAAATGCGCTGTGTAAGAGCTGGGCATTGTTACTATTTCTGGGCCTGCAGCCCCCCGCTTATCCAGTGCCCCCCCTCCATGCCCCCAATGGCTCTGCTGATGCTCCTCCCGGTTGCCCTGTTCCAGCCCTGGCTCCCTGTCCAGGCCCCTCAGTCCTGGCTATGTCTGAGCGACGCTCTGGCGGGTGCCAGGGGCTGGGTTCTTTAGCACAAAGGCCGCGTTCTCCAAACGCAGAGGCCCAGCTCAGCATTTCCCGTGGCACTAATGCTCAGGTCAGTGTGACCAGTGTGGGAGTGGCTGGGCCTGGGCCAGGGACAGGCAGCGAAGGTGGCATGGTGCAATGCTGCCACCTGCCGGTCACAGGTTATACAGCCATTCCAGTGAAAATAGTTTCCAAGGGCTGATCACCCGTCACTCTCTCAAGGTCACCCTCTCAACTCTTGGCAGAGACCAGTTCCAGCATGTGCTGTTATCTTCCAGTTTGGCTGGGCCATGGGTGTCCGGCACTGAGCAGTCCTTAAACAGCGGGACTGATTCCCATCTTCCCTAGCACCGGCAAGTCATGTTACAGTGGAATGTAACTGGTGCTAGTTTTCACTAGTACAAGCCAGACTTTCCCAATACTGAGCAGGCACTACTAGATCAGGGGTAGGCAACCTATGGCACGTGTGCCAAAGGCGGCATGCAAGCTGATTTTCAGTGGCACTCATGCTGCCCAGGTCCTGGCCACCGGTCTGGGGGGCTTTGCATTTTAATTTTAAATGCTTTTTAAACATTTTTAAAACCTTATTTACTTTACATACAACAATAGTTTAGTTATATATTATAGACATAGAAAGAGACCTTCTAAAAACGTTAAAATGTATTACTGGCACGCGAAACCTTAAATTAGAGGGAATAAATGAAGATTCGGCACAGCACTTCTGAAAGGTTGCCAACCTCTGCACTAGATGGTGAAATTGCTCCTAGGCTGTCTAGCAAAGTGATCCATATGAGAGTGATTGATCCCAATATAGCCCAGCTGACATGTGTGACTTGTCTATCCCTGGTCACATACAGTCACTAGTCCCAGTCTCCCATAGCACAGGCCAGTCCGTCCCCACCCAATGTGACAGTTGCTGCCTCCCCCTGTCTCTTGTGCAGTGCCAGAGGCTTCCCACTCACCAAAAGGCTCCTTGTCCTTTCAGGGCTGGAGTCCGGGTTCTGCACCATCCCGCGTGCCCCGCGCTCAGAGAAGGCCCGAGAGAGCTCCTTCCCCGCAGAAGCAGAGCTCCAGCGCTCGGACTCCCTGCTGTCCTTCCGCCTGGACCTTGGGCCCTCCCTTATGAGCGAGCTCCTCCAGGTCATCAGCTTCACAGAAGCCATGGACAGCAGTGACAAGAGGGAGGAAGCCAGGGCCCTGGCTGGCGGCCAGGCTGCATCGCCCCTTGCCCTGCATGGCGAGTGGGTTGAGGCCGGGGTCCCTCAGGGATCAGGGACACCCAATGCCAGGTGTATAGAGGGCGACATAGCAGAAAGCCTCTGGGGCCACTCCAGGCAGGGGACCAGCTCCCCATCGGGACACTTGGTGCATGCCAATGGAGATGCTCATACCCTAGAGCATGCTGAGGAGGGGCCTGCCTATGCTGGGAGCGGGCACCAGAGCCCTGCATGGGCCTCAGCACCCGCTGAGGAGCTGGGGTCGCTCCCGAAAGACAGTCTGTGGCAGGGGCACTGGAATGACTGCAGCATGGAGGCGGGAAAGTTCCACCGGGCTGCCCAGGTCCTGGCTCGCCACTACAGCGCGAGAGGTGCACATGGCAGCCTAGAGGAAGAGGAGGAGGGGCCCCGGGAGAGCCCGGTTGTCAGCTCGTGGCGGGCGGAGAAGGCTAGGTGGAGTCACAGCGAGGAAGAGGAGGCTGCGCTCTCAGCTGTGCGGGAGGGGGAGGCCACAGCTGGGGAGGGCCGCAGTGACTCCTTTGAGTACGCCGACGAGGAGGAAGAGGATGATGAAGTGAAGGTCTGAACAGCCACCGTCTCCTGTGGCCTTGGGATTCCCCAGCCCTCCCCGAGAGACGTCAGCTGTCCGGGGGCCAGTGCCCCTTGGGAGCTGTGAACCCCTCCTGCCGCAGAGGGTTGATGGGGATGGAGGCAGGGAAAGCAGCTCTTTGATCCGCCCAGTGCCCTGAGCAGGCCCCGCCTTCCCCAAAGGGCAGGTCATGCTAATGGGGAAATCGCAATGATCGCATGCCCCTTCCCTCTCCTCCTTTCTCTCATTCGAAATGAGGCTCCTGCTCCCTGGGAGGCTGGGCTGGTAAGGGAGGCTGGGCTGGTAAGCCCTCAGCAAGCAACGAACAGGAGCAGACAGCCAGAGAAAGCACTCCAGCCGCACAGCTCACGCCCCGCGTCCCCCTGAGCTAGAGGCCTGGGGCAGGCTTGCTTCTGAGTCGGCCATCCCAGGCTGGAGCAGCACAGCGTTCTCCCTCCTCTTCTCTCTGGGGCCTGAGCGCTCTTGGCTGTTCGTCCAGCGCACGGCTGGGCCTGAGGATTGAACCAGGTTCTGCCATGCAGCACCACACAGCACTGTCAGCGAGTGGGCTGGGCTAGTCTCACACAGCTCCTACCAGCCCTCGCCAGTTCTGTTGCCTTCAGCCAGCGGCCATACCGCTGGGCTAGCTAATTCCTGGTTCCCTCCTGCCAAGGCCTGCCCTATTAAGCCAGTTATGGGGCCTCCCTTCCCCCCTGAGGCCATTCCAAGGGCACAACAATCCCCTCCCCATGGAGCAGGCAGCAGATTGGGGAGTTCTCCACCTGAGTGGGGTGGCCCTCCTTCCTTGAGCTGGTGCAGGGCTGTGCTCAGGGAGAAAGGCAGGTGTGGCTCTTATCCTCCAGCAGTACCGTGAGCTGGAGACTCTGAGGCTGGTTCGAGAGAGCCAGCTCCTCCACTCCACAGATTTGGGGAGGAGCTCCCCCTACCCCACCCCCCAAGTTCCTGCCACACTGTCCTCGGGGAGGTATTGAGAGCAGCAATACAGGAGGCTCAATGGAGGTGGGGGTGCAGCCAGCAATGACTTGGTATCCAAATGCAGCACAGCCGGGGAAATCATGACATGGCCCTTAACCTGGGCACCAAGGAGTCCTGCCAGAGTCAGGCGTCAAAACTCATGAGATTTTTCAAAGCTGTAAGTGGTGGGTTCTTTCCATTTGCCCTCCGGTGCTGGACTGCGCCGAGGGGCTGTTTCAAGGTTTCCCCCACAACCAGGAGAGCTAGAAACTTCCTGTTGTTGTGTAATGAAAGCTGGGAGGCTCGGGCAGTAACTGGCTTTGGCAGCTGGGCCTTCAGGGGAAACACCAAATAGCGCTAGAGTTGCAACAACGTCGTTAGTGTTGGCAATGCTGCGACTCCAGTAATCAGGCAGAATAAGGTCCCGCTGCCCTTGCCCCCAGTAGACCCCCTCCATACCCCAGAGGGGACACCCCCAAACTCCAATACTCCCTTCCACCCCCTCTTAGAACAAGAACATTTTCTCTGTGCTATAGTGTTCAACCCAGGCAGTTGAAAGGGGGGCTGCTCTTAGTCTGGGCAGCTGTTCCAGAGATGGGTTCCCATTGACACTATTTAGAGGGGTCTAAACTCGCCTCCCTCCAACGCACTTCCCCTTTCTGGTGTCCTTTTGCCAGCATGGGGTAGGGGCTGCTCACTGTGATCCTTGTGTCTCTGGGCAACGCGGCCCCTTGGAAGGAGCCACTCCCCACGCTGCCCTGCATGCGGACACGTTCACACAGAGAGGGCTTTGTGCCACAGCCCGGAGCAGGAATGACTGGGGTGGTGAGGTCATTCCACTGGCCCGCACAGCATGCCCATTGTTCGCCCAGGGCCCGCGAGCCTGTGGCCGGGGGGATCCCGTGCCCACGCTCCCACTGCCCGGTCGCCCCGGGGGTCTGTGTCTGTCAGGGAGCACACGAGAGCATTATAACCAGGCTTTGACACTGGGTAGGAAGAGTCCTAGGAGCCCGTTCTGCTCCCCACACAGGCCCTGGAGCTGCCAGCTCACTGATCTCATCACACTGCAGGCAGCTGCTCAGCCTTTCACGCTCAGCCATGGGGGGAGAGAGGACTGAAGTGAGCGGGAGCTACAGGTGCCCAGCAGGGCTCTAGAGTGTAGAGTCCAGAGCCTGCAACCATTGCTACGCATCACTGCCCCCACCCTAGGAGCCAGGGTCTTTCTCAGGCTCACCCTGCTCATTCACGTTTGTCACAGAAGCTCCATACCAAAGATCCACCTCCAAGGAACATCCCAGCTGTCTCCCTTTGCAGCCTGTGCACTTATTATTGATCTTATTAAAAAAGTTTTTGATACTATTCTCTCCTCTGATGATTCTTCCCATGCCCCAGCCAGCCCCAGGCTTTCAGCCTGCAGAACAGCAGCAAATCAGTCTACTCTCTCTGCACTTTCAGACTCCAGGGAGTCATCTCCTCCCAGCACCCAGTGCCTGAACTCCCTCCCTGCATTGGTATTCTCTGCACTTCCAGTCCTGGGACTCCTGAGAAAATAGGATTTGCTACCCCATCTCAGATCACTGGACCAGCCATTCTGGTCCCTACGCTCCTGCTGTGACCTATACGTGTTGCATCAGAGGAAAGCAAAACCCCAGTAATGCTGGCCAAGGTGAGGAGATTCCATCTTCACCCCAGCAGAGATCAGTTTACACCTTGCATCTAGAGCCCTGATTATCCTGCTCATAGCCAGCCTGGCTACAAATGTTATCAACCAGCCCTAGCCCTTGAGCCTGCAGCAGTGAGTTCCACAGGCCGACAACATATGTTATGAAAGTTATTTGTTCTGCATTTTACTGAATGACCCTCAAACACTGGAGCAGAGTGGACATAGAAGGGAAGGAGCAGTGTGTGCTCCTTTAGGGGAGTCTCTCTAAATATCAGTCTCTTCCATGCTTGGCCTTTGCCAACTAAATAACCCTAACATTTGCTATCCTTATATCCTGAGCATATGCATTGCCAGACTGGATCCAACCCAAGGGCCAGGTAGCCCAGTGTCCTGTCTCTGACCGTGGCCAGCAGCAGATGCTGGAGAGGAAGGAGTAAGAACCCTGCACTAGTCAGCTATGGATGAGCTGTCCCAGTTCTTCCTCACCCCCACTTGTTAGAAGTTGGCTCTTCTCTGAAGCCACTTTAAGCCTAGTGAGGCGTGTCCCTTTGTGGGGCTTTGGGGGAGTCACATCTAATGTCTGTTTTCCCTGTGCTGGGAACCCTTGTCCTGGACAGTCAGAGGGCAAGACTGCCCCCTGCTGGTACCAAAGACTTCCTATATTTCAGCTGTGTGGGGTGGAGGGGAGTTACCCATAATGCTTCAAGCCAGTTTTTCTCCAGCGCCATTCCCCCTGTGGCATGTGAACCTCTGGAGTGAGTCACTGCAACTTTAACCAGAGCGGTTTCACCAGACATTAGGTAGTGCCAGCCCATGTGAACGACGCAAGCTGACACAGGTTTCATTAACTTGCAGTTCCAAAGCCTCCCCCTCTCTCTCACCCACACTGACTGAGATAAGATATGGGAAAGGCTGGGTAATGGATAACTTGGCTGGAATTTCCCAGCTGATAAGAGACACAGTGAGAAGAATGAAGGAGATGAGGAATATTCTTATCTCTTGCTGGATGCAAGCACTTATTAACACCTGTGCAGTTGCATCCTCAATGCTGTGCCTGGTACGGGGCGGGGGCGGGTCAAGCCACCTCTCACACCAGCTGGTGGGGAAATTCCATGTTTAGGGACAGCACCAAGTAGAGAGAATCTCCCCATGCACTGGCAGTGTTCCCCAGCCTGGAGACAGAGCATTCTGCAGGTGCAGGACATTACCATCCTCCTACATTACCATCCTCCAGGTGGGAGATAAACCCTGGGCTTTGTCTCCCACCTGGCCATCAGTTCATCCCAGCCTGCTGAAAGCGCAACCTAGCCTTGCCAAAGAATCATTTCCTTCTTTTGCACACTCAGGCTTGGGAACTCCTTTCCACTCTGTCAGTGCACCCAGGGCAGCGCCCCCTTCTGGTGCCCTGGAGACACTTTCATCCCAGCCACTGTCTCCCACTCCACTAATCACACCCATAGGTGCCTAGAGAAGACGTCCTACCAGAATAGCGGACATCCACCTCTTCCCAGCAGATGGTGAGCCCAGTTTGGGGTGTTCCCACAAGAACCTTTCCTGTATTGGGTGCTGAAAGGTCATGGCCAAAGACATCACAGGAGCCAGCACAGTTGGGACAAACTAGCCCCTCCCCTGGGGTCTTTATTAGAGCAGGGAAGCGGGGACCATCATTCTTGTTTGAAGGAGATGACTTTGAACCCGCCCTGCACACTCAGATAGGTGATCTTGTCGTAGCCATGCCGGTTGGGGAACTCCACCTCATGCCCGTCTGGCAGCTTCACCTTGAACTTGTCTCCCAGGAAGCTGACGATAAACTGCAAGAGCGGGGAGCAAGGGAAGGACAGGAATGGGGAGGGGAGTTAGCATCAAAAGCAAACAACTGGCTGGCAACAGCAAGCACCTGTCCCTACTGCCTGGGCGGAAAGGCCCTGATTCTGTTGGCCTTGGGCAAGTTGCTGGGAGCTGAGCTCACTAAATGCATTGCAGGGTTGGGTGCCAGAGGCCCAGGTCCTCAAAGGTATTTAGACACCTAACTCCCATTGAAATCAGAGCGATCAGCCTGTCTCAGGAAGTTAAAGTCTTGCCTACACCAGGAGACTGGGGGCAATGTCTCCCACACCGCTGCTAACTCTGGTTCAGCTGCAACGGTGGTGGCAACACCGGGAGCCCTAGTGTAGACAAGGCTCCTGTGCCCACCACTGGTATAACGCACTGCGTTGCTTAGGCCTGCTCTGCACTGGGCGGGACAGCACATGAAATACCAGTGGCTGCAGGAGCCTTGCCCCACTGGCTCTCCCACTGTTACCCCACCAGTGGATCTGACTTGGGTTTAGCAACAGTGGGGAAATGCCACCTCTAGCCCACAGCGCAGACAGTGCGAGGGGACAGGATGGACCTAGGACTCTTCAAAGAACAAAACTAATAACTGATCGCTGGAAATGAATCGTCTCCTTCCCGCAGGCACTCCCCAGCCCCAGCCAGCCCAGCCCGGGGAGCACTGGGCAAGGAGAAGGAACCGTTTCCAAGCCACAGAGAAACCGGGTGATCTAACTGTGCAATGCTGCTAAGAGGCAAACAAACAGCTGCCCAAGGAGAAGGGAGCAGGGAGGCCCAAGAGTCTTATTCTGCAAAGCACTAGAGGGAAGAAAATAAGGGGTGGGAGCGGGGAGAGAATGATGGAGACAGATCCGAGGGCCGGGGGAAGAGGGATCTGCTCCCTACAGCCCTCTCCCTCCCCCAGCGAAGGCGTGAGCACCTGCTGGGCAGAGGCACGGGGGGGGGCTCTCAAAGGCAGGTCACAGGCAGCAGCCTGCAGGAGGCCTCCAGCATGGGCAGGGTTAAATGACAAGAGAACAGGATCTGTGGGGACTGGGACTCTGAACAGGCTGATGAGGAGGGTTCAAGGTCACAGGAGCCAGAGATGCGGGCAGGGAGAAACAATGCCTGAAGACACCAGCCAGGAGGGGAAGAAGGGTGGCAGAGTAAGAGCTTGGCAGCTCATCCAGCCACCCCCCACCCCCGCCCTGCTTTCCCAGGAGCCGCCTCACCTTGACCTCTGAGCCCCGGGAGAACGACAGGTGCTTGTCGCGATGCTCTGACTGCCAGCAGTTGGCACATTTGGAGTTGCAAATGATGGTGGATTCATTGAAGCGAGGGTTGAAGTGCAGCCCCAGCTCACTAGAGCTCTTGCCAAGGTTAATCACAAAGCTGTGCGGTGGGAGCAGAGCAGGCATTAGAGGCTCCCCCCATGGAGCCAGCATTGCTGCTACAGGAGCCCCACCCCTTCCCAAAGGAGGGCAGTTGAATTAGTTACACCCACCTCTCCTTTTACCAATTTCATGGGGGGCAGAGGGCTCCACCCTGCCACTTTTAGGGAGAGCTGGAGCTTCCAGCCCAAGACCCACTTTCCCTGGAGGAAGGTCAGGCCTGCGGCTCAGGCACCGGCCTGGGACTCAGGAGACCTGGGCTCAGCTCCCAGCTCTGCTGCAGACACCTTGGCTGACCACATGCAAGTCGCTTTAACCTCCGTGCCTCAGTTTCCCCATCCACAGACAGGGCCAGGACATCTGCGGAGCACTCAATTACAAGGGTGGTGGGGGGCTGTATAAGTAGCAAGCCAGAGAGACAGACCTGGTACAGTCAGGGAAACTGGGGCGCTGCCCCCATCTCTGCAGCCCATGCCCCCCTTGTCTGAGACCACTCTCACACTCACTTCTCAGCATCATTGGCGACGTTGCCCTTTATCTTCAGGCTGTTCCCTGCTTTCAGATCCAGGTTCAAGATTTCAAATTTCTCCTGCGGCAGAGAGACCTGACGTCATGAGACTCCCTGGGTGACCCATGCCCATCCCCTGCCCCAAATGAAAAGGAACGAAGCTCAGCAATTCCACCTGAGCCGGGACAAAGGCCGGAAGCAGGTCCCCTGCCCTCCAGTTGTCACCTAATGGCCCTGAGCCAGGACCACCCTGGTACCCCGCACTCCTTGCTTGGCGAGGGGAAGAGGTGGGAGTGGAAACCGGAGAACTGGAAAGGTGAGGGGGAATGAACGACTGAGTGGGGGTGATGACAGCAGACACAAAGGCAGAACGTGAGAGCCTAGCAATACAGGGGAATAGCTGAGAGCAAGAAAAGGAAAGAGCTCATGGCGAGACACGGCAATCCTTACAGACATCCTCCTTGCTGGTGCTGGATAGACGCGCGGCTGGGAGCTGCTGAGGATCTGGCTCAGGTACACCTCCCGCAGGAGATCTTATAGGTCTCGGAGAGTTACACATTAACAGCTCTCTCCCAGCCATTGGGGAAGGCTGCAAATCAAAGAATTATCTGCTCCCCAACTTCCTCTAAGCAAAGAATTGACGTGTCTTGATCAATACCCTGCCCCAGCCCCATTCCCTGATAAGGGAGCAGCACTCTGCTGACTCGGGAAAGTTACTCCAGCTGCCTGACCCGGAGGGGCTTTAATCACTAAGGGACCTTGTCATGAGGGTGCACTCACCACTAGAGGCGCCTCCTCCTGGCCACTCTGGGGATTAGCACTTCCCAGGCACTGTGCCCTCCTCTAGCAGTCTTTCAACTCATCTATTTCTCTCACCCTGCAGCCCCTCTTGATCCAGGAGCTGCAGCTTCCTGTCTGTGACTTGGCCCTGCGGCCAGGCCACTATGGTCCTCCACTTCTGGGGTATCAAAGGCTTTTGGGGCAAATTGTTCGAGGCAGCCTGCTTTGCACTACCTCATTGGAGCCATTTCCCCAGTGGCTGGGGGAGCAAACCTTGCTGCCTTTCCCCCAAGCCTCTCCTACCTTGCTGGCTCTCCCCACCTCCCTGGGTTTGCCAGCCCAAACTCCCACCTCTTAGGAAGTAACTGTGGCCCCAACCATGCCTCCCTTCTTCCAGGCCGTGACTGCAGCCTACTTCCCTGCAGCCCCTTTCTGCTCCCCACTCCTGGGCTTTATACAGGCGGCTCCTGTTCCTGCCCAGCTGAGTCTCATCTAATTAATCCCTGCTCCCTGGCACCTCCTGCAGGTGCAACCTGGGGAGTTCATTGGCCCAACTGCCACCTTAACTCCTCCAAGTCTTGTGAGGGGATGGAGACCCCCATGGGTGGTGTGTATAAGAGGCCAGGGGAGGTTAAACCTCCCCAAAAAAGCTGGCCATGCATGGGGGAAATGCCACGGCAGCATAGGTCACCCCTCCGAAGGCACGCTGGCCTGCCACTGCCTTTGGACCACCAGAAGCGAAGCTCCACAGAAGTGCGGAGGAGGCCCCGCATCTGAACCATGACCCCGCCTGCACTCCACTCCACTTTTGCTCCGCCTCTTCGCCAAGGCCCCGCCCTTGCTCCGCCTCTTCTCCCAAGGCCCCGCCCTTGCTGCATCTCTTATCCCAAGGCTCCCCCCAACTGCTGCTCACTCATCTCCACCTCCTCCCCTCCATCGCTCCCCTAGGGCAGGACTCCCGTTCTGGGAAGGAGGCAGAGAAGAACAAATGGCAGTGGGCAGGCCTCGGGAGAGGGGCAGGAAAAGGTGGAGCAAGAATAGGGCTTTGGAAGAGAGAGGCCAAGCAGAGGTGGGGCCTTGTGGGCAGGGCCACAGTCCAGGTGCCGGTGCCACCTCACACTTCTAGAGAGCTCCCAGTCCCTCACACCAAAAATCACAATATTCAGGTTATTTCCAGTCCCAAAGGATCAGTCACTTACCCCAGGTCAACTGCACTTAAGATCTTATACCAAACATCACACTTCTAGCCTATAATAAACTAAATACAAATGTATTAACTAAAAAAAAGAAGTAAGGGAGTTATTGACAAGCTTAAAGCAGGTAAACACACACATGAGTTACAGTCTTAGGTTCCAACAGGTGGTAGAAGCATCTATAATAAGTAAGCTCTACATATCTTTAGGGTTAACCCAGACCATGTGCTGGGGATCTTTTGCTTATGCTTAGTAATCCTTTCCCCACAGAGTCCAAGCAGCATAAAGATACAGTTCCTCCTTGCCAGGGATTTTCATTTGCTTCCCCCAGAGTTCAAGTTGCTGGGACGAGTCCACATGCACGTCCCCTGTTCATGGCTGGAGGGGGAAACAATCAGCAAAGCATTTTGTCCTCTGATGTTCCACAATGGCTTGCTGGTTTCTATGGGCCTTCTTTTGTTGGGCAGGAGATGAGACCTCTTGTGGCAAACTAGTATTTTACAGTTGGTAATGCTGCTCTCTTGATTTAGAGTTTCAGAGCCAACTCTCTAATATCTTCGAACATGGGACACAGCTATTGTAAGTGAGATTAACACATGTAGCAACTCATAAGCATTTCATAAAGTCTAAACACTAAATATGTTTTTATGAATCTGATACCTATTTTAACACCTAGGTGACCCAGACTGGTTTCCAGCTATGCATTTGTCAGTGTTCAGTGAGGCCTACGGGACTTGCCATGAGTTGGCACCTGGTCTGTCAATGTTACAGGACCATCACCCCATCTGCTCCTTCCCACTCCCACCCCACAAAAGAGTAATATCCTAGCTGCTCTCCTTCCATGAGGGAGCATTGGCCTGGCTGATCTCTTTAGGCTCCCCTCCCCCAGTAACAGTTACAATTCAGTGGGAAACTGGGACTGTCAGATTTCATAGAGGGAAATGATCTTATCCAGGCGCAGAGGGGACGCTCCGATGTGGTCGGTGGGAAGGGATGGGGTGTCCCCAAAAAGGGGAGCAAGATCTTGGAAGACAGAAGTGACTCCAGAAATCCCACTCTGTCCTGTCACTTCAGAGAGTGGCTGCATGCAGATTCACACTACCCTTGCAAAGCAGATGGGAAGGGATGGTCTCTGCTTCTTCCACACAGAGGCTGATTAAGGTTTCGTTGCACCCTGGAGCACAGCAAGTGGCTTTTCAGCACCACAGCTGAAACATATATATACACACATAGAGAGAGCCCTTTTCGTGGTGCATTGGGGATGGGGGGAATTCATCCCTGTCATGTGCCATATAGATTCAGGGAACACCCCCAGCATAGCAGGCATCTCCAATGGGTACACTGTCAGTATAGCTAGCTCCATAACCCTGGAGCAGGGGCAGTGGTGGAGGAGCAGGAGTGGACAGGGCATTCCCGAATGCCAGCTTTTGGCAGTGGTGCAAAGGTCTACAGAGATTGTTGCAACCATAGTGTTTTCCTCCAGGGCAGATTGGCAGAGGCCCTGGAGGTTTTTCGACTTCCTCTGCAGCGTGGGGCACGGGTCACTTGCTGGTGGATTCTCTGCAGCTTAAGGTCTTCAAACCACAATTTGAAGACTTCAATAACTCGGACATAGGTTAGGGGTTTGTTATAGAAGTGGATGGGTAGGGTTCTGTGGCCTGCTTTGTGCAGGAGGTCAGACTAGATGATCACATTGGTCCCTTCTGACCCTAAAGTCTATGAGCCTATAAATGACAGCTGCCCTGACCACCACCAAAGGGCAAAAACAGCCCCCAATTAAGGGGAGGTGCATTGTCTGCCATCTTGGTCCCTGCGCCGAGCTAGGGATGAATCCCGCCATGTGTCGGCAGAGCTTGTAACTGCAGGGAGGCCTCCACTGTGTTTGATGGAGAGACTACAGGTGGATCTCTGGCTTGTCTCTGCAACATCGCATCTCCACACTGCTGACTTACATGTGAAGACTAATGCCTGGTCTACACTGAGGGAAGCAGGGAGAGAATCGATCTAACTTCAGCTATGTGAATAACGTAGCTGAAGTCGACATACTTAGACCTACTCACTGCGGTGTCTTCACTGCGGTGAGTCAACTGCTGCCACTCCCCCGTCGACTCTGCCTGCACCTCTCATGGCAGTGGAGTACAGGAGTCAACAGGAGAGTGCTTGGGGGTCAATTTATCACGTCTAGACTAGATGCGATAAATCAACCCCCCACTGGATTGATTGCTGCCCGCCAATCTGGCAGGTAGTGTAGACGTACCCTAAGATGCAGGGTGTGTAGTCTCACCTTTAGCTGGAGATCAGGCTGGTGGAGGATCAAATCTCTGGTCTCAAAAGAAGTCCCAGCACATGATAATCTCGTTCTGGTTCTTTCTGGGTTTGTGAAGATGAGTCACAGAGGAATTGCCACTGAAGGGCATCTGCAAAAGAGGAAGATGGTCTGTGCAATGAGCTGGGGGGGGGGGGGGGGGGAAGAAGGGAGGAGGGGAGCCTGTGGGGGAAAGGAGGAAACAGCTCTAAGGGAAGAGACGAGGATACCAACTGAGAGTGACCATGTCGGCCAGCACAAACCAGGCTGCAGCCCCCAGTGGTGGGGATCCAGCAACCCGAGCTGCCCATACACCTGGCTCCACCAGTGCCTGGATCAGTGTATCTCCTGGGCAGCCTCCTCCAGGCCATACCCTTTTGGATGCCTAGTGGAGGTCAATGGGCCTACCATTGGCTGCCCCCGCCCTTCCAGTGGTAGGGGGTGTGAATGCCTCCTCCCTGGACACAAAGTGTGCATGCAAACTGCACCCAAGTGCGGGTGAATCCAGCCCCACACTGTGAGAATCATGCCTGGAAGAAGGCCCCACGAATGGCAGGAAGTGTTTAACCCACTTGAGCTACAGGAAGCCTAGCCTAAGCAAATATATGCTTTGCAGCTGCAAGCATGGTCACAGCAGAGGGCACTGTGCAGCGCCATGCAGAGCCCTCGCCCCGGAATGACTAACTGTCACGAGCAGCCATACATGCCTAGCGAGGATGAGCCAGGCTTTCAACAGGATGTGAGTCTGCAATTCAGCGCCGCTGAAATGGGACAATCAGACGAGAGGAGGGGGACCTAACTGTCACATGGAGAAGCGCATGGGTGTTAATACCATACTAATGACCACAACTTACATTTATAGTCCTGTTCATCCCAAAGGGCTTTACAAACTGTACATAGGAATCACAACACTGAAAGGCAGCCACCTCTGGGATGGAACAGGGCAGCTGATTAACAATGAATGGCAGCAACAGTTCTGGACAGGAAGAGGAGAAGAATACCATTTCTAAAGAGAAAAGCAGAGAATGCATTTACTAAATTGGAATTTGACCTGGGAACTGAGACTAACATCCCTATAAGACTACCTAACCTCTAGCTTCAAGGAGATCTCTTAGGCCCTTGGGAATGCTTTCAAAATCTCAGGCCCCTTGAGGTGGAAACAGCTGCCAGTGTCACATACATGTCCCGGCTGTAGCAACCACAACCTTGAGCATGGCATTTAATAGTTTTAGGCCTGGTCTACACTACGATTTTAGGTCGACTTTAGCAGCGTTGCCTCAATTTAACCCTGCACCCGTCCACATGACGAAGCCCTTTATTCCGACTTAAAGGGCTCTTAAAATTGATTTCTTTACTCCACCTCCAACGAGGGGATTAGCGCTGAAATTGATATTGCCAGGTCGAGTTTGGGGTAGTGTGGACGCAATTGGACAGTATTGGCCTCTGGGAGCTATCCCAGAGTGCTCCATTGTGACTGCTCTGGACAGCGCTCTCAACTCAGATGCACTGGCCAGGTAGACAGGAAAAGTCCCGCGAACTTTTTAATTTCATTTCCTGTTTGGCCAGCGTTGCGAGCTGATCAGCACAGGTGACCATGCAGAGCTCATCAGCAGAGGTGACCATGGAGTCCCAGAATCACAAAAGAGCTCCAGCATGGACTGAACGGGAGGTACTGGATCTGATCGCTGTATGGGGAGACAAATAAGTGCTAGGTGAACTCCGTTCCAGTAAAAGAAATGCCAAAACATTTGAAAAAGTCTCCAAAGGCATCAAGGACAGAGGCTATAACAGGGACCAGCAGCAGTGCCGCATGAAAATTAAGGAGCTCAGGCAAGCCTACCAAAAAAAACAGAGAGGCAAACAGCTGCTCCGGGTCAGAGCCCCAAACATGCCGCTTCTATGATAAGCTAGGGGGTGCAGCAACCAGTACCCCAATCCTGTGCTTTGACTCCGTCAGGGGAGTAGGATGCAACACGGAAGTGGGTTTGGGGGACAAGGAAGATGATGATGAGGAGGTTGAAGATAGCTCACAGCAAGGAAGCGGAGAAACCGGTTGTCCGAACAGCCAGGATCGGTTTCTCACGCTGGACCTGGAGCCAGTAACCCCCAAGCCCACCCAAGGCGGGCTCCCGGCCAGACCCTGTAGGCAGAGAAGGGACCTCTGGTGAGTGTACCTTTGTAAATGTTATACATGGTTTAAAAGCAAGCATGTTTAATGATTAATTTGCCCTGGCATTCGCGGCCAGTACAGCTACTGGAAAAGTCTGTTAACGTGTCTGGGGATGGAGCGGAAATCCTCCAGGGACATCTCCATAAAGCTCTCCTGGATGTACTCCCAAAGCCTTTGCAAAAGGTTTCTGGGGAGGGCAGCCTTATTCTGTCCTCCATGGTAGGACACTTTACCATGCCAGGCCAGTAGCACGTAGTCGGGAATCATTGCAGAACAAAGCATTGCAGCATATGGTCCCAGTGTTTGCCAGCATTCAAACAACATCCGTTCTTTATCTCTCTCTGTTATCCTCAGGAGGGTGATATCATTCCTGGTCACCTGGTTGAAATAGGGTGGTTTTATTAAGCGAACATTCAGAGGTGCCCGTTCCTGCTGGGCTGTTTGCCTGTGGCTGAACAGAAATGTTTCCCACTGTTAGCCACGCAGGGGGGGAAGGGTGAAGCCATCAAAATGTGATCTTGTAACAAAAGCACATGTGCTATGTAATGTTAACAGCAAGGTTTACCGTGAAAGAGTGTACCCATTGTTCTATAAAAGGTGTCTTTAACTATCACTCTCCCTTTTTTTCCCCTCCACCGGCTGCATATGTTCCTCCTTCCCAGAGGCTAGCGAAGATTAGAAGGTGAAAAAAATGCACTCGGGATGAAATGTTCTCTGAGCTCATGCAGTCCTCTCACACTGACAGAGCACAGCAGAATGCATGGAGGCAGATACTGTCAGAGTGCAGGAAAGCACAATATGAATGCAAGGACAGGTGGCGGCCTGAAGAGAGTAAGTGGCGGGCTGAAGATGATAGGTAGCGTCAGCTTGCTGACAGAAGGCAGGAGTCAATGCTCAGGCTGCTGGAGGATCAAACTCATATGCTCCAGCATATGGTTGAGCTGCAGGAAAGGCAGCAGGAGCATAGAACACTGCTACAGCCCCTGTGTAACCAACCGCCCTCCTCCCCAAGTTCCATAGCCTCCTCACCCATGTGAAAGTAGAATTAATTATATTGTAAAAATAAGAATGGATTAAAGAAATGTTGTATGTACCTGTAAGCAGAAATAAGAAATGTTGAAATACAGGTGCCAGGAAAAGAAACATTAGGCATAAACAATGGTGCTAATGGCGAAACATTAACAGAAGATCGGTAATAGTTAGTAAGGAAATAAGATATGCATGCCTAGCCCAGGTAAATTTATCAGATTCTGCTTCCTTTGTTATCTTGCTAAGTGCTCGCCCTTTTATCTGTATAAATAAGATAGTTTGTGTCTTGCATGGTGCTCACATTATCTGGGTGTTATTAACAGAGCGCTGTGCTAATAAAACAGAGTGGACTGACAAACTGAGTCCTGAATCTAACTTTGACACCCAGATGCCCAAGAACACGGTGGGGGGGACCTTCGGCCACCCAGCCACTCCACCCCAGAGGATTCCCCAAGCAACAGAAGGCTGGCATTCAATAAGTTTTTAAGTTTTAAAGTGCAGTGTGGCCTTGTCCTTCCCTCCTCCCCCACCCCTCCTGGTCTACCTTGGCAGTTATCCCTCTATTTGTGTGACGAATTAATAAAGAATGCACGAATGTGAAGCAACAATGACTTTATTGCCTCTGCAAGCGATGATCGAAGGGGGGAGGGGAAGGTGGTTAGCTTACAGGGAAGTAGAGTGAACCGGGGGCAGGAGGGGTGTCATCAAGGAGAAACAAACAGAACTTTCACACCGTAGCTTGGACAGTCATGAAACTGGCTTTCAAAGCTTCTCTGATGCACACTGTGCCCTCCTGTACTCTAACTGCCCTGGTGTCTGGCTGCGTATAATCAGCAGCCAGGTGATTTGCCTCAACCTCCCACCCCGCCATAAACGTCTTCCCCTTACTCTTACAGATACTGTGGAGCGCACAGCAAGCAGTAATAACTATGGGAATATTGGTTTCGCTGAGGTCTATCCCAGTCAGTAAACTGCACCAGCTCGCTTTTAAACGTCCAAATGCACATTCTACCACCATTCTGCACTTGCTCAACCTATAATTGAACAGCTCCTGACTACTGTCCAGGCTGCCTGTGTATGGCTTCATGAGCCATGGCATTAAGGGGTAGGCTGTGTCCCCAAGGATAACTATAGGCATTTCAACATCCCCAACGGTTATTTTCTGGTCTGGGAAGAAAGTTCCTTGCTGCAGCTTTTGAAACAGACCAGAGTTCCTGAAGATGCGAGCGTCATGTACCTTTCCCGGCCATCCCACCTTGATGTTGGTGAAAGGTCCCTTGTGATCCACCAGTGCTTGCAGCACCATGGAAAAGTACTCACCATGGAAAAGTTTCAGTTTATGTACTTGCTGGCTTGGTGCTCCGGTGCCAAGATAGGGATACGGGTTCCGTCTATTGCCCCACCACAGTTAGGGAATCCCATTGCAGCAAAGCCATCCACTATGACCTGCACATTTCTCAGAGTCACTACCCTTGACATTAGCAGCTCTTTGATTGCTTTGGCTACTTGGATCACAGCAGCCCCCACAGTAGATTTGCCCACTCCAAATTGATGCCCGACTGACTGGTAGCTGTCTGGCATTGCAAGCTTCCACAGGGCTATCGCCACTCACTTCTCAACTGTAAAGGCTGCTCTCATCTTGGTATTCTGGTGCTTCAGAGCAGGGGAAAGTCAGTCACAAAGTTTCATGAAAGTGCCCTTATGCATGCGAAAGTTTCGCAGCCGATGGGACCAGGCAGCGCGGTAAGGGAGCAGGGAGAGGGTGCTGGAAGAGAGCAGGGGAGTTTGGAGGGTGTTGGGGGGGGGTGGATAGGGGTCGGGGTGGTCAGAGGGCAGGGAACAGGGAGATTGAATGGGGGCAAGGGTCCGGGGGGGGGAGTCAGGAAGGAACAGGGGTTGGATGGGGCAGTCGGGGACAGAGAGAAGGGGTGGTTGGATGGGGCAGGAGTCCCAGGGGAGCATCAGGCATGAGAGGAGGGGTTGAATGGGGCGGCAAGGGGCAGTCAGGGGATAGGGAAGGGGGGTGGATGGGGCATGGGTCCATGTGGGGGGGGTGTCAAGAACTTTAGGTGGGGTTAACATGCATCCACATACATTACGCAATGTATGTAATATATAATTTTGTTATTATTTATATAGTTATGGAAAGTAAATAATACATGGAAGAAATGAAAGGGGTTTTTTTACGTGTTGGTTTTTTTTTTACGTAACCCTGCCGGGGCCCCGTCGAAAATGTTCGACTTGGGCCCCACACTTCCTAAAGCTGGCCCTGACTGCCAGCCCATCCCTTTCATTCCCAGTGGCCCTGCTGCTGAGGTGGTACAAGGCCTCTCCAGGGACCGGGGGCAGTGGCATGCACGTTGCAAGGTTGGAGGAAAGAGCTGCAGGTGTTCGTCAGCCCCATCCGTGGCCCCACGAAGTCATGAGGCCTCCTCGTCAACCTCCTCCTGGCCCTGGCCAAACTCTCCATCTACACTACCAGGAGGAGGATGATAGACGCGAGGGTGCTCTGCGACTGTGGGGCCTATTTCCGTTCCTCCCTAGTTTCATGCATTCGGGCAGAGTCCCACTGGGCAGCAACTGCTGGCTCCCTCGACACCTTTGAGGAGCAGTGGGTGCTGTCCCAGGTTCTCTGCTCAGTGTCCCCATCCGCTACTCGTTTTTAACCTATGACCTTAACCTCACTCCCTGTTTTTCTCATTTGTTGTCCCCTGTACTCATTTGGTCCCTGGGTCCAGTGGTCCCTCCCACTAGGCTGAGGGAGGGGCCTTTAGAAGTGGGCGGGTGCACTTCCCAGGTTTTCCAATAAGACTAGCACCGGGTAGGTTCTCAACAAGGCCCCTCCCAAGGGCCTGGTAAGAGGAATGCTTGTCCTCAGGCCTTCCCACTGGCAAAGGGGAGGATGCACAGGTTGCTCGCTGGCTCTCCAGCTCTGCCTCAGCCACTCAGGCAGGATACGACACTGCTAGGCAAAGGGAGGGGAGAAGAAACCTATTCACAGTGCTCTGGGAGGAGGGAAAGCATCACGAGACCCTGCACTTCCCCAGCACCTTTCATCAGCTCTCTGTACAAAAGTAAAGGCGCTGTCACCGCAGCCCTGGTGGAAGGGAAATATTAGCCTCCTCTTGAGCAGATGGGGAAACTGAGGCACGTGACAACATGAGGCCTACAGTTTGAAAAGTATCCAGGGATTTTGGGTGCTCCACTTGAGACACACCAGGCCAGATTTTCCAAAGAGCTCAGCTCCCAGCATATCCCATGTGCTGAGCAGTCTGTTTTTGCAAATCTGCCCTAGGATCCTAAATGGGAGCTGAACTCTTTTGAAAATCTGGTCCAGACAAACTTGCGTTCAGAGTAGCTGACCACTCCCAACTCCAGTTGAGGCCAACAGGAAGTGGAGATGCTCAGTGCCTCTGAAGATCAGTCCCTTGGTGTCTCAAACTGGGCCTCCAAAAACAGAGGCATTCACAGTTAGTGGCTACTCTTCAAAACTGAGGCCAGGGTCTCACAGTCCCACTGACTTTGAGGGGAGTGTCTCCCGTAGCAAGGACTGCGTAAGGCTACACGACTGAGCTCAATGCAGTAAAAACACACCTGCAATTTCTGCTTGCTGACGACATTGCTGAGGGGACTGTGGCTTGAAGCTCGCCCTAGCGTCCGACCATCTCCACATCCTTCACACTCACCCGAAACGTGATGGTGGTGACAAATAAATCACTGCACACACATTACATCCAGCCAGATGAGACCAATGCTGATAGCACATTATCAGTGACTGTGGCTATTCATCACACTGGGACAGCAATGATCCAAGGCAGCCTGGTCAAATCTGAAGTCTCACAGAAATCCCTAAGACAGGCAGAAAGTGTCTGTCTGAGTCACACATGTGACAGAAATGCCAAGGATGGCTCATCAACTGGAAAAAAAAGGAGAAGCTTCTGAAGTTCAAACAACACGTTGAGAGAAGCCACAAGAATTCGTAGCTCATGAGCTACCAAGAGGGAGAGCAAACAATGTCTGTTCCCTGGTCATCAAATCACCAAAGTCCAAGGGGGTGGATCCTGCAAGGTGCTGGGAGCATGCAGGAAAAAGCCAAGCATCCTTAATTTCCACCAGCTTTAACAGGGTCTGAAGGCACTCAGCGCCTGGCAGGATCCGGGCCTAAATGATGGCTTAGAGAGGATGTCAAGTTGAAACCATATGTTGCTATGAAATTAACTAGAACAAACTCCCTTTGATTGCCTACAGCAGGGGTAGGCAACCTATGGCATGGGTGCCGAAGGCGGTACACGAGCTGATTTTCATCGGCACTCAGACTGCCTAGGTCCTGGCTACCGGTCCAGGGGGGCTCTGCATTTTAATTTAATTTTAAATGAAGCTTGTTAAACATATAAAAAACTTTATTTACTTTACATACAACAGTTTAGTTATATATTATAGACTTATAGAAAGAGACCTTCTAAAAACGTTAAAATGTATGACTGGCACGCGAAACCTTAAATTAGAGTGAATAAATGAAGACTCAGCACACCACTTCTGAAAGGCTGCCGACCCCTGGCCTACAGAATGAAACGGCAAAACCAAACCAGATGGAAACTGAAAATAAAAGCCTGCTAGAAAAGGGAACAGAAATCCCCAAATAACTGAATTGAGTGCTGGGAAATAGGCCTCTAAAAAGGGGAACCTCAGATAGCCAAAAGAGAACTAAGAGAAGCCCACGTTGATGCAATGAGTGTGCTGCCAAGAGAAACGCCAAAAATAAATGAAGCTATTGGGAAGAGATCTGAACCTGAACTGCAAACGCCAGGGGAGAACTAAGGGCTTGGCTACAAACAGCTGTAGCACTTCAGTGTAGCCACTACTATGCTAACAGCAGGGATTCTCCCATTGGCATAGGTAATCCACCTCCCCGAGAGGCAGTAGCTAGGTCGATGGAAGAACTCTTGCATTGACCTAGCGCTGTGTATACCGGGACTTAGGTTGGCTTAACAGCACTGCTCAGAGAGGTGGATTTTTCACACCCCGACCGACATAGTTAACCCAACCTAATTTTCTAGTGCAGACCAGACCTCAGACGACAACCATATAGTTATCCTGGGTCGGAGGGGGATCTTGAGAGCATATGACAGATTGCATTCATTACATCCTTCCTGCTCCCCAAGGAAGGACAGGTGACAGCAACTCCCAGTGTACTCCACAAGGGTTTCCACCAGAGCAGGGCAGCTTTCAAATACACCAGCAGTCAGCTGGGCCAGGAAACTACCTAACTGTTCTGACACGAGCCCCTGGCTCTTCAGGCAGAGCTGCCCCACGCCAGCCTCCCTACAGCAGAGGGATTGGGGCTGCTTTGGCCTGCCACAATTCCCCCCTTCAGTGGACTTGCTGCCCTATGTGTTACACTTGCGGGAGCCGCTCTGTGGCCCTGGCTGAATCCGGCCTGCCCCCAGGTTTCTTGGGAGAGACAAGCTCCCACAAGCGATCTGTTCCTTCTATTGGATTCAGATTGCTGGCTGGGAAACACTCGTTCCCACAAGAGGGAAAGAGTAATACAAGTTAAATGCCTGAATGCAGATCAGGCCAGACAAGTTTTATCAAGTACCAGGCTGAACAAGCCAAAACATATTGCCATCTACCCAGGAACAAACAAACTCGCCCAGCCAGGAGATCTGATAAAAGCAGTGGGACAGATGGCAACACTAACTGCAAGACAGTACCCGTCAGTGCAGAGATAGCCTTATCTCCTCAGCTGCCAAGATGGGAGACGCATCCCCAGCTACTACGCAACAGCAGTGCAAGGCCTGTGGAGGCCTGTTGTCTGTTCCTGAGCCTGAATGTAGCACCTAAGCACAGCACAATTTCTAAGGGGTGTGTCTATGACTCACTGCATCTCGTTAAAACAAGGGAGTGAATAGTCACAGAACAGCTCCATGGTACCATCTCCCCGTGGATCAGGGACCAGAAGTTACTAGAACACAGTGCCATCTAATCTGGACACCGAGCTAAATGACATCAGTTTACCCAGCTGCAGTACCAGAGAACAGTGGCTACAATAGATTGAAACAGCAGAGGGAGCTCTTGCTGCATCAGCCAAAGGGCAGGGGGGAAGGAGTGGCTGTGCCGGGGAGAGGAGGTGGGAGCCCCTCTGTTTTTAGCAAGGGAGGGGGCTGTGCTGCTCCACTGGCACGCCCCTTATTTTAACCCCTGCCCTAGCACCACCAAGGAAAGGCCCCAGTGGGCAGAAACAAAGCACAAGCAGCAGGGCCTGTTGGGAAAGGAATAAATAGCCCCTGGGCTACTCAGATTGTAAGCTCATTGGGGTAGGGACCATCTCTTTGTGCGCTGGCAGTGGGATTCTGGTCCAGGGCTGGGCACCTCGGTGATACAGAAAACAAATCAGAACAGGAAGTGTACAGGCTGAAACGATTGCTAGGCTGTGTCAGCATTGCCCGAAGTACAGTATGGTGTCATGGAGATTTTGTGACGTGAGGGTTTAATGGACGCAGGGACCATGTTCGTACAGCACCTTGCACAATGGCTAGGAGTGGGGCTGTTAGGCACTATGGCAATAAAAATAAATAATAATATTAATCATGGGCCAGATCCTCATCGACTGTGAACCAGTGTGGTTCCACCGACAGCAGCAGAGTTATGGTACTTTACTCCAGCTGCGGATCTGGCCCCATGTTTGTGTCTAGGGAGGATTTACAGTTTGTCATCCTCTTGGGGGTCCCCCAGCTTTAGGTGTCACCTGAGATATAAACCAACAGATTCCATCACTCTCAAGGCCATGCTCAACTCACGGGGGGCACCCCACTATTCGTGGTGTCTTAGGGCTTAAGGCCAGACGGGACCACCAGTCATCTAGTGCAACCTCCGGTAAATCACAGACCACCACCACCACCACCCACACACTAGACCCAACCATTATTCCCCTATCCTCACTCACACAGAGTGACCCTTCTGGGGGATTGCCAGGGCAAGTGGGAACAGACACTCCCATGTCACAGCTTACAGGGGAGGAGCTGAAGGCATGGCAGCTTGCTTGCTGGGAAATACAAAAGGCTTCTAGTTCCGATTGGGCTGGCTGCCAGCGAGCCTCCACAGCAAACACCATGCACATGGGCACACAAACGACAGTCGCCCCAGAAGGCCTCCACAGGGGAGTCACTCAAAGTCCTGCCTGGGGGGTGGAGGGGTCTAGGATTAATATGGCCCACAACAGTTCTCCAAAGCAGGAAGCTCGGGGCCACCGAACCCCACCTGGAGAGAAGTGTGCACTTGTGCAGGTACATTTCAGGTCTCTCCTCCTTTAAGGCTTCTCTGCCTTTTGTACCCTCCACCCAGCTCTCTTGCATCTCCCAGCCCCACCCTGCTGTCTCTTAGCAGCAGGCAGCCAGGGCTGAAGCTGACAGCATGTGGCAAATGGCAGGGGGTGAGGCTCTAGCACAGCCAGGATAGACAGTGCTGACACCAGTGGAACAGGCTCCTCCAGCTGCTTCCCACTCCTGACTTAGGCCAGGACTGAAGTTTTTCAGGGAGCTTCGGGCAGGATAGCAGGTCTGGGATTTTCAGCTGGGGCCAAGGACTGCCAGTCAAACTCAAACTAGACCGATGCACAGCTCAGACCGTATTCGAGCAATGGGGCATTTAGAGGCGGTAACTCCTAGGACCTCCCTTAGCTCCATGTTAAAGCCAGACTGCATAGGTCTGACTCTTTGAGCTTCCCAGACCAAGCATCCCCAAGAACAACTCTGCTATTTCACACTCGATTGCCACCGCGACCTATAGAGGTATTGACCATCCAGACCTGGTGATCCACCGTGCTTGGTTTTCTTAGGCTGCTCCGTAACTTCCACCTCGGAGGCTGTACTCTGTGCTAGGGCCAGACTTTGCTCATGGAATATGCTTTTGCAGTAAGAGTTCCCCACCATCATCCTTTATGGTAAAACTAGATAGCAATAAATCAAAGAAATGTATTTAACCTATCTTCTACTTCCCCCGCTCCCTCCCTCCCCTCTCTGGCAGTGGCAGGGATGGAAGTCATGACTCACGCCATCTGGTTTCTAACAGAGAGTCCATTTACCTTTTCAATAGCCTCTTTCTGCCTTTATCATTTGAGTGGGCTGTTCACCAGCAGGGCATGTGTCCCATCCTGGGCCTCCAATCCTGAAGGCTGCTCCGTGCTTCAGCGACTTCAGTGAGGCTCCCCCAGCCAGATGCAGGCCCGGCTTTGTACACAGGATTTCCACTCTTAAAAGTGGCTCACTTAGCCCTAATGAACTCCCGCGCTTAGCCGCTTAACCTGACAGAGTTTTACTCTCCCCTTTTCATTTCCGGTTTAGAGGAACACAACCCATCCCGGCTCCTCAGTCTCCAGGCCGAGTCTGATCTGGGCTTTCAACAAGTCTCCTTGCTGTACTCTTCAGCCTGTTACTGGGTATCTTCATCGTCATGTTAAAGTCTTCCACCCTTCGTAAAGCTCACTAACTCCTACCCCTCCGCGAGAGCAAATTCAATTGTCCTCTTTCCCACTGTATGCATCATCTTCTCCTAGCATCCGTGGCTGAGAGGCAGGCAGAAAGAGGGAAACTGCCAGGGGACCCCTTGGATGGATGATTCAGCAGGAGAGGGGGAGAACAGATGCTGATGTTCATCTCCAAATGCCCATAACATTCACTTCCTCTGCTTCCCTGTCTCTCTGACCCATCTGCTACTAGGAAACTACTCTGAAAAGGTTTTCAATCCAGAGATCTGAAAGCACTTTACGAAAGGCAGAAAGTGTAATTATCCCATCTAGGCACAGAGAGGGGAAATGCCTTGCCCAAAGTCACCCAGCAGGACAGTGGCAGCTCCTGATTCCCAGTCCAGTTCCCTAGCGCCTCGGCAGACTCACGCTAGCATGGCTGCAGCATGGTTGCCCTAATCACAAGGGACTCATCATCCTACAGTAAAAAGAAACCTGCTGCATTAAGAATTTACAGTGTGGAAGAAAAGGGACTGGACAGCTCGTGAACATGCTCCTTATTGCACATCGGTCCCCTAGGAACTGCCGACAGAAATTCCTATTAGACTAACGAGGAAAAGTCCGAAACTTTCAACTCTGTCGCTGGCTCTTAAATAGCAACATTCCATGGGGAAAAGCATTGAAAACTCTTCCAGAGGTGAGGGACAGACGAGGTCAGGGAATAGCGAGGCTTCAAATCAGAAGACTGTGTAAGACGCATGGACAGAGGTGATGTCAGGAGAGGAGATGCTGGCTCTGTTGCAAGGGAAAGTAGCAATTCAGCCAAAGATCCAGCAACTGTCTGCTGCAGTCAGCTAAAGGAGGCACATGGGAAGAGAACAAAGGCACTGCAGTACAGAGTCTGCAAAAGTGAGCAGTACAGCATAACGCATCCCGGATCAAGGAGCAACCTAGCTGGGGAAACAGAAACCACCCTTGCAGGTTACATCTGAAGATCTAGCAGCACCCAGTATGGTGAAATGCTCGGTAAGAGGTGTCAGAAGATGGCGACAAGCAATACTGCTTGGATCGTACATAGGCAATTATTCAAAACCAAACAAGCCTGTGGTGGAGCTGGGGGAGAGGAAGGACTGATGTGTTCCAGGGGAGATGCACAGATAAACACAGCTGAGCCCTGGCTGCTAGAACTTTCTTCCACATGATCTTTGGAGTCAGCTGAGGAAATCCCAGATGCAAACAGTCTCTTTCTTTCTGATTACTGTGCATGTAATTCTGTGTGTCTGTGATTCAAGTGCACAACTTAATAGATCTTTTGAAACTGACGAATATTCAATAGCCTTTCTCCTGCCCTCTGCTGGATGGAAAGCCTCAGAGCTGCTCAAACGTGTGCGCACACCTCCCTCTCAGTCCTAACTCTGAAGTATATTCTCTGTTATTACTAGTGCACAAACAATGAAGTACTCCAGTTTGCGTGTGGTGACATCCCCAGCTAGCAACAAGCCCAGCAGCGGCTCCAGGGACCAGCGCTCCAAGCGCATGCCTGGGGCTGCAAGCTGCAGGGTGCGCCCTGCTGATCCCTGCAACCGCAGCAGTCAGGCAGCCTTTGGCGGCTTGCCTGCGGGAGGTCCACCGGTCCCGTGGATTCAGTGGCAATTCGGTGGCAGGTACGCCGAAGCCACAGGACTGGCGAACCTCCCGCAGGCAATCCACCGAAGCAGTGAGACCGGGGACCTCCCGCAGGCACGCCGCCAAAGGCTGCCTGCCTGCCGTGCTTGGGGCGGCAAAACAGCTAGAGCTGCCCCTGTACAAGCCAATACATCATAATACTAGTATGTAAGAGGGAATGTTTTCTAGGTTGGAGTTAGTAATAATATGGAGCTTTTCAGCTCATCATCAGTTCAAATCTGGTCCAGGAAAGTGTTGGCTGAGAGGCATGGCCGTCCTAACTACCTGTGTACAGTGAGGTCACGTTTTCAACCCAGAGGACAATGTCGTACATGACATAAACCACCACTGTAAGCACAGCGCAAATGAGCTCCCAGCTGCAAACCAAAGCTCTCTTAATTTTACTGAAGCCCATTGATGGGGATGGCATCAGTGTGACATGGAATGGATTCAAACGGGTATGGAGGAAAGACCCTGTGTTAGGTTTGCGGGAAGGAACAGAAGGTGTTCAGTAGCAGGCCACACATATTGGTGCTGTGTCTGGGTTCATCCAGCATCTTCAGTGGTGATCCAGAAGGCCCAGACAGTGTTCTAATTCAATTTGCATATGCCACTAAATTGGGAGGAGCTGCAAACCCTAGGGAGGACAGAAAAAGAACACAAAGGGACCCAGAATGACAAGAAATAGGAGCTGAAGTTCAGTGATCCAATCAGGACAATGCAACTGACAATGTCTGGTGTGGGGAAGGGAGACAATCTAAACTGGTATTTAATGGGAGACACTTGAGAAAAGCAGTAATGCTAAATGCTAAAGCTAGACACAATCAATAGCTTATTAGATATGGGCTTGAACTGATGTGGTGCCCACACCAAGTGTGTCAGTAAATTTGAGCTGCAGACACAGAAGCATCACCTCATGGAGCAGGAAGGATACACCCTTTCTATAAAGCTCCAATGTGACTGTACCTAGTGTGACGTTATGAGACACCTAGAATACCAGGTTCTACTCTGGGTACCATGATGATGTTAAAGATTCTCAGAAATGCAACAAGAGGCATAAGGGGTCAAAAAGACTGACTCATAAGGAAAGATTACACTAGCTAATGTATCATGTACTGGAACCCAGTTGGGGGAGGATATGGCAGCTGTCACGTATCTGTGAAGGGCACAATAAGGGAGAAAGGGAAATGGCCAGACATGGTACAATGGAGTAATGGGATAAAAGTAAGAAAAGAAATATGAAGTTTGAACACCAGGAAATACTTCCCAACAATAAGGCAGATCAGTCTCTTTCATGGCCAGAGTCATTTAAGATCAGCCTGACAGACTGTGAGAGAACACACGTTGGACAGTGCGGTGAGACACACTAGATGTGACCTAATAGGTCATTTCCCTCTTTTACACCCATGGGCCCAACTCTATAGGCACTTACACGTGAATAACTCTACCCAGCTGTAATCTCATACACGAGTTCCGTGGGAGCCTGCGGGATTGGATTTCTATGACTGAATGGACCCCGTGGGATTACTGGATCCTTCTTAGTGCTACAGGTGGTCCTTCAAGTCAAGACATGCTGGTGGGCAGAGCTGATGCTTGGAGTGCCCCAGCCCATACTGTGCAGTATCCATTCTACAAATAAGCAGAGGTCTTTAGTTTCCAAAGTTGTCAAGTTGGCACCTTTCGCCGGCATTACATTTTTTTAAAAAGGCACTGTGTAGAGAACACATAATGTTCCCTCCAAGACCACTAGAGCACAGAAAATACAACCAGCGCTTACTAAGTGTCATTATTAGAGCCAGACTGGATTATTGAAGCAGTAAGGAGAGAGGACACATTGAATTTAATTTTTTTTCCCAGGATTTTTTCCAGCAGCTGTTCAAACAAGGAGGAAAAGTACGTTCCAAATTAAAAGAGAAAGGAACGCGATTTAACCATGTATCGAGCCACTTTAAAGTAAGCCAGGACGGGAAGCAGCTCACATTCTGGTTTTTATATTTTTAAACCTTCATTTCCTATAACGAGCTCTCACTCTTTCCAATAAACTAAATGCAAGAGCACTGCAGTAAGATTGAAGTCAAAGGGAAAGGGAAACCATCCACTTAAAAAACTGTCTGAAAATCTTATACTTAATATTGTTACAAATAATTTTTGTTAAGGGTAAAGGGAAGGAGAAAAGAATTTCTCCCTCATTCTGTTTCTTTTACACATTTGGCAGCACTTTGTGGGCAGCCAGTTTCAGTTTTCCCTCTCTATTTTTCAATCAGTTGTGGATTTAACTTACTTGTGTGTCTCCACAGCAACAGAAGAAAAATACTGAAATAGGAAAATGTCCTCAGAAAGCCAGTTTCTAGGGGAACTCGGGCAAATTTAGTAGCTGAAATTACTGCTGACTCATTTTAAGTTGATTAGATTTCAGGTCAGTATCCCTTGAAGGTTCCAGCAACATCTGTGACTCAGCCCCTTGCACATACATTACAGTAGATGTCATTTTACAGCCCTGCAGAAGGTGTGAACTTTAATATCTTAATATACAGGCTCTGTGTGGCCAAGTTGGCATTGCTGCTGGAGCGTATACTTTAAATAAATCAGAGGAAGGAAATGCTAAAGTTGCACCTGCATCATTTCTGATCTGTGCAATAACACAGAATGTTACTGAGCCCAAGGGGGGGGGGTGCATTAGCTATAAGTGGTTCAACTGGCGGCCTATGGTCCAAATCCAGCCCATGGGATGATTCTGTCCAGCCCCACACGATTTTCCTCTACAAGATGGGATCCTTCATGCAGCATGACCTCACACACACACTGTACTGCATGATCATGCTGTATGGAGGACACCATTTTGTAAACCAAAATGGCATCCTCTGCAAAGTGTGACCTCACAGGTCAAGCCATAGGGAGAATGCCATTTTGCTTCTGTATGTTGCCTGTGGAAGTGCTACACAGCTACACCTGCGGCACACACCACTGAAAAGATTAGCTCATCAGCAACCAGAGATATTGAGAACAAATGTTGGAATTTTCCTACAGGATCAAACATGATGTCAAACCACACCAATATCCTGTCTCTAAAATTTCTACCAGAATTCTTCTTAATAAGGCAGTGAAAAAAGGAGAACCAGCTGTCAATTTATTTAGATTTAAGCAAGAGGCCATTGAAGAAGCAAAGCAGTCATGGTGTAAGGCGTAAAATATAGTCCTGGTTAAAAAACTGGCTAAAAGCCAGAAAGCAAGAATTAGGATTAAATGATCAGTTTTCATCATGGCAGAAGGTTAACTATGAGGGCACCTCAAGATTCTGTACTAGGTCCTTTATTGTTTAACATATTTATTGGTCTAGAAAGAGGGTGAGTAGTGAGGTTGCAACACTGGCAGTTGACAGTTATTTCGGTTAGTCAGGATCAGAGAGCCCTAACCAAACTAGATGAATGAGCAAACAAACTCTGGTGTTAAAAGGCGCACATTGCAGGGGAAATACACCTCACAAGGTTTGAAATTCACTTATCAACCCATGAAAGGGACTGGCCATTATCACAGACAACTCAATGAAAACTTCTGCCCAATGCACAACTGTGGTCAAAAACAGCTAACAGGGTTAATAAGGAATGGGATGGAAAGTGCTACCAAAAATCATTATGATGCCTTTATATAAGTCAACCTCACCTTAAATGGTGCATGCAGTGCTGGTCACCTTATGTCACAAAGGATAGTGCAAAGCTGGAAAGGTTTCAGAGAAGAGCAATGAGAATGATCAAACGCCTGGACAAATTCCATATAAAGAGAATGTAAACCTTGAGGATGTTCTCCTTAGAAAGGAGATGTGACAGAAGTATATCAAATAATGAATGGTATAGCAAAGGTGGTTTGGATTGAAAGCTTCTATCATCCCTGTCTTATAACACAACAAGGGGCCACTCACTGAAATTAAAATGTGGGACGTTCAAATGGAAAAGACAAATACTTATTTTCTTTTTCAAATCCAGAGAACCATAGCCTGTGGAACTCACTGCCACATTGCATCACTGAGCTCCAACAACATCATATGAGTCAAGGAGGGGGAGGATATTTATAAGGAGACCAGGGTCATCCTGGTGAAGATGTGAGGCTCTTCCCTGCAGGCAGTAATAGGGCCCCTACCCCCACAACAGCCACACACAAGCTAGACCCCCAAAGCACAAGAATGTGCAGGCCCATCAGCGCCTTGTTTCAGCGTTAGCACTGGCCAACCCCAGCGCTTGACTCGGATCCACCTTGTGGCGGGTAGTTCCGCAGGCTGGCGCTTCGGGGGGGGGGGGAGGGGCGCAGTTACCTTTCACCAGCTCGGAATCCCCCAAGAGCCGCCACCCCCACGCCCGGCCCAGACAGCTGGGAGGTTCCATTCCCCGACGGGGTTGGGGAGGACGGTACCAAGGGCACCCACAGCGCTACAGCACCACCCCCTATCCCCAAACGCCCTTTGAAAGGACACGCGCCCCAAAGGCGGAAGTTCCCCTTCTTCTCCGGTTTCTCGCCACCGGAAATACCCTTCCCGCCCCAATCACAGGCAGCCACCCACCGGGACAAAGGCTCTCCCGGAAGTTGGCTCTATGGCGCGGCCCTGTTCTCGACGCTCTAGCGCTGCCTCATGGTCTCTATAGCACCTACGCAATGGCTTCTAGACAGTTCTTCCGCTTCGTCTCGTCTGTTGGCCCGTGGCGCGGCGGACGTGTCCCGTCCTGACCTCTATGGTTTTCGGCGCTGACGCGCTAGGGGAGGTGGCGCTCTAGCGGAAGGCTGAGCGGCTTTAGTGATTCCCGAGACGCTCTATCCGGACATGGGGAGCTCTATGGTCTCCATAGCGGCGCTCTAGACGGTTCTCCCCGATCTCGATGGCTCCGCGCCGCCGGGCCGGGAAAGCGGAAGGGACGTTGCCCTTTTAAGCCAAGGGGCGGCAGGGGCCGCACGAGCCGCCATGGAGCCGGACACGCTGGAGTCGTGGATCAGTGAGTGGGGCTGGGGGGCAACGGGGCCCTCCGCGCGCGGACACCCGCGGCCCTGCCGCCCGGGGATCCGGATCAACCCCCCTCGTCAGCGCCAGTGTGATCCGGATCAACCCCCCTCACTGTCCCTCCGTCAGCGCCAGTGTGATCCGGATCAACCCCGCTCACTGTCCCTCCGTCAGCGCCAGTGTGATCCGGATCAACCCCGCTCACTGTCCCTCCGTCAGCGCCAGTGTGATCCGGATCAACCCCCCTCACTGTCCCTCCGTCAGCGCCAGTGTGATCCGGATCAACCCCCCTCACTGTCCCTCCGTCAGCGCCAGTGTGATCCAGATCAACCTCCCTCACTGTCTGTCCGTCCGTCAGCGCCAGTGTGATCCGGATCAACCCCGCTCACTGTCCCTCCGTCAGCGCCAGTGTGATCCGGATCAACCCCCCTCACTGTCCCTCCGTCAGCGCCAGTGTGATCCGGATCAACCCCCCTCACTGTCCCTCCGTCAGCGCCAGTGTGATCCGGATCAACCCCCCTCACTGTCCGTCCGTCCGTCCGTCAGCGCCAGTGTGATCCGGATCAACCCCGCTCACTGTCCCTCCGTCAGCGCCAGTGTGATCCGGATCAGCTCCCCTCAGCACTCCCTTGTCAGCGCTACAGTGTGAACCGGATCAACCCCCCTCACCATGCGTCCGTCAGCGCCACAGTGTGATCCGGATCAACCCCCTCCCCCTCCCTGATTGCTTCCACGGCACGTTCCAGATCGGCTGGGCTGTCCACCCCTGCTAGACCAGAGAGCCCACCTCACTGCCTGGCCCCCAACCGCCTGGCTCCTACCCCCGCCCCCCATGCACCTACCCCTGCCGTGATCAGTTCCACCCCCAACTCTGATCTGTGGGTGTCAGTATCCTTCGCTTTTAGGCTTGTTCTCAAGCCACTGCCCCCTCATAAACAGTTTGTTATCCTGTTGATGTTAACGTATGCTCCTCTGTCTCTTTGTTGTGTGCACCTGTTGTCTCTCAATCATACATTTTAAATTATAAACGTTTTGAGCAGGGACTCTCCTTTCATATGTGGGTGCAGTGCCTAGTGAAGTCGGCCCTTGATATCTGGTTGGGGCCTTGGTACTACCACAATACAGATCCACCTGCCACTCACACTCTGATCCAGATCCAGTCCCATCATTCATTTATGCTCTCGTTAATGAAGGATAATGGAGTGGACAGTATGCTTATAAAATTTGTGGATTACACCAAACTGGGAGGGGTTCCAAGCAGGTTGCAGGACAGGATTAGAATTCAAAAGGACTATGGCAAAGTAGAGAATTGGTCTGAAATCAACATGATGAAATTCCATAAAGACAAATGCAAAGTACCTCAGGAAGGAAAAATCAAATGTACAACTATAAAATAGGGAGAAACTGACTAGGTGGTAGCACTACTGAAAAGAATCTAGCGGGCTTAGTGGATCACAAATTGAATATGACTCTATGATGCAGTTGTGAAAAGAGCTAATGTCATTTGGGGTGTATGAATAGGAGTGTCGTATGTAAGGCCTCGTCTACACTACCGGGGGAGTTCGATCTAAGTTACATGAAAAACGTAGCTGAAGTTGATGTATTTAGATCTACTTACTGCGAGGTTCATGCTACCCTATGTCAACGGGAGACGACTCCCCTTGCGCTTCTCGTTCACTAGACCCGTTAAATCGACCGCCGATGCATCGATTGCCACACATCAGTTAGTGTAGACAAGCCCTTAGACACAGGAAGTAATTGTACTGCTGTACTCTGCGCAGGTGAGGCCCCAGCTGGAGTACTGTGTCCAATTTTTGGTGCCATACTTTAGGAAGGATGTAGACCAATTGGATAGCCCCCAGAGGACAGCAACAAAAATTATAAAAGGTTTTGAAAACCTGACCTGTGAGGAAAGGTTAAAGAAACTGGGCATGTTTATACTTGAGAAAAGAAGACTGAGGGGGGACCTGATAACAGTCTTCCAATATATTAAGGGCTGTTATAAAGGGGATGGTGATCAATTGTTCTCCATGTCCACTGAAGGTAGGACAAGAAGCAATGGGCTTAATCTGCAGCAAGGGAGATTTAGGTTAGATAATAGGAAAAACTTTCTAACTGGAAAGGTAGTTGAGCTCTGGAACAGGTTTCCAAGGGAGGTTGTGAAATCCCCACCATTGGAGGTTTAAGAACAGGCTGGACAAACACTTGTCGGGGTGGTCTAGGTCAGGGGTTGGCAGCCTTTCTGAAGTGGTGTGCCAAGTCTTCATTTATTCACTCTAATTTAAAGTTTCACGTGCCAGTAATACATTTTAACGTTTTTAGAAGGTCTCTTTCTATAAGTCTATAATATATAACTAAACTATTGTTGTATGTAAAGTAAACAAGGTTTTCAAAATGTTTAAGAAGCTTCATTTAAAATTAAATTAAAATGCTGATCTTACGCCGCCAGCCTGCTCAACTCGCTGCCAGCCTGGGGTTCTGTTCACCTAGGCTGACAGCTGGCTTAGTGGGGCCTGCGGCCAGGACGCCAGCTGTCAAGGGGCTGGCAGCAAGACCCCAGACTGGGGGGGGGAGGGTCCAGGGGTCAGAGCAGGAGGCTGGGGTGTGTGGGAGGTGTAGGTCAGAAGGCTAGGGATGTAGGGGGGTTCAGGGCAGAGAGCTGGGGGTGGGGGGTGCAGGGCAGAGGGCAGTGGGGGGTGCAGGGGTCAGGGCAGAGGGCTGGGGGGTGTGGGGCATACAGGGCAAAAGACTGGGTATGGGGGGTTTCAAGGGTCAGGGTAGAGGGCTGGGGGTGTGGGGGGGGTGTAGGGCAGAAGGCTGGATGTGTGGGGGCTCAGGGTCAGGGCAGAGGGCTAGGGGGTGTAGGGCAGAAGGCTGGGTGTGTGGGGAGGGTTCAGGGCAGAGGGCTGGGTGTGTGTGGGGGTGCAGGGCAGAAGGCTGGGTGTGGGGCGGTTCAAGGCAGAGGGCAGTGGGGATGTGGGGGGTGCAGGGCAGAAGACTGGATGTGGAGGGCTTCAAGGGTCAGGGCAGAGGGCTGGGGGTGTGTCTCGGGGTGTAGGGCAGAAGGCTGGGGGTATGTGGGGTTCAGGGGTCAGGGCTCGGGTGTGGGGAGTGCAGGGCAGAAGGCTGGGTGGGGGGGTTCAGGGGTCAGGGCAGAGGGCTGGGGGGTGTAGGGCAGAGGGCTGGGTGTGGGGGGGAGTTCAGGGGCCATGGCTGAGAGGTGTGGGGCATGCAAGGCAAAAGGCTGGGTGCAGGGAGGTTCAAGGGTCAGGGCAGAGGGGTGGGGGGGTGCAGGGCAGAAGCCTGGGTGTGGGGGGCAGGGTTCAGGGGTCAGGCAAGAGAGCTGGGGTGCTTGGCTCTTGGGGGTGTTCCCAGCCCTGTCCTGAGCAGCTCACGGCAGGGGGCTGGAAGGGATATGCCCTGTTCCACCCCCTTCCCCAAGGGCTCTTCTCTCCCTCCTCTATGGAGCAGGGAGCCACTCTTCTCCCTTCCCCGCAAGGGCCATCAGCTGATCTGAGCAGGGAAGGAGAGGAGGAGGGGCAGGAAAGCAGCACAGCTGGGGGAAGAAGCGGGGGAGGGGGGAAGTTTGGCTGCCGCAGGACCAAGCTTCTGCCTCCTGCCCCCACAGGGGAGAGCAGTGGGCCGGGGGGCTGAGTGGGGCTGGGGGCCAGGACCGCGGCAGGCAGCAGCGTGCCACTCAAAATCGGCTTGTGTGCTGTGTTTGGCACCCGTGCTGTAGGTTGCCGACCCCTGGTCTAGGTTTACTTGGTCCTGCCTCAGTGCAGGGGGCTGAAGTTGATGACTTCTCAAGGTTCTTTCTAGCCCTACATTTCAGTGATTCTCTTTGGGGTGGCTCTGATCCCCTCCCCAACTTCACCTGCTGGTAATGTTTGCAAACTTCCTGCCATGGTATTTCATTAACTTCCATCTCAGTTCCAGTTTTGACCCCTTTGGGGGAGGCATGTGGAGGGTCTGCTTTCCCCTCAGTGTGAACCTCTGTTAATGCAGCTTGTGAAAGGCCAGACTCCTGAGTTAGTGAGTGGCCTTGGTATTACACCCCACCCTTACAACCTGTGTGGCTGATTCTCGCTGGGTGGGAGATTCTGTTTCTGACAGGATACTCTCTTTTCTTCTCTCTCACATCCAGACAGGGCTACGAATCCTCTCAACAAGGATCTGGACTGGGACAGCATCAATGCTTTCTGTGAGCAGCTGAATAAGGAGCTAGAAGGGTGAGTACACTCCTTCCTCCCTCTAATACAGCGGCTCTCAACCTTTCCAGACCACTGTACCCCTTTCTGGAGTCTGATTTGTCTTGGGTACCCACGAGTTACACCTCACTTACAAACTACTTGCTTACAAAATCAGACATAAAAATACAAAAGTGTCACAGCCACTATTACTGAAAAATTGCTGATTTTCTCATGTTTACCATGTAATTATAAAATAACTCAGGTGGAATATAAATGTTGTATTTACATTTCAGTGTATAGCACAGGGGTCGGCAACCTTTCAGAAGTGCTGTGCCGAGTCTTCATTTATTCACTCTCGTTTAAGGTTTCGCGTGCCAGTAATACATTTTAACATTTTTAGAAGTCTCTTTCTGTAAGTCTATAATATATAACTAAACTATTGTTGTATGTTGTCAAGGTTTTTTCCCCACTTTGAACTTTAGAGTACAAGAAGAGGGGACCTGCATGGACGCTTCTAAGCTTAATTACTAGCTTAGGTCTGGTACGCTGCCACCAGCCAGAATTTAGTGTCTGGCACACTTTCTGTTCCCCCAAAACCTTCCCTGGGGAACCCAGACCCAAACCCCTTGGGTCTTAAAACAAGGTGAAATTAACTATCCCCTTCCTTTTCCTCCCAGACTTTCCCCTCCCTGGGTTGCCTTGAGAGGCTTCTCACCGATCCAAACTCCTTGGATCTTAAAACAAGGAAAAATCAATCAGGTTCTTAAAAAGAAAGCTTTTAATTAAAGAAAGAAAAAAAAGTAAAAGTTATCTCTGTAAAATCAGGATGGAAAATGCTTTACAGGGTACTTAGATTCATATAGACCAGAGGGGGACCCCCCCCCCAGCCTTAGATTCAGAGTTACAGCAAACAAAGGTAAAAATCCAGCAAAAAGAGACATTTACAAGTTGAGAAAACAAACATAAGACTAATCCGCCTTGCCTGGGTATTACTTACAATTTTAAAACATGAAAGACTGATTCAGAAAGATTTGGAGAACCTGGAATGATGTCCCGTCCCGAGAGCGAACAACGAACCAAACAAAAAGCACAAACAAAGACTTCCCTCCACCAAGATCTGAAAGTATCTTGTCCCCCTATTGGTCCTCTGGTCAGGTGTCAGCCAGATTTACTGAGCTTCTTAACCTTTTACAGGTAAAAGAGACATTAACCCTTAACCATCTGTTTATGACATATGTATAGTAAATAAGGTTTTTAAAATGTTTAAGAAGCTTCATTTAAAAATAAATTAAAATGCAGAGCCCCCCGGACCGTTGGCCAGGACCTGGGCAGTGTGAGTGCCACTGAAAATCAGCGCGTATAAACAAGTAATTGTCTGTATGAAATTTTAGTTTGTACTGACTTTGCTAATGCTCTCTACAGAGCCGTCCCTTGGGTATGGCAAATCAGGGCGACCACTCTTTGGCGACCTGCGCTTTGCGGGACCCCGTGGTCTGGTGTGATTGGCCAGAGCGGTCGGTCCCGGAAGTGACGGATTCATCACTTCTACCCCGGGCCCCGCACTGCCCTAGGGAAGTTCCTAGCTCTCTATATAGCCTGTTGTAAACTTAGACGAATATCTAGATTAGTTGATGTACCCCTGAAAGATCTTGGCAAACCTCCAGGGGTACACGTACCCCTGGTTGAGAACCACTGCTCTAACAGCTCCAGGTTACATACCTGAATTCCAAATGCACGATCTTGTAAGCTAAGCAGGGTCGTTCTGAGTCTGTGCTTGAATCAGGGAGAACCTCTCTGGGAAAAGTCCTTCTGCTTCAGGAAATGGCATAAAAGCCCAGTGGGTGGCACTCTTTCTTCTCTCTAAGGCAGTGCTGTGCCCTGCTCCTCTCCGGCTATGCCTCAATGCCAAGGGGGTTCGTTGGTGGATTTTTAGGTGACTGTGGAGCCCAAGTGGTGCCCTGCAGATTTTCCCACAGAAGTGACAGGTGTAATTTTGGAGTAGACATAGTTGTTCTTTCTTTCTTTGTCCCTTCTCTGTCTTGTGAGCACGTCTGTTCTTCTCAAAGTGAGCTGTGGCTCGGAGTATGGTGTGGCACCGCTGTGTTCTTTTCTGTGCCGAGTCTTCCTAGTTTGTTGGGTTGATGCCTCCCTTTTTAAGGTGCACTTTCAGTATGTCTTTCAGGCTCTTCCACTGCCCTCACATGGTGTTTGGGGGAGGAGAGGGAGGATGTTGCTACTCGAGGAGCTGTAAAACTGAGGTCCTGGTTGCTTCTGACCCACGGCTCTTTTTGCAAGAACAGGAGTCCTGGCCATATTCCTACAAGAATAACAACACTCTGCCAACCTCAAAAGTTTCACACTGGAAGATCACTCTTCTCTTCCCCCACTCCCCTTATGACTTTGCTGTGTAGCTTTGCTTGTGCAGAATCACAGCTACATTCCACCCCAGAGGCAGCTGCATTAGTGGGGCAGTGAAGGATTCCTACAGAGATTTGTACAGGACTTTGAGATCCTTTGGGATTAGAGATGCTCTAAAGCCCCATCAGTTAATTAATGAAGTTGCCGTGTGCTATTGAAACTAGCCCCTTTGCCCCAAGCACATTGAGGGGCCCCGTAAGGACTTTGTGCATACCCAGATGTATGAGCAAGACTTGTGTCCCCTGGAGAGATGCAGGTCCATTTCTCGTTATTAATAATACCTAGCCCTTATATAGAGGTTTTTCATCAAAAAAGATCTCAAAGTGCTTTGCAATGGAAATCAGTATTATTGTCCCCATTTTATAGATGGGGAAACTGAGGCACTGACTGGGGAAGTGACTTTCCCCAGGGTCACCTAGCAGGCCAGTGGCACAGCCAGGAAATTAACCCAATCTCCTGAGTCCCAGTCCAGTGCTGTATCCTTTAGGTTACACTGTCTCCCTACAACCACTGTGCTTTTTCCCCTTCCAGTCCTCCACTTGCCACCCGACTTTTAGCTCACAAGATCCAGTCTCCACAGGAATGGGAAGCCATCCAGGCCTTAACGGTAAGGGAGAGACTCTCCAGACGGGTTAGACAGATTAAAAGCCAGGGTGGGGAATGCCCGGTTTTGCTCTTTGGACTATGAGGACTCTCCCGTATTGCTCAGCTAAAGCCCTGGTGCACCCAGGCTGTCGGGAAGGGCTGATAGAGTACTGCCCCCGGGCTGAAGGTTGTTCCATCTCAGGCCATGTCTACATCTAAAATGTTGCAGCGCTGGTTGTTACAGCTGTATTAGTACAGCTGTATAGGGCCAGCGCTGCAGAGTGGCCACACTTACAGCAACCAGCGCTGCAAGTGGTGTTAGATGTGGCCACACTGCAGCGCTGTTGGGCGGCTTCAAGGGAGGTTCGGGGAACGCGAGAGCAAACCGCGGCGAAGCTGGTCTCCTTTCCCGGTTTGCTCTCTCGTTCCCCGAACCCCCGAACAAGCAAGTCTCCTTCCCTGCGGTTTGCTGGGTGGTTCGGGGAACGCGAGAGCAAACCCGGGAAAGGAGACCAGCTTCGCTGCGGTTTGCTCTCGCGTTCCCCGAACAAGCAGGTCTCCTTCCCTGCGGTTTGCTGGGTGGTTCCGGGAACGCGAGAGCAAACCGCGGCGAAGCTGGTCTCCTTCCCCGGTTTGCTCTCGCGTTCCCCGAACCCCGAGCAAGCAGGTCTCCTTCCCTGAGGTTTGCTGGGTGGTTCCGGGAACGCGAGAGCAAACCGCGGCGAAGCTGGTCTCCTTCCCCGGTTTGCTCTCGCGTTCCCCGAACCCCGAACAAGCAGGTCTCCTTCCCTGCGGTTTGCTGGGTGGTTCCGGGAACGCGAGAGCAAACCGCGGCGAAGCTGGTCTCCTTCCCCGGTTTGCTCTCGCGTTCCCCGAACCCCGAACAAGCAGGTCTCCTTCCCTGCGGTTTGCAGGGTGGTTCCGGGAAACGCGAGAGCAAACCGCGGCGAAGCTGGTCTCCTTTCCCGGGTTTGCTCTCGCGTTCCCGGAACCACCCAGCAAACCTCAGGGAAGGAGACCTGCTTGCTCGGGGTTCGGGGAACGCGAGAGCAAACCGCGGCGAAGCTGGTCTCCTTTCCCGGTTTGCTCTCGCGTTCCCGGAACCACCCAGCAAACCTCAGGGAAGGAGACCTGCTTGCTCGGGGTTCGGGGAACGCGAGAGCAAGCCGGGGAAGGAGACCAGCTTGATTACCAGAGGCTTCCTCAGGTATGCTGGGATACCTGCTTATTCCACGGAGGTCAAGAAAAGCGCTGGTAAGCGTCTATACTTGATTACCAGCGCTGGATCACCAGCGCTGGATCCTCTACACCCGAGACAAAACGGGAGTACGGCCAGCGCTGCAAACAGGGAGTTGCAGCGCTGGTGGTGCCCTGCAGATGTGTACACCTCCTAAGTTGCAGCGCTGTAACTCCCTCACCAGCGCTGCAACTTTCTGATGTAGACAAGCCCTCAGTTGAAGTGGAGGATCTTACCCCAGAGGGAATCAGTGGGAGTGGCTTGAATGGGCCTTGGATCAGGCCCCTCATAATCTAGTCCGAGCTAGTGCTATGAATGCCTCTGCTGTGAGCTCCCCTGTTTTCTGTGTCTCTGATGGATTTACCCCCCAACCACCACAACACACACTAACATGAGCACGGGGGTTCACTGCCTGTCTCTAGGGTGGGGGAGGGAGCCCAGAGGACATTCCCACCAGCTGTTTCTCCCCTCCCGTGGTCTTCTGTGTGTTTCAGGCAACCACGTCTGCCTCTGCGCCCGCCCTGTGTAGGGCCAGATTGTTCTCTAGTCAGAAGGCTGGCACCTGTGATATGAAATGGAAGGGGGGAACCAGCCTGGCTGCAACAGAGGCTCCCAGGGTCCCTCCTTGGTGACCCTGACCCCACGAGCCAGGATGTGGGGCCTGCTTTCCCTTTCCCTCATGCTGTGGGGTCAGTCCTGCCAAGGGGAGCCGGCTCCTCCGCCTGCTGACCCTGACTCGGCCTCTGCTCTCTCAGGTGCTGGAGACCTGCATGAAGAACTGCGGCAAGCGCTTCCATGACGAGGTGGGCAAGTTCCGCTTCCTCAACGAGCTCATCAAGGTGGTGTCCCCCAAGGTGGGTGCCAGCGCCCCGTTGGCAGGGCAGGCTGTCAGGCGCCAGTGAGGGATATAGAGAGAGGTGGAGCTGGGGTAGGGATTTCCCCACTCCCCTCCCTAACCTGTGCAGATCTACATTACCTGCTCTCTGTGTACTCCCAAAGGAGGCCATTGCTGGGAGTGAATGTATTGGGGGAGGAGGACTAGGTTTGCTTCCCTCTGTGTTCCACTGGGACATAGCAAGGCAGCTTCTCGTTGGCCACTATAAACTCCTCTACAGAGGAATCTCCCCTTATGCACCTTCCCCCTGCTGAGCAAATGGGACATAAACTGGCCCTTCATCTCAGGGTGTCTGAGGGCTGCCCCACACTGACAGTTACTGCCTGGGATCTCATATAAACTCTGGCCCTCAGGGCCTCACCCATCCTCCCAGCCCCAGTATGCTGGAGGCCAACCACAGTAAGGGGCATGTTGCAAGGGCCGTTACTAACTTCCTCCTTCCCTTCCATTGTCCGTTGGGAGCCATCTCACTTCTCCCTGAGAGGTTGGCCGTGTATGGATCAGCTCTGCCCACCTCTCCCCTCAGTATCTAGGCAGCCGAACTCCTGAGAAAGTGAAGTTGAAAATCCTGGAGCTGATGTACAGCTGGACGCTGGGGCTACCTCAGGAAGTGAAGATCGCAGAGGCCTATCACATGCTGAAGAAACAAGGTGAGAGCCAGGTATCTCCTTTGGGGCAAGGGCCTTCCTCTGCTATGGCAGAAGCTGGGTCCAGACTGGATTCTGGCCTTCTCCATGCTCAGGTCTGGTTTAGCCTCTGTATGGGTTGCACAGTTCAGAGGCCAGAGGGAGCAAATGGGAACTTTAGCAATCCAGGCAAGAGGGGGAGAGTCTCTAGTGGTCTGACCAGTGTGTGAGGTGAAGGGGTGATATCTATCTTCCTCACCAGCTCCGCGCAGATGTGGCTTCATAAGAGGTGGGGCCATAGGAATAATAGGGTTATAACAGACCAGGACATGTGATTCATGGAATGACTGGGATGATTTCCTGCTAGTGGGGATTTGGAGACGCTGCAGACGATGCACGGCTGGAGCAGGGGGTGGGTGGAGCATGCCCCCCAATCCCAACCCCAACCCTGACGCAGAGAGGAATTGGACTGGCCAGAGGGAAAGATGATGTCCATTGTGTGAGGCCTAGATCAGGGCTTCCTGGAGCAGGGTTAGCAGAAGAGCCATCTGGTAACCCCAGCACCGCTCCAGTGAGGTGAGGGCCGGGCCCGGTGATGTTTCTGCTCCTCTCCCCTGCAGGAATCGTGAAGAGCGACCCGAAGCTGCCGGACGAGGCTCCCTTGCCCCTGCCTCCCCCCCGGCCCAAGAACATCATCTTTGATGACGAGGAGAAGTCCAAGGTGAGGGCTCTGTGGGAGGAGGAGCAGAAGGCCTGGCCTTCCTGCATCTGTGCTCACTCATCGCCGTCCGTAGGGTGGCTGGCGCAGCAACATAACCAGGAGTTCATTTGCCTGCTGTGTGCTGTGCTCAGGAAGGGGATGTGCTTAGGGCGTGATCCAAAGCAAACCAGTAGAGAGATTCCCACTGATTTCAGTGGGCTCTGAATTGGGCCCTTAGAGAGAAACTTGCTATTTGACCTGTTGAACTTGATGCTGCTGGATACTGATTAGGGTGATAGCATGGGGACTAATATGACCTAGCACTGACACTCATATGAATGAATTGCAGCTGCCGGAATATTACCGGGGCGATGGCCCCTCTTGCCACGTGGCATAAACTGATTGCAGCTCAGAGCGCAGATGCTCTTCCTCTCCCTCCCCCTAGGACACATATGGCCCAATTGTTTAACCCTTCCTTGAACCATCCAGCATCGGCCTCCCTCACAGCTGGGTTACCAGATGGATAAGCCACCGCTCTCTTCCGCTCTGGCAGTGCTGATGCTCTTAAAATGGGGAAAGCTGGAATGAGTCTCCTGTGGCAGCAGCTCCATAGTCAAGGCTGTCCAGCTGTTTCTAGCTCTGCACAGGAGAGTTGGCGGGAGGGTCCAGTGTTGATTGGACAAAGTGTTTGTAGAGAAGCGTCTGGAAAAAGTCACCTCTTGTTGGAACAACTCCTTAGTGATGACTCCAAAGGGTGGGTGTGGCTGTGAGGGTGAGTGGATGAGTGTGTGAGGAGCTTTCAGAGTCCCTATAGGAAGGGCACTGGGTCTGAAGCTAACAGAGAGAGCTTTACTCCCGGGGGTTATTCATTACCATTAACAAAGGCAACGCTTTAACGAATCTGGGGCATGGCTAAACACACGAGTTGTGGCACTTGGACCATACTGGTAGAATTGAAGCTGAACCCTACCCACTCCTCCACCCTCCAGCGTGGACATAGTTATACCAGCGTAACTGCGATGTGTGCTGACCTGTATAGCTATTCTCGTATGGGATGGGGAATAAGGTAGGCCGGTGTAAGAGCCTCTATCAGAGTATAAATGCAGCCACTCTAGGGGGTTGTGCTGCCATTCCTGGTACAAGCGAAAAGTCACTCCCCCAGCCAACATAGCTATACTAGGACCAAAAACTGTGTGTAGACTGGGCCTGAGGAAAAATCCCTTCTGTCAGGTGTCGCTTTTCTCTATTAATCAGGTTTCGCTTCCTCTGTGCTGGAGAAGTCGGTCTCCAGCTCCCTATACCGTCAGACAAGGCCGGAATTTCTAATGTAATAAAACAAGCCAGAAAAAATCATGTCTGTGTGGCGTGTTGGGGGACCTTTGAGGTTCTTTAGTATGTATCAGAAAGAAGCATGCAAACAAAGGCACAAGCCCAGTTATGTTTCCGTTTGCCTCTCACTTTTGAGGTCATTTGTGGCCCTTTAACTGGACTCTCAAACGTTCAGGGTCTTCCCGGTGCTGAGGGCGTGGGTGTTCCATTCATCAGCGATGCCCCAGCCTTAGTTCTGTGTTAACAGAACAGTCTGTCTGGGAACCATCTGCTTTAGAGTGACTCCTGCTTCCAGCCACCCAGGCTTGGAATTGCCTCCTCTGCCCCAGTCCACGTGCTTCCCTGTCTCTCTTGCAGATGCTGGCTCGCCTGCTGAAAAGCTCCCATTCTGAGGACCTCCGGGCTGCCAACAAGCTGATCAAGGAAATGGTTCAGGAGGTAAATTTCCTCATACAGTCTGTCAGCAGGGAAGGAGCGCTGAGGATTTATCCACCGCCACCCCCCAGGGAGGAGAAGCCTGGCACAGGATGCAGAGAGGCCCTGGGATGGAGTGGAGCATATGGCTAGTGTGCTTGCATCACCGTATTGACCTCGCAAGCAAAGGAGCCCACTTCCCATGACATCAGGGGAGGGGCCAATAGGGGGGTGAGGAGAGAGATCCCTGGGATTTGGAAGTAAATTCTGCTCTCCCCAGTCAGGTGGAGGTGGAGGGAGACATGGGACATGTGCACAGAAGGCGTTCTTGGAGCACATACCCTGCTGTGGCACCCTCTGCTGGTGCAATCCTAGTCCCTGTGTCATGCAGTGGGTGCAGGATGGTCACCAGTGTAAACTGAATCTCTCCACCCAAGCTCAAACCATTCCAGGAGGAGCCCCTCCCTGCCCTGCTCTCTCCAGATGTCATTCAAAGGGGGAGGCCGCTCTGTGCCCGCTGGCGTAGCTGTCCCAGTCCCAACTTGTGGGGAGAGAGGACATCAGACCCCCCCTCACCCCTCTGCTTCTCCCGCTCCAGGACCAGAAGCGAATGGAGAAGATCTCCAAGCGTACAAACGCCATCGAGGAGGTGAACAACAACGTGAAGCTGCTGACGGAGATGGTAACCAACTACAGCAAGGGGGAGACAACGGAGAGCAGCGAGGACCTCATGAAGGTGAGGGCGAGGACTGCCCCCGAGTCACTTCCCTCTGTCTCCCACACCAGGGTGAGGTAGAGGGGCCCTAGGGTGCAGTGGGTTTTTACTCTGCAGCTCCTGCCACCTCCCTTTCCCCATCCCCTCCTGAGCGCTTCCCTGCCGCCTACCTCCGCCCCCTTTCTCTCCCCCAGGAGCTGTGCCAGCGCTGCGAGCGCCTGAGGCCCATGCTGTTCCGGCTCGCCAGTGATACAGAGGACAACGACGAGGCGCTAGGTAAGCCGAGCTGCCTGCCACCACAGCACAGCCCCGCTCGCTACCCCCTCCGCCTCCCCTTCAGCTGAGTCCAACATTGCATTGCTATGCACCCCACCCCCACCCTGCCCGCTGGGCCATCCCCCTGGGGCTGATCGGTAAGTGGGTGCTCGGGGAAGCCCAGCTGTGCGTCGTGCGTTGCCAGACAGTGAATCAGGGGAACTATGTTCAACATGCCATTGAAAGTGCAATGGTGGAGGGGTGTGTGGCAGATTGGAGGATAACCCGGGCAATGAGCGATTGCTCTAGGGCATGGAGCTGCGATAACAAAGATGTCTTTGCCAGACAAAGAGTCAGTTCCCTGGCTCTCCTCTGCCCCAATCTGTAGGGGGACAGGGAACGCCAGGGGCTGCATGTGGCCGGGCTGCCACTTGACACCCCACCTCCTCTTCTGCCTTCAAATCCCCTGCCCCTTCTATTGCAGCAGAAATCCTGCAGGCAAATGACAACCTGACCCAGGTGATCAACCTGTACAAGCAGCTTGTGAGAGGAGAGGAGATCAATGGAGAGACTGTGGCTGGCCCCCTCCGAGGTGAGGAGCCCTCAAGGGGGGAGGGGAGTGAAGGGGGAGATCCAGCCAGGGGAGGTGGCAGCCAGGCAGCCCAAGGGGAGGTGGAAAGGTGCAGTTGGGGGCCTGGAGCAGGGTAACTGGAAGGCTGAAATGAGGAAGACACTTGGTGAGCCAGATGACATGCGAAAGGTGCTTTGGGAGGGGCGATCAGAGACTGTGGGTGAGGCTGAAGCCAGAAGGGGGAGCAGAGAGGGGCGTGGGGGTAGGAAGGCAGATTGGTGACCAAGTCAGCTCCCAGCAGAGTAAGAAGATTAAGGGAGGGACTTATCTCTTTACAGCTGCTCAGTGATCAAAGCCTCTGTGTCTTCCCTACAGGCAGCACCTCAGCCCTCCTGGACCTGTCGGGACTGGACATGCCAGCACCGGGCCCCTCTTACCCAGCCTTACCCACCCTGTTGGGTGGCTCCATGCTCCCTGTGCCTGACCCAGCCAGCTCCGTCTCCCTGCTGGATGACGAGCTCATGTCTCTCGGTGAGGAGGGAGAAAACGCTCGGCTGTTACTGCATGGTTTGCAGGCGAGCGACGTCTTGAAGTGGGATAGCTGCTGCTGCTGGGAAAGGCTGACGGTGTCTTGAGGGGGGTATGTCTGCACTGCAGCTGGCAACGAGCCTTCCCGCCTGGCAGGGCAGTCAGACTGGTGCTAGGGGGGCTCAAGCTATCGTGCTGCAAATAGCAGTGGGGACGTTGTGGCTCTGGCGGAGACTCAGGCTGGTGCCCCGAGCTCAGAGCCAGGGGTCACATGGGCATGAGAGCCTGAGCGGCAACATCCACACTGCTACTGTTAGCACCCAAGCTCGGCCCCGCTAGCGCCAGTCTGTCTACCCAGGCTGGGAGCATAGACACGTCCTGGAAGGCCGAGAGGTTACTGCTCCGCACTGCCACGTGGGAAACCCCATTCGCTTCTGCGTCTTCGTGCCTTGCAAGCACCTTGGCTCTTCGCAGGCAGCTCTCGTTTCCTAGAGTGCAGTAAACCTCTTGTGCACAGACACAACGTAGCACAGGAGCTAATGGTTACGAACACAGAGGGGTGGGGATCTCCACCCCAGGGGCCCCCACTCCATTGCTGGGGCTGCTGATGTCCCCGGGGAGCTGCCTTGTACAGATATGTTGCCAACACACACTGCGGGCTGCCGATGCAGAGTAGATCCCAGGGAATGCAGCTCCCAAGGAGGCTGTTATGGGACATAGGCTCCTAAATCACTTAGGGGCTTTGGAAGATGTTCCCTTTAGTGATTGTCCTCTGTCTGCCTCGGGGGGTAGGATCGCTGAGTGATGTTTTGCGGGGCCACCTTGTGCCATTGACTCTCTTGGGTCCCTGCCTGTCCCCTGTGTGCTGAAGGGCAACTGAGTAGCCTGGAACCAGAGAAAGAAGCTGATGGAGAGTGGGGAGTGACCAGACCTGATGGAGTGGAAACTAGGGGCACTTTGCTTTCTTCCCGGCCCTCCATCCCTGCATGTCTTCCCCATCCTACCCAGCTCTGATTGGCAGCTGCTCACCTCGCAGGCTGTCAGTCCCCGCTTCAGTTAACCGCAGGGCTCTTTTCTCATGTCGGCTCTTTTCTTCTCACAGGACTGAATGACCCGGCCCCCCAGGCTGGGGACAGCAGCGGCTGGAACAGTTTCCAGGTAACAACCTCAGAGCAGAAGGGCAGTAGTTTGTGAGAGGGAGGAAGAGACTCTGAAGATGAGGCATCATGGTTACTAGGGGCGGTGCTGTATACGCACTGGGAATGGTGGGGCAGCGCGTGGGATAGAGGGGGTGGTGCTACATATGTGATGGGGACGTGAGGAGTGTGTGTGACAGGGAGTGCGGTGTGTGGGGCACGGGGCTTGTGGCGTGTGGCACAGACGGCGGTGAGCGTGGGGCAGAGGGGGGAGCCGCGTGTGTGGCGGGGATGGAAGTATATGGGGCACGGGGGTGTGGCATCTGTGACGGAGATGGCAGCGCATGTGACATGGACGGCGGTGTGTGGGGCACGGGGAGTGCGGAGTGCGTGCCAGGGATGGTGGCATTTGGGGCAGAAGGGAGTGGTGTATGCAACAGAAATGGTGGCATGTGGGGCAGAGCGGAGCGGCGTGTAGGACGTGGACTGTGGTGTGTGGGGCAGAGGGGTGTGGGCGTGTGTGACGGTGACTGCGCTGTGGGGCAGAAGGGGGAGTGGCATATGTGACATGGATGGCAGTGTGGGGCACGGGTGTGGCGTGTGACGTGGACGGAGGTGTGGGGGGGGGTAGAGGGGTGTGCCGTGTGTGACTGGATGACAGTGTGTGGGGCAGAGGGGGGTGCGGCGCGTGTGACGGGGACGGCGGTGTGTGGGGCAGAGGGGGTTGCGGCGTGCGTGACTGGGACGGCGGTGTGTGGGGCAGAGGGGGGTGCGGCGCGCGTGACGGGGACGGCGGTGTGCGGGGCAGAGGACCTGTGCGGCGTGCGTGACGGGGACGGCGGTGTGCGGGGCAGAGGACCTGTGCGGCGTGCGTGACGGGGACGGCGGTGTGCGGGGCAGAGGACCTGTGCGGCGTGCGTGACGGGGACGGCGGTGTGTGGGGCAGAGGACCTGTGCGGCGTGCGTGACGGGGACGGCGGTGTGTGGGGCAGAGGACCTGTGCGGCGCGAGTGACGGGGACGGCGGTGTGTGGGGCAGAGGACCTGTGCGGCGCGAGTGACGGGGACGGCGGTGTGCGGGGCAGAGGGGGGTGCAGCGCATGTGACGGGGACGGCGTTGTGTGGGGCAGAGGGGGTTGCGGTGTGCGTGACGGGGACGGCGGTGTGTGGGGCAGAGGGGGGTGCGGCACGCGTGACGGGGACGGCAGTGTGCAGGGCAGAGGACCTGTGCGGCATGCGTGACGGGGACGGCGGTGTGTGGGGCAGAGGGGGGTGCGTCACGCGTGACGGGGACGGCGGTGTGTGGGTTAGAGGACCTGTGCGGCATGCGTGACGGGGACGGCGGTGTGTCGGGCAGAGGGAGGTGCGGTGCGCATGACAGAGACGGCGGTGTGTGGGGCAGAGGACCTGTGCAGGTAGCATAGGCACACAGAGTGCTGGGGAGCAGTGTTGTACAAACCCCAGGCGCAGGCTGGCTGTTGAGCTAGGTGTGTCCCTTGCTGTAGTGCCCTCTGGCTGTCATTGCAGGATAGCAGTGAGCCCAGCCTGCCCTCCGTTGCCACTGCTCCAGCACTTAAAGCAGAGGCAGGAACACCCGCTCCTGGCCCTTCCCCTGTCACCAGTGGCCTGGATGACCTGGATCTGCTGGGGAAGACTCTGTTACAGCAGTCCCTGCCTCCAGAGTCACAACAAGTCCGATGGTAAGAGCCAGGGCCAGGATCGGGGGTGAGGAACGGACGGGATCAGCCGGCCTTTCCTTAGCCCTCTTCCAAGCACCATGTGCTTGGTCCGATGGCCTGCTCCCTTATCTCTTCCACTCCCAGGGAGAAGCAGCCGCCCCCCCGGCTCACATTACGGGACCTCCAGAACAAGACAAGCTCTGGCACCTCAGTGACTGCCACCAGTAGCACCCCCACCCTGCTCCGAAGCATCTCCTCGAGCCCTGCGGCCCCCCTACCGCCTCCTTTGGAGCAGCCTGCCCCTGCCACGCTTCCGAGAACCACCCCCACGCCAGCTGGAGCTATGCCGCCCCCGCTGGGGCTCCCCACTCCCACGTCCCCCCAGGAGATCTCGCTGGCAAACATCACAGTCCCTCTGGAGTCTATCAAACCCAGTGAGTGAGGGGGAAGAGACCGCTGGCTGGGGGCGGCAGGGTTATAAGGAATCCTCACCTGACTGGGTCTAGGAGAGGGCCCACGGGGTTGGTTGTCCCGTCTGGAGTTTCCATCAGTCCCATGTCTATGTAGCATGATAGGCTCCACCCAGTGCCCATCTCTCTGCTCCTACTGATGCTGTTCCCTGGTCTCCCCTCCTTGCAGGCAGCATCCTCCCGGTGACTGTCTACGACCAGCATGGCTTCCGGGTCCTCTTCCACTTTGCCCGAGACTCTTTGCCCGAGCGGCCTGACATACTGGTGGTAGTGATCTCCATGCTCAGCACAGCCCCGCTGCCCATCCGCAACATCGTCTTTCAGTCTGCCGTCCCCAAGGTAGTGTCCCCAGGACTGGGGGAGGAGAAGGCTGGATCCTCTTGGGGGGTGGGATTGGGGAGGTACTTACTGCTCCTGACCCAATCTTGGGATTTTGCAACGGTTGTGTTTCTTTTTCCTCCCACACAAACCCCAGATCCTCCGTCTATTTATGCACACTGCAGTGAAGGCAGATTTGGGGTGGGGAGGGCTCCAAGCTGGGGGCTGAGTTCATTCCTTCTCTTCTCCTCACCCCACTGCTAATAGCTGTGTTCCTCCGCACCCGGTGGATGGAAATCTCTGGTCCGGGGCCAAGCATGATCCAGTGGAGAGGGCCAGGAGGTCCGGGCTCTAGTCCCAGCTGTGCTGCTGACCTGCTGGGTGACCTTGGCAGGTCACTTCCCCTCAGCATCTCTCCCTGTAAAGCAGGGCAACTATATGTCACTGGCCTCTGGGAAGTGCTTTGAGATCAGCGGGCAGGGAGGGCTGTGGGAGAGCTAGGCTAGTAGCGAGGGCTGGGAGTGACTGAGCGCCCTCTGGGGAGTTTCTGACTCGGGTGGCTGGGTGGGGATGCCTGCCCTCATGGGGCAGAGTCTATGCTCAAATTTAGACAGCTGGGCCCTATCATCCTCCTCTGGAGGTATCGGATGGTGACGCCCCGGCCTCTCACCACAGGTGATGAAGGTCAAGCTACAGCCGCCCTCAGGGACAGAGCTCCCGGCGTTTAACCCCATCGTCCACCCGACTGCCATCACACAAGTCCTGCTGCTTGCCAACCCGCAGAAGGTAAGGGCACCTCCCTTGCTGCACAGAGCCCCTGGGGCAAGCGTCTCCCTGTGCTGCTCTAGGATGGGGCTGGCGGCTCTCTCCCTGACCTGCAGCTCCCTCTCTCGTTCCCATGCTCACGCCAGCTCTCCCAAGCCCCTTCCGCCCTCCTGTGTGTCTCTCTCTCAAACCACATCCCCCTGCCCCATCTCCTGATCGCATTTCCCTTCTCTTCCCAGGAGAAAGTGAGACTGCGATACAAGCTGACCTTCACCATGGGGGAGCAAACCTACAATGAAATGGGGGACGTGGACCAGTTCCCCCCTCCAGAGTCCTGGGGCAGCCTCTAGGGCCAGGGAAGGGTGCTGTTCCCGAATCCCAAGGACTCTGCATGACTGCAGGACTGGAGTCTCCTGGGGCCGGCGCGTGGACTCTGAAACTAGCCACTGGGGCCAGGGGGCAGCAGCAGTGTGTGTGAAGGCCTGCGGATGAGAGCTGAGCCCAGGGAAGGAGGGTGTCGGCTCAGTGCAGGGTGGGGGACCGGGATGGAGCAAGAAGCTGCTCTGACCGTCTTCCCTGCTCTTGTAATCCATCCTCCCCTTCCGCTTCTCTTCTAACGCTGCTTCCCCTTCAGCATTAGGCGTAATGATCAGCTGAGAGCAACACTAACAAACCCTGGCCTGGGGGGAAGAATCCGAGGATCCTCCTTCCTCTTCTGATGTAGGGCCTTTGCTGCTCCTGACCCCCGATCTGCTTCAGACTGCCCATCCAATCCCTACTCCTAGCAAACTCCACTCTGGGACCTCTGGGGGTAACTCTTTGGGGGCTCCCCCTTTGCAGCCTCAAGTCATCTCTCCCCACCCTGTCATGATTCCCTACCCACGGTGGGATCACCCCGAGAAACCGTGTGGAGCAAGGCTGAACGGGCTGGGCGAGGGGCCTTGACCTCCCTTCACCGCAGAGCAGGAATCCGTCCCTGCTGGGGGCAGGTTTCCCAGAGTCCTTGGCTCCCGCCCAGGGGCAGAGCAGTGCTGGAGAGACTGGCTGCTCTGTGACACCGAGCCTGTGTAATGCCAGCAGGGAGCTCTTCAGTTCCATGGCACCCAGGCTGCATCCTGGCTCCCAGCCGCTGACTCAGGCAGGGGGAGGAGGGTCTGGAACTGGCCATGCCCTGTCAGACCATGTCCCATTGCAGCAAGTGGTCAGGGTCACGGTGGGGGTGGGGGACAACATGCCATATGCAAGAAGGACTAGCAAGAAAGCAGCGTGGCCTCCTTGGGCAGCAGTGAGGAAGAGGAGCAGGTATTCAGCATGTCTCCACCCCTGGGCTTGGATGAGGCTGTTCCAACTTGCAGGCTCCTCCTCTCCCCTCCCCATCTGTTGCAGGAGCCTGTGATGAGAAGCAGCTAAAAGCCCTTCTTCCATCTCACCATTTGAACTCCTTGGTTTGGGGGGTTTATGTCCTTCCTCTTGTGAGGATGGGCCAGCAGAGGAGTCCCCCCCACCCCACCCCACTTGCCACCCAGGAGAGTGCAGGCAACTGCCTGAGGACTTCAAAGGGGAACCCTGCTGGTAGAGCCCCACATGTTGGTACAGGGGAAGGGGGCATTTCTCGGCACTGTTCCCGGAGGAGCTGACTCAGTGCAGGTTAGCGATGAGGGAGCCCAGATTCCAGAGGGCTCTTTGGAGGGAGATAGGAAACTCCTGATGCTCCATCTGACTGTCATAAGGGCAGGTCTTTCTCCGTGCATCTGGGATTCCAGCAGTTCAATCACTGTGACGTAAAACTGGTATCTGTTGGACCATGATGCCGGTAGGGAGGGGAACAGATGGATTAATGGTTGAGCTGCAAGCTGCGTCCTTCCCCACTATACCCTCACTTTGCTGATCATGTTGCAGGCTGCACTAACCCCTCTTCCCCTGCCCACCCCGAGGCAGGTTTCAGGCTCTGTGCTGAGAGGGCTCCATCTATTTGCAACTGACCTGCATGTCATGGGAAAAACCTCTCCCTCAAGATGCGTTGGAGAGAGGGTGCTGGCATAGGGACCTTGCCCACAAGTGAGGGCTCAATCCATGTGTTGAAGGCCAACCAGTGGGGCTGTGCTCCTGTCTTGGGGGAATCAGAATTGCTCTGGGGGTGGGGGGCTAGAGCATGGAGTGGGAGGATGGGTTGGAGGGAAGGCCTCTGTGAGGTGGGGCTCTGCTGCATCTTATTTTCTTTTCTGGTCTCTTTCAGGGTTTTTGTAGGGATTTTCTTTGCAGATCTTGTTGGTTCTCGAACAGACTTGTATATATTTTCAGTGCAAATTCTGTACATGGAAAAGGATTTAAAAAACCGCCCGGCGCGAAATCTGCTGTATTTATGGGAAATAAAGAGTGTTCTTTCCTGATGTCTGTGTTTCCTGAGTCAGACTTGGGCAGAGCTCCCCCTGCTGTCACCAGTGAGCCCCATACCTGTAGGCCTTGGAAACTCACTGTCAGTGTCCCTACGCCCTCCCAGCTAAGGTGAGTGCTCCCGTTGGTGTCAGGGAGACTTCCATCCCTGATGTGGGGATTCCTTTCAGTGCAGCCAGACCTGGGGAGAAGGCTGTACTAACGTGCTGGAAGTGTCCCCGTTCCCTCTGCCCATGTCAGCACGCTGCAGCCTAGACAAATACAGCATGGATCCCCAGTGACGGGGAGGCAGGGGCTGGATGGTGCCCTCCACCCACCTTGAGCTCTGTCTACAGCAGCCAAACCTGCGTTCAAACCCAAACCTGGCCTGGATGCTCACCCTAGCTCAGTTAGCCTAGCCATGAAACTCAGGAGCCGCCCTGGACTTTGTTCACTGCCCTGCCCTGCGGGAACCACATGCCAGTGCAAACAAGAGCTGTGAATCCGCTTGCTGGCTAGCTGGAGCTGCTCCGGGTTTCATGGTCTTGGCTCACTGGACTGGGAGCAGCACCTGCTCCTGTTTTGGGCTGGAATGCCCCTCCCCGGTTTCTCAATTCCTTTTTCTGTGCAAGGCTGATGTCAGGAAGAGCTGCCTGTAACCCCTGCTGCTCCCCAGGTTGAAGGAGGATGGAGGAAGGGGACTGCGCTCTGCAGGGCTGAGCATTCCCACCCTGGAGAGGATTGCTAGGAACTCCTGGTGCCGGGGTTAACCCTGACTGTCATGCCCCCTGACTGAACAGTCTTAGTCCAGGTTCAAGTGCTGTTTGCAGCCAAGCGGCTTGGCTGGCTGTTGGTAACTGTCCCCACTTCCTCTTCCCCTGGGGTGTTCTGTGGGAGCCTCTGCAGCAGCTGCCGCAGTGCGTCTTTTCACACGCTGTGCTGTGAGGCCCCGCTGGCCTCCCAAGGGGGCTGGGAAGATGGTTGGTTTTGGGAAGTAGCAGTAACGGTCGGCTGCAACTTGAGGGTGGGGTTTTGCCATCCCCATCCCTGCTGTAGCCCTGTGTCTCTGAGATAGTGGGGCTGGTCTGAGGGCTGTGTCCCTACTGCCAACTCCCACCGTTAAATGCCAGCTAGGGTGGCTACCAAAGTCCATGGTGCACAGGTGGTTTGGATCCTCATTCCCAGTCCAGGAGTGGCAGGGAGGCCTCATTAAATGGATCCCATAGCAGGCAGGAGTGCCCCCTGCTGGGGGTTTCCACCCTCTGTGCAATGGCTTCCCCTACTGCCCCTACACCTAGGGCCTCTGAGTGCAGGAGCTCAGCTAGCAGCTTCTTGGGCTTTGGGTTTGATCCCTGTGGAGTCTGGCTAAGGAGTCGGGGAGGGAAGGGGCAGTCACAACGGTCCCACAGAGTAGCACAGAGGCTCCCTCTTGGGGTTGCCTTGACTTGGTGTCTTTGGCCACTGTTGTCCGTAAACCTCACTCTTGTTTGACTGTAGTCTAACCTCTGTGGATCAAGTATGGTCTGGGCTGTAGGGCACTGGATTGCAAGTGAGGAACCCTGGGTTCTGCTCCTAGCTCTGCTCTGAGGTACTGGGTGACCATCCCTCAGTTTTCTCATCTGGGAAATGGGGATGATGACACTACTTCAATGAGATCTCTGGGCACAGAGTACCATATAAGGGCTCAGGGGTTGCTGTTTATTTTAGCCCTGAGCCATGCATGGGGATGGTGTCAGGTGGGCCACATCTTCCTGCCTCTCTCCCTCCTTGACAATTACACAGTGTATTTCTTTATATACACACACTGACTACTTCCTGTCCCAGCTTTTGTGCTTTCTCACTGACCATGCAGGCTGGCCACAGCTCCTCCCTAAGTTCTCTTTATGGCCGGGCTGCTCCTGGCTGTGGGGGGCTTGGGAATGATCTCGCAGCAGGGAAAGAAATCCCTGGTCTAGCAGATTGTCTCTCTCTAGCATGCGAATAAAGTGAATGGGAGGGTAAGAGCTGGGCCCGGTTGCCGCCTGTCCCAGAGCCCTGCAGCTGCGGGCTGTGGCTAGGGAGGCTTGGCTCTGCAGAGGAAGGCACCAAGGGAGTTTGCAGAGTTGACAACTTGAGTGCTGAGCTGCCCACTGCGCTTGGAGCAGGGTGTTTGCAACACTGCGGTCCCCTGCCATTGGTTTGCTGCAGACACGCGAGTGGGAAGTGCTGCAGTGCACCTTACAAATGAAGCGGTGGTGAGCTCATTGCCACAGCCTCTCTACAGGGTGCACATGCAACACCTAGGAACCCAGCCTAAGCCTGCAGCACCACTATTATCACCCTGGGAGTACAGAATACAGTCCCCTTGCTGCAATGGCAAGGGGCTTGCAGATCAGGACTGGGGTGGGGGTCTCAGGACAGGAATAGCAGCAGGAGCTAGGGTGACAGATGTCTCGATTTTATAGGAACAGTCTCAATTTTTCGGTCTTTTTCTTATACAGGTTCCTATTACCCTGCACTCCTTGTCTTGATTTTTTCACACTTGCTGTCTGGTCACCCTATCAGGAGCTGCAGATCAGGCATGAGGTACACTGACAGCTGTTGGGGGAGATCTCCCAGGACTGCAATGGGCTATCATTTATTACAGCTGCACCTAGCTGGTGCCTCATTGTGCAAGGTGCTGTACATAGAAAATGACCATCCTTGCGTTGTTAGATGGGCCATACAACAGGAGTGAGGAGGGGAGGAGATCATGGCTGTAACAGAAGGGACTGCTGCTGGCCAGGATGGGGGCATATTGGCAGAGTGGAGGTGCTGCAAGGGCAGGACAGGAATAGCAGCTAGTTCAGGGCAGGAGGGCGACGCACCGAAAGACCTGTGGGTGTGGTGTGGGGATGGACTGGACTTGAATAGCAGGAAGTGCAGCAGGTTAGGAGTGGAGCTGGGTGCATAACTGATGTGATGGTTTGCTGATAGTTTCAGGGGAAATGATGGTTTGGCTTGAATCAAATCTGAAAATAGCAATCACAGGAAAAAGTCAGCAAATTGAAAACAAATCCATTTGGGGTGCATGACACACGGTGTTGGACCCAACACGTTTTGGTTCAGGCCTTTAGAAAGCTTCACAAAACAGGAGAAGAAAGTGCACTCCTTATAACTTTCACCCGTTTATAACGTTCAGGGGTGAGGGCATCTACCTGGGAGGTGAGAGAGCCGGGTTCAATTCCCTCTCTTCCTAACATGGAGAAGGGATTTGAATTTGGGTCTCCCATATCCTGCAGGAAGACCCTAACCACCAGATTACAAAGTCATCCTCCCTTGGTATGGCTACTCATGGTCATTAGGCATGACCATGAATTGCCATAATGAATAACAATGGATAGTCATGTGGGAGGGGGAGGGAACAGCATGGGGGTAAGGGCACTCACCTAGGTAATGGGAGAATCAAGTCCATGATCCAATGGCTAATTATTTATACAAAGTGGAACAGCTTCAATAGGCGAGCAGGAGCAGAGACTACCCCAGACTATCCCATAGCCCTGCAGTGAGGGTATTCACTTGCAGGGTGGGAGCCCTGTTTTTGAATCCCTTCTTCACCTCAGGCCAAGGAGGGGTTGAACCTCCCCTATCCCAGGGGAGCACCTTGACCACAGGGCTAGAAGAGACTGAGGTTCCCCCATTTTATGAATAGCACCAAAATGGCCAAACCAATTTGGTGAATTTGTGTCAAATTCACAAATGGTTTGGGGTCAACCAAAACTGCATTTTTTGGCAAATAAACTCTTCATCTGACCAAAAGCCAGGAATGAAGGGCATTGGCAGAGCTGGCCAGGGATTCCAGGGCAGGTACAGCTGGGAGGCTGCGGGTCCCAACTGAGGTGCATTGGCAGAGCTGCTGGGAAGCTAACCTGCCTCCTGCCCACTCTGTGCCTGTCTCTAGCTAGTGGGATCAATTGCCTGAGTCCCCAAGTGAGTTGACAAGGCATAAGGAAGGCAAAGTAAGCACCAGTAGAGACAGCGAGTGGGAAACAAGAGGAAGAGCGTGTGGGCCCTGCGCTCTGGTTAGGCGGTGACGGATGCTTGTTCTGCCTTGTTACGTGTTTGCTGTAAAAATATTTCCCCTTTAAGGCTTGGCTGAAGTTATTTATACTTGCGGGGTGGTGACAGGAACAGAGAGCAGCAACAGGAGCGCTGACTGCTCTTACCTGCTCAGCAATGACAGGGGGTGGGTGAGGGTGGGAACCAGACCAGAGAGGAAACCAAGGAGAGAATGAGAAGGAAGGAGAAGTGAGAGAAGGAGCTAGAGGAGAAAAGGGAGGCAGGACACCAATGAGCAAGGAGTGAGAGAACCGGAGGAGGGAGGAGAGAAAAGGGCGGGAGTCTGAAGCGAAGTCAGAACAGAGAGAAAGGAGGAGAGAAAACAGCGAGTGGGGAGGGAGGAAAGGAGAGAGGGAAGTAACGAGAAGCGCAGCGGGGAGGAAGAGGCAGCGGGCTCTGGCTCCTCCGATGACAAGTGCAGCTGGCTGGTGCTGAGCAGGGGAAGCCACTCGTGGGGGTGGGCAGTGCTGCGCTCTCTTCTCTGCTCCCAAGATGATGAAGAGGCAGTTTAATCGGATGCGGCAGCAGCTCTCCTATCCCGGCATCACAGGACGGTAAGGACCCAGCCTCGAGCCCTTCAGCTTTCCACTGGCAGGGCTGCCAGGGAGGGCAGGAAGCTGCACCGGAGAGCGTTGCACCACCACCACCCAGTCTTCCAGCAGGTCGAAGGCCGGACGCGCGCCTGGCCCAGAGCCGGGGAAGAAGCTGTGATGACCACTGAGGCCTGTGACTGAGAGACTGTGGAAGGGGGCCGGGGTTGCTTAGAGCAGCCCCAGTTGTGGGGAAGCTTTAGCTAACCCCCAGGGAGACTTGGTTAACTCGGCCCTCTTAGCTGGGAGAGCCGGAGGGATGCAGCGATGTTGCTCAGTAGCGACTCCCTCTGGTCATTTATAAAGCCAGGTTAACAAAGAGCTGCTGGCTGGCTCCACTTGTCCTGCTGGACCAAGCAGCAGGCCCCCTCCATCCAGTCAAACACCAAATTGCCCTGTAACCTCAGCTTCAATGGTGTGGTTCAGCCCCATGATTATCAGGCCAGGTGGTGACCCTAAGCCTGAAGGCTAGGCAGGGAGATCCTGTCGCATTGTGCCCCTCTGTGCAGCAGGATGGCAGCCAGGGGGTGAGACCAGGAAAGTGTAGAAGTCGGCAGCAGAGGGAATCCCCCAGGCCCCATTGGGGCAAAGAGGAACAGGGATGCAGGAAAAGGAGTAACAAGAGAAAGGAACATTCCCTACCAGGGCTTCTCTCCCTCCTGGGCTGGAGGCCCCCTTTGGAGCTGAATCCTCCACATGGTGCTATGGGAGCTTCCTCTTGTACCCCCCAGTGTCTCAGAAAAGCCTGCCTGAGGTGGAGAGGGGAACGGGGAGTGTCTCAGTAGGCTGATGAGAAGGGAGGGGGCTTCGGGCATATGCCCTGCTCTCCTTTCCTCTCTGGGTCTCTAACTGTATTTCCATTCCTGCTGTTCCCCAGCCCAGTGCCACCTCTGCTAGATTGTTTTTCTCTCTGTCCAATTGTTCCTCTTGCAAAATCTTGAAAAGCCCTGGGAGGGCTGGGCTCTCCCGTCTCGGTTCTCACTCCCACACACACATACACACATTGTTTTTTTAAATGTCAAGAGGCTGAGAATGGCTTAAACTCATTTCACTGTTTGCCTGAACCCTCAGGCCAGGCGAGTGGGTCTTTCACTGGGAGCAGTAGGTTATACTGCTGCAGGCTCTTCCCTCCCCCCTCTCCCCTTACCCCAAAGCAGTCCCCTCCCTCAATTCCCCCTCCCCTTGTGTAAGGACTAGGGCACTTGCAGTGCCTCTCTTCTCCGCACATTCTCTGCATTAAAGGGGTCCCCAGCTATGTCCAGCCAGGAGATTTCATTAGGGCCTGACAGAGCATCAGCTTGTTCAACCCAGCTACAAGGCCCCCTCACAGGCTACAGATCTACCTCAGCACCTCCCCTCTTCAACCTGCTGTGGGATCCCACTGACATCCCTCTTTAATTGTCAGCCCTCTTTAACCACTGGCACCCCACCCTCCCGCTGCTGCTTCTCCGCTTCACCTGCCCTTCACTCTGGGCACAGTCCCTGAAAGAAAACCCTGGATTGGATGGACTCTGGGGGCAGCCCCTGGGAGGAGGAGGAAGAGAAGAACCAAGAGCTGCCCAAGTGCCTAGTGATTTTGGGTGTCCAACCCCGACATGTCTTGTAGGGCCCTGATCACTAGGGGCTGGGAGCTCAGCACCTCCTGACAATCAAGTGTCTCTGGTGAGGTGCCCCAAATCACACTAACACTTCTGAAAATCTTGGCCTAGATCCCTTGTTCAGCTGAGAAGGAGCCAGCGTGGACCTCCAGTGCTATCAGTCTACCCCGTCCCTGAGTCCCAGCCAAGGCCAGCTCCAGGGGTTTTGCTGCCCCAAGCAGCCAAAAAAAAAACACCTGTGATCACAATCTGTGGCAGGTCCTTTGCTCCCAGCAAAAATGAGGGATTCTCTGCCAAATTCATAGACTATCAAAGTTGGAAGGGACCTCAGGAGGTCATCTAGTCCAACCCCCTGCTCAAAGCAGGACCAATCCCCAGATTTTTACCCCAGATCCATAAGTGGGCCCCTCAAGGATTGAGCTCACAAGCCTGGGTTTAGCAGGCCAATGCTCAAACCACTGAGCTATCCCTCCTGCCTGAATTGCTGCCAAATACCTGAAAGTGCTGCCCTGCTCTGGAGTGGCCGCCCCAAGCACCTGTTTGATAAGCTGGTATCTGGAGCCAGCCCTGGTCCCAGCCCCCTCTGCTCTCAGGGTGGGAGCCATTCCCACACCTCACATCCGCTTCCTGTGGGCCCACCTGAAAGCTCCTCTTAGTCAAGCCCAGCTTTAGATGAGGTGACCCAGGATCCACCATCTCCCATCCCCCTGGACCGACCCAGAGCCGCTGCGGTTCAGTGCCCTCCCTCCTGAGTAGGCTGGCTGGAGGTCACCAAGTGTAATGAGTCTCTCTCTCCCTCCCACACCCTCTTCCCCAGAGCCCAAGAAACAGCCGAGTTCCTGACTGAAGACTTGCTGCAGGTAAGGCCTGGGTTCGGTCCGTGGGCATGTGTGGGCCTGTGCCTGCATGTCAGGCGAACATCTGGTGTGTCTGCATGAGAGTTCCTCTCTCTCTGTGTTTATATCAAAGTCACAGGGCAGCCTCAGCCTGGATTTTTTCTGCATCCTGGAATGCAGCAGTGGGTGATAGGCCTCTGTCATAACTAGAAAGGGAAGGGTAACAACCAGGGTCAGTGCAAGGATGTTTCGCACCGTAGGCGAAACTTCCACCTTGTGCCCTCCCCCGTCCCCGAGCCCTTGCCTTGAGGTGCCCCCTCCCCCGCGGCAGCTCCCCCACTCCGCCCTGAGGTGCCCCCCGTGGCAGCTCCCTACCCCCCACCCTCTGCCCTGGTATCTTGTCCCCTTATAGGTCCTTTGGGTCAGGTGTCAGCCAGGTTACCTGAGCTTCTTAACCCTTTACAGGTAAAAGGATTTTGGTGCCTCTGGCCAGGAGGGATTTTATAGTATTGTACACAGGAGGGTTGTTACCAGGGCCAGTGCAACCATTTAGGTGACCTAGGCGGTAACATAGGGCACTAGTATTTGGGGGGCGGCATTTTTTTCAGCAGTGACCACGACGGCCGGCTCTTCGGCCGCTCCGGTCGTGGCCGGCATTTAGGAAGAGGGAGCTGGGTCTGGGGAGTGCAGGGAGGGCCGTCTGCAGCAAGTAAGGAGAGTGGGGGGCAGCACACAGGGGAACTCCCCGACCCCAGCTCACCCCTGCTCCATGCACAAGCACCCCGAGCACGCCATCACTGCTTCACTTCTCCCGCCTCCCAGGCTTGCAGCGCCTAAGCTGATTGGCACCGTAAGCCTGGGAGGTGGGAGAAGTGAAGCAGTTCACCCCTGCTCCGCCTTCTCCCTGAGCACGCCGTCGCTGCTTCACTTTTCTTGCCTCCCAGGCTTGCAGTGCCAATCAGCTTAGGCACCGCAAGCCTGGGAGGTGGGAGAAGTGAAGCAGCCACGGTGTGCTCAGGGAGGAGGCGGGGCAGGGGTGAGCTGGGGTCGGGGAGTTCCCCTGTGTGCTGCCCCCCACTCCCCTTCCTTGCTGCAGGTGGCCCTCCCTGCACTCCCCAGCCCCAGCTCCCCCTTCCTAAATGCCAGCCGCGACCGGAGCGGCCGAAGATCCGGCCGTCGCGGTCACTGCTGAAAAAAATGCCGCCCCCCAAATACTAGTGCCCTAGGTTACCACCTAGGTCACCTAATGGTTGCACCGGCCCTGGTAACAACCCTCCTGTGTACAATACTATAAAATCCCTCCTGGCCAGAGGCACCAAAATCCTTTTACCTGTAAAGGGTTAAGAAGCTCAGGTAACCTGGCTGACACCTGACCCAAAGGACCTATAAGGGGACAAGATACTTTCAAATCTTGGGTGGGAGGCAGGAAGGCTTTTGTTTGTGCTCTTTGTTTTGGGGTTGTTCGCTCTTGGGACTAAAAGGGACCAGACATCAACCCATGTTCTCCAAAACTTTCTGAACAAGTCTCTTCTATTTCAAACTTGTGAAGAACAGCCAGGCAAGGCGTATTAGTTTATCTCTGTTTTCTCAACTTGTGAATGTTCCCTTTGCTAGAGGGAGGTTTATCCCTCTTTTGTTGTAACTTTGAAACTAAGGCTAGAGGGGGTTCCTCTGGGTTCTTTGAATCTGATCACCCTGTAAAGTTATTTTCCATCCTGATTTTACAGAGATGATTTTTACCTTTTCTTTTTAATAAAATCCTTCTTTTAAGAACCTGACAGATTTTTCCATTCTCCGAAGACCCATGGGTTTGGGTCTTTGATTACTTTGTAATCAATTGGTTAGGATATTATTCTCAAGCCTCCTCAGGAAAGGGGGTATAAGGGCTTGGGGGGATATTTTGGGGGAAGAGGAACTCCAAGTGGTCCTTTCCCTGTTTCTTGTTAAATCACTTGGTGGTGGCAGCATACCAGGTTTTAACGTAAGCTGATAGAAATAAGCTTAGGGGGCTTTCATGCAGGTCCCCACATCTGTACCCTAGAGTTCAGAGTGGGGAAGGAACCCTGACATGGTGGCAGAGCGGTGGGATCATTTTTGAACTAAAAGCACAGCAGAATTTTAAAAGGACAAATGTTTCTTGTTAGAGTTTTTTCTTTCTTTGCCTGAAGGCAGACGGGTCAAGTTACAGTAGCAAAGCAATTTTCACATCTAACAAGCCTCCTTGATTACATCAGTGGGGGACAGAGCTAACCTCAAGCCCGAGCCCTGCCTCCCATGCTAGCTCTGCTGCTGAGGCCTTGTTTCTAGCCACGTTAGGGACCCCCGTTACAACACAGCCTGGCCACGCTGGAACATGGGTTGGTTTTTCCTGTGTTGATCAGACAAAACCGTGTTATAACCACATTAAGGAAACTATGTAACATCTACCAAGATCAAGCAGTGGTAGAACAGGGTCACCATGCAAACAGGCTGTACCTGTAGTGTAGGCAAGACTTCAGAGTCCATCCCTCCATCCCTCTCTGGCGGTGGTGTGAGATGGGGACACAACACCTCACCAGATCCCCCACACACAGGGGAGGCACCAGAGGGACATGGATAGATGTCAATAGGCAGAGGGGGTCACCCTGTGCCCTCCGGAAGAAGGGAAGTTCTCTTCCCTCAATTCACAGTTGCCTTCTCATCTAGGAAACCTCAGCAGAGAGATCCCAAGGCGACCCTGGAACCTGATACATTGAGGGGTGGCTGGGGAAGGGAATCTCCCAGTCCAGCTCCACTCGCTTCCCAGTCTCTTCCCTCTCTCCAGATTGAGCAAAGAATCGAGCCAGCCAAACGGGCAGCGCACAATGTGTCCAAGAGGCTCCAGGCGTGCCTGCAGGGGCAGTGCGGTGCAGACATGGAAAAACGAGTGGTAAGTGCCTCTGCCCCACACTCTGCTCCCCAGCAAGCTGCCTCTTCAGCCTACGCATGAAGAGGATGTCAGCCTGTCCCCCAGCAGCCCTGCCCAGCCGCTCCATGCGAGACTCTGCTGGGTAGAAGATGCTTCAAGGGTGCAAAGCGCCTGAGACCTGAGTGTTACAGCGTCACATTTATTCCCCTCCAGCGTGGAGGGTCTGGTCTGTGCTCTGGAGAGATCAGGAGGTGGTGGCAATGGGGAAGTGGAATGCTGAGCTTTCACAGCTAGGTCACTGCTTCTGCTAGAACTTTGGGGTGAGACCGGCTGTTACCAGGGGCCAGGAAGGGAATGGAGAACGTTTCTCCTCTAAGTCACTGGTTCTGATCTGCTCCCAGATTGGAACTACAGCACTTAGAGGGCTGGGGAATGAATAAAAGACCTTTTCTCCTCTCAATTGCCATGGGTTTTGAGCTGGTTTGGGAGACTGTATGCACGGAGGAATAAGATGCAGAACCTTTCACCTCAGATGTGATGGTACTTTGACCTCCCATGTAGTATGCCTTTCCTAGAGTGAAGGGGTCCTGACCCTGAATAATCACACTCCACTCAGGGTAATCTCCTCCTCCATGGTACAGCTCCCTAGACTCCAGCATTCTGGAGTGGGGCACACAGATCCGGACTAGCTGTTGAAGGACTCTGCACTAGCGGGACCGCTGCAGAGTGGGGATTAGTTGGAGAGAGCGAGGCAGGGTTATGGAGCGTTAAAGACCATAGTAGCCTTTTGCATCATAACCCCTCCCATGTATCTCCTTGGCTTCTGCTTTGATTCTCATGCTGGTGAGGGGGATTCTGAGGAGGGACTGTGAGGTGGGGACAGATGTAAAATGTGTCCTGTGTGAGGTGGCACTTCCTTGGCTGGCCCTGCCATCATCAGGTTGTGGTGCTGAAGGTGTCACTCCCACACTGGAAGTGGGAGGGAGGATCTGACCTGTCTGCTCATTGTTTCTCCCCCACCCGCCCCCTCTCTCCTTGGCTCTGTGCAGAAGAAGCTGCCCTTGATGGCTCTTTCCATCACTATGGCTGAGAGTTTCAAAGAACTGGACACCGATTCCAGCCTCGGGTAAGTGCCCACAGGGAAGAGCCCTGAAAAGTATTAGTGCATATGGTACAATCAGTGCACACTTCCCAGGGCACTGGTTCAGGGGTTCATGCTCTCAGACAGAGCCTCTGAGCACTTGCGTCAAGGTTAACACTGCCAGCCACAGGGCAGCACCCCGCCTCTGAGCATGCTCGCTGGGGGATTTGTGCTCTCGACCTCCGAGCGCAGCAGGATCTGGGAACTAGTGCTGGGATTGGCACTGCCTGCCTCCCTGGTGCACTACCCCTGGGAGGAGAGGGATAGGGTGTTTGGGGCCTGCTGTGATTCTCCCCTTCCATTCCTGCAGGAGAGCTCTAGAGATGAGCTGCTTCATACAAAGCATGCTAGCCAAAGTCCTGTCTGAGTTTGAAATCACCTTAGAGAGAGACGTCCTACAGCCTCTGAATAAACTGAGTGAGGTAGCCCTGATCTATCTCTCTCTCTTACCTTTGCTTTCCCCATCTCTTCTTTGCTCACTCTCCCTCCATCTCTCCTGCCTGCTTGTGCCCACTGGCCCACCTCTGCTCTCCCCCCACCTTCTCGCCTCTCTCTCTTTGTGACTGTACAAAATGCAGCACAAATGCAGCCATTCCTGGCAGCACAGAGGTAGGATCTGTAACTAACTCCCTCATCCAATCTTGGCTAGGAGGAGCTGCCTGTCATCCTGAAACACAAGAAGAATCTTCAGAAGCTGATCTCGGACTGGAACTCCATCAAGGGCAGGTACTGAGCGAGGGGGAGAGTGGTGGATTGCAGCTGTGATCCAGATGATTGCCCCCCTGAGAGTGGAGAGTGGGGATTGAGGGGCTAGAGCTGACAGACCCTCGCTGATCTGAGGGTGCAGCTAAGTCTCTGACACGCAAGGATGAGTCCAAAGTGCGTGCAGTGTGCACTTGTGAAGTCCCTTCCTGTTAAAGACATTGTGGATTCTGCTATACAATCAGAACAGGCAGTCCCCTGGGACAGCAAAATGTTCAGCCCTTCTTTGTATGGGTGAGTCCAGCTGGTGCAGGGGCTATGTCCATGCCCCTAGGAGGAGAGGTCCTGGTTCCAGGAATGGTGGTGGTGGGGTGGGGGTTCTCTATGTTCACACGTTCTGAATGAGCAAATCCTGTGCCAGGGGCAGAAATGGAGGGTTTAACCCACAAGTAAATGCTCTGTCAAGGGGAAAGAGAAGGGCAACCCTGCTGCTTCTAGGCATATTTACATATCGGTCAGAGTTCTGATGTGGATGGAGGAGAGCAAATGGAAAGGCACAGACCCTCCAGCCAAGTGTCCGCATCCCTGGTATTAAATACCATCAGGCTTCCAGGGTGTGGCCCTGATTCTTCTTTTGCAACCCAAAGGCTGAACCAAGCTGTCAAGAACTCCAGTAACAGCGCTGGTGCTGGCCCCGGCCCTGGGGGGTCGTCCGCTGCCATCAAACTGGAGAACCTGAAGGAAGAGGAAGAGGAGGTGAAGCGAAGGGTGGAGCAGTGTAAGGCGAGTGGAAAACGAGTCTGCCCTCTTTAGGGAGGGCAAGCTGATGACACCAAGTGGGGGAAAGGAGGCCAGGTCTGGGTTCGTTCTGAGAGCTGGGCAATGACCCACTCACCTCCAGCAGTTGTGTCCCAGGAGGCCCCAGGAGCCAATCACTAGTTACAGGCTAGAGCTCTGTCTAGAGTGAGAGGGTTGGTCCAGATGCAGCCAGCACCAGTGGTGTGCTGGCCTTGGTAAGATGGCTGTGTCCCAGACTCCAGAGGGGGTAGACAGCCGGCGGACCCCAGTGCCAGCTCCACACCCCAGTGTAATAGAGTAGTAAAGGCTTTAGAGCAGCAGTATGGTGGTCAGAGAGTAAAGCTGCTGCAAGAGAGTTCGTGGGGTGCTCACCACAGAACAGAGAAACCTGCAGCAAAAAGGAACATACTGTAGAATGGAAGATCCATCTTGTGGCTCAGGGACAGGCCTGGCACTCCGCAGATCAGAATTCAACTCCCAGCTCTGCCACAGACTCCTTGTGGGACCTTGGGTAAGTCACTTCAGTTCTCTGTGCCTCTGGTCCCTAGGGGTGACAACCCTGCCTTCCTCCATGCCTACGTCTGTCTTGTCGACCCAGATGGTGAGCTCCTCCACGTGAGGACTGTCTCTCATGCAGCACCCAGCACAGCGGGATCCTGATATTCGCTGGGGCCTCAACCTCAATCATAATAACAAAGAAAAGCATAGAGACTTATTTCCTGAGGGGATGAAGGGACAATGTGAACACTGACCCCTGTAACCCCAAATCTAACAAGCCAGCTCCTCTGGGGTGCTGTCTTCATTTGCCTCCGCTCCAAACACCAGTAAGACCCCCTGCATCTCTTGCTGTAGCCTGCCGTGTGTTCGTGACCCAGATCTGGCTATGAGAGCATTGTCTGGGGGACTGGCGGGGTTAATGATGAGGGCTGATGCGGGGGACCCTTCATTGTGGTGATGCTGAGGAGAAGGTTAATGTTCGTTCTATCTCCTCTCCAGGATGAGTACATGGCTGACCTCTATCACTTCTCCACCAAGGAGGACAGCTATGCTAACTACTTCATCAAAGTAAGTCCCGCCTCCCCGTACTGTTCTCTCACCCCCAGCTCGTTCCCATTGTGTACAAGTCCCCTAGGGTCTCCATGTTGCTCCGGCATCTTCTCGGTCCCATCTCACCGCCCCGGCGCTGCTGGCAAAAGAGGCTTCTCCCCTGCTGCTCCCGTTCCGTCTTCACCACTTTCCTTTGCATCCCACGTTCCATCTGAAAGCACCCATCCCTGTCAAATGCCCCGGGACCCGGTGTCTCTGAGAGACGCTGTGCAGAGTAAAGCTGTGTTTGCCTGTGATCTGTCTGACAGCTGATGGAAATCCAAGCTCAGTACCACCGGAAGTCTCTTGAATCTCTGGACACAGTCTTGGCAGAGCTGAAGGAAACCCACAGCCAGGCAGGTGGGTAGGACAAGCTGGGCCGGGGCAGGGTTTTGTGGGTGGCAGTGTGAGTAGCTACACACGGCATGTAGGCAGAGGGGGTCGATTCTCTCTACTGCTTCCTCAGGGTCTCTCTAAGCTCCCACTGAGCCTGCTTGCTGGGCAGCTCTCTTCCTCGCTCTGTTACACTGGGATTGTACGAACGCAGCAGGGCAAGCTTTGCTCACCAAACTGACCCCTGCTGACGTATCTCAGCCCTCACTGAAGAGACCAAAGCTAGGAGTGAGAGAAGAGTTAGTCTCTCACGGCTCATTTGGTCCTCGGCCTCCCTGCTGGATCTGCCAATCGGAGGGCAATTTACAGCCAGGCATGGTGATGGCGGTTTGGTGATATGGAGCCTCTGTCCTGCTAGGAAATGGGCTGACACCTCTCAGCTCATTTACCACGAGCTGGTTGTTGGATGGTGACGAGAGACTCCAAGCGCCCTCTCCAATTGGGGTTTGTCCTCCACCCCCTCCTGATCTCTCTCCTCTTTTCCAGAGTCCCCTTTCCCCATGGATTCCCCAGTGTCAGGGTATTATGGGGTGCCTTTGGAGACGCACCTGAGGACTTTGGGTCGGGAGATTGCCCTCCCCATTGAAGCCTGTGTCATGATGCTGCTAGCGTCGGGCATGAAGGAGGAGGTAGGTGCTGCTTGCTGCTTCCTTCCCCCTACCACAGCCAGTCCGTCCTGCTGTCATGCTGTCTCTCACCTCCCTCCTCTAGGGACTCTTCAGGTTGGCAGCAGGGGCCTCGGTGCTGAGGAAGCTGAAGTGCAGCTTGGCCAGCGGCTCCAATGCACTAGAGGAATTCTACTCCGACCCACACGCTGTTGCAGGTACATGCTAGAGGCCCTAGGTAAGGGCCCTGGAGACGCTGACTGGACAAGTAGCAGCCTCAGAAGCATGCTTTAAAACGGCAGTTCTCAAACTGGGAGTGGGGTCATGAGGTTATTATGAGGAGGTGGCAAGCTGTCAGCCCCCGCGCATGCTGGGGCTCTGACTGTCAGCCAGAGCCCTTCAGAGCTGGGTGGCCAGAAATCAGTGGCTGCTGGCTGGGTGCCCAGCTCTGAAGGCAGCACAGCCCCCAGCAGCAGTGCAGAAGTAAGGGCAGCATGGTATAGGGGAGTCAGCAAAGCCTGAAATAATTTCAAAGGGGTTCTGAGCAAAAAAAAGTTTGAGAACCCCTTCTCTAAAGCATGACCCTTTGCCTCCATCTCAGGTGCACTGAAATCCTACCTGCGAGAGCTGCCCCAACCCTTGATGACCTTTGAACTCTATGATGACTGGTTTAAAGTAGCCTGGTAAGAAAGAACCAGAGAGATGGACATTCTTAGGCAGGCTAAATTATCAAAAGGACCCCTCTGATTATGGACTCTTCAGCAGGGATGTCAAACATAAGGGTCCCCAGGCTAGATCTGGCCCACGTGATGTATTGATAGCGTTCTGCCGAGAGGTACTGATGACTGCATCGGTCACAAACCTCTCTGAGACTGGACGGAATGCACTCTTCTATTAACATGACTGGCAGGAGGAGTTAATCTGAAGCCCCCCACCAACACAAATGGGCATTGTGAATCAGCCCCAGGAGTTTGGATTGAGTGGGCAGAGGGCTTTTGCTGAGTACTGTTGTGTTTTGTGCATGTCAGTGAGGAAAGGAGCAACTGAAAGCACAGTGTCTAGACAGTCTGACCCTGGAAGACGCCTGGGGAGAGGTTTTTTGGGTCAGGCAGCAGGCTGGAAAGAGTGTTCTTAGTACGGTGAGCAAAAGTTGCTGTTTCCTGCCATTTGATTCCTTCTGGTTTCGGAGGCACAGGATTTTGTACGTTCTTTGTTGTAACTAACAAAACTACCTCAGAGAAATACTTGACTACCACCAGCTTCTGCTCTCAACTGGCCCATGCCCATGGCCTCACATTTTGGGTTGAAAAGGGGCAACACTCATGTCAGGAGTGGGATCTGGTTTCCAAGGAGAGAGCTGGTGAGCTTGGAACCCATGATGGAACAAATCCCGGAAGGGCTTGCAGAAATCAAAAATGGCCAGCAGGATTTAAAACAAGCCCTCAAACAGGAGCTGGAGACGTCGCAAAAGGCATTAAGACAAGAGCTGAAGGTTTCCCAGAAAGGGCTCAGAGACGATTTGAAGGCCGAGAGGAGATCCTTGTTGGAACACCAATGATGAAGTGCCCGGGCAGGTTGGCAAAACCAGTTGCAACACACCCGGCTGGAATAAAACAGATTGATGAGGTGACCAACAATCGGACTGCCATGGTCCAGAAGGTTTCCCACAAGACAGCGAAGCCAAGCAAGCTTTAGCCAACTGGGAATGGGCTAGCTGAGATGAGCTGCCGCAAGGACTTAAGGAGCTGAAAATTCAAGTCCAGAGGAATTCAAAGGGTTGCTGACCACAGAGAAAGTCTGCCGCCTGAATGAGGAATTGAGCCAGCCAGAGGATGTGGGGAAGGCCAGACATTTACAAGTTTTCTACCCGGTTTGTAATCCACAACGGCCCAGAGGGGAGAGGTTGGTCTGTCCCAGCTCAGATGAGGCAAAAAACCCCTATCGTTGAGGGAAAAACTCCCTGGGAAGCTTATGTGGTTCAACTCAACATTATAGCACCATAGAATGGCTGGGAGGAAGGACAGGAAGGGGCGTTACTCACAACATAGATGGCCCAGCCCTGATTGTGCTGCAGATCTTACTCCTAAAAAACAGACTGTGTCATCCAGACCTGGTACAAGCCCTTGACATGTGGTTTGGAGATAACCATCAACCTGAGCTGGCCAGGGCACAGCTAAGAGCTAGAAAGAGAGGGAAAGAAGAAACCCCATCTGAACTGTCAGAGGGCCTGCAGAGACTTGTGTTCATGGCATATCCAGATAACACCAAGGCTTTTAGGATGGGCTGGCAATGGACCAGTTTATAGATCTTCAGCGGGACTTGGACTTTCAGATCAAGATCAGCGAAAAGAAGCCTAAGACACACCGAGAGTTTGGGGGAATTGGCCGCAGAATTTGAATATTTTCTTGCAGCAGTTCACCAGACAAGGAAGGAAGCATCTGCTAGTGAGGAAGAGGCAAACTGCTTGCCATGAGCCCTGTAAGTACAGCTCTGCATCTGATGTGTCTGATGAAAGAGAGGATTTTAATCTGGTTTGTGACCATATTGAATGATGATAAAAACTGATACATTTGGTTTGTAAATGAAGATAAATTGACATGTATGCAAAAATTAAAGGAAATGGTTCAGTTAAACGCTGGTAGTGTGACAAAACTGGCCACAGAAAGGATTGTTATAAATGGCAGGCAGACCAACACAGACTGCCACAAGTGGCTAGTGAAAGTCTCTCTCTCTCGCTCCCAGTTTGGAGAATGAAGGTACCCCGAGCTGGAGGAACCAGGATCAGCCCCACCATTTTTCTTTAGATATGGGCATTTGAACAACGTGGATGTTTGACTACAGTAGGATCTGCAAAATGCACAGTGTTGATTGACACTGGCTCAGACACAGCCGTCTATTAAACCAGATACATTAAAACGTTTTGGGAATCAGAGTTCTAAAACCGAACCACCTAACCAGTTTCAAGTGGAGACAGTGACTGGGGCAAGGGCAGCTGTCCCAAACTAGGTTTGAAGAATGGACCTCTGGAATTCGAGCAAGAAGTCTGGGTGGCTGCCATAGTGCATGAGCTCATGATTGGCTTGGATTTCATTATGGCTAATGCCTGCGGAATCCAGTGCCAGGAAAGGTGACTTACAGAGTCAGTCTGTGGAAATTGCCCTTTAAAGATATGGGCCAGGCAGGTGAGACAAATGGTGTGCAGGCAGTTGGTTTGCAGTGAGTGAACTATCCTGCCCCCACGGGCAGAAACTATTATAACAGGCACATGCCGTAGTAGCTTTCCAGCAAGGGAGTGGTTGAAACGTGTTCTGAGTCTCAGTGAATTCTTAGCTGCTCAAGCTCCTCAAACAGCCAGGAAGTGATTTCTGTTCATTTGCTGAATGTTTCTGACAAGCAGCAAATAGTGAAGAAGGGAAACTGTTTAATTGGCCCTCAGGGTGTGATTTAGCATGTTCAGAGCTGAGAAAGGCTCTGGTGATGACTGCTTCTGTCTTGGCCTATCCATGTTTCAAAACCCCTCTTATGCTGCACACAGATGCTAGTGCTTATGGTATGGGGGAGAGAGCTTCAGTTTGGCTCTTCTCTCCTTCCCCTCCTCCCTCCCCCCTGGGTCTGAGAATGTAGCTGTGGAAGTTGAGGCTGGAAACGTTTTTACAGAGGCGAATCCCCCATTCAAACAAAATAAGCAAGGGCTGGTTCCGCCAGAAAATTCCACAGAAACAACAGGCATCCCCCCGGGGCTGACTGAAAGGGGTCCTCTCCCTGGTGGTTTAAAGAAAGACCATAGTGGGGGAGTGGGAGGGGGAAAAATCTGAGTGGGATGCTGGATGGGAATGAAAAGCAATTTGGACTGGTGATGTGAAAACATCTGGACAGAAGGCCACTATATCTATATAAATCATTTAACCTTGTATCATTTTTAATTTGCTAAACTGTTTATTTGCTTTCTGTTTGGGATGGGTCATACAGGGTGTCACCATTTTGGGGCATCACCAGGATGATGGGCAGAGCTAAAATGAGGGGAGTGTTATGCTGAGAGGTACTGGTGGCTTCCCTCACAAACCTCTTTGAGTGTGAAAACTCTTTTCAGTTAACATAACTGTCAGGATGAGTTAATCAGAAGCTCCCCCACCTAACACAAAAAGGGGTTTGTGAACCCACCTGGGAGTTGGACTAAGTGGGTGGAGGACTTTGGGGGGAGGAGGGGCAGTCTGAAAAGAATGTTCTTGGTGCTGTGAGCAAAAGAAGCTGTGTCCTGCTATCTGATTCCTTCTGTGTTCAGAGACACAGAACTTTGTACATTCTTTGTAAATAAGCAAAACTGCACCAAAGAAATCCCTGACTGTCACTGATTTCTACATGGATGATATTTTCATCCTCTGGACAGACAATTTAAACTTTCTCACAGATTTCCATCACAGCTACAACTACCATCACCAATCCATTAAACTCTCTCTGGAATGCTCCCACCCTAGCCTCAACATGCTAGACACCCCGAATGGCTTCAGCAATGGAACCGTACAGACAGCTATATACAAGAAATGCACAGATCGCCACACCTACCTTCATAGATCCAATAACCACTCCAAACATACCAAGAAGGTTATCTACAGCCAGGCACTCACATACCGCAGAATATGATCCGGGATATGCATCTTAATACACTCAAAACCGCCTACACCAAACAAGGACACTGCACTAGAGAAGTAAATCACATCATGGAACAAGCCACCTAAATACCTTGAGAGAACCTGCTTCAATACAGAAATAAAATCCCCTCCCACCGCACACCCCTAAGTGTCACCTATCACCCCACACTAGAGGAAACCATACAGGGTATCAACAAACAACTATAACCATACTCGATGGAGACCCCATCCTGACAGAAATCTTTCCTGAACCCCTTCTTCTGGCCTTCAAACAATCCCCCCTACCTCTCCAAGCTCATCATCAGAAGCAAGCACCCCTCAGACCAGGACGCACCAACTCAAAGTGGTATCAGACCCTGCCAGAACCACAGATGCAAAACCTGCAGACATATATCCACTGCTATAATGATCAACACCCCTCATAACACACCTATCAAGATCCATGGGTCCTACACATGCCTATCACAATATGTGGTATATCTCACCCAGTGCACTAACTGCCCCAATAACAATTATGTGGGTGATACCAGACAATCGCTCCACTCTGTAATGAACTCACACAGGAAAATGATAAAGGATAAAAACACCACATCACCAGTGAGTGAACACTTTTCTCAGAGAGGTCACTCAATATCTGACCTATCAGTCCTCACTTTCAAAGGAAACCTGCCCAACACCTTCAAGAGACAACCCTGGGAGCTTAAATTCACTACTCTGCTAGACACAAAAAATCATGGACTGAACAGAGACACTGAATTACTGCAACAATCTGGAACCCACTAACACACACCCCAGCTGCTTTTTTCTCCTCCCACCCCACCTTCCTTTCCTCCATGTGACTCGGAAGGGTGCAGTTATGTTGTAGCCATGTCAGTCCCAGGATATTAGAGAGACAAGGTGGGAGAGGTAATAGCTTTTATTGGACCAACTTCTGTTGGTGAGAGAGACCACTTCTCCAGCTTACACAGAGCGCTTCTTCAGGGCTGAAAACTTACTGACAGGACAGGCCCACACTACAGACTTGCAGCACAGTTCTGCCATTGGCTTAATAAGTCCACCTCCGCGAGGCGTCTTCACCAGAAACACTATAGCTCCTCACCCACCTCATCCCTCTAATACCCTGGGACTGACAGGGCTGCAACATCACTGCACATGCCCGTTTCTGCTCTCAGCTGGAACGTCCCCAGGGCCCCAAACTTGACTAGCTGCTCAGGTTGAAAGGGGGAAGCACTATATTTCCATTGCCCAAAATCTAAGCTTTCCTTTTAAGAAAGAAAAATATGTTTCTAGCCCCCTTAATTGTGGAGAGAATGTTCCACATGTGAATTGAGTTGAAGGCATGCAGTGCTGTCTGCCTGAGTGTGCAGAGAGCCTGAAACAAAGACTCTAGGGTGAAATCTTCTGGCCCCTACTCATCTGATTGGAGTATCAATTTTAAAGTCCAGTGATGATGATGCTTTTGTCAACATTAGCTATTTAATGGCTGGTCATTTTAGGGAATGGAATGTAGGTAGGGTGGTAGGAGTGAAGCCAGTTGGGTTGGCATTTGGGAATTGCTGCAGGAAAGGAAATGCAGAGGAAGGAACAGAGGAGACTCACAAAGACAGGAAAGGGAGAGAGAGAGAGAGAGAGGTGATGGGAAAGGATGAAAGACAAAGGGTAGGAATAGCAGTGATCTAAATAGAAGAAGATTTTCTCCATAGTGACTGCAACAAGAAGGCACTGAATAAATAATAAATAGCTGGATTCTCACCCTGATCCCTTTGCAAGCCCCTGCTAACACCAGAGGGCTTTGTGGGGAGCACATAGGAATAAGATCAACCCTCTCCCCAAATGAGTCTGATCCGCTGTTCTTCAGCCTGTACTGGAATGGAGAGGGAAAGGGGGTTCTCGCCTCTCCCTCTGACACTGCCCCGTCCTTCCTTTTCTCAGGACACATTAAATCTCTTCGTTTCCCTCTCCTCTCTCAGTTTCAAGGATCCAGAGGGACGTCTACAGAGCCTCCAAGACACCTGCAGCCAGCTCCCCCAAGACAACTACAACAACCTGAGGTAGGAATCTGTCAGTCTCTAGGCTTTGCACTCTGCCCATCTCCATGGTATCACAGTGCCTCAGATGGTGAGTGATCCCCTGTCTTCTGAGACTAGGGGCTACAGTTCCCAAAGCATCCTGGCCTCAGCTTCTGCATGGCTCCCAGAGACCAGGGGGGGAAGGGGATCCAAAGCTGAAGTTTGGTGTGTTACAGTGCACAATGCCAACCCCTGAGAGAATCAGCACAGCCATTGCTATGCCCCCTGCCAACCCCAGGAGTAGAACCCTGGTCTCCTGCATGGCAGTCACACTGAGACCAGGGCCTGGTCTCCATACTTTTGGCAGCCCTACTTGTTCTGAGGGAGAGAGAGAGAGACACAGTTGGGAATCCTAGTCTCCCTGTGTGGCTATGCAGAGCACTGACTCCTGCGGCCAGGAGGGGCAGCATTCCCTGATATTTACTAACACCCTGCCTTTTTCAACAGGTATTTGATCAAGTTTTTAGCTAAGCTGGCTGAACATCAGGAAGTGAATAAAATGACCCCTACCAACATCGCCATCGTCCTAGGCCCCAACCTGCTGTGGTCACAGCAGAGCAAAGGGTAATGTATGGGACTCCTCAGGGAGTCAGCAGCTGGGGATGATCCAAGGGCACGAACCTCTCCACCACCATCTCTGAATGTTTCCTCTACCAGCCTCCCCACAAAACAAGTGCTGTGGCCGGGAAGCAGCACCAGCCCTGGCTGGGATTTATTAACCATCAAGGGCAGTTTGAGAACTTTTAAAAGGATTTTTTTCAATACCAATGGTCCATAGAGCTCAGTACTGACCAGCAGCACGAGCTGCTATTCCCATCCTAAACTCCACTAATGTACCACACTCCTGATCTTGCCCACACCCCGCTGTTCCAGTCCTAGGCCCCTGCCCCAGCTCTGCAAATGCACCCCAATCCTCACTGGATGCACTTCTTTCTGTTCCAGTCCTGCCCCACCAGCCAGCTGTACTAATGTACCTCACTCCTGGCCTTTCATTGTCCTGCCCCCAACACACACCTCAGCCTCTTCACCTGTCCTGACCTGCAAACACCCCCTGCTGTTCTAATGCGAGGATCGGCCCTCTCTCCCTCAGCTCTACCAATTCAAGTCCCTGCTGACCTGTGTGTCCCTCTGCCAAGCCTGGCCCCCCAGCACATCGCTCTGCCAATCCAAAGGGGGTTTGTGCAAGGGGGGCAAATGTCTATTAGGCAGTGGCTGAGACCCAGCACGCTCGTGGCACATGTGACCTACGACAGGGCTTGAATCCAGGTGTTTCAAGGTGAAAGGGGCAGTATGCTTATTGCACACAGTGCCACATAGCCCCCACCTCAAAGCTGTACTCCTCAGCTATGCTTTCTGCTGCAAACCCCTGGTGCTAATAGCACCCCACGCGTTTTTGACTAGCTATAAAATGGGTTCATCCTGCTGGCTTCTATGATTCCCCTCCAAACAGGCCCCGTGTTCAGCAGAGAGACAGTCGCAAGCGCTGTTGCCAGAGGAGAAGCAACAGCCTCAATAACTGTCCATTTCTAGCTCCATCCTAACGGCTTCTCTCTCTCTGTCCCTCAGAGACCCGTTACAGCTAGACCTGGCCTCTGTGTCCTCCATCCAGGTGGTGGGCATCGTGGAGGCCCTGATACAGAATGCCGACACTCTCTTTCCTGGAGGTAAGCCAATGCTGGTCTAGATCTTGGCTTCTCTTAGGGCAAGTCCAGTGGGGCCAGTGCTGTGATGCCAGTGTCTAACAGGTGGGAGTGAGTGCTATTCAGAATCAGGCCCTGCGTGCTCAGAGTCCGAGATAAGAAGGGTACAAAGCCAAACGAGTGAGCCACACTGACATGAAGGGGTGTCCTGTCCAGGGCAGTTCCCTTCTCCTCCCCTGCCCTCACTGGTAGGCTGGCGGCTGCAGTGCTGAACATGAAGAGCGGTTTAAAGCCTTGCAAGTGGGAGGGAGATCTCCGAGGCGGTACAGCTGGGATCCCCACCCAGCCCTCCCCTCAGGCTCACTGTGAAATTTGGGGTCCTGATTTCAGAATTGGACAGGTGAGAAGAACCAGGAGAAACACTTGGGAGCCTCATATAGTGATAAAAGGCTGCCCAGGGGCTCCAAGCCAAGCTAACGTAGTGACATTGGTAGTCACCTGTCTTCTGGACAATGGCGTCCTTTTCTCACCCACTCTGCACTCAAGGCACCAGCCCCCAGGACCTGCTGTGCATGCTCTTGGGGGGCTGGGGGGCTCTTGGGGAATGATGTTGTGCAGGGTCTGGAGAGTCTATACTGATGGGCACTGTCTGTCTCCAGGCTGCAGGAAGATAAGGGGGTAGTTGTTCTCCACTCCCAGACTTGAGGCCAATACACTCAATACTCCTGAGGGAATTCTGCACCAAAAAATTAAAAATTCTGCTCACAATATTTTAAAATTCTGTATATCTTATTTGTCACAATAATACAATGTAATCACACCAGTTTCAATTATTTTCATAATTTGTTTCAAAACACCTGTCAGCCACCCCTCCTTCCCCCGTCCCCATGTGGCCCTGCACCCCTCTACCAGCTGACCCCATCTGTCCCAGCACCCCTAGTCCCATTCCAGCTCAATGCTGTCACGCTACTAGCTCCTGTGTCCCAGTCCCATTCTGTCCTCACACTAGTCCTTCTGAACCCCAATCTATGTGACCATCCCAGCAGCCCCGTGAGCCCTGCACTTCCCCCCACCCCATATCCCGTGCTTCCTCACCTAGGCCCGCAGGCAGGGCACTGTGAGGAAAGCAGCCACTCCCCACACCCTCTCCATAGCTGGCTGCTCTAGCTCTGAGCCAGCTGCCCTCTCTTCTGGTGTCACAGCAGCCACTGGTGGGCAAAAGGTGTAATTGCAGTGCCTCCCTGGCAAAATACATTTTCTGCGGGGGTCATGAATTCTACATGTGCGCAGTGTCGCAGAATTCTCCCATGAGTAACTCGAGAAGAAGAGAGTGAGGGGTCCCTGTGGGTAGGTGAGTGGGTTCTGCAGGATAGTCTGTGTTGGCTGCGCTCTCCCGGGACATAATCCAAAGCCCATTGGAGTCAATAGGATTCTCCCAGTGACCTTTGGATCAGGCCCCTAGTGCTCTGCATGTGGTGGCTTTGCTTTGGGTGTGGGGAGTATCTGTGCAGACAGTGAGGAGGGTGCTTCTGTACTGCATTAATTCACTTTATTTCTTTATTTTTTAAAGAGATAGACTTCAATGTTTCGGGCATGTTCACTCCCCCCCCAGAGATCAAACCCAGCAAAGCCCCTTCAGTGGAAGAGCCCTCACCTCAGCCCCTTCCTGCCAGCGCTCGCTCTCTAACTCCTGGAGAAGAAGCGTAAGTGTCTGGTCGTGAGTGAGGCTGTGCTGTTCTGTCTGTCCCGGGCCCACTGCAGAGAGATGGGGTCCTCCCATCATAGCCAGTGGCATCTTCTGTAGGCGACTCTAGATACGAACTGACTCTTCCTCCCTTACCTGGAGGTTCGGCACGCACAGTGTCCCACCAGAAGAGAGAATGCTTCACAGTGCCCTGATATGTGCTTCCTCTAGAGGCAGGGCAAGAGGAAGGATGGTCCAGCATTAGTGTTCTAGCCTGGGATTCAGGAAATGTGGGTTCAATTCTTGGTTCTGCCATAGACAACTCCCTGTATGACCATGGGCACCTCATTTAGTCTGTCCCCAAAACAGGGAAAATGGTAGTGCCCTATCTCATAAGGGTGCAGGGAGGCTCACCACATTGATGATTACACAGGCACTCAAATGCTATGGTAAAGGAGGCCATATGAATAGGTCCTATGATAGTGGTGTTCAGTATCTTCTCTTTTTCTCTCTGTCCCCCTCCCTCAGCGTCCTGAATAAGCTGCACTGCTGAGCTAAGTCAGTTGTATAGCTGTCTCCGCATCCCACACCATTGTCTCCTAGTTATATCCCACTTGGGTGTCTGAGAGGAGAACCCCTTGCCACCAGTGTCACAAGAGGAGAGCTCCATCTGCTTCCCCAGTGACACGCATCTTTAGCAGGGTCACCCAGTACCAGTAACTGCTCGCCCCATCCCACCTCCCACTCTGTACAACTAATCCTGGAACTCTGCACATGCGCATTTACAACCCCATGCAGCTAACAGCATGATCAGATGCTAGGTTTGTCACCCCATGTGCCGGCCACATTCACACGATATCTCTCTGGAGACACACGTATTTGAGGCCCATAGTTCAGGTCTCCAGCAGATGTGATTAAAGAGACCTGACTTGCCCTTTCCCCACAGCAGAAGAGACCCCGAGACGTCCTCTGGTCCAGTCTCCCCAAAGGCGACCAGAACTTCTCCTGTGGCTGTGGGCCCCTCGGCTGATGACACCACACGCAAAAGTAAGTCTGGCAGGCTGACACACCTCAATGCGTATGGTCTGTCTCGCTTCCGGTGCATGACCCGGTGCTGATGGAGCTGCAGTTCAGTGAGCTCACCAGTCTGCTGAGGGATATGCCTCTGCTGGGCGAGGTCCACACTGGGGTACGTTGGTATGAGGGTCCTGCCTGTGTGGCATCACCAGTGCTGATCCCCATCTTGCCCTGTTCCAAGGTTGGCTTCCCCTCACCAGCCCTGCTTGTTCTGGGAGTGAAGGGGATGCTGGCAAGTGATCAGGGCCGGCTCCAGCCACCAGCGAAGGAAGCAGGTGCCTGGGACGGCCAATAGAAAGGGGCGGCACTCCGTCCGTTATTGGGGAGGCACTTCCAGGTCTTCGGCGGCAATTCAGCGGCAGTTCCTTCAGTCCCTCTCTTCCTTTTCAGTGGCACTTCAGCAGCAGCTCAATTGGGTTTTTCTTGTTCTTCTTCTTTCTTTTTTTTCGCCGCTTGGGCCAGCTAAAAGGCTGGAGCCGGCCCTGCAGGTGGTAATGTCGGGGATTGTCTCTAAGCAAGGCTATGACCCAGAGATGTGGGGAAAGGGGCACTGGCTGGGGACTTGAGCTGGTCCTGGCTGTGCATATCGGGATGTAACAGGCAATATGGAACTGGGAGCATTTATTGAGCTGGGGCAGGTGAGCTCTGGCCTCTCTGGATGTTGGGCTTCTCCCCTGCCATGGGACCAGCCTCTGTCATGCCTCAGATGTCCCTAATGCAGTTTGACTTGTAGCCCAATTAGTGCAAACAGAACACCATTGTGGTGCATTAATGACTATAAGCCTCTCAATTTACCCATCCTGCCCCTTCTGTGGAGGCAGCAAGCTCCTCCCCTGGCCGTGGGGAAGGTCCTGGCATTCTGCACTGGTGCCTCTGGCCAAAGCTGCTACAGGCAGTCCCCTAATTATTTGTGGGGTCCCTGTCAGGGATTAGGACCCCATTGGGCTGGGCACTGTATGAATACATCATGGAGAGCTGGACCCTGCCTTGTCCAGTTCAGCCTGGCTGGAAGGAGAGAAGCTGCGCCGTGGGACTTGGGCATGGGAGTACAGGATGGGAGAGTCAGGCTGCAGGCCTGCCATGTAGGGACCATAAGGATGGAAAACAAGCCAGTAAAAGGAGTTTTGTTTCCCTGTTTGCTTTGCAGTGAAGCGAGCTGCCCCAGTCCGACCCATGGTGGCTCCACCACAGGTGCAGCCTCGAATCCAAACCCCCACACCTCAAAACCCACCTGTGCCTGAGAGTACTGCCATCCCCAAAGTCTTCCCTCGCCGAACAGTGAGTGGGTCTGTGCGAGCTCCCGCTATCCCACCTCCACTTCCACCCCAGCCTGCCAGACGCCAGAGTCGAGGTGCTCCACTGTCCCCCAAGTTGCCTCCAGACACCATGAGGGATGAGGCCTCTGCAGCTGGCCAACCTCCTGCACATAGTGACAGTACAGAAACCACTGTAGACTGCACCCCAGAGGTAGAAGGGCCGGAGGAGCCATCATATACAGGAGGGCCAAGCTCTTCAGCCATACCCCAGCCAACGGTCCAGTCCCCAGAAAATGACTGAGACCCAGTGGAAGCTTTGAAGGCATCAGTTCTGCCTGTCTGCCAAGGAACCAGGGAGGAGGAGGGAAGAGAGACTGGTGCTCTTCCAGAGTCCAGCACACCACCTACGTCAAAAATCTATCTAGCAGCTCAGCTGAGAGGACCTTGTGAAGATGGACCAGGATGACCCTTGGGACTATGTTTCCTGGGAAAGTAGTTCACACATCTCCAGCCTTGAAAGTGTTCCCCTCTCCTCCATGTGCTTCCCTTCTCTCTCTTCCCAACACTCCCTGCCTGTGCGTCTCTGTGCTTTCCAAGCTCTCCCTTGAAATTGGGAACCCCACTCTTCACACTGCTTCCCTCATCTCTCTTTATTGGCACCTCATTGCCTATGCCTTCATAAAAGGACCAATGAACTTGCTCTTTTCTCTCCAGCTACCAGAAACTTTCCATAGGGAGACACAAACTCCAGCTCCTGGAGTTCTAGGATTCTGCCACAATCTAAGGAGATAAGGGATCATTAGATGCTTATCCAGCATTCCCCCTGAGCCTTCCCAAATGATTCTGCTTCATTCAACTAATCTCACGTTTCATAAATCCCCTCTTGCACTTTCAAAGGACCCTACAGACTCTAGAGAGCAAGGAGTTCACAGCTCTTCCTTCTTTTTAAAGACTGGATTTCAGTTACAGGAAACTCATCTGTATCCAGAATGGTTTGAAGCCATTCAAAGCATATTCAGAGAAGTGGAGTGTATGCACTGAATTGCTATTGATTCACACAGCAGAGGCCATAACCGAGATGAGTTTCTAATGAATAAGGTTTGGATACACAGGGTTGTTCTGATGTTTTCTACATATGCAATGCAATAATTCTCTACCTTTGGGACCAACTTTGCCTTCAAATGAGTTCTGATAAACTCCTCCCACTAAGAATCTCTGACATTGACATGGTGAGGTTTGGAGTAGGACTATTTTTTTTATTGTGTTGCTGATAAGTTATTTAAAGGCTTGGGGCCAAATTTATAGTTGGTGTAAGCAAGCACGACTTAACTAACTTTAGTGGGTGGATCAAGTCTGCATTTGGTCCTGGGATTGTACGTGAGAAAACCCTGTAAAATAAATGCTGCTTTCTGTCTGTTGTGTTTTGCGGTATCTCACAGTTTCCTCTGGTAATGTACTTTTACAAATATATATGTACACATATTTTAGAGAAAAAGTCTCAACTTTGTCACACTGAATACTTGCAGGGCTGATCCCTTCCTTCCCTTTGTTTTTCCACTTCTCTTCACAGAGAATACTAGGAGGTAGGGGACCATCCCAGCGCTGAGTTAACAATGGGTTCCCCCATCCCCACCTGCAGTTTTCCCCTAGCCTCTGGAAATACAACAGCATTTAGTTCTCTACAGTGCATGAAAATCACATAAGCTCAGGGTTTTTTCTTCTCTCAGGCAAGCCAGAAATTATTACAACTCTTGGGGTAGACGGGGTGGTAGTGGAAAATCCTGTTTAAAGTGCAGGATACATGACTGACCCATAAGAATTGGGATAGGCAGTGCACCCTAAATATGGATCTGGAAGGTACGAGCTGGGCAGCTTGGGTACTATTACAGTCACCATGGGTTAGAACTGTTAGATGACTAATGGGGTCAGGTCCCAGCCTCCTATGACCTCCCATTCCCCACTTCTAACACGTTTCTCCCTGCCTTTTTGTATATGAGCCAGCAGCCATCGCCTCTGAGAGGGCCTATGGTTCTAGGGGGCGGAAAATCATATTGTGTGGGTACTTGGTCCATGGAGGGAGGGGAAAAAAAGGTGAGAGGTGACTGTTTAGTGCAGGGGTTGGTAACCTTTCAGGAGCGGTGTGCCAAGCCTTCATTTATTCACTCTGATTTAAGGTTTCACGCACCAGTAATACATTTTAATGTTTTTAGAAGGTCTCTTTCTATAAGTCTATAATATATAACTAAACTATTGTTGTATGTAAAGTAAATAAGGTTTTTAAGGTGTTTAAGCTGCTTCATTTAAAATTAAATTAAAATGCAGAGCCCCCCGGACTGGTGGCCAGGACCTGGGCAGTGTGAGTGCCACTGAAAATCAGCTTCCGTGCTCCCTTTGGCACACATGCCATAGGTTGCCTACCCCTGGTTTAGTGGGTCCATAAGGTGGTTAACTGCATCCATTCTGTAGGGCTGCCTGGTCTCCCTGGTTTGAGTTCTCTGGCAACACTCTCTCCACCCCCAAAGAGCACTTGTTTCCTTCTGGCTGCTTTTCCTATATGCCTGGCCAAGGGAACTGGCCAATTTAGTCTATGGATTTTACCACTTGTGGTTGCCCCACCGTGGCCAAGCAGCCCCCCGCCCCCGCAGGAGCATATCTGTCCACCCCCACATCTAGCTACTTCCACGGCCCTCCTTGTAGTAGCTCTGAGCACCCTGCGGCCCACCAGGGTCTGTAATGAGCTGGGGTGGGGTGGGATGGAGGTCTCAGATGCTAGCGTGTAGGACACCCACCCCCCTTGCTCTGCTGACTTGGCTGTTCCGGGGCAGGGGCTGCCCCCATGGTGTTTGTACAGCGCCTGGCACACGAGTCCCCTCTCCCGGCCGCCCTGCTGCAGTCAGGAGGGAGCCGCGAGGAGCTCCCCAACCGGTACGCTGCAGACCAGCTCCTGCTCAGCCGCTGAACACAAGAAAGATTAGCACGTGCCCGACCCCCCGAGCCCAGCCCTATTGGCTGCAGCGGGCGTTTAGCCTGCCAATCATCTTCCTTTGCCCCGCCTCTCTATTTTCTAGGCCCGAGGGTCTGTCACTCTCTTAGCCCCACCCCATTCAATTTTACGAGCATCTCATTGGCCAATCAGTCACTGAAAGCCCCGCCGGTAGCTGTCATTTCACCCATTCACCGCCTGCTGAGCATTTTACAATGTTTGATAGGCTATTGAGTCTGTCAATCTTTACGGCCCGCGCCTTCTCGTTTATTTCCTGATATTTGAGAAGCTAAGGTAGTCGCCATTTTTGTTTTGCCCGCCTCCCTACAGCTTTCTCCCCCTGTAATAGGCTATGGCTGCTGGGGTTCTTTCCGGCTTCTCGGTCGTAGCAGCGTGTGGACTGACGCTGATTGGCTGTGAACACCTATCAATTCTTCCCTATCTTTCCTCTCATTGGTCTTTGAGGAAACTCATTCACAATCCCTCCTTGCTGTCCCCGAGTCGCTTTTCCCCTTGCATGGGCGTGGCTAATTCACCCTGCCCATCTAATCTGTCCGCAGTAGTGATTGGATGCTGAGACCTCGCCCCCGATTGCGGTAGGCTATCGCATTTATCCGTCACGCTTCCCCCACCTCCCTCGGTGATTGGACAGCACTGGCCAGCCCCTTCCAGGTGGCCGGGCCGCGGGCCTGCCCATCAGGCCGAGTGCGCGCGCTGATAGGCAGTGGCGCACCAGCCAGCGGTGACGTCATTCCCGCGGGAGAAAGCGGCATGGCGGGCTGCAGGCGGCTGAGTGGGGCGAGCGCGCGGGAGGTGCTGGGCCCGGCGCGGGGGCTGCTGTTCGATTGCGACGGGGTGCTGTGGGCCGGCGAGCGGGCGGTGCCCGGCGCGCCCGAGCTGCTGGAGCGGCTGAGCCGCAGCGGGAAGGCCACGTTCTTCGTCAGCAACAACAGCCGGCGCTCGGTCTCCGAGCTGGAGCAGCGCTTCAGCCGCCTGGGCTTCCGCGGCGTGCGGGCCGAGCAGGTCTTCAGCTCCGCGCTCTGCTCCGCGCTCCTCCTGCGCCAGCGGCTGCTGGGGGCCGGCGACGGCGCCTGCCCCGGGCCCGGCCGGGTCTTCGTGCTGGGCGGGGAGGGGCTGCGCGGGGAGCTGCGGGAGGCCGGGCTGCGCCTGGCCGGGGAGGGCGACCCGGCCGGCGGGAAGGACGAGCCGCCGGTGCGCGCCGTGCTGGTCGGCTACGATGATCAGTTCACCTTCGCTAAGCTGTCCGAGGCCTGCGGCTACCTGCGCGACCCCCAGTGCCTGCTGGTGGCCACCGACCCTGACCCCTGGCACCTGCTCAGCGACGGGCAGTGCACCCCGGGTGAGAGGCCCGGGAGCTGCGATCTCCAGTTGGGGAGGTCTGTGGGTCCCACCACTGCGGCCTCTGGGTGCCTAGAGACTCAGGCCTGCCCCCTGCTGGGTCTGGGGACCCCCCGTCTGCCTGGGTGCTGCTGCTTCTCTTGCCACACTGAAGCTGCTGGGCTGAACCCCAGGGTGTTCCCTTGGCAGATGCAGCTCTGGCAGTTGCCCTGATCTCTGGGACTAGCCCTGTGGGCCAGAAGGGAGTCAAATGGCTCAGTCCCTTCCTGTGAGTGACCACCAAGGAGGCTTGGTATCTATGGTGATGGGGCCTTGTTACCAAAAAACACCTATCCCACTAGAAACTGCACCAAGAGCTTTAATTCACTTCCCACAGCCACTAGCTGGACTGTTCCAGGGACCTATATGAGAGGAGCCATGCCCCATCCCTAGTAGCCCCTTCAGATGGTGATGACTGACGGTGGTTCTCTCTCTCTTTATCTAGAAAAGACACATCTAATTCTTAAACTTCACTGAACCACCAGTAGTTATTATTTGCAATAGGGCAGTGCCTAGAAGTGCCATTCATGAACCAAGACCCCATAGTTCTTGGTGGTGCCTGCCCCTGACAGTAAGGGCCCATCTCAAATAAGAGGGACAGTGCTACCCCTCAAACTCTGGGTATAAAGTGCACTGAACCTCAAAGAGGTAGGCAGACCTTTGAATTCCACTGACTGGCAGGGATGCTAACTCCCTGTCTGTCCTTGGATAACAAGCATTTGTTCTGAGTTTCTCATGGCTGCGTCCCATGGTAGCTAAAATCTCATATTGATTTGTGAATGCCTGTTTCTTTCCTTCCCAGGGACAGGGAGTCTCATGGCTGCAGTGGAAACAGCCTCAGGGCGCAAGGCGGTGGTGGTGGGGAAGCCGAACACGTATATGTTCGACTGCATTGTAGAGCGCTTTGGTGTGGACCCTTCCAGCACCCTCATGGTGGGCGATCGGCTGGAGACAGATATCCTGTTCGGCAAGAACTGTGGGCTTGCCACAGTCCTGACCCTGACTGGTGTGTCCCGCCTGGAAGAGGCACAGGCCTACATGGCCAGTGAGAGCCCTGCTGCAAAGGACCTGGTGCCCAACTACTATGTGGACAGCATTGCAGACTTGATAGCAGGCCTGGATGAGTAGGAGGTGGGGTGGAGTGTGGGGGGGGTTCCCAATCCCAGTCCAGATTTCCACCCATTCCCATTCTTCTTTCCCTTCTTTCTCAATTTCTGGCTCTACCCAGTCCAGTATTTATGCATTTATTTTGCAGGGGTCAGGGTGTAAGTAGTTGTCTTTCCTCCTTTATCCTGCCAAGAACAAAACTTGCCTGATAGAACCCTTCCCCTTCAGTTAAACCTGCTACCACTGACTCAAAAGGAGCACTGGAAGCCTTGTCTTAAAAGCAGGGTGGGGGCATGTGCAAGCCAAATCACTGTCTGCTCCCCGGTGGGGTGAGGGCAGGTTGTCTTATTTTTCTTTTGTATATAACCAGTGGCGGCCTTTTACTGCTATGCCCTCCACTCTCTGTGGAAGAAAGTGTAGGGAAAAGGCTCTCCTGGCCAGACCAGTGAAGTGTATCAGTACTGAACTGTGTAGCTTTTGCCTGTGTCTGATGGGTTGTGATCCCACTACTACAGTGGGAAAGGGATCTGTGTCCATACCTCACTGCTGTTGTGTGGCTGTGCACAAGATAGTGTTGGTATTGTCAGTACTATGAACGTGCCACAGCCCCGGAAATCATTCCTTGCTGCTTTGTCTTTTTACAATTTTATTTATGAATTAACTTATTTATGGAAGTGTTTGTATAAATTATTGCTGATTGGCTGTGCTGGGGGTGGGGACAGTGCCTTTGGGCCCCACTCACTGCTTCTGTCCCATATTGTTGTGATTCTTTGACACTCGCCATTTTTCAGTATATAATAAAGTGCGAGCGTGAGCTGGAATTGGCCTCCTTCATTCCCCTATCTCTGGTGGGGGAGGGGTGGGAGGGAGAGAAACATGACATGTAGGACTGAAATTAGGAGGTCTTAGTCAAGTTTTTAGGGAGCAGGAGTTGTTGGTCCTTCCCCCTTTAAGAACTGAGTGGATTATGCAGTGGGAACCCTTTCTTGCTCTAAGACATGGGCGGGGGGCCATATTGGAAGCTTATGCCACTGCTACTGGCATGATGAAGGCCTCTGGTTGATGGGGCTATCTGGAACCTTTAATAGCACTGCACCCACGCATGCTAGGTGTCTGAATTAGGCTTGGTTGGCTTGCATCTGAGGATGGCTACAGGAATACAACCCAAGCTCAGTGCGTTGGCCATGTGATTACACTGCCTGTTTCCTTCCCACTCTGGAGAAAGAGTGATGTCTTGGCCACAGATCTTCAGAGCTCTGGCTGAGGAAGCATGACTCTGCCTCACATGCATGGATGCTGTGCTAGCTGCTAGTCAAATGGTTTTATATCTGTCAGGCATCTGTAGCAACTCATCACAATCTCCCAAATTGCTCCCAGCTCTTGTGCGCTGAGAACTAAGATGAATGGAGCATAACTCTGAAGTAGTGCTTCTCAACCTATTTACCATTGTGGGTCGCTTGTGCAGCGCTCTCTGTTATGTGGGCTGCATCCACACTATATATACTACCTGTATAGCCTTGAGAATGTCACATGGGCTGCAGCTGTATGCTGATTGGGCTGCATGCAGCCTGTGGGTTGAGAACCACTGCTCTGAAGCACTGATCTATCTCAAGGAAAGACTTAAAGCACCTTTTGAATAAAGTGTCACTGACTCACAGATTGTGCCCACTCTTGGCCCTGTGTGTTCCGTTGGGGGTGCTCCTTTCAGTGAGACAGCCCTTCTCAGGGATCCACTCTCAGAGTTAGTCCCCTCCACCTCCTGGAGCCGCACCTCTCTGAACCTTAGCATGTCTATCTCTTGCCGTGGGCCCCCTCAGGGAGTCCACGTGCTCTGGACACCCCGGCCTCCTCACCCCCGAAGGGCTTGATGCAACCCTGTTCTCTAGACTGGAGTGACTCTCAGCCAGCATAAAACAGGAGGGTTTATTGAGAGTTGAACACAGCACAGGAAACTCTCAGGGCCTCAGGTCTGGCCTCTCACAGCACAGCACATCCCAGTCTCCCCTGCAGCCAGGTGGGCTCTGCCTACTTCCCTTCACCAGGCCGGAGCCCCTGCTTCCCGGCTGGGCCTCCAATACTCCCAGCCCTATGCCCTGCCTCTGTCCATTGTCTTCTCTCCAGGTAAACAGGGTCCTAAATAGAAAGGCCTGGGTCTCCTCTCAGCTCTCCTCTGGCTGGAACCAGCTGGTCAGGTCACCGGGGTCCTCTCTCTGCAGCCCATTGTCCTCCCACTGGCCAGAACCGGCTGTGTCTCCTGAGCCGGGTCACCAGGTCACGAGTCGCTGGGGTCTCCATCCTCCAGGCCATTGCGGTCCTTTGTAACAACAAACTCCCTCTTCCCTCACCTCGTTAAACCAGTAACACCCAGGGACACTGAGTCCCACCCCCTGTGCATGCAAACCACTGGAAAAGACAGAACACCCCAAGAAACACACACACCCCCCACTTCATCACATAAAGCTTTTAACATTTTATGCTTCTCTACTCTAAATCTCCAGCACTGGAGAGGACATGAAGTGTGAACCTCCATCTCTCCCCCTGAGGGGAGGCAGCCTCTTCAGCATTGTCATAGGATGCCCTGTGTGCTGCACCTCTTCAGTGGATAAACAGGTATCTGGCATTTAGGGTATGGCTACACTTGAAATTTCAAAGTGCTGCCACGGCAGCGCTTTGAAGTGTGAGTGTAGTCAGAGCGCCAGCGCTGGGAGAGAGCTTTCCCAGCGCTGCACGTAAACCACATCCCTTACGGGTGTAGCTTGCAGCGCTGGGAGCCGCGCTCCCAGTGCTGCAGCACTGATTACACTGAGGCTTTATAGCACTGTATCTTGCAGCACTCAGGGGGGTGTTTTTTCACACCCCTGAGCGCGAAAGTTGCAGCGCTGTAAAGTGCCAGTGTAGCCATGGCCTTAGCCTGCACTCTGTGTTCTGTAAATGAGAGGGGCAAGGTTGCTGCTAGCAACAAAGGGAAGGAGGAAACGCAAGGAGTGTAAAGGGAGTGGCTGAAACTCCCTGGAGCTACTGATGTCTCCCTCCCCTGCAGTGACAGGGGTGCCTTGCTCCCAGGTGTGAATATGTCCATTGCCTGTGGTTGCTGGGCCACCAGCACATCCCACGGCTTTACAGCTACTTTTGCTTCACTAAGCAGCCTCTTGCTGTGAAGCTTTTACTCTTAAGATTCTGGGTCAGCGCTTGGACTGCTGAGGTGATGGGCTGGAGCCGGGCAGGCGGGTGATGCCTTGCACTGCTCTCCCAGGGCTCATCACATTTGCTGCACATGCATCTACAGTAGGAGGGCTTTCCAGTTACCCATCCCCAGGCATTGGCAGCAGCCCTGTTCATGAAGCCTTCAGGGGTCTGCATTCAGCTTCCAGGGCAGGGATATGTATGGTGGGGAAGGAGGAGATGAGGAATGAAGTCAAGGCTCGCCCAGCTGCCTTCAAACCTCTGTTTTGGTGCTTGTTTTCTGACACCATCTTTCTGTACACAATAAGGGTGACCGTGTCAGACCTTGGTCTCCTATTCTGCCATCACAGGGCTTTCTGCAGGGACAGTTATGTGGGCACATGGAGAATTTACATTTCAGAAGTGACATGAGCTGACAGCTTTGGTGTAGTTCAGAGGTGGGCAAGCTATGGCCTGTGGGCCACATCTGGCCTATGGGACCATCCTGGCCAGCCCCTAAGCTCCTGTCCTTGGAGGCTACCCCTTGCCCCTCCCCTGCCGTTCCCCCTCCCCCGCAGCCTCAGCTCGCTCGCTCCGCTGCCAGCGCAATGCTCTGGGCGGTGGGGCTGTGAGCTCCTGGGGCAGCGGCTAACCCAGTCTCTGTGCTATGTGGTGGCAGCGGCACAGCCTGGTTCCATCGCCACCAGCCACCAGTGCTCCAGGCAGCATGGTAAACGGGCAGGGAGCAGGGGGGTTGGCTAGAGGGCAGGAGAGTTTGAGTTGGTGGTCAGCGGGTGACAGTGTAGATGGTGGTTGGGGGGGAGGGCCCAGGGGTAGTCAGGGGGCAGGGAGAAGGGGTGGTTGGAGGAGGTGATGGCGGTCAAGGGGCGGTAAAGGGACAGGGAGCAGGGGTGTGTGGATGGGGCCATCAGGAAACGGGGGTTGGATGGGGCAGGAGTCCCGGGGGGGGGGACAGATAGGAGGTGGGGCCGGCCCTCCATAGAATTTACGAAACTTGATGCAGCCCTCAGGCCAAAAAGTTTGCCCAACGCTGTGCTACAAGAATAAAAATGAGGGAAAGAAATGTCCTCTCCCTCTGTTTCCTTTCTGCTGAGCCTGACTGGCAGGGGAATACTAGTGTGAGCAGGGTTTGTGTGTCTCGTTATGAACTGGCCTAAGATCCCCATCTCATTACCCTAGTCCAGTAACTGTACCACACTCCTAACCATAGCAGCTGCACGCCTTGCAGCAATGCACTTGGTGATGTTACTGCCAGCTGTCACGCAGGCTGATTTCCCTCTGTCTCTCTTCCTTTCCCCAGGGGGAAGTTGTGGGTAGATTTAAAATAACCTATTCTATTAGTCTGAGCTGTGCGTGAGGGTGATGAAAGGCAGGGTTAAAGCAGCAGTGCACTTTCTGCTTGGAGTGGAAAGTGCAGAGGCTTGTGGTAAATGCATTAGCCTTGCTAACACTACTCTCCCTTCTCTCTCCACAACTATCCCCGTGTAAACACAGGAGATAGCAGGAGGATACCGCCTGCTGTATCCTCTGCATGGAGAGCCAAAGTACAGGGTACGTGTGACCAAAGGACTCAATCTCTTATCCATCTTCCCGTACCCCAGCCCTTGGAGACTTGATGCAACTCCCTCATGGCCTCACTCACGCTGCTCCTTCAGTTGGCCAAAAGAGGGTTTGTCAGTGGAAAGCCACAGGAGGCTCCCTCTCCCTGCATGCACAGCTCCCACTGAGCCAGCGGAGCAAACTGGATTCTTTCACACAGAGCCCCTTTGGGGCCACAGCAAGAGGATGCTTTGCAGATTGCAAACATCAGATACCTCATCTCAACAACAGTGGTCACAACCACCAGATTTGTGTTTCAAGAATCGCCTTCCTCCTTCAACAGTGGAAAGGCTGCAATGGCCTGGCCACACCATCCTCATTACTGCAGACCAGCAGAGGGCAGCATGATGCATTGTGCTCCCAGCCCGCTAGTCTTCCCCTGCACTGGAATAGGGCAAGCATCCTACACACACCACTCCTGGGGTCTGGAACCAACACCTTTCAGGAAGAGAAAGGAGACCCTTCTCTCTAGGGCACTGGTGGTAGTTTTGGTACTAAGTCTACCAAGAAGAGGACTGCTTAGCACCAAGGAGTACCAGTCCTACTAGCAACTACACCAGGGGTGGGCAAACTTTTGGCCTGAAGGCCGCATCGGGATTTGTAAATTGTATGGATGGCCGGTTAGGGGAGGAGGTCAGGGCCAGGCCCCCACCTCCTATCTGACCCCCTCCCCAGGACTCCTGCCCCATCCAACCCCCCTGTTCCCTGATGGGTCCTCCAGGACCCCTGCCCCATCCACACACACCCCACTCCCTGTCCGATGACCATCCCCGGACCCTCGCTGCCCCATCCAACCATCCCTTCTCCCTGTCCCCTGACTACCCCCTGCCGCCCCATCCAACCCCTGCTCTTTCCTGACTGCCCCTCCGTGACCTCTGCCCCCATTCAATCCCCTGTTCCTGCCCCATCCCCTATCCACACCCCTGCCCCCTAACCACCACCCCGAACTCCCCTGCCCTCTATCCAACCCCCCCTACCTGCACCCTTACCGTGCTGCCTGGAGCACCAGTGGGTGGTGGTGCTGGAGCCAGGCCACGCCACTGCCGCCACGCAGCACAGAGACCAGGTCAGGCCGGGCTCTGCAGCTGCGCTGCCCCAGGAGCTCACAGCTCTGCTGCCCAGTGCATTGCGCTGGGAGCAGAGCAAGTGAGCTGAGGCTGCAGGGGACGGGGCTAGCCTCCTGAGACAGGAGCACAGGGGCTGGGCAGGATGGTCCAGCAAGCTAGATGTGACCTCCTCAGTGATCACCCTTGACTCCAGGGTGTCACCCGCGGTCTGTCTTTTGCCCACCTCTGAGTCTGGGCTATGAGGTAGGGGCCTCAATTTTCTCTCCGGTGCTGGTGGGGTCTATACATGCAGAGGGTCTTGCAGCATCGTTTGCAGTAATGCATGCAGACAGCACATACACATACCTGCACTCAGCTGAAGCATCTGGGGAGCAGAATCCAGCCTGTGTTGCTTTAAGCCATGGCCATATACAGGAGAATGAACTGGGGGCGTCTAATCCAATACACGCCCCTAGAAGCCCATGAGGTGACGCTCCTCTGTCTATACAGAGTAAAATGGGATCTTAGGCAGAAATTAGCTTTCTTTACTGGGCCATCTGGTTAGTTTCCATGGGGCAGGGTGTATACATGAAAGATCTCAGTCACTGAGACTGCAATGAGCTGCAGCCATTTTAGTAACACTTGTGCCCTTTAGTAGGTACTAAGGTCCAGATCCTCAAAGGTATATTGGCACCTCACTTCCATGTGAAATCAGGATATTAGGCACCTAAATACCTTTGAGGGTCTGGGCCTAAGAGGCCCCCTCATTGGCCGCATCAGCCACAAAGCCAACAGCAGCATGGACCATGAAGGGTGAACTCTCTGTTCCTCCCGATGGATGGTTCCTCCAGAACAGGGGTGAGGAACCTTGGCCGGCAGAGGACAGTGTGTGTGGGAAACTTGCACTGCCACTACCTGTTTTGTGTGTTAAAAGAGCCGTCCAGGCAGTCGTACTGGCAGTCTGGCAAGTTTCGTAAGTGCGGAGATCAATGTAGGAGGCTGAGAATCGGGGTTGGTGTGCATTTGCCAAGCTATGTGCAAGGGTGGCTAGGAGAGTGCAATCCAGCAAGAGGGTGGGGCCACCTCCTCCTGCTGGAGGTTGTGCTGTCTCCTCTCATTCTGGAGTACCCGGGACACCCTGGCCCCAGGCATGGAGGACTTTCCACTGCTAAAGGAAAGCCAAATGTAGTGCTTATGACAACTGCTGCTGCCTAAAAGATGTTTCAGCTGTTTTCACATTGCAAAGCATCCTCTCGCTAGGGAAGGTGCCTCAAGAGAGGCTTTGCTGGACCAGACCCATCTCTCTGTTCTTGCTCAATGGGAAGGAGCTCCAGTGAGGGGTATGGCACAGGTATCTGAGGGAGCTGTGTCGAGCTTGTCTGTGTGGTTGCAGGACCGTGTGGCGATGGGGTAAAGAAGGGGTCCTGTGGCTCCCTCACCCTTGGGGCGGTGTCCTATGTGGAGAATGAATTAGGAAGTGCAGCTTTCCCTCTCTTGCTGCCTCATATTTGCCTCTTTTGTTTGCACTGGACTAGTTGTGGGACATGATGCACAACCTCTGTTGTCAAGGCTGTCGGTGGTCTCAGTCCACCTCCAAAGGTTGGCTATTCCATGTAAACCCCATTCACTGGCTAAGGCCAAGATCTGCCAACGTTATTTGTGATTCTGAGTACCTAATTAGGGACCTGTGGCACCTTAGTAGGGCCTGATTTGCAGAGGCTGAGTGCTCAGCACTTTCTGAAAATCAGGCCCCCTAAAGTTGTCTCAAGTTGGGTTCCTCTTAACCAAGGCACACAAAATCGCTAGTCACTTTTTCAAAATCTTGGCCCACTTGCCTCCCTTGGTGACAGTCTGAGCAGAAATGCTAAAGGTGGCCGGAGCTCAAGTGAATTCCCCATTTTAGCCTGTACATGTCCCCTACAGTGGGGTTGCCAAGGGGTGATATATGTGGGAAGCCGGCAGTCCTGCTGTTTGTCCTGTGCATAGAGAGGACTATCAAGTCCCCCGGACCACTGAACTGATGCCTCTTGCCAAGACTGAGCTCACTGTGGGGATGGGGCAGACCTACCAAAAGTAAGCTGGGGATCTGAGAATACAGCTGGTGGAGACGGGGCAGTCACTGCATCCAGCTGGGCCTCTTACAATCTCCTCCGGCTGCCTGGCAACAGGGTCACCCTGCCCCCAGGTGCTGGGGACTTTCCATTGCTGGAGGAGGCTTCTTCACCCAAATGTAGCTGCTTTGCCACCCAGTGGTCATGTGACTTATCAGCTATTGTTGATCTTAAAAGCATCCTGCAGCTGCTAGAGACTGAATGGAAATTAGATGACATGAGATAAGGCCCCAGTTTGCTGTTCTATGTTGGTGCATTTACCCATCTCTTTCCAATGATGCACTCGCACACCCACCCTTGACTTAACTGAGGCAGATGCACAGCTGCATTCAGCTTTTATCGGCTTAGAACAGCCCCTGTCTATGGGGGATCATACAGTTGTGTTCATCCCTTTACTCCCGTGAGGTGCCTCTGCCATTCTCCATCTGTCTGTATGTATTAAAGTGCAATCCTGAGCTGGCATTGGCCTTCTTTGGCTCCACTGGTTCAGCTGATAGGAATGGAGAACTTCAGCCATCAGGACTGCAATGAGCTGCAATGTTCACATCCTAGGAAGACTTGTGTCCAACGGTCAGCCCCCTTGTCAACATTCCTACCTCCCAAGCCCAGGGCAGAATGGAGCACAGAGGGGAAACTCCCTACTCATCTCAAAGGACATTCCTTCGCAGCGGGACTGAGGCATATGGGCAGGGTGGTGTGCAGGGGAAGCTTCCACTGGCCCTATTTGTTGTGTGTGTATACAGCAGCCCAGGCACTAGGGCAGCACCTTTTACAAGTGCTGAGCTCAGTTTAGACCCCTGAGAACGCAGGGCTGGGGTGGGTTTGCCAAGTGATTAGAGAATATGGCCTCCCGAGGAGTAGGCAGCCTCACCTGCCGGTCTCTCCCAGGTGTCGAGTAGTCTCCCAGCATGGCCGGGGCAGCATGGCCATTGGCACTGAGGACAAGCCCTCGCTGAAGAAGAGGCGGGACACTTCACACCGCAACAGTGGTGGTTGTGACAACATCTGGGCAGATGGTTTTTTCAGCATCTTTCAATCTGCAAACTACATCCAAAGGGAGTGAAGGGCCCCATGCTGTTCTTCTGGGTTGGGGGTGCTGTGCAGGCAGATTGGGAGTGGCAAGGCTTAGCAACACATCCCAGGTACACTCTCCCTCTGGCTGATGAAAGGGGGGGTGACATGCAGCCCTCCTTGCCAGACGGAGAGTCCTCCGTGGGGGTGGGTGAGAGGGTAAAACCAAGGAACCCTTTCAAGAACAAGCAAATGGGCATGGCTGAGACTTTGGGGAACTAGATGGGGTTTGACTAGATGACTGTGGGGAGGGGTGGGAGGCACATGCAATGTATCTAATGTCCAGGAACCTGTGTGCAGCTATTTCATGTGCAGCCACAGCCTCCCCTCCATCAACCTTGCCAAGCCCCTTCCAGGAAAGAACCGTGCAAATCAGCCCTCCAGAGCCCCTTCCAGGAAAGAGCAGGGCAAAATCCAGCTGTTGAGCAGCTGGGTCCTGACATTTACATCTGTAAACGGAGGTTTTAGAGCTGTGGAGAAAATGAGACACAAATCAGTCCCCTGCCCACGGGAAGTGCCATCTCCCAGAAGTGGTACATTTTCAAAAGCATGTTGTCATCCACTCTGTCTTGGGGGTGTGAAGGGAGCTCTGCCCAGTGTTGGCTGGGAAGGGGAATGGCACACCCTCTGCTCTTTCTTGAGCCTCTCTCCCAAACACACTGGTCCCAGGCCAGTCCTGGGGTGACACCCTGGAGTCAAGGGTGATCACTGAGGAGGCCTGTCTTTTTCTTACACTATGGCAATGCGTGTGTAACTTGGCATGCTCACACAGCCTCACTGAATTGGACCTATTCTTTCCTCAGCCATACTGCGGAACTCATGCCTCTCTCTTTCATTCTCTGGTAACACTGTTTCTATTAATGAGTCTGACTGATTGTGTCCATGGCATAGAGTCAACCAGGCTCTCCGGCAGCTGCTAATTCAATTTCTATGGGCAGTCATATTCGGATGAGTCACCCCAGGGAGATGCAGCCGGGACTGATTTTCATCACAGGCATCTGCTAAGAGCTCTCCTATTTGACTCAGTGAGTTGGGGAGGGTCAGCAAAGAGGAGCTTGTGACTGAATATCACCCTTTTGGCCCAGGAGTAGCTGATTATTTTGGGGCTGGGAGTGTCTATTGCCCTGCAGCATGTCTGAGGTCCCCCTGCTCAAGCACCTACACCTATGCAGATCTCTGCCAATGCACCACAGCCCTGACCTGCAGCACCCCCACATCTTTGCCAAGGTGCCTTTCTCCTGCACTACAATACCTCCTGCTGTGCCAATCCTGCCCTGCACCACACCACAGCTCTGCCCATGCACCCGATTCCTGACCTGCAGCCCCTCCTACTATCCCGATCCTGAGTTCTCCCTCCCAGCTCTGCTGCTGATCCTCTGTCCTGAACCGTACTATCAAGGAATTAAATGGACTCTAGAGTTAGTTTTACCCTTGTGGGGGATGGGAGCCCCACACAGTAAATGCGGGCATGGCGGGCCTCTCAGAGAATGAGCGCACATGCATTTCATTTCTGGGACTCTTGAAGGAGCCTCTCAGCCTGCCTTGTGATTTAGAAACAAACAAAAAAAAAAAAAGACAAGCAAAGCCATAAGCCACAAGAGCAGAGGCTTGGCTCACTGCCTGGATTCACTCTGTTTTTTAGATTTAATTATAGTTGAGATGTTTTGCAATGAAGTAACTTTTTCCAGAGCAGCCCTTTCACTCCACAATGAATCACCCTCACATGGACCTAACCCAATGCGGTAAATAATATGCAGAACCTATGGGAATGGTCCATTGTGACTGAGCACAATGCTACCCACACTGTCTACTCAGGGGTGGATTTGAAATTCGGGACAGATCTGCACAAGCACTGGGTGCCCCAGAAAGCTTCACCCACCTCTCCCCAGAATGGTTGTGGGCATGCACCATGTAGGACAGCTGAGTTGGAGTCATTTGCCTCCCAGCTGTTATGCCTCTCTGCCCTCAGTGACTTGACAGGGGGCTGTATGGATCTGGGCTGTATCAGGTGGTGGGCTGGCCAGCAGCTGGGTGTGCACTGGTGGCCACAATGTCAGGAGCTGAGAATGGAGCTCAGATCCCAAGAATCCTGTCCCAATCCTCTCTGGATAGGCAGAGAAGCTCCCATTTCATTTTGCATGGACCACTTCCAGTCCCTCATGTATGCACCACTTTGGCTGTGGTGCTTCTAGCCACCCTAGGCTGTCTGGAATGAAGGGTCTAGCCCTGCCCCACTCCACCCAGCCAATTCTCATTCAGTTTAATGGTTTGGGATTTTTTTCTTTGAAAATCTTGGATTTTTGTTTAAAACACTCTCATCCTAAAACTATTTTCCATTGGCTCTGTGGCCACTGGAGCAGGATCTGACTCCAATGACTGGCTGGCTGCTTGGGGGAGGTGGGGTTTAGCATCCGGGGGCTGGGGAGAAAGCTCTACCTTGATAGCTTTGGGGAGGGTGTGACCTATCTTCAAAATCCCACCCCATCCCACCCCCAATTGCTATTTCTGATTGGCTGAAGGGAGGGGTGACTCAGGGAGTGACTCATCAGCTGCCCAACTATTTAAGGGCATGGGAGCAGCCCAGCCCTTGCCCACATCTGTCTATTAGATCTCAGCAGCTGGAGGGAGAGTTAAAAGAGCAGCACTACAACCATCATGTCTCGTGTGAGTGAACCGGGTGGCTTGTGCCTGGGGTGTTGGCTGCAGGAACAGAGGGGTGAAATCAGCGGTGTGTTGCAAAGGGTGACTGTGCTGGCAAGCTGGAGGGAGTTGAGGGGGCTTAGCTGCAGGTTGTCTGTGCTGCCTAGAAGGGATGAAAGAGTGGTGTGATCTGAAGTGGGCTGTGCTGTCTCTTTTTAACGTCCCGTAATCCAGAAGACGAGTGGGGCAGTGAGGTTTTACAACAACTGAGCTCCGACGAGAGCAGTGAGGTCTGTCTCTGCTCCCCAGGAAGGCTCTTCTCTGCTCCTTTCATGGGGATGGGGTGGGGTTTTTTGGGTGGGGAATAGTTTGCAGTTGCTTCAATGCCTAGATGCCTCTTCCTCTAGTGACTTCCCCCTTTCCTACCCACAAATGGGATACTGTTGTAACAGCAGCTGGCTCTTTCTGAACATCCTATGCCCAGAATAACTCGCCCCACTACTTGTACTTGCTTGTGGCATGAAGCTGTCAAAAAAAAATTGATTTTTTTTAAAACTATTTTCAAAGGCATCTGTTGGGGAGTGAAAGGACCAGCAGGGTGGAGTTGCGACAGGGAGTGGCTGCAAGGGAGTTGCTTGAAGGTGCTAATACCAGAGGGGTTGTTGTACCTACTGGTCTTCCCCCTCCTACATTAGGGGGATGACTAGGAAATACCCACTCTCTCTCCTGTCTTTTCCCAAGAGTGGTGGGAGGAGGAATGCATAGATTGTGCCCAGGGACTCTGTTCCAGATAGTTGGTATTGTTTGCTCATTGGCTGCTGGGGGTGGAGAGGGGTGTGGGGCTGGGACCCTGGGTATGTTGGAAGCTGCAAAATGAGTCCACAGCTAGAAGGCTGGGCCTGGGAGTGGGTGAAATGCCTGAGCCACAGTGAAAGTGCCTTGCAGTCCTAATCTGAACCCTGTGGCACCATGTGGTACTAGAATGGGTGTGGGCAGGGGCGCCTCTAGGTATTTTGCTGCCCCAAGCACGCCAGACAGGCTGCCTTCGGTGGCTTGCCTGCAGGAGGTCCCCGGTCCCGCGGATTTGGTGGCAGCCTGCGGGAGGTCTGCTGAAGCTGTGGGGCCAATGGACCCTCCGCAGGCATGCCGCCAAAGGCAACCTGCCTGCCGACCTCACGGCGACCAGCAGAGTGCCCCCCATGACTTGCCACCCCAGGCACGCACTTGGCATGCTGGTGCCTGGCGCTGCCCCTGGGTGTGGCCACGACTCTCTCCTGCTGAGGCTTTGGTCATTGGCAGGTTGCCCTCTTTCTTCTGCTTCCCTAGTGGTGCAGAGGAGGAAGAGAAGTTCAGAGAAACTCTAGGCTGGTAAAAAGTTGCTGATCTACGAGCACTGGGAAACTGGGTGGGGCAGAGGGGTTCTGGCCACAGAGCAGGGCCAGCACAGTCAGCGGTTACCTCATGTTCAGATCTGGTCGAGCAGTTCTAAAGGAGTGAGTTCAGTTGCACATGCCCACCTCAATCCTAGCTCTGAGGTTGCAACAAGGAGCCCAGTTAATATCATTTGGGTCACGCGGGGGATGCAGATAACCATTCAGACCACCCCACCATACAAACGCACGCTTCACAGTAGCTATCCTGGGGCAAAAGCTTCAAATGCTACCAGTCCACAATGGGGCTGCAACCAGTGGTAGGAATCTGTGCTCATACCTAACCAAAGAGGCTTCCACTCCAATGCAGCTAAGCTGGTGTGTGAAGACTTGGGAGCTACTAAGTGGGGGTGGGGAGGGGGAGGAGAGGGGGGACTGTGGCTGGAGCTGTCTTGCATATGGGGTGTGTAGTCAGGCTTAGATTTCAGGAGCCAATTAGGACTCATGTTTGTGGAGGGAAGCCAGGTGGGGTAAGATTTCCCCCTTGTAGAATAAGTTAATTTCTGTAGGGGAAGCAGTGAATGTCCCAACTGTTATAGGTCACTCCTAGTGGGTGTAGTCTTTTGGCACTTCTCCTTGAATGTGTGGGGTGGTGAAGCCTGTCTCTCACTGCCTGAAATGATGTGCCAACACCTTCTCCTGTCCCCAGCACTTGTCCCCAAAAAGCTCAGTCTCTCACTTCCGTACTTATGCCCCGTTTCGCACTGCAGGCTGGGTGGGGTGCAGGAGGGGCGCAGCTAACAGAACCAGAACTGATGGGATTAACATGTCCCTCTCTGGATTCCTCAGGGAATAGTTTGTACCAACATGGGTGTCAAGGTTGGAAAGCGCATTGGTGTGAAGGGTGAAATCGCTGCAGGTGCCAAGAGGTAAGTCATGCTGGGGGCGGGAGGGATGTAGAGATGGGATGTACAGAGGGGTCTAGGGAACATGGCAGGACCTTTTTTACTATGGGATGGAGGGAAGGATTCCCCCTTGCTGTGGGAGAGGGGAGTGGCTTTGAAAGGGTTAATTCCTAAAGCAGCACTTTCCAGTGCGTCACTACCTAACATACATGGAGGCAATCTCCCCCCTCCCCCTTCTGCCAAGAGGATAAGTAGAACCAGATGTAAGTCCACCAGTCCCCTCCCCGGGTAACAATGACATCCTCTGTAGTGCAGAGAAGGAAAATGGAGTAGCTCAGTGTGAAGAACGGAGGTGGCCTCCCTCGGGGTGTGGTGAGCAGGCAGGTGGGGCTTTTGGTTGGAGGAGGGCAACTGGATCTGCAGGAGCTCCTCCAGCTGCAGACGTGTGGTGCAGCTCTGTCAGGCAGAGGCAGCCTTGATAGAGTTGGTGCCTAGACGTACCTGTGGGGTCTCTACTCAGCAAAATAAAAAAAAACTCCACAAATGCTGTCGCCAGAGCCCCGGTCTCCACACTCAGGCTTGTGCTACAGGGGGCTAAAAATAGCCATATAGATGGCTCAGGCTCTGAGACCCACTCTCCTCCCTAGGCTTCATAGCCTGAGATCCATCCTGAGCTAGAATATCTACATGGAGATCTTGTTGAAAGATCAACACCGTAGCATGACCCCAAGTCTCTAGACTAGGGTGACCAGACAGCACGTGTGAAATATTGGGACAGAAGACAGGGAGTAATAGGAACCTATATAAGAAAGACCTAAAAATTGCGACTGTCCCTGTAAAATTGTGACATCTGGTCACCCTATTCTAGACCCGGGCTCTGAGATTCACTGCTTTGGTTTGTTCTGGGTTTTTTTGGCTGTGTAGACTTACTCTCTGAGGGCTTCCACTCTCTCCAGCATGTCTGGCCACCAAAGCCCAGCAAGTCTGTGTCCCCTTTGTGTATGGTTGGCAGGGCTCTCCTGCCTGTGGGAGGGGAGTTTGGCTCCCACCCTGGGAACAGACTGGCATTCCAAGGAGCAACATGTCCCAACTCTCCCATTCCCTTTGAAGTGTGATAGCATCTCGCACAGCCTTCTGTGCTGCCTCTCCCTAAACAGTCCACTCTTGTCTGCATGACTGAGAGCCCCGAGGGAGGGAGGAGCCCCATGGAGAAGAATGGCTTTTCCCCTGGAAGATCCTGTGGGATGAGATGTGCTTATTAATAAGTCAGTAATTGCTTCAATTGCCTCTGTGGTGGAAGGTGGCAGCTGTTTAACAGGGAACAGCAACAATTACTCATTTAGGATAGGAAGGGAAGAATGTAGCATCCAACTGAAACCCCAGGGGGACTTCAGGGTGCAGAATGCAATTCTCCAAGCTGGTCAGGGCTAATGCCCCACCCTTCCTCTTCTGAAAATTGCTGTGGAACCAAGTATCCAGGGCCTCTGTCTCTAGCCAAAAGACCGCACTCTGCTGGGGCAGTGCCTCAGAGGAAAGAGCACCCCCTACTCACTCCTCAATTCCTCCTTTCTTGAAGGGCTCCTATACAAATTCTGACCTAGTGCTGGTTAGATTGAGGTGATCCCCAAGGCCACAGAGGTAGGAGCGTATGGTGCTGCTGCAGTCTGGGTTGCCATGCATGAGGCTACCAGTGTCTCACTTATTTCTTCTGTCTTGCAGCTTTGTGCTGAACCTAGGGAAAGACCAAGCCAACGTAGTGCTGCACTTCAATCCACGTTTTGATGCTCATGGGGATGTGAGGACCATCGTGTGCAACTCCATGGACAAAGGGGAGTGGGGTGCTGAGCAGAGAGAAGCAGCCTTCCCCTTCCAGGAGGGCACCAATGTGGAGGTGAGGCCTGGAATGACCTGGATCTGGGTGGGGTTCCTGTGCATGGGACATACTCAGCTGTGTCCCTGAAAGGGAGGGCTGAAGTATTACACAGAGGGGGCTCAGTCTAAGAAGTTGGGCAGGACCCTGTCTGGGCAGGAGACCACACCCACATTCCACATAGCCATGCTGGTTAGGCAGAGTCCTGACAACCAGTAAGTAGCTGCTCCAGCCCCATGCTCTAGCTTAAAGATCCTGCTACTTGGGCAGGGCAGGAGGAGAAGTTAGGCATCTAGCAGACCCTGGCAGACATGTCCTCTGTGTTCCTCCCTTGCAGATCTTCATCACTCATGACCCAAGTAATCTAACAATTGCTTTGCCAAACAACCATCAGTTCAAGTTCCCTAACCGATTGGGTCTCCAGGTCATCGACTTCTTGAATGCAGACGGTGACTTCACAATCAAATCCATCCAGTTGGAATAACTCCCCACTCCTCACACTCCAAAGGGATATTTAAAAGGAAACACAATAAACACCATTGAATTTGGTCTACTAAACCAACTAGCGTTTTCTTGTCTTCTGTATTTCCTACAGCACTCCACATCCATTCCTGGGTCTGTCACTTCCTTCTGTCAAATCTGATGGCACCTTATGTAGCTGAGTGGGATTGGGCCAGCTTTTGGCTTGTTGTCCAATAGGCTTTCTGGGGACACTGGAGGGTGGACTTCCTGAAGGACCAGGATAATGTGACCAAAATGTCAATAACAAAGTAACTTTATAGCAAGGTGGCTGTGCCTGGCACTAATTAATGCAAGAGCAGGTCTTTGCTCTACTTAGCTTATTGCACTAAAAAAAAAATATTTAATAATAGGATCTAGCTTCACACTCGTTCAGACTGAGAGGAGTCTGGTAAATGTGTCTAGCCTTGACTCTACATATCACTAAACACTGCAGAACTGCTCAGGAGATCTAAGACCTTGACTAGAATAACAGTGGTTGCTCCCATGTCAACACTGAATGTGTACAGGGTTGCACAGAGGCACAGGAGTGGGATGTACTAAGTTGTCTCACTTCTACCTACATTCATTGATGAAGGCCCATCTCACTACCTCAACACCAACTGTTCTAGAGCTGCTAGCCATCCTGAAGTAGCACTAGTATAACACTGACCGACCCTGGTCAGTGGCAGGCAGGATCGAACCGGGGACTTCTAGAGCGTAGTGCGTGAGCCTCTACTGCATGAGCTAAAAGCCAACTAGCTATTAGTTAAGGCTGTAGAGCAGACTCATTTTCTTTCTCCCTAACTGGTCTCAGTGCCACTAGATGGGACAGAACACCATACCCAGAGGTGGGTGGGTTCCACTAGGAGCACTGCAGTACTTCTTTGCCAGCCATACTCTCAAAGATAATTGACCTATTGTCTCTGCTTCATGTGCACTGTGCCTATGCTACAGACTGCACTAGGGTTTCCCTCTACTAATTTACTTTGAATTCCAAGTGTGAAATCTGTGTGGCACTTAGGGCTTGTACACACTACCACATATGCCAATATAGCTATATTGTTCAGGGGTGTGAATAAGCCACCTCAGCGATGTTAGTTACTGACCTCAGTGTCAGTGTGGACAATGCTATGTCGTCAGGAGAGCTGCTCCCGCTGACAACTGCTGCCACTCATGGAGGTGGCTTTATTATGCTGACCAGAGAGCTCTCGCCTGGTGGCTGGAGGTTCTTCACCAGGTGCACTGCACTAGTGCTGCTGTAGTGCTTTGAGCGTGGACAAGCCCGTCAATGCTTGCAGAATAACAACTATGGAGGTGGAAGCAGAGGCTAGGCTCTGCACAGACCCACCAGAGACAGTTGGTGGTAGGGGGAAAATAGGAGCTACAACAGTGGGCTCTGCTTCTTTTGCGGCACCCATAAGAGCCAATCTCTGTGCTGCTTACTGCTTTCCTGTGTGCAGATAAAGTAATGCAGTGTGCGAGCTGGGCTACAGCATGATACTTCTACCCCTGCCCACACCTTCCCGTTCCCACAGCAAAATTATACTGCACTGTCAGCACTGAGTGTGAACTGCACTCCTACTCCCAGAAGCTCAAAACCAGGAGCTGCTGCCTATGGCAAGGCATGTAAGCTGTGCTTTGGTTATCCCTGTTAATGTGCCAGTGATTGGGTGCCTCTTTCAGGCTAGTCTTGGCTCGTGTGACTCACTGCTCCTTCCATCTTGTGTTTGTAACGTGCCTCATCATCACATGCCCATGATACATTCCTCCCCCTGCTGTGGGTAAGCCAGTCTGCTGGACTGAGCCTGACCCTGTCCTCCACCTGGTGCTACCCATCTCCTGCTGGAGCTGTGCTGCCTCAGAAGCAAGGGCTGGCCAAGGGTGGGGAACAGGGATAAGTTTCTCTATTAAAATATCTGAGGGGAAAGCCAGGGTCTCTGTCCCCATATTCATGCTAATTTCTAAACAGGGCCAAACCAAGGCAATTCCCAGCCTGCCCCTGTGCCATAGCCATGCCCCTCTTGGAGGTTTTAGCAGCAGGGACCACCCACAAGAAAACTGTCTACTGGGCTGGCCAGGGGGCCTGCTCTTTCAGCCAGGGAGGCTTCACCCTGCTCCCTAGACCATCACTCTCTGTCTTCAGGCAGACAGGTATCTCCAGGAGGAGGTAGGACAGTATCGCCACCTGTCTGAGCAGGACTTTCTCTGACCCTCCCTGTGAGTGGGGTGTTGTTAGCAGGGCTGGCTCTAGGCACCAGCACAGCAAGCTGGTGCTTGAGGTGACCCATGGAAGGGGGCGGCACGTCCAAGTGTTCAGCGGCAGGTCCCTCAGTCCCTCTCGGAAGGAAGGATCGGCTGCCAAATTGCCACTGAAGGATGAAGCGGTGCGGTAGAGCAGCAGCCAAAGTACCACTGATCCAGCTTTTTTTTTTCCTCTTCGCCACTTGGGGTGGCAAAAACGCTGGAGCCGGCCCTGGTTGTTAGTGAGGCTCCACTTTCAGGTGCCTCTGCTGAGGGTTGTGCACAGCTCTCTTCCCCCACCCCAAGCAGTGGGGCACAGATCAGCAACCTTTAGGGTAAGCCCCCTGGCGGGCTGGAACAGTTTATTTACCTGCAGCGTCCACAGGTTCGGCCGATCGCAGCTCCCACAGGCCGTGGTTCGCCCTCCAAGGCAATGGGGGCTACAGAAAATGGTGCGGGCCAAGGGATGTGCTGGCCGCCACTTCCTGCGGCCCCCATTGGCCTCGGACAGTGAACCACTGCCTGTGGGATCTGCGATTGGCTGAACCTGCAGACACAGCAGGTAAACAACCCAGCCCGGCCTGCCAGGGGGCTTACCCTGGCAGGTTGCGTACCAAAGTTTGCCAATCCCTGCAGTGGGGAATTCAGTCCCTTCTCCATTAAAATGAATGGGAGCTGTTCATATTTCCCCTAGCTCTTGTTTCAGGCCATCTCATGCAAACATCAGCGTGTTGGTCACCTGGAGCGCCATTTATTTTCCTGAAAGCTGAGATTCCAGGAGCCAGGCCCTTTAGTCCAGCCTTGATGCTAAATTCAGGGCTCCCCAGAGGATTCAGGAGGCCTGAGGCAAAGCAATTTCGGGGGCCCCTTCCATAAAAAAAAAGTTGCAATATTATAGAATACTATATTCTTGTGGGGGCCTGGGGCAAATTGCCCCCATGTGCCCCCCCCCCCCGCCCCCGGCAGCCCTGGCTAAATTGGGTACTGCTGGAAATGACTCTGCAGTCTAATCTCCCCAGAGCCTGCTGTGACTCATTGCTAGCCAGAGCTTGCTAGGGCTCAGCCTGTTGCCAGAGTGGAGAGAGCAGGCTTCCCTGCTAGAGGCACTAACAGCACATGTGTCTGTGCCCCTGTTTGGAATCAGCAGCTGGGCCTCCTGCTCACTTTTTGGTGAGAGGCATCAGACGTGTGAGTGGGTGTAAAAGGGGAGGAAGTCTAGGGTTGAATTCCCTTTCTCCCACCAGCAGAGGGCCAAGTAAAGATCCAAGAGGATTAGCATTCAGAGGAGTGTCTTTCTTGGAGAGCACTAAGGGCTGGTAGAAGGTTAAGTGAGTGGGAGGGCTGGGGGCTATAAAGGACAGTGAATGAGCAGGGGCTCTGAGACATTTGGGAAGGAGAAGGTGCCAGGCAGACACCATCAGTGCTCCTTGGTAAGAGAACAGGAGACACTGCAGGTAAGTACAGAATGCAGAGCTAGAGATGTATTTAATATCGCTTGGGAGACTACTAAGCATCAGCGGAGAGTTGCATTAAGTCCGGACTGCAGCTGTTTTTGGAATTTAATTGCCAGAGGTTCCTCTCTGCCTTCCTTTCCCAAGCCCCCTGCCTAGTAGTGCCTTGGAGGTCATGGACATGCCTTCTGCTTGGACCCTACCCTGCTTCTCCATCAGGATGAGGACCTGCTCCCCTGCCTTCCTCTCCCTGCTATGGGCCAGGTGCTCGCGGTAGTTCCGGGTGAGCAGAATGTAGAGGAACAGGTTGATGCAGCTGTTGCCATAGGTCAGGCAGGTCACTCCAAAGTTGAGGTATGCCTGGGTGGTAGGGCTGAGCCCCAGGCCCTCACTCCAGTACAGTTTAGCAAGCTGCCAGGCCCAGAAGGCTGCGATGATGCTGAAGATCCTGGAGAACAGCTTCTGCTGCAAGGCCGGGCCTGTCACCCACGGCTGCATGGCTGCCACTGAAGTCCAGTAGGCTCTGGCAAGGCGGCAATACAGGAAGCCTAGGATCAAGCCAGGAGCTAGAATGCTGGTGGTGAAGAGCACCGTGAAATAAATGCGGAAGGCCTCAGGCGTCCAGGTGGGGAAGCAGATCCGCTTGTTGTGGCTGCTGCTGTCCCGCAGTTGGATCATGACCATCATAGGCACAGTCAGCAGCAGCGAGAGGAGCCAGAGGGCCAGGCTGGTGAGTTTGCAGCAGCTGTTCCCGGCCTGCCTGGCCCTCAGTGGCCTGGTCACTGCCCAGTACCTCTCCAGGCTCATGGCTGTCAGCAGGAAGATGCTGGCATGCATGGTGAGGAGATCCAGGCTGAGCAAGAGTCTGCAGCCCACATCCCCAAAGAACCAGTCCTGGGCAAAGAATGTGCATACCACGAAGGGGATGGTGGAGAGGTAGAGCAGGTCAGCCAGGGCCAGGTTGACCACATAGACACACAGGGAACCAGCTGAGCGGCCAGACACACCTCTGGATGTCACCACTAGTGTGTAGACATTCCCTGTCATCCCAAAAAGGCACATGATTGTCAGAATGGTGCCCAAGAGCCCAGTAAGTGGGCTATCCTCTTCTAGGTTAGTACCATTACCTGAGAAATTACCACACTGAGCTTCCTTTCCCACCCCTGCCATCACTGGCCCAGGATCACAACACACGTTCTGGTAATGAGAGAAACTACAGCATGCACTTCCAGAGATGCATTTCCCCTTGGTGTGTGGTACTCTTGTAGACTCAGTGTGGGGACAGCTGGGGAAGGAAGGAGTGAGAAGAGACCTTGGCTGACCTGACACCAAAACATTCAGGGAGAGTCTATTTTTCACACCAAACAATACAGCTCATTAGGTTGTCCCAATCCTTTACAAGCCCAGCTCAGCAGGATTCCTTACCAGTTGTCAGCCCCATGGAGTTGAGAAGAGGTGTATGCGTTCAGATCCAGGGTAGCCAAATACCCTTCCATGTACCGGGAGGTGCCTTCGGCTCTCTTCATCTCCTTCTTCCCTCCCTAGTGTTCACTGGCCCTTGGAGACCAACAGAAATTCCTCCTCAGTGGGCAAGTAATTTCTTTCTTCTGGATCTCTTCTTCCTCTCAGCTCAGAGAAAACCACAGGAAAATTGTGATTCCCCACAAAAACTATCCCATCATCCCCTCCAGGCGGAGAAACTTGTCTAACTCACAGCTTAACACCCAAGTGTCAATGCTGTCAGAGTTTGCACTGGGCTCTTAGCCACTAGGTGAGGAATTGCATTAGATTTCTTCCCCTTCTCCACCCACTTTAAGATCTTTCTCCTTTTCTTTCCTCCTCTTTTCACTTTTCTTTTTCTTTTCACTCTTTTGGTCCTGCCTTTAATTTTCCGCTCTGCAGTTGCTACTTCTTTCACTCCTTTTAAGGAGGCTTTAGACGTAGGATGACACTCCTACTCTATTGGCTGGCTGAGAGCGTCAGGGAAAGTCATTGCATCCCAGAGTCAGACTAGAAATGCCAGGGTCAGTGTTGGAAATGTGTTAATAGGAAACAAGTTGTCAGGGAAGCCAACACACTGCTTTTCTGCCCCTAACTTGGAAGGGGATGGAAAAAGAGACCTATGTGCTGCTTCCTTCTCCAAGGGGGTCCTGGGTGGACTGGACACACTGTGGAGTGGGATTTGGGGTTGAATCAATGCAGTAGTGCTTTGCATTGTAAAGCCCCACATATGCCCCATCAATAGTCATACACTGGTGCAAGATTTCCCACTGCTGCTGATGGGGCTGCAGTCCACCACTTGTCCCACTGTCAATAGCACTTCAAGGGGTGTGAGCACCACTCCAAGACACCCAAAGGGCTGGTATCTTTAGACCCCCAAAGTGTGATACCCTGTCCCCTACCCCTCAACCAGGTGTACCTACAATGGGGTGTCTATGTTTGCATCACTGCCCTCTAGTGGAATATGACAGACCTGCCTTTCTAGAGAGTAACTTCCCTTTGCTAGCTGAGCTACTGGAGCTGCTCCTTCCTTTAGCTATGGGATGAACTGGATTGTGCTTGTCCACACACTCTACTACATCTTACTGACCTTCCCACATCCATCCCCTTTGCCCAGACATGTGCCATGTTAGCTATCCACTTGGGGACAGCCATACTTTGAGGCCAGGGTTACATAAGCAAAGCCTATGTTTGCATAGTATAGGCTTACATGCAACCCAGAGTTATCAAATGTACCATTGTGTGTATATTGAGGAGCCTTCTTGGGAGCCTCCTGATCCACTGGATTCCATCCTCAGTATTGTTGCTTGTCTGTGCTAGAGCCAAATCCCCCCGATTGTATCTAGTTATTGGCTGTATTGCAGGGATTAGAGTGTACAACAGCAGGCAGGGGATGCAGTCTGTACAGGGTCTATAATGCCCTCAACACTGTAGTATCTGAGTGCCGTCGCAGGATTCACTAAGCATTATGACCAATATGTGTCCCATTTGGTGCATTCTCTCGCACTCATCCTCTCCCCAGGGGGGAGAATTAAGTGTGCAGTGGAGTGTTTTGGTTTGGTAAGGTTTTGTTTTGGGGTTGGGGGTGTTGTTCTTTTTAATGTACACACTGCTCTGTTTTTATTGGAGAAGGCAGGGCAAAGAAATGCACCTTGCACTTACAGAGGAAGGGGTGAGGTTTGTGCTGGTCCTTAGTTCCTGGGGGAGTTCATGACACAATCTCAAACCAGCCCCTGAGAGAGCTCTGGCTCCTGCACAGATGAGTTTTACCCTCATGGAAGAAAGTGTCATCGTGCCAGGGGAGCAAGGCGGTCGACCACCGTCTTCATCCCTGAATGTGAGGTGATCTCCCGTCAGAAGATGGAAAGTCCCTTAGATCACGGTGGTTCCAGGCCAAAAGGCAGAAAGGGATCCCCCCAACAGGGGCAGAGAAGGAAGTGAAGCTGGCTACATTCATTCTTTGTAAGGTGTAACTTGACGCTGATGGAAATAGTCATGGCCCTCTCTGTTCACTGTAGAAAAATACAGACTGCCCCCTTTATTTTGCTATCATGTTATCTTCTTTCCTCCAAGAATGAGTCCTTTGGGTTAACTTTTAACAGAACAGGAGTTCTCCTACCCAACGATAAACTACAATGAAATTTTTTATTCATTTCTTTCTGAACTTATTACATTACTGAGTGCACCATTAACTCCAGTTAGCCCCTGTTCATAGATGCTATGTACATACACATGCTGCTTGTGTCATAAACCATGGAGACATCAGAAGGGGTTGAACCTGCAACTTCCAGGATCCAAAACACAGGTCTTTTCTGCTTGAGCTAATGAAGAACTCCTTTAACTATGTTTAAGTAGCAGGTTGTTTATACTGTTGGGGCCAGGCACTAATAGGAGAACATGAACCCACATGCCAGTCCAGAGTATTGCACTTCTATGGAGGCAGCGTGGCCTAATGGATAGAACATTGAACTAGAACTCAGGAGACCTGGGTTCTGTTTTCAGCTCTGTCATGGTCTGCTGGGTGACCTTGAGCAAGTTACTTCACCTCCCTGTGCCTCAGTCCATCTGTAAACTGGGGCTAATGATACTTGTTCCTTTGTAAAGTGCTTTGGGGTCTACTGCTAAAAAGCACTAGATAAGAGCTAAGTAGTATTATCATGGAACGCACACAACTGTTAAAATTTACAGCTCAGAATGAAAACAGTCTCAGCCTTTGCCGTACTGCCGATAGTCATATAGTGTCTTCCCCATACTCGTATCAGTGATTCCCTAATTTATATATGCACATACACACCAGTTCTTTAATCTTTGCAGTAAAATTTTGGAGGAAGGTTGCCTGTGAATATGTGACTTGATAGTTGTTGAGTTGGGTTATTGTGTGCAGCTGGCTTGGTCAATGAAAAAGAAGGTACCAGCCCTGGCTGGAGAACTAATTTTCTACACGTCCTTCCCGGATTTATGATGGTAAAATGTCAAACATCATCATATTTCCAGAAAAATTCAATTCTCCCTAAGCAACTGAGAAGCCATTTCCTTGTAATGTTATAATTGCTTCTAGACTACGCTCTCTGCCAGAGCTGCACTCCATCCAGCAAACCACCCATGTTGAATGAGTGCTTAAAAACTGTTTGTTTCCACTTTTATGGTAGCTTTCCCTTTTCCAGTAAGGTGCAATAACGGAAGTTTAAAAGACAACACCCCCTCCCCAACCCCTCACCACTCCTGGTACTCAAACCTTCAAAGCCTGATTGGATGACAGATCCTTCCAGTCTCCGGTTCAATCACAACATTGCTTAGGAGTGGTCTCAGTGACTGGTTGCTTTGAGTGTTCAGTCTTGAAATGTGTCTTCCATTTAAAGGGGTACAGCCTGATTTCCCCCCCTCTCTCCCCCTCAACAAAGGGAGGTTGGTTGATCTGTTTAAGAAAAAGTGCTCTAAACCATGAGGTACTGGGAGAGTGTAGATTCTCAGGTGCACAGCTCCTCTTCTCTCCCATAGCACCCTCCCAAAGGGCTAAGGCAGAGTAGAGTTGCAGTCCAGTTCTCCAGGGGGTTCCTAAGAGCTGAGCTTGAAGTAGGCTTCAACTGTAGGGAAGGCAAATAGAGGGTATATCAGAGCAGGGGGACAGGCCAGCCTCAGTTCTCTCTGTTATGAGGCTGGTGGTCAGGCGCAGGAGGAGAGAAGTGAACACCATCCTGGCACTTACTTGCATACTCCTGGGGAGTCATGGGCTGTTCAATGACCCAACTGAAGGCAGCGATCCAGTCCTGCTGGTCGCACTCTGTCTCGCAGGTGAAGAGATATTCTCGGTCAGGGGTGACAATGGTGAGGCCATACTGCCAGGAGAAGCTGCCCTGAGCCCCCGCTGGCAGCCCTTGCTTGACGCTGTATCCATGCTCCCTACTGCCCACGAACACCTCGCCTTTAGCAAATGCATCCTACACAGCAGGAGAGAAAGGCACATGTGTCCTGGGGAGGAATTCGCAGGCATCCAAACAGACATGGTCCCAGCAGCGCCTGAGCTAGGGGAGTTTGGGAGATGGGGCAGAGCAGATGAGTGCTGATGGTCTAAGGAGGGGTGACAACAAACGGGATAAAGGGAACTGGTGGTTCAGAACACCACGGGGAGTTATACACGGAGGAAGCAACTAAGAGGGGATGGGATTTGGGAAGTGGGGGGTGGGGATGAGCAATGATCTTTGGAACAAGAGACCAAAGAATATGGCGTTAGGAACTGGAGGCTCTAGAAGGGCATTAAGGGGGATTACACAGAGGGTGGCTGAATAAGAAGGGTCTCCTGTCCCCTTCCTACTATCCTGAGATAGCGTCACTTCCACCATATCGCTATTATAACCCAGTTCCCATTGCTCGCAGAACTGATGCAAGCACAGGGCTTGGAATGACTGGGTGCTGAGGGAGAGAAGTGTGTGGAATGGGGAGGCCAAGCATCTGTTGATGGACATTTGGGGAGTTCTGTCTCGCCTCCACCCCACTAGGGAAAGGGACCCTTTGGCTGTTCCTCGCCCCAGAGCACAGCACAATAGAGCTGGATGCAGTCCAAGTTCTGACTTACCAATAGAGTGACCAGATGTCCTGATTTTATAGGGACAGTCCCGATTTTTGGGTCTTTTTTTTATATAGGCTCCTATTACCCCCCACCGCCTGTCCCAATTTTTCACACTTGCTGTCTGGTCACGCTACTTACCAATGGATCCTTGAAGTACATGAGTCTGCGGTGATCCAGTGTGAACCAGCGCTTCCTGAAGGCCTCTCTCTGCTGTGGAGGTGAAGAGGGAACATTTATAGGAGGAGAGTGCCCTCTGCGGGGGAGAGAGGGGAATTGCTACTGCATTTTATTTAAATCCGGGGCTTCATCTAGACCAGGGGTCAGCAACGTTTCGAAAGAGGTGTGCTGAGTCTTCATTTATTCACTCTAATTTAAGGTTTCACATGCCAGTAATACATTCTAATGTTTTTAGAAAGTCTCCTTCTGTAAGTCTATAAAACATAACTAAACTGTTGTTGTATGTAAAGAAAATAAGGTTTTTAAAATGTTTACACAGCAAAGAATCCTAACTAACACGGCTACCCCTCTGATACTAAAATGTTTAAGAAGCTTCATTTAAAATTAAATTAAAATGCAGAGCCCCCTGGACCGGTGGCCAGGACCCAGGGGCGGATCTATGTATTTTGGCTCTCCAAGCACAGCATTCAGGTGGCTTTCAGCAGCACGCCTGCGGGAGGTCCGCCGTTCCCGGGCCTTCAGCGTACCTGCCACCAAAACACGGCCAAATGCTGCCTGACTGCTGCCCTCACTGCGACCAGCAGGCCACCCCCGCTGCTTGCTGCCCCAGGCACGCGCCTGGTGTGCTGGTGCCTGGAGCCGCCCTGCCAGGACCTGGGCAGTGTGACACAGGACACATGCCATAGGTTACCTATCCCTGATTTAGACATGGGGTGGGCAAACTTTTTGGCCTGAGGGCCACATCAGGTTTTGTAAATTGTATGGAGAGCCAGTTAGGAGAGGGGATCGTGGCCTGGCCTCCACCTCCTATCTGCCCCCCCATTCCCTGCCAGCCCCCCAGGACCCCTGCCCCATCCACACACCCCCACTCCCTGTCCCCTGACCACTCCTTGACCCCCGCCGCTCCATTCAACCCCTCCGCTCATTCCTGATGGCCCCCCCCGGGACCCCTGCGCATCCAACCATCCCTTTTCCCTGTCCCCTGACTGCCCCTGGACCCCCTGCCCCTGACTGCCCCCTGCCACCCATCCTTCCTGACTGCCCCTCCTGAACCCCTGCCCCCATTCAACCCCCTGTTCCCCGCCCCGACCCCATCCACACCCCTGCCCCCTGACCACCACCCAAAGTCCCCTGCCCTCTGTCCAACCCCCCTGCTCTGTGTTCCCTTACCACACTGCCCGGAGCACCGGTGGCTGGCGGTGCGGCCAGGCCACACCACTGCCACCACGCAGCACAGAGACCGAGCTCTGCAGCTGTGTTGCCCCAGGAGCTCACAGCCCTGCTGCCAAGAGCATTGCGCCTGTGGCAGAGCAAGCGAGCTGAGGCTGTGGGGAAGGGGGAACAGTGGGGGAGGGGGAGGGGCCAGGGCTAGCCTCCCGGGACAGGAGCTCGGGGGCCAGGCAGGACAGTCCCAAGGGCTGGATGTGGCCCGTGGGCCATAGTTTGCCCAACTCTGATCTAGACACACAAACTGGGCTCAAAATCCCTGCCCTGGAGGGAGCCCACTTCTGCGGAGGTGAGAAGGGGATTCAGTACCCATGTTCTTTCAATCCTGAGTGTCTCCACCAACATACAGACTTCTCACCCAAAGGGCCCCTGAGCTCAGGTGACAGGGAAGGTCAGTCTCCAAGGTCCACATGCAAGCATGTACATACACTTAATAAACCCACTCTTGTGGGATGAGTGAGGAATTCACTCCATGTTCATCTAATTTTGCATCTCCTCATTGCCACCCTCACTGTTCCCCAATGAGACCCCGGCTGTGCCCTAGCTGAGGCACAGAGCAGCATTGCCATGGATCTTTGAGAAGTCTGGGGATATGAAGACAAACATGAGAATGCTGAAATGAACCCGGGCAGGTCAGGAACCCTAGTGCCTCTGTGGCAACTCCCCCTCAATTAGATTCCTTGTGCCATCCCATCTTACCCTGGGACCAGTCTTCTCCATGTATCCCTCCTTCAGGAATTTCTGCATTAGTCGGCTTTTGATCTGCATAAAAGGAGAATGATATATCCCAGCACACCTTTCACTTTAACTGGTTCTTCTTGTTCACTCCCTCCCTCTCACTGTGCCCTCAGCTCTCCAACTACTCTCTTCTCCCTCCTTCTCATGATCTTAATCCCCTTCTAAGTTCCATCTGCTAATGTCACCTTCCCTACTTTGTCGGGGAGAGGGATGTCTCCGTGGGATATGTCAGAAAGCAGCTCTTCTCTGCCCATCTCAGGCCCCTCTAACTGCACCTCTGTTAGCTTAGCATCCTAAGTTCCCTCTAAGCTGTGCAGCCGCGCAGCAGGCTATCAAGGGCCACGCAGGCACACAGCGGGGAGAGGTGTCTCTCCGCTGGCCCCAGAGCTGCCACCGTAGGGAGAAGCATGTCTCCCTCAGCCCCAGCCTCAGAGCTGCCATGGCCAGAAAGAAGCACTCTCCCCCAGCCCTGGGTTGCTGTAGCGAGAGAGAGCTGGGGGGAGTCCTCTTTCTCCACCACAGCCCTGAGGCAGCCTGCATCCCAAACCCCTCATCCCTGTCCCCACCCCAGAGCCCCAACCCTCTGCCCTAGCCATGAGCCCCTTCCCACACCCCAAACCCCTCATCCTCAGCCCAGTGCCTGCATCCCCAGGCAGAGCCATCACTGCCACCGCCCCACACTCCAACCCTCTGCCCTAACCCTGAGTCCCCTCCCGCATCCCAAACCCCTCATCCCTGGCCCCACACTAGAGCCCACACTCCCAGCCAGAGCCCTCATTCCCCCACACACCCCAACCCCCTGCCCCAGCTCTGAGCCCCCTCCCACACTCTGAACCCCTCAGCCCCACTCCTGCCACACATCACTTCCATATTGGTGCACATAGCAAAATTCATTCCGCACATGGATGTAAAAAATTAGAGGGAACATTAGCCAAGTCACAATAGTGAGTTCTTCCCCAGAGGACTCTGAGAGAACAGATAAATTCCTCTATCTGGGTAGTGTTAGATACGGATACCAGCAGGGGGGCTGGTTATTACTCTCAGGTGATCTCTTACCTCATTGTCACTGGCCACAGGAAATGCCACCTTCAGGTAATGAACCTGTACTGCGCGTATCGCATTGAACCAGTCCACTATCTCCTGGGGAGGGAAGCAGCACAGGAGAGAGAGCTTCAGACTGACCAGTGCTGACCCACCCAATCCACCCCTCCAAACAGCATCTTGGGAATATGTAAGAGCTCCTCCCATGGCCCACACTCTCACAGCATTCCTCCGTTTCCTTCCAAAAGCCTATATACCAGTCTCTGCAGTGGCTCCTAAATTATACAGCAACTCATCCCCCAGCCAATCCTCCTGCCCCTTTCCCTCCAGTGACACCCCCACCCCCGCACACACATATGCAGCACTTCCACAACAGTTAGTACAGTGATTCTGCCAGCATTTTCCTACACCATTCCCTCCAGCACCTGCTACTGCTGAAGGCTGGGATTGCTGTCTGGGGCTAGGACAGGCCCCCATACCTTTCCATCCTCATGGTAGAGGAAGATATTGCGGGTCTTGTTGTCCTTGAGGTAGCTGATCTGCAGGCCATTGGGATTCTTGATCTTCACTGGCTGGAATGTGGCATTGATGGTGTCAATTTTAATATTTATTTTGGGCTCTTTTGCCTGAGAAAGGAAATGGAATCGTGAAATCTGGCCCTAAAGATACAGATGGGATAGAAACCATTGGCTAGAGACTGAGAGGCACTGACAAGGCAAGCGGAGAGGAGTGCTCAGGGCAGGGAGAGTGGAAAGGCTTTTCTAGCACCAGCAGAGGGAGTGTGTCAGAGGTTTGGGCGCATTGACTGTGAAGGGGAGAAAAGTGATGTGTCCATGGCACGAGATAGGGGCTTTCTCCTCAGCTTGGGCTGTGCTGGCAGCACCAAGGGAGAATCCTTCTGGGAATGTAGCGAATGGAAATTATCTCCCTTTTACCAGTAAGGGATGCTGTGTCCCAGTGTGGGGGACTCTGAGGGTGCAAGGGGAGTCCTCAGGACTGTGTGGGGAGAATAGAAATGTCTCCCTGGCACCAGCAGGGAGCACTCTCCCCAGGTTGAGATGCACTGAAAGGCAGGAGCTGTCCTTCAAGTAGACTATACTCACGTCCGGTTTGGCAAAATACTTGAGACACCCATCTCGCTCAGACAAGAGAAACTTGCGGGGTAAGAACTGCCCGTTATCCCGTCCCCGTTTCCAGAGGATCCCTTCCTTCAACCCTAGGAACAGAGAGGCCAGTCTGTGTGAGAGAGCTTGCTCTCTGCATGTACACCTCAGCCTCCCAGCCTGCCACACACTTGGCAGTGACCCAGAGCTCTGCCTGCTTCATTCTGCATGCCCTCGGGTGCAGGAGTTTGCTTTGCTGCACTGACAGGAGAACTTTATCCATGACCACTGTGGTTATTGTGAGTGGGATAGAGGAAGACAGTGATTTCTTAGCCTGGGGCCCTGGCCAGACCAGCACATCAGTGCCAGCTGGGATAGTGGTGCTGTGACCTTCCTTGTGGCAGTGCCCAGCCAAGATGCCAGCACCATGAGCTTCCTCAAAATAATGTCCTGTAAGTACAAGCCAGCATGTGAGCTCCTCCACAGTACTGCTGACAGGGCCAGCAGAGATGTCAGTGCTGCAAGCTTTCTCATGATAGTGCCCTGTCAACACCCAGCCCAGGGCTGGGGCAGTATAAATGTGAGGGATAAATCCATGCCGTGCTCTTACCGTTGGAATACGGCAGCTGTCTCCCTGGCTCGGTGAATTCCTTGCGTTCATACTTGGCCCGTATCCACTGCTCTCTCAGGACTCTGTGGAGTGACACAATGTGGGGCTTAGTGACAGACTGAAGGATCCCAGAAGTGATCGCCCTCTTTTAAGTAATTATTCTTACTGGCAGTCGGCGTGGGTTGGCTGGTAATAGTAAATGGGGATGTGAGCCTCATATGTGGCTTTAGCCACTGCGTTCCCATGCTGCTCCAGGAACTGCAAAATAAGACAAGAGAGTCAGCGCCTTCCCTTTGATGCAAATTTCACTGTGGGCCTTTCCCACCCCCCACAGGCAGGGTGTAGCCATCTAAGCAGATTCCCTTTCCCAACCACTGAAATGTTCCTGGATGAGTGACTGCACAAGGGTCGGTGTCTATCAAGTCTCAAAGGCCTGGTCTGACACAGAGATTTACATCGATTGTACTGAACCCAATGTAATTATCCCAAAAGTGGTTAACATGGGGGCAATGCATATACACTTGACATTTGTACATTTGTTTAGTGCTCTTGCTGTTCCATCCCTTGTACTGTGGCAGCAGCAAAGCCTTTTGGGAACATATCCCAGAGTTCTCAGCTCCTCTCCAAAGAGTGGTGCTATACGAATGATTTTGCATGACTGTCTGGGAGTCCTGGTGAGTGCCCAGGGGAACAGTGGGCGGAGAAGTCAAGCTCCCATAGATCCAGCACTATTTGGAAGTTTTTCCCAGAGTGCCATAGAGTCTTCCAAGGTGGAGGTGGAAGAGGTGTCATGCTTGGACTATTGCGTCCTACGCAAGACCTAGGGCCTGGTCTCCAGGTGGGGAATCAGTTGTGTGCAACAAAAGGGACCCTGTGTCTTGTCAGGGTATGTTTCAAGCAGACTTCCACCCTAGTCATAAAATAACATGGCGTAGGAATAATGCAGAACCACTGCTTCACTCTGCCCACCAAAGGTAAGTGCATCGTCCATCAGCTTGGGGAGGAATGGGTTGGGGGGAATCCTCTCCTCTGTGGTATTAAAACCCTACTACTAGCAAAGAGGCTAGTTATGAAATGAAAGTGAATGTCCAACAGCATGACTCAAAAGGCCTGATCATGTGATTTCACTTTCCCAGGACCCAAGAAATTGAGTGTTATGGACAAAGAACCACGACTTGACTTGCACTGCAGCAGGGATGCAGGTAGGAAGACTCTCACCTGCACCTGGGCCTCATCCCAGTGGTCCATCCTCAAGGATTTAACTTTGCTAATGTTAGGGATATTGCGGTGGATCCCTGAGCAGCTCAGGCAGATAAAGACACCCAAAGTGTGAGATGCCCAGTCAGGGTCTGGGGGTAAATAAAAAGGGGATCAGTGGCAGGTACTCAAGGGAGATATGCCATGACTGAGAAATGTGCTGTCAAGGCTCCCAGGGAAATAGATGAGGAGTGCTGTATAACCTCAATTTCATGTGAGCTGAGTTAGTCACCTGCTGGGGAATAGACACCAGCTAATAAAATACATCACTATCATTCTATCCTTCCTGCTGTTCCAAGCAGTAGGATAATGATCTTATATCTATATTGTGCCTTTTATTTTGAATGATCTGCAAAAAATTTATGGATTCTCTCTCTCTCAGAATCAGCCACCCAATACAGAAATGCAGCCACCTCTGGGGTGGAATATGGCAGCTATTTAACAATGCACAGCAACACACCTCACTGTTCAACACAAGAAGTGAAGAACAACACTGAACTCAACTGAAACGAGTAGGAATTTAGGAAGGTAAAATGTGATTGATTACCAAAAACTGAATTTGGGGTTAACGTCCTCATTTTGCTGAAAGTGCCATGGGGTCTTTTAACTTTCCTCCAGGATTAGGACCTTGGATTTCTATTCCTTTCAAAAGATGGCACTTCCAGTAGAACAATATCTCCATGGCAGGACATTGATTCAGTGCTGGCTCCAAGGATGGCTTTCTGAATCACTCACATCACTTTTTGCAGCATATGCAATTTCTTTAGAAGCTTCTCTGTCAAGTCCTGACTGGGCCTGACCCCAAATAATTACTCAGATCTGACATGACAGCAGCCCAAGGTGACGTGGTTGCAAAATCTCCCCATCTTTCTGCTCTTCAAGCGGTGGGATGTCCCTGTTCTTCCTCCACTGCGCACAGTAGGATCTCTTCTACCCAGGTACCATCTCCACACACACAAAACAAATCCCTGCACCTAGTGTCCAGCTAGGTCAATGACTCTCCCACCATACCTTCCCCTCCATGGAGGAGAACTCCTCCAGACAGCCCATATCAAACCATCACAACCTGATATACTGCTCCCCCAAGGCTACACAGTTTCTGACACCTACTCCTCAGCTTCCTCCCCAAAACTGGCTACTCCAGCTGCCCCTCCTGTGGAACTCTCTCCCCAACACCAAACTCCAATATGGACCCATCTCTGCTAAATGTCCCCTTCTCTCCGCTGCAGCCTGTTCCCCCACCCGTGTTACTGAGACCCCAGAGACTCACCTGGCTTCCCACAGTCTGCGCACAAGGCATTCTCTGCTCTCCTCCACACCTCTTTTAGGGCTTTCATATTCTTGTCATGCTTTTCAGCCATTGTCTCCAATAGCTGCCCTTGGGTAGGGCAGGGCCAGGAAGGCAGCTACCTGTGATCAAGCCCACTGACTCGCCCAAGGGAGAAGGAGCTTGGGGCAGGGGATCAATAGGGTTAATAAAAGTGGAGAGCAAACCCTATTGGATTGACAGAGTTCAGCAGAGGGAAAGAGACAGAGGTGTATGCAGGCTGAGGAGGAGGAGAAGGCCGACTGTGTGGGCGTGAAGGGAAGTGCAGCAATTAACCACAGAACTGGTTTTTCCGCATTCTGCTGGTAAAAGGACAAGCTCCAGGAAAAGAACAGAAGCAGCAGGCAAGTTGCTAAAGCCAACACAGCCATGGCTCAGAGGTGACACTCAGTGTCAGGAGTAATGGCCACCAGGCCGCCTCATAATTAATAGTGTGCCAGGGTTCATCAGAGGATCTCAAAGCACCTTATAAGCATTACTGAAGCCTCGCAAGCTCCCTGAAAAGTAAATATTATCCCCATTTTACAGATGGGGACAGTGAGGCAGAGAGAGGTTAAGTGGCTTGCCTGAGGTCATACAACCAGTCAGTGGCACAGATGGGAGTCCTAATGCCCACTTCCCTGCTGTTACCACCAAACCACACTGTCTAAATAGTGATTGGATATTTCAGGGGGTCTTGCAGCTTGTCTTGAGGCACGCTGACATGGCTGAAAACAACCACAGCACCCACCCTGTAACTATCAGAACAGCCTGTGTCCTGCTCCCACTGTCATGGGCTAAACTGCATTTCCTTTAAAGGAAGTCGGAGATTTGTTGTATGGACTGATGGAAGAGAAACGGTAAGAACATGTGACTTGATCTGTAGCTGTGAGGGAGGGGGAGACAGCTAGTTCATGCGATCCGATCTCTGAGGGGACAGAAGAGAGGGATGTGGGACCTGACTGCCAGAGGGGGTCATAAGATATCATGTTATACACATCTGGGGCCTTGCACACCAGCAGCCGCTTTTAAACACCACACTAGAAAGTGAACTTCAGCCTGAGCTGGAAGCACGGAGATTGTGAGAAAGTCCCACCCCTGCCCGAACCTGATTGGGAGGGAGAGGCTCCAATCAGGAACCTGTAATCTTGGAGTCGAAAGGTTCCACAAGGTTCTGTGGCAGTTGAGGTTTGGCAGTTGACGTTTAGCCCCACCCCCAGCCTGAGGAAGCTGACTGGAGTAGAGGCGAGAGTGACAGAAGATTTCAGCCAATGGGGCTTTGAGGCGGGAAAGCGAGTGCTGAGAGGAATGGAGCTCCTGGGAGGATTGCCCTGTGGGTCCCCACTGTAGAGGTGCCTTGGGTTTAGGTCCTGACTGGTTTGAAGTGGTTTCCATCATATCCAGGGTTTACAGTTTGGTTCAGTGGCTCTCAGCACGCCCACTATAGTAATTGTTCCAGCGCCCCTGCTGGGGCACATGAGCGCAGCACGTTCTGGAGGGCCATGTCTGTTGGGGCTGTGTGTGCACCTTGCCCGTTCTTCATGCCCCCGAGAGCATAAAAGGAGGTGCTGATCCAACAACCACTCCGTTCCTTCAAACCGCTGTAGGCAGCGAGTCGGCACTGACAGGGCATGCCACTTCCCTTTTGATCTTTGCTTTGCCCTCTCAGGAGAATTTGCTCTTTTTCTGTATGCAGCTGCTTGTTTTAAATACAGTTAGAGATAGAGTCTGTGTTAGATTCCTGATCCACTGGGCACTTAACATCCTCCTTAGCCTCCATCAAGTGTTTCCAGTGCTGACGTGCACACCCTTTCAACGGTCAAAGCCAAGACAATGGACTTCAGCCCTGTTTTTTGTTTGGTAGTTTAATATCCATCACAGATGACCACATGAGATCCCTCTTCCATTAAGGAAAAGTGCATGTTCCAGGCCAGGGCCCAATTTGTAAATCCTTTAGTTCTCACACTGTCAAGCCCTAGGTACCTGCCTCAATTACATCTTTTACAGAGAATCATAAAGGCAACATCCTCAAGGGCAGAAATACCAGAGAAAGCCACACTGAGATCTCCGTCTCACATGGTTGAATCAGGATGCAGGACCACTTGTCATAAACAGATAGTTAAGGGTTAAAGTCTCTTTTACCTGTAAAGGGTTAACAAACAGGGACCCAAACACCTGACCAGAGGACCAATCAGGAAACAAGATACTTTCAAATCTAGGTGGAGGGAAGCCTTTGTTTGTGGGTTTTGGGTTTGTGCATTGTTCTCTCTGGGTCCTGGACGGGACTAGAGGTGCAACCAGGTTTCTGCCAATCTCCCTGCTACAGTCTCTTATCTATTCAGAATAGTAAGTAAGTAAAAAGGCGGTAACAGTCTTTTAACTTGTTTTTCTTTATTTGCAGATGTGTACTTGCTGGAAGTAGCTTAAATTGTGTTACTGCTGGAGAAAGCTTCTTTCTATTGTCTATAAGCTATAAAAACCCTGTATATTTACCATCTTGATTACAGAGACAATTTTTATGTTTTTCCTTCTTTATTAAAGTTTTCCTCTTTTTTAGAATCTAATTGATTTTTTTGGTTATCTTTTGTAAGACTCCAGGGATGGGAGTCTGCACTCACCAGGGAATTGCTGGGAGAAAGGAAAGGGAGGAGGGAAGAAAAACCTGCTCTCTGCATTTATCTCTGTATCTCTCTCCGGGGAAGAAGGGAGGGAGAAGGTAACATTCCTCTCGGTGTGGTGATTTAAGGAGTTGAATCACGGTGGTCTCCTAGTGTACCCAGGGCGGGAAAGAGCTGGGAGGAAGAAAGGAGGGGGAAGGGAAATGGTTCATTCCCCTTTGTTGTGAGACTCAAGGAATCTGGGTCTTGGAGGTCCCCAGGGAAGGGTTTGGGGGGACCAGAGGGTATCAGGCCCTGGAATTCCTGATTGGTGGCAACACTACAGAATCTAAGCTGGTAATTAAGCTTAGAGGACTTTAGGCTAGTACCCATATCCTGGACGCTAAGGACCAGAGTTGGGAATTATACTATGACACCACTGGTTCCCCAATGGGCAGAGACACAGACCCCCAAGTCCCTGGAATCCATGCCAAAGATATTGTGAAATCATCCTTTCAGAGCCAATCAACCTGACTGTCCTCTTCTCCAAAGCCAAGTGTCATGGGCAATAAGGAATCAGCTCCTTCTAAAAGCGCTACCTCTACCTCTGTGTCCAGCTCTTGAAGCAGGCCCAGAGACTGCTTCCCATTACAGTATCAGGGTTCTTCCTCACTGGTGAAGACAAAAATGTAAAGAAGCCCCAGGCATATTACTCTTTCAATATTACTCTAGATACGTCAGCCATATCCTTGACAGCAGAGCAGCCCATCCTACTTCCTCAGTGCCAAGTGCTGCAGCCTCTTCTACCTTGGATATTTCAGCATCAGGACCCTCTGCATCAACTGTGGCATCTGTGTCTTCCTGGGACCTTTCAGCACTGAGGAGGTCCACACCTCCCTTCAGCTTGGCCCTTACTACTACTTCCTAAGCACAAAATAAAGAAGCCTCCACTTGCCCCTTTCTATTGCCCCTGACATTGTGCTATCTATGTGCAGCAGGTTTTGGAGCCAGAGCAGCCCAGAGTTAACCTTGTTGTTGTCAGGAACAAGACCAAGGTTCATCCTTGGATCTCTCACTTCCAACATCTTCATTTTGGTGAGACTCCTTTTATCTCTTGGATGCCTCCTGCTTCCTGGTTCCTCCTGGCATATCACCTCCATAGCCTTATGGCTCAGTGATATCGTAGCCTCACAGGCCCATGTGGGTTCCATTGCCTGTACCTGAAAGGGGGTGAAAAATCCAAGAAGGCAGAAAAGAGGCCAAGATGGTTACATTTTCTTCTGCTGTGAGAGCTCCAAAGCATCTCCCTCAGAAATTCTGATCCGAAGAATGGGAGGATGAAGAGACTGATGTGTATCCTGCCACAGGACCTCCTCATCCCTTCTATTCATCCCCAGATGACACTGTGGCTCCTCCAGCAACTTCGCCCAATGACTACAAAAACACCTATGGGGAGAACTGCTGAGACTCTAGACCTGGAGCCGGCCGCTGAGCAGAGAAAGTCTCAGTTTGTGCCACATATTACAGGCCCTAGTAGGGTAGCTATTCCCACAAATGAAGGTTTGAATACTTTTGCAACCACCCAACCCACAAAAAAGAAACCAATAATCTCATTCTTCTTGTTCAACATCTCGGGAGAGAAATTCAAGGAGGTTAGATCTTCTGTGGAAAAAGGCATACTCCTCAGCCTCCCTCCAGATGAGGACAGCCAGCTACCAGGCAGTGTTAGCTAAATACTGCTTCCTCACCTGCGTAGGTCTGGGAACTAGGAGTGTGCGGGGTGCTGCAGGATCCCCAGGTTTTGCACAGAGCTCTGCTCCCAGCCCCATGCCCAGGGTCCCAGCTGCCAGCCCTGGGCCTGGGGCTCCACTGCCAGCCCTGCGCTCAGGGTCCCGGCCCCGCGTCCAGGGTCCCAGCTGCCAGCCGCACACCTGCCCCCAGCTGTGGCCCCAGCCTGAGTCCCCTTATCCCATTCCAGTTCCCCCCCTCCCAGATACATGGCCCTGCTCCTGGCCCCAGCTCAGGGGGCAGGGGCGCAGACAGGGGTAAGGGAACTGGCTTTCAGCAGCCCCACTATTAAAAGTGTTCCAGTGCCACTGCTAACCTGGGATAAACTGTCTCACCAGGATCAGCTTCCTGAGGCTGTTAAGAAGGAAACTAAGTCAGGGATAGCAGAGGGTCATCAAGTGACAAAACATGCCTTCTAAGCAGCTTTCAGTGCAGATGATAGCAGCTAGAGCATTGGCCATATCTGTAATGATGCATTTATATTCCTTGGTCCAGTCTTCAGATTTGCCTGAGAGGTCCAAAGAACCATTGAGTACCTCCCTTTTGAGGGGCCCCATTAAAATTAAAGAACTAAAGTTAGCTTAAGTTTGTGATTAAGAAAATACATATGTGTTGTAAGAATAAAGTAGGGAGGACGGCTGGTTCAAAGAATAACTAATAAGATAAGGGAATTTTTCTAAAAAGAAGGCCTCTGATCAATAGGGGTGACTGCAGATGGCTTTAAATCACATAGAGAATCTGTCTTACAATGAGCCAACACAGCCCTTTCCCAACGCACACACCAGTGTTAAAGCCTATGTGAACCCAGGTGCAATGGGAAAACTGTTCTACACCAAGAAGGAGGGGAGGAAAGGCCTTGGGAAGAAAGGAGTTCGTAAATCTTATCTGGATTAAGAGTGGAAAGAAGGGTGAACTGTCTCCACTTGGTTTTTAGCTGAAGTCAGTAATTGGCAGTGACATCACTTGTTGGTTAAAAGGTATAAAAAGTAAACTCTTAAAGGGTTCATAACTAATACCTGCCTGACCACGCTGGAGCTGGCTGATATGAGTCTGAGTACCCCTGGGTTTAGCTCAGTTGTAAGTATCTTGATCAAATGGTTCTAAATGTTTTGTTACTGTTTGGATGTAGTACATTGCGTATTAATTAGGCTTTTTAGGCATGTTTAGAGCAATTGTATAAGTACCATTTGGCCTTTTGATTTAATAAAAGAATTAATGGTTAAATTAGTTGTTTGTTGATTTCCCATATCAATATTAATAATTTCAAATATTATTAATAATTCCAACAGGCCTAAACTAATGATTCTCTGCATTCTCTATTAAAGATTCAAGAGCCATGCTGAGGTCTCTAGAACTATTATCCTCCATCTGCAAAGAAGTTAACTCCTTAGTTTAGATTTCAGTCTCCGGGGTTATATAGGTGTTAGGCCTGAATAAAGATATAGCAGACAAAACCAGGTATGCCAACCTGACCAAAGTCAGGCTAACAGAGGTTTGTGGGTAATCCCTGAGTGGAAAACACTGAGAAGCAGCAGCATGTCTCACAAGCGCTGGGAAAAAGTGAGATAAGAGAGAAGCTGCATTCCTGGCATAGTACCAGATGTGCTGTGTTCGGGCAGCTCCTTCGAAGAACTGATAAGAGTCCTAGTTTCCCAGCCTCCTTGTTTTCACTCCCTGGTTTTGTTCTTTGTTTGTTTTTAACTCCCCTACATTTCGAACTTTAGGCATGCATGTATACTAAAGGTGTCTAGTTTCTAGTTGTTAGAAGAAGGGGGTGGGTTGCTCCAGTGAATAATTTATGACGCGACGGAACTGTCTATATAGGCTTATACTAAGATGTAAAGAGCAGGCTGGTTCTCTCTGGAGACGAGCTGCTCTCTATTGATGCGTGCACTTGTCAATAAAGAGCTTTTGATCGGACCTTGCTGGTGTTGCCTGTCTCTCTCGCGGTCAGACAATGAACTTTGCCGTCTGGGTTAGAGTCCCTGACATAGGTAACACACTAACCAAGGGCCTTTGTCCAGAGAGTTACTTATGAGATAGATGCATTTTCACAGAGACCAGCATCTGCAACTGCTAACTGGATGACCGTGTCATCTGTGGCAAGGTCTTATATCTGACAGTCCATTCAAGAATCTTGGACCAGCCTTCTCTGTGGACCTGTTCCCCTTCTCCTGCTCCTTTGGCAACAACCTTTCTTATTTCCTTGTTGCATGGAGTAGAATTGCCTCAGACCAATTCTTCTTAAAAATCATTTCAAAGGGAAACTTTATGCAATTTCACTCCATGCTGCCTATATCCCTCTTCCACATCCCTTTCAGGGATCCCTAGCATGAGATAGTGCCAAAGAAAGAAATGTTATCCCTTCTCCACTTGGGTCTGTAGAGATGTTCTGGAGAAAGGTCATTCCATTTCACGGAGGATGTTAATATTTCAAAATGTGGTTTAATTCCAAATTTCAAAATTCTCCATGAAAGGGAATGGAGCCCCATCTCTGGAGCAGTGCCCTTTTAGTGCTGCCCAGAGCCAAGGACCTTAGAAGCCTGGGGTTCCCAGCAGCCCACCAGACAGTCAAGTTGGGAGGAAAACAGCTGACTGACAGGGTTCCATGGGAACGTCAGTGAAATTGCATCATCTCTGCAAAATATTTTGAATTGGTAAATTTGGAACTTTTCCCACCAGCTCTATTCAGCAGTACACTGGAAATAAAATAACAAAAATAAACAATGTAAATGTTTAAAGCACTGTACAAGTATTAACTTAATTACACCTACCATTTCTTAATGCCCTTTACCAGTTGCCTGCAAGAGGATCCATGCAGGCAATGCTAGAAGAAAAAGTAATTTACCACAGTAACTGTAGTGATTCACATTCTTCTCTACTATTTCAGTTTTATGATAGATTCTTGAAATAGTAGAAGGTAATGACAGTATGGGCCCTCCAGAAAGTCCTGAGCTTGTGCATGCAAGGAGCATGCATTTCACCTACAAGTGGGATCCATGCAGGCAAATCATCTCAAACGATAATCATTATGGTAAGTAACCATTTTGTAAGTTGTTGTGCCCTTCTGTAAAGAGTGGGCACACCACTCCTGAGTTATGAGAGGGAAGAGTGGATGTGCTACTTCCAGGAGCTCTGATAGTATGGTGATGAGTACTGTACAAGAAGCTAGATAAGGCCATGTCTACAGTACAAAATTATGTCAACCTAACTTATGTTGGTATACAGCCCCCACCATTATTAAATCACTCGTGTGTGTGCACACTTGGCTCCTTGTGTCAATGGTGTGCATCTTCACCAGGAGCACTTGTATCAATTGTATTGTCACTGTGAGGTATTGTGGCTCCTGAAAGCCAGTAATGGTCAAGGTAAGCAATGCAGTATCTACACTGACACTGAGTTGACCTAATTACATGGAGTGTGACGCTATGCTGCTTGGGAAGGTGATGTTACTAAATTATGGTAGATAGCCACTGATGTAAGTAGGGGAGGGATAACTCAGTGATTTGAGCATCGGCCTGCTAAATCCAGGGTTGTGAGCTCAATCCTTGAGGGGCCACTTACGGATCTGGGGCAAAAATTAGTACTTGGTCCTGCTAGTGAAGGCAGGGGGCTGGACTCAATAACCTTTTGAGGTCCCTTCCAGTTCTAGGAGATAGATATATCTCCTATTATTATTATTATAATAAGTGGAGACATTCCACGGGCAGGACAGTGCAAGGCAGCTTAGTAACTGTGACTTGTAGACCAGGCCTAAATAAATACAATAGAGAGGGGAAGATAATGGAGCTAGTCCAGATTGCTCCCTTAAGTGTAGTTGCCGGACAAATATATTCACATGCTTGGTGCCCTGCAGTGCATTAGTCCAGCCACTACATTGAAGGGAACATCGTAAAGAGTTGGGCTCGTGAAGAGTTGGGGAACTAATATGCCCTCAGTCCCAGTGGCAGTATCTCCAATGAGTTAAAGGAACAGAGATAAAGGGCCACTTTCATCCCTCATGTACACCCAGTGCCACTTTATTCTGTGCGGTTATATGGTTGTAACTGAGGGCAGAATTTGACCTACTAACAGGAGAACAGGTAATTGACAAGAGGTGGGTACAGAAAAGCTGCACACTGAAGATTGAAGTTCAGATCAGGAAACTAGAGGAAAGGCAGCAAGGCTGTCAATCGATTCCGATTTTATTCCCTCGGTTGTTGTAGATAAGGTATCAGTGCCTCAGAGAAGGACCCCCACAGAATAGCCAACCTAAGCATTCAAAAATCACAAGTCAGTCTCTCCATCTCTGCTCCCTGCCAACCTAGGATCCCAGGATTGGGAAGTTCCAGCTATTGTTATTAACGTATGGAGACTGTTCTGGGAACGGCCTCAGGCATTGGGGGAGGGGGGTGGAGGAAAGGGGGGATGCGCCCCAGGAAAGCAGAGACACTGGTATGAAACTCGCTGAGGAGCTCATCCTCGCCCAAAGCTGAGCCTGGCTGTAAAGGGTGGGTCCGCGAGCTAGGGCTGGCATTGTGCATGCTGTCAGCCACACTTGAGGCTGAGGGCCACCTGGCCCTAGTCCCTCCCACGCCCCAAGCCGAATCCTTCCCGGATGGGGCGTGAGGGAGAGACATCGCTTCAGCCCCGGCCTGCCAGCTCAGTCTGTATCGCTCCCCTCCCCGGACAGCGGAGGAACGGAGCCGATCCCCCGGGGGCGGTGCTGGAAGGCCACGTGTGAGCCGCCGAGCGGAAGGAGGTGGAAGAGGCGGGCGGCTGTTCTCCGGCAGGAGCAGCGTTGCTGGGCCTGGGCCGGGATGGGCCGCAAGAAGAAGGGGGGTAGCGGCGCGGGGCTCCGGCGGGCGGTGATCTTCGATGAGGATAGTCGGCGGTGAGTGAGCGGGGCCCCGAGCCGGGCTCCATGGCCCGCAGCTGCCGGCTGTAACGAGGCTCCGACGGCGGAGACGCCGCCGGCCGTCCCCACGTGTGTGTAAGGGGCAGCTGCCCCCAGCTTCAGAGTCACCTCCCCACGTGTGTGTGTCGGGGAAAGGCAGCTGGATCCCCACTTCCTCCAGACGTACCCCCCACGTGTGTGGGAAGGGGGAGTAGCTGGACTGCTCCCCTTGCAGAGGCGCCTTCCCACGTGGGAAGCAGACACACACACACACACACAAAATAGGGACGTTTCTTCTCTCCCTGCCTCTTTCTTTGTATGCTGAGTGAGACAGGCCTCTTGAACTGGTAGGAAGGGAAATTGGCTTTGGCCTCAGCTTTGGGACTGCTTTATGCTGGCCCTCCTCCTCCTCTGTGGAGAGCTGCAGGCCATATAACCAGACTGATGGTTTTCTTCCTCCCATTCCCCACTCCTCTCTCTGGGGACAGGAGGAGCTTCTGCAAGGGTCAGGGCTTCTCTTTTGTTCAGGATGGCTGTAACTTGCCCCATGTGCACTGCAGGGAGTACCTGACCGGGTTCCACAAGCGGAAAGTGGAGAGGCGGAAAGTGGCGGTGGAGGAGATCAAACGAAAATTGAAAGAGGAGCAAAGGAAGATGAAAGAGGAGGTACTTTCGCCTAGGTGATCTGTGTGGTTAGCTGGTTAGAGGTGTTTAGTTCGTGGCAGTATGTTGTGGCAAGGGGCTATACCAGGGGTAGGCAACCTATGGCATGGATGCCGAAGGCGGCACGTGAACTGGTTTTCAGTGGCACTCACACTGCCCAGGTCCTGGCCACCGGTCCGGGGGGCTCTGCATTTTAATTTAATTTTAAATGAAGCTGCTTAAACATTTTAAAAACCTTATTTGCTTTATATACAACAATAGTTTAAGTCTATAATATATAATTATAGAAAGAGACCTTCTAAAAACCTAAAAATATATTACCGGCATGCGAAACCTTAAATTAGAGTGAATAAATGAAGACTCGGCACACCACTTCTGAAAGGTTGCTGACCCCTGGGCTATACAGTAGTTGTGGAGTAGCTGGGGTGTTTCAGGCCAAGGGTAAGGTGTATTGACAAGACAGGGTGCTGGGAGGGAAACAAGACAGGACTTGAATAGCTGAAGGTTCTGCAGCAGTTGGCTGTATCAGCAGAGCTGCATGGTAACTCCAGTACTATAATAATGGGATGCATTAGGGTGGAATTGATGTGCATTGACACATCGTGGAGGAAGATTACACTCCCCGTCCTCACACTGGCTCTAGCCAATGCTGCATATGCAGAACAGCTTGATACTTGAAATTTATTTTGCAGGCCAGTTGTGGAGGAAGGGTGAGGGCATGCTTTGGGCAGGGGTTCAGAGATTGTGCCATAGGTGACAACTAGTAAGACTGGAAGTACTGCAGTGACTTGACTTGTTTCCTTTCTAGCGGCGCAAGGAGTACCTGAAAATGCTGACAGAGAGAGAAGAAGCCCTAGGTGAGTATTGTCTCCTGTAGTGGATCTATACCCCATGATGACCAACAACTCAGTTGATGGGGGCGGAGAGACAAATGGCTGGGTGCTGAAGCTACAAGGAGGAGTTTTTAACTGAGGGCCAACCCGATGCCTTAAGTTTTATGTCCTGCTGTTAGGAGACACGTGTCCAATCTCTCCTTCATTAGCGTGATGTGAGTTGGGCGTGAAGCAGAGGCAGCCCACTTAGCCCAGCGATTATTTTATTGCCCCCTGTGCCTGACTGAGAAGCAATGTTGATGGGCTATGGAGTGGAATCCCTCTGCCACCATCTTTCCAGGCAGAGACTGTGTATGGTGGGGGTGGGAGGTATAGAAAGCAGCAATTGGGAGGTGATCTGTAAGGCTTTGTCAATGTGTGAGATCCTCTATATGAGAGGAAAGGATGTTTGTTTTATTGACTCCACTCTCTGCCTCTGTGGCTTCAGAGCCTTCTCAGCCGTGTAATGCTGGGTGCAGCAGTTGGGGCACCTACCCATATAGAGCAGAAGCTGGTCAGGGTGAATTTGACCCAGGAAGCCCATTTGCTTTGTATTTGTGTAGTCAGTGATGTGTTTTGTTGACTCTGCAGATGAGGCTGATGAGTTGGAACATTTGGTGACATCCCAAACAGAGTCTGTGAGCATTGATCACCCAAACCACACTGTAACAGTGACTACCATCAGTGACCTGGACCTCTCAGGAGCACGCCAGCTAGGACTCAGCTCCTTTGGGGTACTACTCTCTGCTGTGTCCCGTCCTCATCGTGTCAGCCTCAAAAATCTCCAAAGCTGGTTGGATGGGACCAACATTCCCTAAATATGACAGTAGTTTGAGTCTTCTGGGGCCCCCAGTGGGAGCAAGGATGAGAAAGGAGACTAGCAACTTTGGTAATTGAGGAACAGTGTAATGGTTGGTTCATGAGTGGGTGTAAACTTTCCCCGAAAGTCTGCTTCACGCCCAAAATTAAGTTCTCTGATATTCCATAGAAACTTAGTGTTGGTGAAAGATAGTGAATTGTTAGCCCTGGTGGCTGCTGTATCCCCACAGCAGGTATGACATGACTAGCAAGTGTACAGACTTCCCTACGTGGCCTGTCCACTTGGCCTGAATCCTATCTTGAAGAGATCATCTCTATGGTGAGAGGGAATTTGTCTCCGTGACCCACTTAGTCCTTGGTCTCTCTGCTGAGACTGCAAATGAGGAATCCAGTTAGTTCCAGCTGTGGTGACTTTTTGGTATATGGAAACCCCAGAACTGAACTGAGACCTCAAGCTCATTTCCCCAGGGCCTCCAGGCAGTAATTGGTTGGAAATGCCTTGTGATCACAATGAGCCTATGGAGTTGAACCAGTAATGTAGAACCAAAAGGTTCCCTGTGTGGTAGAGGGAATCCTGCAGATCCCTGAGGACATCTGCCCATCCAGAAATCCACCCTGGTGTCTTTTCAAAAATGAAACCCTCTGATTCATAATGAAACTCAGTTCTGTGTCCCTTTAGACCAGGGGTAGGCAACCTATGGCACATGTGCCAAAGGCGGCACGCGAGCTGATTTTCAGTGGCCCTCACAATGCCTGGGTCCTGGCCACAGGTCCGGGGGACTCTGTATTTTAATTTAATTTTAAATGAAGCTTCTTAAACATTTTAAAAACCTTATTTATTTTACATATGACAATAGTTTAATTATATATTATCGATTTATAGAAAGAGACCTTCTAAAAGCGTTAAAAATGTATTACTGGCACACGTAACCTTAAATTAGAGGGAATAAATGAAGACTCAGCACAACACTTCTGAAAGGTTGCCGAACCCTGCTTTAGACCTTAATTACAGGTTTTGTCTTGGTATGGAACAGGATAGTGGTTCCCTATTGGTCTGTGGAGCCCTTCTTTATGGTTTACTGAGACATTGGGAACCAAGTAGTGGAGGATTTGAGAAGGAGGTCATCTATGAGAGAATCTTTTTTTCACAAATTTGTTGTCAGAATGAGAGAGCTGTGGAACCACCTAACGCTGCTCAGACTGACCTGTTATGTTTTGTTAGGGAGGAGGTAGTGGATCAGAAGAAAAGGAAACATCGTGCGGATTCACAAGCACATTGCCCAAGAAGTCTGGAGATCCCTTCCTGTCCCAGAGGTGGGTATAAAACTACTCACCTCTCTCCTCCTGCCCCAAACAATGCTGCAGCATTCTACTATCCTCTAACTTGGATATCTGGAGTATGCATGTGGGGCGACAACATAGAGTTTTGATGTCCATCCTGGGCTTGCTGTGTTTTGTTAAGCTGATGGTATGGCTCATCAGCTACCAGTGGAGGGCACCGGCAGAACACAAGCATAGATGGGCTATGGTGCTACAAAGCTGAGTTTGAGGGGTGTTTTGCACTGATGGATAATGAGTGCTCAGTAATGTTAATCCCTGCTAATGGCAGCAGAATGATATTGGTGCAGTCTGGGTGAAGTCCCGCCCCCTCCTCAACAGATTTGCAAAAGGAGACGGTTTGCCAATCAGGTGACTTTAAAGCTTAAACCTGTGGCATTCTCAACATTTTCTAGTGTCCGGGATTCAAAGCTGCTTTGGTGGCATTACAGGGTGGTATTTAATGCTAAAGTGACTGGACTGTGCTCCATTTTCAAAGGCATTAAAACTTTATGCAGCATACTTAGACTGCAAGTTATTTGACATAGGGGTTATTTTTGTTCTGTTTGTACAGACTGATTATAATGGGGTCCTAATCCATGATTGGGGCTCCTAGGTGCTAGTGCAATGCAAATATTAATATCATGGTGCCCTGCATCACCATAAACAGGCAAACTGCCTTTGTGGTGGAAGCTGTAATCCCCTTGCGTTTAGGCACCCCTCCATCCCAGCTAGGTCTCAAGGCTTGTCTACACTGTAGTGCTTAGTGAAGACCACTACCTGTGCCAATGGGAGAGCTTAATCCACCTCCTTGAGAGGCAGTAGCCATATCAGTGGGACAAGGTCTCCCATCGACATAGCGCTATCTACACAGGAGTTATGTCAGTATAACTGCATCGCTTAGCGGTGTGGATTTTCCACACCCCTGAGCAACATAGTTATATCAGCATAAGTCTGTAGCGTAGACCAAGCCTCAGACTTTCTCTCTCTTTCCTCTGCAGGATCTCTTCACTCACTGCCTCACTGCACGCACGCAGCCGGAAGAAGCCCAAGGGAAAGCAGCTCAGGCGTGGCCAAGACCCACACAAGAAAACCCCGAAACCTAGTGCTAGACGAACCAGCAAGTCCCAGCGCCGGAAACTGACTGGCAAAAGAGGGTGCAACCAAGACTGATAGACAAACTTAAGTGGAAATTATCTGCAAGGCAAGGCTCTGCATTTGGCAACAGTCTCTGCCTGATGTGACTGCCCAGTTTGTTGTGGATGGGACCTTATTTGGATTCTTGTTCAACAACCTGTACAGCCAAGCCCATCTATCTCTTCTCCTGGTTGGAGCCAGTAAACACTGGGCCCATCATTTTTCATTGTAATTGCGTGCAGTGGAAGGTCTGTTACAGTCTCTGTTGTGGGGGCTGTGAATCGAGCCTGGACCTGTCTTTTCTGCATAGGTCCCTCTTCCCTGGAATTTCTTCTTCCCATGGGAGCAGAAGAAAGCTAGTGTCTTACCTTATAGAAATGGAAGAGTTGGGTGTGGAGCGAATACATCTAGATGGTTTACAAGATGAGGGAGAGCAGCTTCCACCCGTGCTCTATTGCATTGACTTTGCAGCCCTCCTTGCTCAAGAAAGCTGGCCCCACTTTGAGTGTCTCGTGCTCTTTGCACGAAGCCACATGCCTATATACAGATAACCAGGGTGAGATTGGTAACTTCCTGGTGTAAATCTTTATAAATATCACTTTGTAAGAGTGCAAATGTGTGTGCCTTATTGCAGATGGGATAGATAGACTAAGCCCAGTTCCAGCTGGGAGGAAAGGGATGGGTCCTGTTGTTGAGGGGTGAGGAGGGCCTTGAATTCTCCAGCACATAGCTCCTCAGCGAGGAGAACGCATGTGGAGATGTTTTAGTGCCAGTACTGAGATAGGCATGGCAGGAGTGAATTGCTCCATTGGTCACTGAAGGCTGCTATCTTACGTCTGACAGACAGTGTGACAGTTGAGAAGAGTAAGAAATCCCCTAGTGCACTGGCCCAACTGTGTTGTTGTGCCCATGGTGATGGCGGAGATCTTCCCAGGCCTTTGCAGTGGTCATCTTCTGACCTCTTGAATGTTTGTGCCAGAGGGAGCTGTTTGGTCTCCTGTGGCTTGACTAAGGGCTTGTCTACATCAGAAAGTTGCAGCGCTGGTGAGGGAGTTACAGCGCTGCAACTTTGAAGGTGTACACATCTGCAGGGCACCACCAGCGCTGCAACTCCCTGTTTGCAGCGCTGGCCGTACTCCCGTTTTGTCTCGGGTGTAGAGGATCCAGCGCTGGTGATCCAGCGCTGGTAATCCAATGTAGACACTTACCAGCGCTTTTCTTGACCTCCGTGGAAGGAGGAAGCCTCTGGTAATCAAGCTGGTCTCCTTTCCCGGTTTGCTCTCTCGTTCCCGGAGCCCAGAGCAAGCAGGTCTCCTTCCCTGCGGTTTGCTGGGTGGCTCCGGGAACGAGAGAGCAAACCGCGGCGAAGCGGGTCTCCTTCCCCGGTTTGCTCTCTCGTTCCCGGAGCCCCGAGCAAGCAGGTCTCCTTCCCTGCGGTTTGCTGGGTGGCTCCGGGAACGAGAGAGCAAACCGCGGCGAAGCGGGTCTCCTTTCCCGGTTTGCTCTCTCGTTCCCAGAGCCCAGAGCAAGCAGATCTCCTTCCCTGCGGTTTGCTGGGTGGCTCCGGGAACGAGAGAGCAAACCGCGGCGAAGCGGGTCTCCTTTCCCGGTTTGCTCTCTCGTTCCCAGAGCCCAGAGCAAGCAGATCTCCTTCCCTGCGGTTTGCTGGGTGGCTCCGGGAACTAGAGAGCAAACCGCGGCGAAGCGGGTCTCCTTTCCCGGTTTGCTCTCGCGTTCCCGGAACCCCCCTTGAAGCCGCCCAACAGCGCTGCAGTGTGGCCACATCTAACACCACTTGCAGCGCTGGTTGCTGTAAGTGTGGCCACTCTGCAGCGCTGGCCCTATACAGCTGTACTAATACAGCTGTAACAACCAGCGCTGCAAAACTTTAGATGTAGACATGGCCTAAAAGATTTTGAGCTAGTCTACCCTACAAGGGCTTCGCTGTGTAACTGTGTCAACAAAGCCCCCTAGTGGAGACTCCGTGTATAGCAGCAAATGTATAACTCTTCACCCTGTAGTTAAACCACCTCTCTAGATGACCTAAAATACGACTAAAGGGCTTTCTTGCAGGTATAAGATGTGTCTACGTGGGAGGTGTTACTGGCATAGCTCTGGTGATCAGGGATGTGATTTTTTTTTTCACACCCCTAACCAACATAGTTAAGCTGGCAAACTTGGTAGCGTAGGCCTGGCCTGTGTCTATAGGAGTTGGTGACCCCTGATTTTGGAATTTGGGGAGAACCGTCTAAAAGAAGATTAAAAGGGGAGGGAGCTGCCCAGCAAGATCATATTGACCTGGAAAAATATTCTCTCTGCCCCAGTCAGCTTTTCACCCGACATTCTTATCCATCCCTCCAGGAGAGCAGCACCATGGCACAAGCTCTGCCAGGCCTCTGGGCAATGAAATTACTATCACCTTTATGGTGAGCTCTTTACGGTGACTTTAATATACCAAATAATTTCTTCCCCATTCCACCACTCAAAAATTCTGCTGGAGTGAAGGAGAAAAGGGCCAAATGTGGGGGTAGTGCTATGCTAGAAAATTAACCTCTATGGCAGGATCTATGAAACCTCATTAGGTGATCCTGTGCTGGAAGGGTTCTGATCTGCATAAAAAGCCTGGGTGGGGAAGAAGCACTTGAGTTGTTTGTTGTTTTTCTCCTCTTCGCAACAGAATTGTAGTCTTAATTGAGACAAAGTAAGTTAAATAAAGGAGCAGCTGTTTTCCATTCGTGTGCTGTATGGAACACACAGGAGTGGGAGAGCGGAAGTGTGGCTTTATGGTTAAAGGACTGGTGTAGGAATCATGCAGCATGAGCTTAATTCTAGCTCAGTCACAGACTCCCTGGGTGACTGGCAAGACATTTAACCTCTGTCTCACTTCCCCATGGGTAAAAAGGGGGTGATAATCCTTCCTTTCTCTCACCTGTTGTCTGGCTTGTCTGTTTAGATTGTAAACACTTTGGAGTGAGGATTGTTTGCGTTATGTTTATAGGGCGTCTGCCACATTGCAGCCCTGATCTCAGTGAGGGCTTCTAGATACCACTCTAGTACAAGCAGCAAAGAGTCCCGTGGCACCTTATAGACTAACAGACGTTTTGGAGCATGAGCTTAACATGCTCCAAAATGTCTGTTAGTCTATAAGGTGCCACAGGACTCTTAGTCTGGATCTGTAAAAGCAGCAAACACGGCTACCCCTCTGATACTTGACTCTAGTACAAATAAATAATGAGCTGCCAGTCCCAGAGGCGGTCTAGAGACAGCAGTGTGGATGTAAAACAGTAGATAATAAACCTATCGCAGTGTAGGTGATTTGAAGGGGGGAGGTGCCTTTGGAAGATAACTAATGGCACTTTTATAAAAACTAGAACAAGATAAGCAGAGCACACATTAAATGGATTAAAAGCTGGCTAACTGATAGGTCTCAAAATGGAACTGTAAATGAGGAATCCTCATCAAGCAGGTGTGTTTCTAGTGGGGTCCTGTAAGGATCAGTTCTTGGCCCTACACTATTTTAACATTTTTATCAGTGACCTGGAAGGAAAAAAATTGTCACTGGTAAAGCTTGCAGATGATGCAAAAATTGGAGGAGTGGTAAATAATGAAGAGGACAGGTCACCGAGAAACAGCAATCTGGATCACATAGTAAACTGGGCCTATGCAAACAATATGTGTTTTTATGTGGCTAAATGTATACATCTAGGAACAAAGTGTAGGCCATACCTGTGCATGAAGGGACTCTATCTTGGGAAGCAGTGACTGAAAAAGATTTGGGGTTTGTAGTGGAGAATTAACTGTACCGGAACTCCCACTGTGGCACTGTTGCCAAAAGGGCTAATATGATCATTGGATGCATGAACAGGGGAATCTCAGGTAAGAGTAGCAAGATTATTTTACCTCTGTGTTTGGCACTGGCTAAACTGCTGCTTGGAAGACTTTTAAGGAGTTCTGGTGTCTGCTAGCCCAGAAGGACACTTATAAATTGGAGAGGGCTCAAAGAAGAGCCATGAGAATAATTAAAGGATTAGAAAACATACCTTATACTCAAGCAGCGCAATCTACTTTGCTTAACGAAGAGAAGGTTAAGAGGTGACTTGGTTACAGTCTGTAAGTACTTACATGGGGAACAAATATTTAATAATGGGCTGTTTAATCTAGTGGAACAAGGTATAGCACAGGCCAGTGTTTGGAAGTTGAAGCTACAAAAATTCAGACTGGAATTTAAGGTGTAAATTATTACCAAGGGGGTATATGGATTCTCCATCAATGACAATTTTAAGATCAAGATTTGATCTTGTTCTACAAGATCTGCTCTAGGAATTACTTTGGGGAAGTTCTCTGGCCTTCATTATACAAGAAGTCAGATTTGATGATCACAGTGGTCACTTTTGGCCTTGGAATCTATGTAGGTGGGAGTGTTAGCCACTCAGGCTTCATAAAGTGAGCTTTCATTTGAACACAACTGAATTTGTAGGCCCTAAAGTTGTGAAGAAAATCTTAAAACAGGAATCAGCAACCTTTGGCACATGACCCATCAGGGAAATCTGATAGTGGGCCGGGATGGTTTGTTTACCTGCAGCATCCGCAGGTTCGACCGATCGCAGCTCCCACTGGCCTCATCTCACCATTACAGGCCAATGGGGGTTGCGGGAAGCAACGGCTAGCGCATCCCTCAGCCTGCGCTGCTTCCCACAGCCCCCATTGGCCTGGAACGGCGAACTGCGGCCAGTGGGAGCTGCAATCGGCCAAACCGGCGGACGCTGCAGGTAAACAAACCATCCCGACCTGATTCCCTGATGGGCCACAGTGCCAAAGGTTGCTGATTCCTGTCTTAAAAGCATGAATGAAGTGCAAACTTGGCTCAATGTTGTCTTCCTGAGTCTGCAGCCAGCCTGAAACAATAGGTCTGAGAGCTGTGAACTACCCCACTTGTCTCAATAGAATGTTAAAACTGAACCCAACAATGGCCATTTAAATGTCCAAGTTAACTATTTCACAGCCAATCGTTAGCAGTAACACCCCACACCGGTGCTTATTTAATCTCTCTAAAATACCTCTGATGCCTTCCCAAAAGTTGCTGAAAACTCCAGCTCTTACTACTGACAATTTCTTTGCTACCATTTTGTGTTATCCACACAAAAATCCATGGCATGTGGAAACAATGAAAATGTGGGGATTCAATATATTTATACCACGGAAGCTCATGCCCCAATACGTCTGTTAGTCTATAAGGTGCCACAAGACTCTTTGCTGCTTTTATAATCTATTTATAGTTTACACTATTAAAATCACTAGCACAGATCTACTATACGAAATGTTATTCATTTTCATATTTATTTCATTAACCACCCCACTCCCATTTTGTAATGTAAATTGTCACTTCATGATCCCCAGTCTGTTGCAACAGTCATGCAAAATCCAGGGACCTTGGTGCAGGGTTTGGAATCAGACTGCCCTAGAGTAAATAGGTCAGGTCTTGGGTGTGAGTGGTTAAGGATGGCCAAGTGCCAAGTACTGGCCCTATGTATCATGCAGGCATCATTTGTCTGTAACTAAAATTTTCCAGAGGTTAGTCAGAGCCTCCCTCAAGTGTAGGAGTATTGGGTTTCTTTCAGTCATTTATAAATGCATTTCAGCCCTTAAGGAGAAAATGTCTTCAAAATCTACCACCACCTGTAGAAATTAACATGCCAGTCTAGCTCCTCATCTAAAGAGGAAATGTGATTATCCTCCCCCTTATTCGCATGCTTGCAAACTGATGTTCATGTATGTATTTGCATACATGGTTATATATGCATGCATGTAGCTTTACATGCTGGGTGCAAGCATGCACCCAGGTTATGCACTTTTGTGCACACCGGCTTATACATGTGGGCACACATGCAATGGACTTTTGCATCTCTTCAGCTATGCTCGAGTTTGTTTATGTCCACGCGTATGCACAGATTTGCAGATGTGCCAGCAAGATTTTCACACTTGCATGAACAAGCTGTTGCAGAGGGAGAATTCTGTTGAGAGGATATGCAGCAATTTGCATTGCCACTGCTCTGGAGTGACTTTACCTCAAGCACATCACATTGTTTTATGTCCTACTCCGGGTTTGGATTAAATCCAGCCTGAGGGGGGAAAAAGGGATGAGATGGGCAGCTGAACCAATGGAATAAAAGAGACAAGGGCCCCCTGAATCTGGAGAGATGAATTGAAAAAGGAGGCAGTTTAAAATAAGGAAAATGGACGTCTGCATTGCTTTGTCACTTTCCCATCAAGGCCATCCTTCCCTCTATCGTTAGCCGAGCTGGCAACCGGAGTAATACTGCAAAGGGGGGGGGGGGGCAGCAAAAAAACCCACCAACAATCACACGATGCCCAGTGTTACTGCAACCTGGGTTACAAAACCCCGACACAGAACAAAAGTCAAATCCTTCCCACTCAAAGTTAGAACAGCAGCAAAGCGAAGGGGCTCGCACTCCCAAATCTTCCCCTCCCCGCCCTTTTGCAGGAAGCCACTAAGGGAGCCGTATCCAAATAAGCTGCCTCCCGACAGCCAACCAAAAAGAGACTCCTGGGCGTGGCCTTCCTCCGCTTCCCAGGGAAAGTTTACATTCATTGTTTTTTTTAAAAAAAGGCAGCGGCAGATGAGCTGCGGCGCAGGGCCTGAGCTGGTGCAAGGTAACAGAAGTGCCGAGGGGGTGTGGGCAGGGGAAGGCTGGTTTAGGCTATACCCTTCTACTAGAGGGCGAGTGTGTTGCGCAATTCTGAAGTGATTGTTTTTATTTTTTGTATTAATAATCACAGCCCTTATGTTGAGCTATTTTTGCTAGTGATCTCCAAGCCCTTCACAAAGGGTGGGTTTCATCCCCCATTTACAGATGGGCCACCTCAGGCCCAGAGAGTTGATTCGTCCCAATCTGCAAAACCTCAGGGAAAAAAAGGTTTTATCCATGGCTTGGAATTGGGAGTGAATGCAAGTGTTTTTCTCTTCCTGCTCTTCCAAACAAATCTCTGTGCATGGCAATTCTAAACACAGGCATGGTGATTAAACAAGCTGGAAAAACATGTAGTGCTAGTTTGGGGAGTGAACCTGTAGGACAAAGAAGTGGATATTGTGTGTGATTTACCTGGCACACGCAGTGAATTAGTGCAACAGTCACCCTAAGAAAACCGTATCTTATTTTAGTTTGGGTGCTTTGGAGAGAAAATTAAACCTCTCTCTGGTCAGCAGCACTGCTCTAAGTTCCGATAATGAGAGGAGAAGCTGCAGGCTAGCACCAGGGATCTTTTTCAGCTGGCTGTCTTTGACAAGACAGTTTTTGCAGAGTAGCAACTGGGTAAGCTGCTCCACAGGAAGAGTACCCCTGAAGGGGAGGGTATGTGGCATCTCGAGTATCCCAGCCTGTGGTGAGCCAGGCAGTCTTTGGAAGTAAAGCATGGCTCCTAGGACCAGCTTTGGAATTGCATTTTTGATACATTGTAGCTAGTAAATATCCTACCAGTCTGAATAGATTAGCTCAGGAAAAGGCTAAGCAGGTTTCTAAAGCTCCTAAAGCACTTGCAAATGGAGCCCCCGGTCAGGACATTTGCTGGAAGGTATTAATATAGTCCATCCCTTTTAAAGAAGACTTGGATCAGGCCATTCTGCCAGCAATCACTGAGATGGTGATGTAGTTCCCCTCCTAAAAGAGCTCCAGATAAGAACATTCCCAGGCCGCCAACACTGGCATATTGATAGTGTTTCTCCTTCTAAGGAACCCAAGATCAAAACATTCCCTACTGGGGGCAATGAACACCAAGCTGTTAATAAAGTTCCTCCTCCTAAATGAGCTGAATACCTAGGTATTGAAGTGTGTTGTCTCTCGATCCTTTATTGCTTCTTTCCTTTGTAGTTGCCTCCCTAAGCAGCACACCTGAGGAAACGTCTTTCCCCTGGCATGGACTATGTCAGATTTTGTAGAGCATGCCCCCTGTGAGAACTTTGAGGCCAATGTGTTTGCCAAGAGCCGATGCCAGAATTGTTTCCGGGCAGTTGGTGCTCACCACCAGCCCAGCAACCAGGTGAGCTTTTTGTGTGACCTGGAGGGCTATGAATATTTCATGAGAGGCTCCATTGTTTTGGGTTGTGACTGCCTGAGCTGAGTGGATGCAAATTCTCAACACTGCCGCCCCATGAAGCTTTTTGGATTTCACTGAGGTTGGGGGGAGGGGGTCTGAAATTTCCTCAGTGCACAGAATCCATCATTTCATTACTCCCTAGTGCTTTGATGAATTCTGAGCCCTGATCAAAGGGGGGACTAGTGCTGTGCTACCTGGGAGGGAGGGCTGGGAGTCAGGGTTGAGATGCATTGGCAGTGCTGCATGGGGAGTCCCAGAGCTGGAATAGCAGGAGGGGGTGGCAGATCAGGACTGGGAGGCATTGGTGAATAATGTGTATGGGGGAAAGGTAGGATGGAAATATTGGAGCCGATACGCATCAAGATGGAGTTGTAGGCTTAAAGCTGTGTGTGTGTATGTTCTGCCATATGTTTAAAATCTTCCTTTTGAGGAAAGCCATTGGTACAGGATGGGGAAAGGATACTGAGCCTTTCACCTTGTCACTGCTTGAATCAGCCCAAGTTAGTAGGCTGATGGCTTCTGGTACCCACATCACAACTGACCCTGGTTGGTCCCCTTGCTGATAGTCTCAGCAGAGAAGCCAGGGTCCGAACAGACCATGGAGACCGAACTCTCCTCTCGTCCCCAGGGCAGGGCAAGGTGCATTAGTGAGGACTGGTTCCAGTGAGGCTCACACTGCAGCTGTCCCTGAAATACATGTCTGAGGGACAAAAGACTTTGGTCTCCTCGGGCTACGGTGACCAGATGTCCCGATTTTATAGGGACAGTCCTGATATTTGGGGCTTTTTTTAATATGGGCTTCTATTACCCCCTACCCCCATCCCGATTTTTCACATTTGGTATCTGGTCACCCTACCCCGGGCTGTTGATCAGACACATTTGATCAGTGCCAAACTCACTTTAGAAATGCACTGTGGGCCAGGTGTGTCACCTGCCAGCTCCTTGCCCTGCTGCTAGTGGGGGAGTGTGACGCTCCATTCCAGCATGGAGTGCCAGCTGGTTTCATGTTCACAGAGGGCTTCGCATTGTTCATTATTCTCTGGGAGTGATCAGCCCAGGATTATGAAATAGTAATGAGGCTCCCACTCTCTCTGGGCCTGGGCTTCTAGAGTTACTGCCGCCTTGCCTGCGATCTGCTCAGAGCTGTCTCCTCTGAGCGAATCCCAGCGAGGGCGACACAATGGAGGGAAAGCGGCGCTGACAGCCAGGCTGCTAGGAACCTTCCCCCTCATTGCTCCTATGCCGGGAAGGTAACTGGGCTGGGGAGAAGTGGGAGGCCAGCACCCTGGGGAAATATCAGAGCCGCTATAGAGCCAGGGGGGAGGGGCTTTGGCTCCAGTCCTCCCTTCGGACTACACCCTCCTTTGCCAGGAAAGCATTTGCCCTGCCCTATGGCCCTTGGCAAAAATCCTCCAGGGGCAGGGGGAATGCAGGTGATGAGCAACTCCTGCCAGTCGGGGCATCGGTTCTCGTGTGATGGGCAATGTCTGATCTCATGAGCAAAGCCATACTCTGGCATTTCCCACTTGTCTGGTGAGCCTGCAGGAGACAGCTATATCAGAGGGCACTTATCTGATCAAGCTAAGTCCTGGGGCTCCCCTGGGAAGGTTCCCCCTTTCTCCCCCTGACCTGACATCCCAGATATCCCTCTCCTCTTCCATGCCCTTGAAGTGTTCGCTTGGGTTCAGTGCCCCATCCCTCTTCTTCCTCACTCGATCTCCGTCTTGGGGTGACTGCAGCCCCAGGAGATGGAAGTTAACAGCTCCAGCATCCAACAGGGCCTCGCTAGGCCTCTCTCTGGACTGCTGAGGAAGGAGAAGAACAGCTTGAATGTGAGAGATCATGGAACAGTGAGGGGATCCAGCACTCCCGGAGGCAAGCTGGTGTTAGGGAGATGCCCTGAGAGCCAGGGTAGGAATGAAAGGTCCTTTGGAAGGAGGATGAGACGGATAAGAAAGACAACTTCTCCACGAGCCCTTGGAACGATGGAGTCAGCAGTACTTCCCCTTGCTTCCTGCAGGTGCCAGAGGAACATGCTGTGGAGGCCCCACACGGTGATGCCACCAGTGGGCCAGAACCAGGTGGACTTTGGGACCCCCTGTGCATCTTAGCTCCCCAGTGTGAGCTGTATGTATGTGTGGGCTTCAAGGACAGGACTGAGGAGTGAGTATTGCACCGTGGGAGAATTCCCTGACACTGATCCCTGCTAGGTAAATAATAAGGGGAGAGGAGGGGTAGGTGTCATCCCATGATAGGAGAAGAGAGGCAGGTGTCTTACCATTGATCTCTGCAGGTCGTGCAAGGGGCAGATGGGGCAAACTCTGAAAACCCACCATCACCAGTCCACTAGCCAGGCTTCTCATTGGCAGACTCAGTAGAGGCCAAGGGCTGCATGGGCCATGGAGAATGGACTTCCCTCTTCCTCAGCCTCTCCAGAGCCAGGCTGAGGCCCACTGGCAGCGTGTGACATGTGGCGAGCTCTCACTGGCATTGCCCAGCCTGGCCCTGCTCTGGGGATTGAGGAGTTGGATCTCTGCTGGGCCAATTCAGCAGAGCTGCACTCACACAGCTCTCCATGCCAGCCCACGGTAACACATTTAGCTGTACAGAGACCACCAGCTGTTTATGTTTCCCTGACTCACAGCTGGCAGGAGAGCTTGGCGTACACCCAGCTCAGCAGCCGAGCCCAGGGCGAGCATGAAGAAACCAGCACCCAAACTGATATCAGCACCGACACCAGTACCGGAACCAGTGCCACACTCTCGGGGGTGAGATGGGATCATCTTGTCTTTTGGATTGGGCTGTTTAATTCTCCTTGTGCCTTAACCCCTCAGCACCACTTTCCCTGGGCTCCTTCTGAGATGAGCTGAACCTCAGTGATAAAGGGTAAATAGGCCCATTTTGAGATATTCTGGGGAACTGCAGAGTGCTGGGTAATTGGGTTTGGGGAGGGATAGATGCTGATGTCATAGGGACAGTCCCAAGGGACCTTTAACACCTACAAAGTAAACTCCCCTAAAGAGCACATCAGCTAATGCTGGGAGTCCACATTTATTCTCAGTGCTCAGTCCATTCCTCACAGCACCCCGTATTGGCTGAGGCTGGGACAGGAATGACTCATTGCTCGCCCAAGCCGGTATTCCTACACCATTCCCTATCGTGCTTGCTGAAGACGGAGGTTGCCCATGGAGTACTGATGTACTCGCTATAGCTAGCAGATCTGTACTGCTCCCTGCAGTGCCTCCTGCTGGAAGAGACTGAGATTGAAGCAGCTGTGAGCTCCACACATCACGTGTATCTGCATCATTCCCCATAGCACCTCCTGCCAGAAGAGGCTGGGACAGTGGCTGTGTACTGACGTGGTCTGTTTCATTCTTCAGGACTGGGAAATGACCAGGCTGCTGGACAGCATTTTGGTATCAGACAAACAAGACACAATGAACTATGCAGGCCAGAGGAAAGAGGTACAGATTGGAGCCCTGCAGTCAGACAGACCCAGATGGGGTCAGACCATATCCTGGGGGAGAACAGAGTCCCAGAGATTCATGAAAGAAATCTCCCCTCAGAAAGCAGGTTTGTTTTTCTCCCACCGTAGATCATAGTTCTGGATATAGGTGGCTCATTCTCCATGTGGGGCTGGTCTTGGAGTCTATGGTTCAAGCTCTATTTAGATTGTAACCTCTTTGGGGCAGGGATTGTCTCTTACTCTGTACAGTGCCTGGCAGAATGGGGTCCAGTCTCAGCTGGTCCTTAGGCACCACTGTAATAAACGTGATAAATAGTAATAATAGAGCCCGGGGTCTGTGCAGGTTTGCTCCAGTGTCCCTGTGCTTCTCAGCCTCGCCTGCAGTTCTCAACCCAATGCCCATGCAGTTCTGGTTTTGGAGTCTTTGTGGTTTCTGGTGCTCCTCAGCTCAGCCTGGCACCTGCAGTTCTGAATGCAGTATCTGCAGGACACTAGGTCTTATCCATGTCATTCTGGATTGTCTCTGGCTCTCAACCCAATATCCTCTTTGTATCAGATCTGACCACTGCCGGTTCAGCCACGCTGTTCCTGTGTGAGGGAGGGGATGTATCTGCCTCTTGGAGCTGCCCTAACCTCAATCTTCTGTTTCCCGCCCAGAATCCAGTCCTGTGAGCCAGAGCACTGGGGATGGCTGGGCAAAGCATCAGATGGAGAGCAGTTATTTCTCTCTGGAACGCCGTAAATCTGACCCCAACTGGGTCTCCTCCCCTCCAAGAGCCAGCAACAGCACCTTGCCCACACGCAGTGAGCCAGTAAGGACTGGCAGGCATCTCACTTCCTCCATCAGCTCACTGGACTCTGACTTACCTGGATGCAAGAGGGGCGGCGGCGAGGGGCGACATGCCCTGGTGCGGCAGAAATACATGGTGTTGGCTGATCTGCCCAAGCCCAAGCGGATCAGTCACAGGGAGGCATTAGAACAGGAACGCAGCAGCTCCCGCACTCGGAGCCCGGGCCGGGCAGAGGTGGAGCGGATCTTTGGATACGAGCGCAGGTGAGACATGGAGCCGGGTGTCGGTGTGTGCTGGGTTGGTATCGCTGAAAGCCTGATTTTTGGAGGTACGTAAGTGCCCACTGCTCTGCTGAATGCCTGCAAGTCAGCCCCTCCCATTGGTGCTCACACTGAGTTAGAGAGCCATGTTTAAACTCAATTTAAAGATTAGTGTAGACAGGGCTTGAGGCAGGGCCTCCATCTCTCTGTGAGGGGCCTCCTGGGAACTTCCATATCTGAGTGTTAAAGATATAGTGCCCATAACTAGCGAGGTGAGGAAATGGAGGGAGACCGAGTATAGATGGGGAGAAAAGATGATGGTGGATGGAGAGCACGAGTGGAAGTAAAAACAGAGTGGGCAGTATGGTGGATGGGGTAGGAAACAGGAGGAGTAGATGGAGTATGGAAAGCATTATTGAGGTACAGAACGTGAGGGAGTAAGGAGCCATGGTGGGGAGTGGAGAGCATGACTATGGATCATTGGGGAGATAGGGAGTCTATTGGGTCTGAGGAGATACGGGTAGTTGAGGAGTGCAGAGCATGGGGAGGATGGCTGATGTAGACGAGAGCTCAGGATGGGAGGCAGGCATGAGCACAGACAGAGCAGTTCGTGTTAGACTCTGATGGAGCAGGGAACTCAAACTCAGAAATATGGAATCACGGTCTCTGTCCTACTGTGGTCTGTGAAGGTTAGGGCTGATGAGGACTCTGGGCTGGGGGCCTCTTGAAGCCCAGACAGAAGAGCACCTGTGATTGTCTTTGTGTGTGGCTGTTAGGAGGTCTGAGACGCTGGAGGTGTTCCAGGCCCTGGAGGACGGCCTCCTGGACCGGCTGGATGGCAAGACCCCACAGCTGGCCAAAGAAGGGCGATTAGGCAGGAGCCAGTCTAGCCCCACCCTGTATAGAGAGGTGAGTTGCTGAACTCATCACCAGCCCCTTCCTTAGCCAGAGAGCCGTAGGCACGGTCCAGCCCTGGCTTCCTTTCAGCAAACACCTTCCCAAGCTGTGTCTTGTCCCCATCACTTTTTCCGTTCTCTCTCTGTGCCACACAACTCTGTCGTCTTCTCTAATCATCACCTCCACTCCTCCCTTTCCACTTGATTCCCAGATACTTCTCTCTCCCCATCTCCTTTGTCTGTGTGTGCCCCACTGCTGTCCCTATTGCAAAATTAGACCACTGCTCCTTCACTGGTTGGATGAGAGGGGCCACTTCTTTAGGCATGGGATAGGCAGCTCTGCCTATGTGCAGATGCATGTGCGCGCCACTGCCCCCTACTGGAGCATAAGACATGTTGATGTTTGAAAATTCCCTCTCTGGGCTGAGCTAAGTGCTGCAGGTAGGTCTGTGCATTACTGCCCCCCATTGTAATACAATGACTCTGTTGGCATACAGTAGTGCCCCTTCCTTTGTAGGCCATGAGTAACAAGATCCAGTGGCTGGAAGTTGAAGGTAGACAAATTCAGACTGGAAATAACATGTAATTTTTTAACAGGGAGGATAATTAACCACTGGGACAATTTACCATGGTCCGGGGTGGATTCTCCATCACTGGCAATTTTTAAATCAAGATTGGATGTTTTTCGATAAGATCTTCTCTAGTTCATACAGGAATCCTTTGGGGGAGTTCTATGGCCTGTCTTATACAAGAGGTCCAACTAGGATATTATATAGTGGTTCCTTCTAGCCTTGAAATCGGTGAACCTCTGAACTGAATGGTCTCCATGTGCTAGTTGCCTCTTTCCCCGAATGTGCATGAAGGATGTGGACAAGCTCGTTAGAGAACTCACTCGTTTATCCTTCCTCTGATCTCATTCCTAGGGGAACAAGAGGCCCCCACAGCAGCTGGAGCAGCCCGGCAGACGCCAAGGAGAGGCCCTGCGCTCAGTGAGCCCGGCTCAGCGATCGGAACGAGACTGGAGGAGCCGAGTGGACTCCATGTGCCACATGAGTACAGACAAGTGCATGGACAGAGAAAGGGTTTCTCCTCAGCCCTCGAATCCTGGAAAACACACAGACAGTAACTGGAAAAGCCAGAGGGATTCCTTGCACCCCACAAACCCCAGGAAGAGCTCCGATAACAGTTGGACTGGCCGAGGGGGGCACCTGTGCTCCTTGAGTCCTGGGAAGCACCCAGAGAGCAACTGGAAGAGCCCAAAGGAGACCCACCCTGTGAGTCTGGTGACGAGCACTGAGAGAAAGTGGAAGGATGCAAAAGAGCCCCTGTACCCTGTGAGTGCTGGAAAATGCATGAGTTCGCGACAGAGCCTAGAGGAGAAACCCCACCTTGTGAGTCTGGGGAAATGTACAGAGCGAGATCAGAAGGGCCGGGGAAAATCACTGCGCCCCGTGAGTCCAGCCAGGAAGCTGGAGAGGGACTGGAGGAGCCAGGCAGAGACCCTGCGCTCCAGGAGTCTAACCATGCAGCCGGAGAGGGGCTGGAGGAACCAAGCAGAAACCCTGCGCTCCAGGAGTCCAACCAGGCAGCCAGAGAGGGACTGGAGGAACCAAGCAGAGACCCTGCACCCCAGGAGTCCAACCGGGAGGCCAGAGAGGGACTGGAGGAGCCAGGCAGAGACCCTGCACCCCAGGAGTCCAACCAGGCTGCCGGAGAGGGACTGGAGAAACCAAGCAGAGACCCTGCACTCCAGGAGTCCAACCAGGCAGCCGGAGAGGGGCTGGAGGAACCAAGCAGAGACTCTGCACCCCAGGAGTCCAACCAGGCAGCCGGAGAGGGACTGGAGGAACCAAGCAGAGACCCTGTGCCCCAGGAGCCCAACCGGGAGGCAAGAGAGGGACTGGAGGAGCCAGGAAGAGGCTCTGTGCTCCAGGAGTCAAATTCAAAGATCAGAAGACAACTGGAAAACCCAAGAGAAGTGCTTGTGCCACATGAATCCAATGCAACAGCTGGAAAGGGACTGGAGAAGCCAAGGAGAGTGTCTGTATTCAGTGAGCTCAGGGCACCAACTAGAGATCAAAAGCCCGGTGAGTCCAAGTCAATGGTTAGAGAGTGACTGGAAGAGCCATGAGCTGTCCCTAGACCTAAGCTCAGAGAAGTAATTGGAGAATGACAGGGGCAAAGAGGAGACCCTCTTGCTTCAAGTGAGTAGAACTTTGGAGGAGTGAGTCCTGAGGGAACCAGTGGCTGATGAGAACCCTTCCCCCAGCAGATCCAAACCCTGGCAATCAATCCTCAGTTTCCAGAGAGAATCCCATTCCTTGCAGCCCCACCCAGTGAATAGCACAGAGGTTGGCTTTTTCTCTGGTGTTTAGCTCTGTCCCATTCCTTGTGATGCCTCCTGCTGTCCAGGACAGAAATAGAGCTCTTCCCTTGCATGTTTCCCTTTTCCCTGGTGTCCCCTACTGGCCTGAATGAAGAGTGCTTTGTCCTCAGCACTGTGGGGATGAACTTCCCCAGGAGTGTGTTGGGAGATGGGCACATGCTTATGGAAAAAGAGGGCAGAATCCTAGGGCTTAGATCCTGATTTCTCTCCCTGTAGTCCCAGCTAGATCGAGGCACAACCCGACCATTCAACAGTACCAGCTCCATGGGAAGCCAAGATCTTTATTTGAACACTAACGGGCGACGCCACAAGGTACTCAAGAAACTGGGGAAGAAGTGGGGACGGGTGGGGGGGAGAGAGTGCGTGGTGTATGTGCATGAGGGAACCTCTCAGAAGCTCCCAGAGTGAGTAGGATGACAAGGAATTGGCTGGGCCATTCTCTGTGACAAAGGCTAGCTGGCTTCTCACACAGGTGCTGTCTCAGCATGCAGCACCTCTCTCTCTCTCTGACACTGTGTCTGAGTGAGTCTCTGCTTGAAAGGCAGCTGTGAGGTACTGAATTGCTGGTTTTTGTGAGAGGTGGGTAAATGTATCTGCAATTGCATCTCCCCTCTCCCAATACATTTTCCATGCTCTTTAGCACATTATACACACTAATTAATCCTTCCAACACCTCCATTAGGCAGGAAAACATTACTCCCTGTATTTCACCGGTGGGGAAACTGAGGCACAGAGTGGCAAAGTGATGTGCCCAAGGTCACAGAGAGAGTCGGTGGCATAACTGGGTTTAAAATGCGAGAGTTTCTGGCTCCCAGTGCTGAGCTCAGCCCAACCTCTCTCTTTCTCTCATATCCTACGATAAATAAAGTGTAGTTGACCATTGCATATGGATAAGGGAAAGGGGCTTATTTTACAAATAGAATTAAAAGTGAGTTATTGTGCTGGTGCTCCTGTGATTTAGTGATGATCTCTCAAGTGAATTTGATGCTGATGAAAGGTACCAGCCTATCTGATCATTCTGGAGCCTGAATCTTCTGTTGAACCCAGGTCATGTGCTGTGTAGACACCGGCAGTGCTCTGTTCCCTGCCTCCCTCCCCTTCAGTGTGCCTTAGCTCTCCCCAGAAAGATCTCCTCCCGAGAGAGGGGAGTTGTCTCCATGGAGAGACGGGAGTTGCCTCCATGGCCCATTCGCACTTCTGCTGAGAATGTCAAGGAGGGGGCCAATGGAGGAGGATCATGAGAGTACATTTGTTGTGGGATGTGGGCATCCATTCGCTCTGGACTGTGACTTATCAACTCATTTCACATGAAGCATCAGACAGGAATGCCTTGAACTTTGTGTCCCCCAGGGTTGGATTTGAAGGGGTGACCCACATGCCATTCCCAGTCCCCTGAGCCATGAAACTCTTGATCAAGAGTTGAAAGGCTCTGTATCCCACCCCCCATCTCTGAACCAGCCACCCAGTACAAGGGGATTGTGTGTATGTCCCTCTTCTGAAGTTTGTATTATTTCTGCTAACAACACTGAATTTGCTTCTGGCGTGTTTTTCCTTCCTTTGTAGGGGGCATTTTCTCAATGCTGCAGTGTCCTGGGGCCCTGGCCATATGAGAGAACTGGCTCTAGCTAAACAGCAGCCAGGGTTCAAATCTTTCCTTCTCCCTACCCCCTCCCACCCTTCATCTCCCCCACAGGGGCTATTAAAATGCTAATACTCTTGAGTACCAGGCTGTCACTTGGAGGGAGGCCCAGCACTCTCTCCTCCCCTTCCTAGAGCTCCTATTGCTTACTTTCCTCACTTGTGCAGCTGAAAGCAGACTCAGGCCATGGCTACACTCACACTTTACAGCACTGCAACTTTCGCGCTCAGGGGTGTGAAAAAACACCCCCCTTAGCGCTGCAAGATACAGCGCTGTAAAGCTTCAGTGTAATCAGGGCGGCAGCGCTGGGAGCGGGGCTCCCAGGGCTGCACGCTACACCCGTAAGGGATGTGGTTTACGTGCAGCGCTGGGAGAGCTCTCTCCCAGCGCTGCCGCTCTGACTACACTCACACTTCAAAGCGCTGCCAGGGCAGCGCTTTGAAATTCCCAATGTAGCCATACTCTGAGTCCTGAGGGAAGGTGCTCTTTCTTCCTTGGCGTTCTTTCTTAGTGCCCTCCTCTCTTGGCCAGGCTGGTGAACACAGAAGGAAGTAGAGGGCCACAAGAGTCACACTTCTTTAAGTGTTTTCTATAGTACCTGTCACCATAGTATTGAAGTACTTAAATACATGGTTTAACCGTTGGGTCCCCAACGCGGTGCCTGCACCCGCCGGGGCATCTAAGTGCTCCCGCTTACTGGCCAGCAGACGAGCAGCCGCCAAAATGCCGCCGACAAGCAGCATTACCAGAGGTGTCACCACTGAAATGCTGCGGAAATGGCGGCATTTCGGCGGAGACACCTCTGGATGACGCCGCTTGTCGGTAGCATTTTGGCAGCGATTCCTATTGACATTACCGCTTGTCGGCAGAATTTCGGGAGATGCTCGTCCGCCGCCACGGTCCTCCGTGGCTTGTCGTCTGGCACCCGCCAGACGAAAAAGGTTAGGGACCACTGGTAACCAATCTCTATCCATTTTGATGGACCCCTGTTACCATAGTATCTGGGTGCAGCACCCACATTAATGCATTTAGCCTCACAACACCTCTGTGAGCTGGGGAAAGATTATTAGCTCAATTTTACAGACAGGGCAACTGTGGTAAAGAGAGATTGAATGACCTGCAGAAAGTCCGGTAGGAATCCTGTGATAGAGATAGGAATTTGACTAGGACTTCCTGAGGCTCAATCCAATGCTTGCTTTAACCACGGGACCACCCTTCCTTCTTACACTTCACCCTGACCCCAACATATACCTCTTCAATTCTCACAAAATGGCAAATGACATTTAATGTGGATAAATGTAAAGTAATGCATGTTGGAAAAAATAACCCCAGCTATACATACAATATGATGAGGGCTAATTTCGCTACAACTAATCAGGAAAGAGATCTTGGAGTCATTGTGGATAGTTGTCTGAAGACATCCACACAGTGTGCAAAGGCAGTCAAAAAACAAACAGGATGTTAAAAAAGGGATGAAGAATAAGATGGAGAATATCTTATTTTCCTTATATAAATCCATGGTACACTCACATCTTGAATACTGCATACGGATGTGGTCTCCTCATCTCAAAAAAGATATACTGGCATTAGAAAAGGTTCAGAGAAGGGCAACTAAAATGATTAGGGGTTTGGAACAGGTCCCATATGAGGAGAGATTACAGAGGCTAGGACTTTTCAGCTTGGAAAAGAGGAGACTAAGGGGGGATATGATAGAGATATATAAAATCATGACTGGTGTGGAGAAAGTGAATAAGAAAAAGTTATTTACTTGTTCCCATAATATAAGAACTAGGGCCCACCAAATGAAATTGATAGGCAGCAGGTTTAAAACAAATAAAAGGAAGTTCTTCTTCACACAGCACACAGTCAACCTGTGGAATTCCTTACCTGAGGAGGTTGTGAAGGCTAGGACTGTAACAACATTTAAAAGAGAACTAGATAAATTCATGGAGGTTAAATCCATTAATGGCTATTAGCCAGGATGGGTAAGGAATGATGGCCCTAGCCTCTGTTTGTCAGAGGGTGGAGATGGATAGCAGGGGAGAGATCCTGTTAGGTTCACTCCCTCTGGGGCATCTGGCATCGGCCACAGTTGGTAGACAGGATACGGGACTGGATGGACCTTTGGTCTGACCCAGTATTCCCATTCTTATGTTCTTATGACCAGTCCCTTAAAGACCCCCAATCTGGTTGCAAATGGTCATAGGCAATATCATGTCGATCCCAGGATAAGAGAGAGACCAGGTAGATGAGATATCTTTTATTGGATCAACTTCTGCTAGTGAGAGACACAAACTTTCGAGAGAGCTCTTCTTCAGATGTGGCTCGAAAGCTTCTCTCTCTCACCAACAGAAGTTGGTCCAATAAAAGATGTTACCTTACCCACCTTGTCTGTCTATAGGCAAAATCCAGAGCTGTGGCCCAGTCAGAGGCTTTGCTGGGCATATGATCCTTTCTCAGATATCTGTAACCATGTGCCAATTTCCCAGTATCTGAGGTTCATGGAGCCAGGTGCAGGGGGCAAAAGATAAGCCAGTGTAATGGTAGATGATGGGGATGTCGCAGAGGGAGAAGGGCTTGTGTGTATAAAGGTAGCTCTGCCCTGGGAGAGGGTAGGGACACTGAAGGTGGGCAGAGGGGGGAGGGCTCATCCAGGGTTTGTGTTCAGCTTGCCAGCTTCAGCCATGCTGTGGTTAGATAGGAGCACGTTCTCTGACTTTATTCCCCTTGTACTGCCAGTCAGTTACAGGAAAGATGTTTCTAAATGAATTATATTAAATGGGTTCAGATGTGTATTTCAGAAGTAAACAAGGTAAGCAGCAAATCTGGTCTTCTGGGAATTACAGTTCATTCAGTCAGGGGCTACAGAGATCTCATGAAATCTCCGTAAAGAGTTGTAAGGCTGCTCTTCTGCTCACATTTCTGTGAGGCTAAAGGCAAGAGGGCATTTTCCTTCTCCTGCCCTTTCCTGTCTGACAGTCCTGCTGAAGGACAGGATGCAGCAGTAAGAAGATCCCAGGTGCTACCAAGTGGATGATGCCCTCTGTGGGTGCGCAACTTTTGAGAGGGGAGCTCCTACCTGGGCGGTGGGCTCAGCTAGGAGCTGAGTGTGAATGTGGGGTGGGGGCAGCAATCCTGGCCTGCCTGCAGCGGGCACCCGCTTCCCCCTGCAGCTCTTCCTGGCAGGGGTCACCTGGCTTAACACTTCTGTTGCATCTGTGCTGCTGGTCCCTTTGGCTCGCCCTCGCCCCTCCTAACCCTGCTTCCTTCCTCATTGGCTGCTCAGCTCCGCGTGGCTCCCTCATTGGCTACCGGCCCCTCCGGCCGTGTGCGCGTCCCGGCTCCGCGGCCTCCCATTGGCCGGGGGGACCCTCCCAGGAAGTTTAAAAGCGGAGGGGGAGGGGGCGGAAAAGTTTCTGGGCGGCTGGGAGCGAGCGGAGGGAAGGAGCCGATGGCGGGACTGGCGCCGCGGGAGCGCTGAGGCCGGGCCCCTGCGCGGGCTGGGCTGGGCTCCCCCCTCCCGCCCCGCTCCAGGCCAGCGCCGGCCGCAGCCGGCATCATGACAGTGAGTCTCAGCTCCGGCCCGGGGCGCGCGGGGAGTTCGCCGGGAGCCAACCCGGCCGGGGCCGAGTGGGTTTCACTAGGGACCGTGGAGCCGCCCTGGGGCCTCTGCTGGCGCGGGGGCTGCTCGGTGCATGTGCGAGCCGGCGCCGTGCAGCTGCGGGCCGCCATCTGCTGCGCTGGGCGTGCGGCTCGCCCGGTCGGGAGCCGAGCGCTCCCCTGCTGGGGTAGGCGGGACCCACCCCCTGGCTGTGCTGGGTCCTGGCTTACGCCTTGGGAAGGCGCCTCTGCAGTCACTGGCCCCTGGGCGGCCGGCCCCCTTGCATGGACCCTCCCCCCAGGCTGGTCTCCCCACCGCCCCTTGCACTGCACAGGGCTTGTGGTTTGTTGCCTTTTCTTATTTACAGGAAGTTAAGCAGCAGCTGTTTGCTGGGGCCCCGCGCGGGTTGTTCTCGGGGTGGCCTGAGTGCAGCTGTGAGGGGTAGGTCAGCTTTGGGGTGGGGGATAGAGGGGGTTGTAGGCATGATGCCATCTCTGGGGGCAGCACGTGCCAGCAGGCGATGGCAGGTCAGTGGTGGGGCAGCGCTCTCAGACTAGTAACAGGAGGGGCTGCTCTGAGGCGAGTGTCTTTGGGCATTGGCTGTGCACACATGGGGCAGGAGGGGAGAAGGACTGAGTGAGTGAACAGCGCAGTGAGTTTTTGTTGTTGTTGTTTGTTGTTCCTCCACCCCAGCTTGAGAAGGGAGAGAACAGCCTGCTCTCAAGAGAGCAGGGAGTAGAGATTGCCAGCCTGGTGGGGGACCCATGGCGTGTGAGGGGGTGGGCTGATGGCCAGGCCTGGATGGAGTCCTGGTGGAACTGGATGGGGAGGCACCAAGGGAGGCCGGGATGTGATGACCCTGAGTGCTGTAATGAGCTGTCAGCCTACGCTTCCTTACAACATCCTGCAGCTTTTCCTGTCCTTCCTGGTGACACCCTGTCCTTTTCCTCCTCCCCCACGTGGGGTCAGGCAGAGAGGGGCTCATAAATGGGAACTTTGCCCAGCCTGGGTGAAGGAATGGCGCTTCTTTGTGAGATGCCATGTTGTATTCCCCACCCCCCCACCCCGTAATAGAGTGAATCTTCCCCCATCACTAACCCCTCCCTCCTTCTCACTTCTCTGTGTTTTCCCTGATTTGGGGAGAGGAGATCTGTCTTGGGAAACAGCCAAGCAGTGCCCATGACTGTGGTGGAATGGCAGTTATCTCTAGCAGAGCTGGGTTCCTGCCTATTAGATACCCAAGACTTAACAAATGCACTGCCTGAAGCTCCATTTTTTCCTCTCTGTTCTGTCCAGATTTGCTGATCCAAGCACCTCCTGCTAATTCAACCGAGGCAGCTCTCCCCACCCACTTCATCTCAGTCCTCAGTTGCATCACCTCTGCCTGTTGATCCCCACCTCAGATATTTCAGTCCTCATCAAGGAGGGTAGATGTGTGAAACACACAAACAGAAACTAGGATGCCAAACTTGCATTGCTAATGACCTTGTTCAGGATTTGAACTTGGCCTTTATTTAGAAGCGAGAGGCCCTTGCACTGAACCCTGCTGTGCTGCTGCCTCCAGCACACACTGTAAAAGAGGATGTGGTTTAGGGGAGAGGCAGTGGTTGGCTCTATCTGCTGAGGGTGGTACAGGAAAGGGACCAACATTCCTAGGCCCTGGAGGGAAGGTTGCTGCACACAGCAGAATAATGGAGGTGACAGGCTGGGCTGTGCATCCTTGCGCCTGGAGGCAGTTCTCACAGGGCTAGGCAAAGCACAACATCCACTTGTTTTCATAGCATGAACGAAATTGGGAGCTGTGTGGGCCCTTGATCCAGCAGAGGGAGTAACTCTGCTTCCACCAAACAGATTATGGGACAGCTTTCCTTCCCTTCTGTCCTGAGTCCTCTGTCACGTGACTACCCTTATATTAACAAGATGAGGGGGAAGGGTATCTCCCTGGAGCTGAAATGTTTCAAAAATCACTGTGCATGGTAAAGAAAATGGAGCTGGTTCTGGCCGGTGGCCCTGGGGAACGTCTGGGAAAACACAGGAGGTGATACTGGTCCCCAGAAGTTAGAACTGGAAAAGACCCCTCAGATCACTAAGGCCACGTCCAGACTAGGAATTAAAATCGATTTTAGATACGCAACTTCAGCTACGAGAATAACGTAGCTGAAGTCGAATTTCTAAAATCGAGGTACTCACCAGTCTGGACGGCGCGGCATCGATGTCCGCGGCTCTCCGCGTCGATTCCGGAGCTCCGTTCGGATTGATGGAGTTCCGGAATCGATGTAAGCGCGCTCGGGGATCGATACACCGCGTCCAGACTAGACGCGATATATCGATCCCCGAGCAATCGATTTTAACCCGCCGATGCCGCGGGTTAGTCTGGACGAGGGCCCAGTCCCTCTCCCTGCAGCCAGGGTAGGATTGTCCCCTTGGGGACACTTCCATAGGGTCCTGGCCAGTCTGGTTTTAAAAATTTAAGAGATGGGCCTCCTCCATCCCCCCCGCCCCCCGCACCACCACCCCCCTTGATAGACTACTCCATAGCCTAATAGATCTAATTGTGGAAGTGTCTTCTGGATGTTTCCTTTCTTTGCTTAATTCCTTACTTCTGGCTATACCCCCTGGTACCACCCTAATTCCTTTCCTTCTTTGGTGTTTACATTCTTTAGATATTTGCAGACTGTTATCATGTCCCCCACAGTCATCACTTAGCAAGGCTAAGCATATTCTGCTCTTATTATAAACCAGTCACTCCAGCCCCTTGAGCACTTCTTCTCCAGAGCCCTTCCAACTTGTCAATCTCTTTCTAGGGGTGTGGTGCACAGAAGTGAATGAAATGCTCTGGGTGGAGCCACACCAAAGCTAAGTAGTCCTTGCCCAAGGCCTCTGGACATGCAGCCTAAAATGGCTGTTTTTTCTGTTTGCTGCCATATCCGATTGCAAACTTGTCTCTAGTTTGCTGTCTGCTGTCACCCCAAGACCCCTCAACATCCCTGCTTTCCAGCTTCTCTGTCTTGCTGAATCTGTGTTTCAGAATATTTTTCTCTAGACACACTATCCCATGCTGTTCCAAGTGGAATCTTCTTTTTAGCATTCTGCCCATTGACTAGATTCCATGTTGTGCTTCCTGGAACAGAAGGTGCAGCTTGTGGGGGAGAGGGGGCAAAGGTGGCTTTAAGACATCTCTTGCACCTCTTGAAGTACCAGCCCCAGGGCTGTCCTAAAACTTATGGCAATCTCCCCACAGCTGCCTATAGGCTGCTCTGCAACCCCAAATAGCTATAAAGAAAGTGCCACAGTCAAGAAGACCCCTCCTAACCCTGGTGCACCCCCACGCATGCGGCTGCAAGGGAAGCAATACAAGGCCACATATGCTGCCTTTAGGTTGTTCCTGTATTGGGGTAATTCTTCCTGAAGCCTCCTTTATGGTCCCTATACCGGATATGGGGGCTGGAGTAGGGTGTCAGAATCTGGTCCAATGGTGCTAATATGTTGTTGAAGTCCTCTGGCATTGCTGTGTCCCTTCTGGGGTTTGCAGCTCCTCCCAATGAAATATTCTCTGCTAATATCAGTTCACTTGATGATTAATGCTCTGGTAGTGTAAATCACAAAGATGATAAGACTTTGCACTGATTCTTGTGGCAACCTCACTAGACATCTGACCTCTTGCTCAGTATACTGCTGTTTTACCCACCCCACCTTTTTTTTTAGGATCATGCTTGGGTTTTAATCCGCCTAACCATGGTATTTATCCAAGGCCATTGGAACTGGTTCATTGGTTAAGATTTTGTAAAGAAACTGAATCAAATGCATTATTAAAATCCAAGTTTGACACATACTGTGTCCCTGTGTTCATTTAGATTTTTTTTATATACATTACAAAAAATTAGGCTTGACTGGCCAGTTATTTATAAGTCCCTGCTGCTTATTGGGATATGTGTTACTCACCATGAAGTTCTGGGAAGCTGCAGTGTGGGCATCTGGTGAAATAGAGAGTGATACCATGCTGCATCTGGGGACAAGGGATGGGATTGACTAGTGACTGTGGGGCTGGCTTTGCTATATGACCTTAGGGTACCTTGGTTTAGTATGTGGGAGTGTATTGTTTGCGATTCACATGTGTTTGGCAGCATGTTGGTTTTATGTTCCATTTCTCGCCCTGCCCTGCCCCCAGTTCACAGCTAGCTGTGGGGGCACTGGATTGGAGGGGGGAGCAGCTGCTGCATAGATGCAACCACATAATGTGAAGAGTGTTGGGGGAGGCATGTGAGGGAAGCCTGGTGTGACTGTGGGGTGGATAACATCAACAGGATAGTAAAAGATTGGGGGAAGGGTGCATGTCTCCCTCCTTGTACCCCACCCTCAGAGGCCCCTTTAGGCGAGGGCAAGCCAGCAGCTGCCTAGCACGGCAGATTCCTGGCAACCTAGGTATGACCTCTCCCACAGTAACCTGCCCTGGTGCCAGCTAACTGTCCGGGTGGACCCCTCTGTACGTTTAAGTTTCTTAATGCCCTTTGATCTAGTGCCATTTCTGGGCCCTAGATCAAAGGGGATTAACGAACTGTGCTCTCTGTGTGCATTAACACTCAGACCTCAGCATGAGCTATTTGTCTGGAGGGCCTGTCTAGGTGGAGGCAGCTGCTGCCTGGCGGAAGCCTGCCACCTGGTTGGGCCCCTGGTGGGCTCTCTCTGGATGAGCCTCAGGATGAGGGACTCTCTGGGTGGGTGGCAACCAGGTAAGTGGCATGCCCTCCCATCTGTCCCATGCCCTAGTCTTCCTGCTCCTCTCTGTCTCCCGAGTCCTGTGCCCACTCCTTTCCATTGCCCCCACTTCCCCATGTGTCTTAGCACATCTGTCAACCAGGGTCTTGCCCCCATTCTATCTCCCACTTCATTTGCCCCCAACCGCTGAAGGGGGGAAGAGGGCAAAAGGACCATTGTCTACCCATACCTTACCCCATCTCTCTCAAAAACCTGGCTGGGAGAGAGCATGCCGTGGCCTGACTGACCGGCTTCAAGGTCCCGCTCTATGGCATTCTGGCAGCTGAGCCCCCAACCTGCTGCCCTCTGGCTTACGAGCAGGCAGAGTGAGGTCAGGAGTGGGAAGAGGCAGGGCCTTTGAGAGGGTGGGGGGAGCAACACACACACTCACTCTCTTGCACTCCTTCTGGTACCTGTGCCCCTGACCCCCAGGATCTGCCTCCTTCCCCAGTCATCTTGCTCCACTGTACTATGCTGCCTCCACCCCCCAAACTGTGCCTGGAGTCCTTTTTCCCCCATTCTGTTGGCTCCCTCTCCAAGCATCCTGCCCCTGTGTCTTGTCTTCCTGCCCCATGAACTTCTCCCTGCCCCTCTGTTTTCCTAGCCCCCTCCATCCCATTTGTCCACCATTTTGTCCTGGTCTCCCCCTGGTCCTAGCTTCCATCCCCACCCGAGGTCCTGACTCCAGTTCCCCTGTACTATCCCCTCCATTGTTCCACCCATCTGTTGTGTAGGTCCCTCTCTCCAGCCTTATGTCAGGGACCCCTTTCTGGCCTGTTGCAGCTCCCCATGTACCTTTGGGTGCCCTTCATCTCACATTGAGGGGTTTGCTCAGGATGGGGGGTCTAGAGTCCATCTAGGCGGGGGGAGGAGGGAGGAACAGATGCAGTCCTATGCTGTGAATCCCAGTAAATGGTGCTCTCGGGGATAGGTTCCTAATGCGGGCCTAGGCAGGGCTGTTGGCTCCTTGGGGTGGAGGATCCCGGGGGAGTTCTTCCCGGGAAGTCTGTTTATGGAGGAACAAGCTGCTGTATTTGTCACTCTGTCACAGTGAAAGGGGAACTGACCAGAGGGGGATGTCAGTCACTCCTGTCTGCATGGGACATCCCCTTTGAAATGTGGGTGCTGTTGAAAAGAAGTCACTTAGGTCCCATGCACCTTTATACCAGATGATGACAGGGGGAGGTCACATACCCACCCGCCCAAGCCAGAGCTGTCTGTAGCCAGGTTTAGCATCATAGTTCGATCCAGTCCATATGAACCAGATTTTCCCTTGTATTCTTATTTTCAAATGTTTCCTCTGTGGGTGAGGGGGGAGCTTCACCCCACAGATCCCAAAGTATAAGGGCTCTGCCCCTTACCTGCTGGGGACTTCCCCACATTGTACAAACCTAGCGCCCATGTTAAGGAGTTGTTAATGTGCGCAGGGTGCACGCTGGTGGTGGGAAGGGAGGGGGCAGCATGCTGACCTACTCCCTGTGCTGGCATGTTGTCTTGAGCAGCCTCTGCCCACCATGCAGCCTTGGTGCTGGAGATGAAGAGTGGAAGCCTGGGTCACCTGGCTCCAGTTTCCATGTGTCTCAGCTTCCGTGTGGCATATTCTGTCCCTGCAATTGGACACTTCCAGCCCAGGGAGACAGCGATAGGATGGGCCTGCAGCTGTAATAACAGGTGGCCCTGCCCTCTACCAATAGGCTGGTTGGGTTTGGGGCAGGCCGACACTCTGCTGCTGTCTGCCGTAACCTTGGGTGTAACCCAAGAGCTCAGCCCTGCGAGATGAAACAGGAGAAAGCTTCACCCAGTTGGGCCATGAGAGATCTGGGTTTATGCTGCCAGCTGGCACCAGGTGGATGTTTCCTGGATTAATCGGAAGCACTTGGAGTACTAAGTACCCAGGCCGTGGTGGAGTTGTTTCCCCCACCAGCCTCTTCCTGGGTGGAGCATGTGGCAGTTAGGGACACTCAGCAGCCTACCCCAGGCTGGCAGACCTGGCACAGATGACTCTCAGGTACAGCTCTAATATTGCCTCTTCTCCCTCTCACCACTGCTGGTTGACCACCACTGCTGGGACTTGAATGAGGCGGGTGGTGGTGGGGGGGGGGGGGCATAAGAGATACTGGCCTTGAGAACACAGCCACTGAGCTGAATTCATCCCTGATGTTGCTCCCCGGAAGTCCATGGTGTTCAAGGAGAGACAGGTTTGGCTCACCAGGCTTGGTAAAGCAGGGAAGAGTAGTTGCCCTGTATCAGCTGTTCCCAGTTCCAGCCCTGAAATGGGAGGAAGAACTGGTTGCGCTGCAGCAGCAGGGTGAGGTTTGGAGGGGGTGGCGGCACCTCCCCCATGGCTGTTGGTGATCTGGAATAGTATCCACATATGGGTGCGTGCAGTGGGGAGGCTGGGGGAGCAGTCGGGGGTGATCTGTAGCACAGAAACAAACTCCTGCATTTAAGAAAGAAAAGTTTGTTCCTGGATTCTAGTACTGGCTCTGACTTGCCCTGTGGCCTTGGGCAAGTCGTTTAACATTGCGTGTTTTCCCCGTCTGCTCTGAAAGGATATTTACCTCATGCACAGCCAGGATGAGGGTTGATAATGTCAAGCTGTTCCTGCCTTTATTAAGTGATCAGTGTTGGTCAAAGCATGGCCCCAGGCTCTGGGGGAGCGCTGGATTTGGAATGGGTTTCTCTAGTTTTGTGACCAAACTCCTTTCCAAACTGAGCCGATTCATAGGCCGTGCAAGCTTTTTAAAAATTCTGCGCTCCCGTCCTCCCCCCCAAAAATCTCTGAATAAATGTCCGCAAAGCAACTTGTGGAAACTTCCCTGGTGCATACCTCCCTTTACTTCTTCAACCCCTCCTTTCCAGGCTTCTTCTTGCAGGAATACCTGCCTGTCACTGTGAGAACCTGTCCCGCCTGCTACTTGGTCCTAAATCCATGTGGGTTTGGAGGGCGGGGTGCTGGACTGTCCTTGCTTGCTCACATTGTACCATGGGGCTCCATTTCTAGTTACTGCTAGACTTGGAGTTGTGGAATCTGTGTCATTCCTGACCACCAAACTCTGCCGAGTCTCAGTCCCAGCCCAGTTGTTAACCCCATGCTCTGTCCGTCTCTCTCCAGCCGGATCTCCTCAATTTCAAGAAGGGATGGATGTCCATACTGGATGAGCTGGGAGAGGTAAGATGGATGGTAGGTGCATGACACCCAGAGGTCTCTCCTCCCTAGTCCCTGTCAAAGACCCCTGTGAGCGCAGAGGTTTGCCTTCTCCATTGTGACTGTGTCCCTTGCTGGGGAAGATGGAGGTGAGCTGCTGATTTATAGACTCCTCATTGTGGCTGAACTCTGCCAAGGAGGTTCCCTGGCTTGGGTGCCTAATTTGCTGTGTGCAGTCCAGTCGCCATCACACAGTTCATCAGACTCCTCTCACTGCCCTCCTCCCAGCTGATTGACAGAAAGGGGGTTGGGGGAGGTATCTTTGGAGGAGGAAGGGGACAGTTGGACTTGGAAGCTGCTCTCTGGACAAGAGGGGTGAAAGGTCAGTAAGAATACCCTCCCTTGTTCCAACATGTTTCCTCAGTAATCTAGTCTGTTCATTTCTCCCGTTCCCTTCCCTTCCCTTCCACTGTTCTGTCCGCAGTGGAAGAAACACTGGTTTGTGCTGACAGACTCGAGCCTGAGATACTACAGGGACTCCAACGCTGAGGAGGTAAACATGGAGAGTACACTTTGACCTGTTGTTCTTTCCTTGGGGTGGGGTAGTGGTGGGATCCTGGAGCTGCCTCATGCCCTTCCTGGAGGGGAGCATGCTTTGCTCCTGGTGGAAGGGGACTGTAAAGGTGGCAGGGCTTATTATATAGCTTAGCTGAAACCACTCCAGTACCTGGGTCTGAAAAGGCATCAAGAAAATTAATGACTAGAATGTAGGACCTCAGCTCCAGCAAGGATGGGACAGATACTCTGGGTGGGCACAGACTGAATATGAAGTGCAGAGAAATTAATGCTTCCAACTGGGATACTGGCGGCATTGGGGAGATGGCATGAGGTTTGCTCAGGGACTCTCACAGATGGTCTGGGGCTTGTTTCAGGCTGATGAGCTGGATGGTGAGATTGACCTGCGCTCCTGCACAGAAGTGACAGAATATGCTGTGCAACGCAACTATGGCTTCCAGATACATGTGAGTACCTGGAGCCATGCAAACTTGTGCTAGGCTCCTGTTGGAGCTTACGAGCTAAGCGGAGTCAGGGCTGATCAATTCTTGTATGGGAAACCTCCAAGGATACCCGGGTCCACAGGAAGCTGCTAATGCTCACCCCTCTCTAACGAATGCAGTCCTCCAAGAAGATGCAAGGAGCTGCTGTGCTGCTACTGTGTGTGCCATTTTCAGATGAGGTGGCCAGCCAGGACCCTGAGTGCTTGTGGGCCGTGATTCCATGGCAATTCTGGCAAGAGCAGGAGTGTTAATCCAAGAGACCAAGGCTAATTCCAATTTGGATGACTAGATTTTTGCCTCCTTCAGCTATCCCACTGAAACTGTATGGAGCTGGAATTCTTATTCATTCCCTTTCTGTCCTGAAGAACTGCTGGGTATTGTTGCCATGTGCTGTTAATAGTACACTTGCTACCAATAGTATCAACTTGTCTCTATTGTGATTGATGTCACAGCACACCAGCTGCTTATCTCACTGATCGTAATCCTCTGTTACCTTATATTCTCCCCCATCCCTGTATCTATCTGTTTGATCCACCTGTTGTATCTCATAATGTACTTAGTTCCCGTCCTGAAGATCTTACAATCTATCTTGTTCTCTGTACAGCACCTGGCACAATGGGGCCAGGGCCTCTAGGAGCTGCTGCAATACCAATCACTCATTTCTGTGCAGAGGAATTGAGCTGTGTGTGTCGCTTGGTTCTGAAGTGATATAGGATGCTTGAGATTAGAAGGCACTACATCAGTGCAGGAGGGGAATATATTGCAGGGTGGGGGTGGATGGAGCCATGCTGGAAGTTCCAGCTGACCTTCCCTGGTGATGAAAAGACTACAAGGGAACTTAGCCTAGCAGCTGACTCGGCCCAGTTGTTCTGTAGGGATGGCCGGGAGCAGATGGTATGGTATCTCGTGGGCGAGGAGGGGGAGGGAGTCTACGCATAGGCTCACTGTGCTGACAGGCAAACCCCAAAGGTTATTTCACATTGCTTGTGAAATCTGTCTTAGAAAAGAGAGAGCAGACTCCAATAGTGGGAACAAACAAAACAAAAGACAGTATTTCTTCACACAACACACAGTCAACCTGTGGAACTCCTTGCCAGAGAATGTTGTGAAGGCCAAGACTGGAACAGGGTTCAAAAAAGAACTAGATAAGTTCATGGAGGTTAGGTCCATCAATGGCTATTAGCCAGGATGGGCAGATTATGTCACTAGCCTCTGTTTGCCAGAAGATGGGAATGGGCGACGGGATGGATCACTCAATGATTAACTGTTCCGTTCATTCCCTCTGGGGCACTGGGCATTGGCCACTGTTGGAAGAGCGGATACTGGACTAGATGGACCTTTGATCTGACCCAGTATGGCTGTTCTTACACCAGGGGACCTACCTCCCCAGCGCCCCGGGAGCGCAGATGGACACACACAACCTTAGCAGAGACACAAGAACCGGGGGTTCTTTTGTAAGGGAGGAGGATGTCTTGGAAGCTGACCTGTTAATTGGCACCTGTCTAGCAGTGCCCAAGTGATGAATTAACCTCCACTTATGCTTCTTGAGGGCCTGTCTTCTGTTGGTGTGACAGGAGAGCAGAGAGGGACTGTTAAGACCCTGCTGGTGGCTGTCTTCCGACTCTGCTCTATCAAAGGCTGGCTTCTCCCAGCTCTGCTTACCGGCACACCCTGTAGTCTGGAGAGCGAGTGGGTGTTGTCTCCATCCCAGGCTGTAGCCTGCTATCCTGTGCTGTGCAGAAGCGAGGGTGTCACTGCACATTGTGGGCTGAGCTCCCTTTGGTGTCTCCCTTTTAGACGAAGGATGCCACCTTCACCCTGTCAGCAATGACCTCGGGGATCCGGCGGAACTGGATCGAGGCGCTGAGGAAGAACGTCCGCCCGGCAAGCGCGCCAGATGTCACAAAGTACGTATGGGAATGTGTGTTGTCCCCCACACGCCCCACCCATGGCTTGGACCACTTTGTGTCAGCACCTTGGCCACAAGCAGGCAATCCTTTCTGGGACGGGAGAAGTCTCCTTGTCCTCCCCTCCCACCTTGGCGTGGGAGAAGATGCTCTGCCAGTCATGCTTGCTTGCGGCAGTGATACTCGTGAGGGTATCACGGGGGTATCCAGTCTTACCGTGTCAGCAGGTGAGTGTGGGAGGAAGCTCTCTGGGGATTTGTACTCGGGGTCCTGCTGGGTGACCCAAGGGCAGAGAACGTCTTCTGGGTTCCTTTGAAGAGTCTATGGGTGATGGCTGACTGCTTTGCAGTGCCCCACTCTCTTCCTCCAATCATCTCACCACGAGTCCCCGGACCAAGTGCATGTCAGCACAAGAGTCTGAAAGAAACAGGCAACACCAAGACTGGATTTGCCTTTCTCTCTGTATGCAAAAGGGGAGCAGGGAAGAGTCCCACTAGAGCGCACAGCTGATGGGCTCTGTTCTAGAGACAAGAGCTCAAGCTCCGATCAAAACGTGTTTCCCTGGAGCTGGGCCTGGTTCTCCCCACCCTACAGGAAGTCTGTTCCCATTGCACAGCCACTGGGAAGCTTAGCGTGGCAGGCTAGCTGTGCTCTGGAGCTTCCTAGGACTGGAATTGCAAGGGGTGTGGCTGCAGGCTAGGCTTGCGGTGCATCCACAGGAGTATGCGTGGGCTGTTTGCACAGTGCCTGCCTGCATGACTCCCAGCAGCTGTGTCTCTCTCATGCCTTCATGCTCTGATTTTCAGGCTGTCTGACTGCAATAAGGAAAACTCCATCCGCAGCTGCGTCCCCCAGAAAGGCTCCCTCAGGTCAGAGGAGCAGTGGCCGGGCTTGGGGTCGGAGGTTATCTCCAAGGGCAGTAACCGGAAGGCGGATGGGCCGCGCCACACCTTTGACTATGTGGAGCTGGCCCCCTTGCAGCAGGGCCCTTTGAATCACGGTGCCCCGCAGCGGACGAGAGGCAGTTTGAGGGGGATCTCTGACCGAGTCACCAAGCACGAAGACCTGGAACGGGACCTAGCCCTCCGCTCTGAGGAGAGGCGGAAGTGGTTTGAGGCTCCTGACACTGGGGTCCTGCAGGGCGACGGCCCAGCAGGGGCCCTCTGCTGGAAGGCGTGTGAGCAGGAGCTGCTGGGGCCTGCCCTGTCGGAGGACCAGCGCAGTCGGCTGAGTGAAGAGATTGAGAAGAAATGGCTGGAGCTGGAACGGCTGCCCCTGAAGGAGTCTAAGCGCCTTCCTCTGACTGCGTTGCTGAACCAGAGCAAGGGGGGCTATGGAGACACAAGGGAGGCACTGGAGAAAGAGGTAGGAGCCATCTGTTTTTGGGGCCCCATTTCCTCCTTCCTAGGGTGGGAGAGGGCCTCCCCTTATTCCCAGACCCCTTGGGGCCAGGGGCTCAGCAGGAGTCTAGGCCAAAGTGCTGGGGACACAGGAAGCCCTTGTTACACCGTCTGCTCCCACTGCCGGCCTTCCATGGGCAGGGAAAGCAGCACCATTTGCCACCTCTGGGTCAGGAGAACGCTAGCTTGCGTAGCAGGTTCATAGACCCGTGCTTTGAGAAGCAGCTTGTCTGTATATCAGAGACCCCAGGCCAAATTCAGCCTTAATATAAACTGGTGAAATGCCATTGACTTAACTGGAGTTGAGCCTGTTTACACTGGGGACACCCAAACCTCTTGTTCTGCCCTTCATAACGGGGGTTTAACCTGACAAACTTAGCCCTGGCAGCAGTGAGCGTGTCACTAGTTCCGCGGGGAAGGCCATGAACCCCTTAGGCCAGTCACTGCCAGTCTTTCTGCCTTCAGAGGAGAGCATGGCTTACACCTAGTGTATCTTGAGTTTGGGAGGGGTCTCTTCCTCACCTCTTCCCATTGTTCGTGTGCTGGGGCCTCTTTCACTGGGTTTGTCCCATTGGGTGACCACTCCGTTCCATGGATAAAGGACACTGGCTGAGGCACCCAGTGTCTCCTTTGCTCGTCCCTTGCCCCCAAGCCCCTGGCTGAGACTCGTCTGGCTGAGATACAGTTTGCTCGTTCCAAATTGGAGCTGTTCCTCATGGCTGAGTCGATGTCGTTCTGGTTTCCTGGCGCAGGTCCAGTCCCTGAGGGCACAGCTGGAGTCCTGGCGTGCCCGTGGTGAGAGCCTTCGTGACACAGGAAAATCCCATGGAGATGGCCACATGCCCCAGGGATTCATCTCCCAGGTGAGGGTCAGTTGGCAGTAGGCCAGAAACCCCACTTTGCCTTTGAGTCCACTCCATTCCCGACAAGGCTTAGGGGGGAAGTGGGAGATGCACACTCTGGCAGTGCAGCCAGGGTAGGTGTGAATTTCATTGATTAGCATTGCCATGGCAATCCAAAGTGAGCCCAGCTGCAATCAGTTAACTACTTCGTGACTGATGGGCACTGGCAGTCCTTAAAGCAGCAGCTGCCCAAGTATGCATGCAAATGATGGGGTGGGATCTGATGGAGCTGTCCCTTACCACTGAAGCAGGGTTCTGTTGCTTGGATGGTTGGGACTCGCCCACCAGAACACCCATTAATGCTGGGGAGATGGGCTTGGCTCAGTCATCCACCTGCCTCCTCAGGCCTGAGCCCCTTTGCTGGGAGAGAAGAGATGTTAATGTGTATTCGGGTTTCCATAGGTGGAAACAAGCTGATGGGTCCCCGGCACATTACAGATAAGGTCATGGAGGACAGGTCCATCAATGGCCATTAGCTGGGATGAGTAGGGATGATGTCCCTAGCCTCTGTTTGTCAGAAGCTGGGAATGGGCAGCAGGGAATGGATCACTTGGTAACCTGTCTTTTCTTACCCTTTGGGGCACCTGGCTTTGGCCACTGTCGGAAGACAGGATACTGGGCTAGGTCGACCTTTAGTCTGACCCATGATGGCTGTCTTTTGTGTAGTTTGGGGCATGATTACACCATGAAAGCCGTGGAGAACACAGGTTGAGGACTCTGCTCAAATCTAGCTTGGTCCCGTTTTAATTTAGGAGACTGCCCTGCATTTCACCTGGGCCAGGAGGCACCGTATTGTAGCAGGGTCCTGCTTCATGGTAGTGTAGACAGCTCTTCAGTCTCTTTAAATAGAGGGTGGTTTGGTTCAAACACATGAATGTGTCTCCATTCTGAGCTGTAACTCTTTGGTTTTATTTGGACATGAATCAAATGTCAGGCTATAGCCAAGACTATAAAACCCAGTGTGCCACTCATCAACCACATGCCACTAGGAGCCCATCAGCAGGCTCTTGTAATCGAGATCAGCCAGCTCAGGAACAGGGATTGCGTATGTAAAGCAGTCAAGTCTTAGGCAACACACTTCCCGACTGGAGTTAATGGGTCCTTGGAGATAATCCTGGTGGTGCAACCAATTGAGTTGCCTCAAATCACACAAAAATCATGGCACACTGAGTTGATTACACTCCACCTTTTGATCTCTGTGGTTATGAGCAGAGCCCAATCAGTGGAAGAAAAGGCAGTAAGGGCCTAATTCTGCAAGGCTCTAAACCTCTTGTTGATTTCAGTGGGCATTAAGGGGCATGGAATCATAGGGCTGCAAGAAACCTCAAGAGGTGTAGTCCAGTCCCCTGCACTCATGTCTAGCCCATCCCTGACAAGCGTTTGTCAAACCTGCTCTTAAAACTCTCCAAAGACAGAGATTCCACAACCTCCCTGGGCAATTTATTCCAGTGCTTAATCACCCCGACAGTTAGGAAGTTTTTCCTAGTGTCCAACCTGAACTGCCCTTGCTGCAATTTAAGGATAGGACAAGGAGCAATGGGCTTAGAGGTTAAGGAGAACAATTTTTCTTCCTCCTCCTTGTAACAACCCTTTATGTACTTGAAAACTGTTATCATGTCCCCTCTCAGTCTTCTCTTTTCCAGACTAAACAAACTCATTTTTTCTCAATCTTCCCTAATGGGTCATGTTTTCTAGACCTTTAATCCTTTTTTCAGAGTAGCAGCTGTTAGTCTGTTTCAGCAAAAAGAACAGGAGTACTTGTGGCACCTGAGAGACTAACGCATTTATTTGAGCATAAGCTTTCATGGGCATGCAGTGGTAAATACAGTAGGAAGATGCATATATATATATATACACACAGAGAACATCAAACAGTGGGTGTTACCATACACACACTAACGAGAGTGGTCAGTTAAGGTGAGCTATTGTTAGCAGGAGAGAAAAAGAACTTTTGTGGTAATGAAAATGGCCCATTTCCAGCAGCATTTGTTGCTCTTCTCTGGATTCTCTCCAATTTGTCCACATCTTTCCTGAAATGTGGCTCCCAGAACTGGACACACTACTCCAGCTGAGGTCTACTCAGCACGGAGCGGAAGAATTACTTCACATGTCTTGCTCAGCACACTCCTACTAATACTTCCGAGAATGTTTGCTCATTTTTGCAACAGCATTACACTCTTGACTCATATTTTCCTTGTGATCCACTATAACCACCAGATCCCTTTCCGCAGTACTTATTTCTAGGCACTCCTTTCCCATTTTGTATGTGCGGAACTGATGTTCCTTCCTAAGTGGAGTACTTTGCATTTGTCCGTATTGAATTTCATCCTATTCACTTCAGACCATTTCTCCAGATCATTTTCGAATTTAATCCTATCCTCCAAAACACTTGCAACCACTCCCAGGTTGGTATCATCTGCAATCTTTATAAAATTTACTCTCTATGCCATTATCTAATTCATCAGTGAAGATATTGAACAAGTCTGAGCCAGAATTCATAGAGTGCTGCTCTGAGTCTGACCCTAATTTTACCATACTAATGTGATGCCAGTTACTCATGTAAAGTAAAAGGGGAGATCTCATTGAAGTGACCCAGTCACGTACCTTCTTTATTAGCAGCTGAAAAGACAAGATCTCCATGTTGCTGGATTATTGCAACTGATCTGTTATATCTGCCACAGAAAAATCCTGCACAGTGTGGGGCAACTAATACAGCAGGCTAGAAGCTGCCCTGTGAGCTTGATAAATATTATGAGACCCAGTTCACATGGTAAAAAATAGCCTCTAATCAACTTCTGTCATCAGCCCTTGATGAGATATTTTGTAACTTCTAAATTCAAACTGCCCCTCCCCTAGAGGATGGCTTTTTGTCTCCCTCCCATTAACCTGTCAATGTTTGGTTGCCAATTTCTGGGCAAATCACAGGCCACCCACGTTTTGCTCCACTGAGGATCATGTTGATAATTTGTCTGGAGTCAATGGGTTGCATTAACTCAAAGTGGGTCAAAGAGCAGCTGCCCTTGTTCTAGTACCAGCGGCAGACTACAGGTCCCAGGATGCAGCAACTCCCTTAGCGTGAGCAGCATTTCCCAAAGTGTGGCGTGTGCTCCTTTGGGTTTAGGGAGTGGAGGGGCAGCAGGCGAAGGACTATGGAGGAGAAGCAGACTGGCCTCTTGACTATCAGCCGAGATGCTGAAGGACTCTTCTAAATGAGATTCTCTTGTTACAGTTTAAAAGGAAACCTTAAAAAATGACCATGCTGCACTGATGCAGCAGCTCTGCTTGAATCTGTAGAGAGCCTGGAACAGTAGCTCAGAGGCATGAACTTAATTTTAGTGAGTGCTAACGCCAGTGCCAGTGAGGATATTTTGAAGTCTGTGTTAAGTCCACCCGCACATCAGACTGCTAATCTGCTTTGAGTATCCAGCCTCTTTGGGGAGGGCCTTTAACAGCAAATGGCTGCATTGAAGGGAGGTTGCCATTGGTTTCATTTTCCTTAAGAGGCAGCTCAGCTTTCAATAGTTAAGGGAATGTTTATCTGTGTCATAAAGCCAGGCACTTCGCTGCATTAGGCAGTGTGGTATAGTGCATAGAGCACTGGACTGAAACTCGGGAGACCTAGGCTCTGTTCCCTGCTCTGCCATTGAAGTGCTGGGTGGCCTTGGGCAAGTCACTTCCCTGTATGTGCCTCAGTTTCCCCATATAAGAAATGAGGGATACTGCTTTAGTCAAGCACTTTGAGATCTAAGGATGAAAAGCTTTATTTAACATCTTTATCTTCTTAAGACACTTTCTTCCCTCTTGAGGGTATTCACCTCCCCTCTCTGATTCAGTGCTGGTGACGGGCCTGGGTGGAGTTCACTCCTGTAGTGCACAGCAAATGCCAGGCAAATCGTATGGTATCTTACTGCATCTCTCCATGTCTCAGTCCCACTCCCCTTCACCTGTTTTTTTCTTTCTCCCCTCTTCTGCATGACAGGAGGCATGTGAGCGCAGCTTGGCAGAGATGGAATCTCTTCACCAGCAGGTCATGACCGAGCTCCAGCGGCACCATCAGCGGGAGCTGGAGCGGCTGCGGCAGGAGAAGGAGAGGCTCCTGGCTGAGGAGGCTGCGGCCACAGCTGCGGGTAGGAGCAAGAACCCAAGCACTTAGAGGTTGGGGATATGGCTGCCTGCTGCCCCTTGTCCCCTTTCTCCTCTTTCAAACTTTCCTTCGAGTCCACTTGCCACCTCCCCTGGAATCCCCCAGTGCTGCCTTCCCTGGAATATCTTTTGGGTCTCTCTAAGCTAAGATGTGTCCCAGAACAGTGAGCCTCCAAGGCGCTGAGCACCCTTGGCTCCTGCTGGTCTCAATGGGTGGCAGCCTCTCTGGGCTAGGCCATGTCTGTAAAGCACAAGGTTGGGCAGTGGTGCTGCAGGGAAGCAGTGTGGTTCAGGTGCTAAGACATTGCTCTGCCCGTGACCTTGGGCAAGTCACTTTCCCCCCAGGTTTTGGTCCTCTCCTGATCTTTATAACCTCTTTGAGGCAGGGTGTCTCTCTCTGTATGTACAGCACCTAGCACAATGGGCCCCTGATCTTGGCTGGGGCCTCTGCATCACTGTAGCAGTCATTCTGCTTCTCGATGCAGTTGTTCCCCTTTAGGCTGTGCAGTGGGATGGTTGCTGGCTGAGATCCAAATCTGAGCTAACAAGATTTCTTTGAAAAGACGGGTGGGTCAAACACACTGTAGCTATCTGTCCTCTCCTCATCTGTAGTGTTTTCTGCAGCGTCCTTGCTCCTGAAAGGAGCCTGTGCTGTGTATATAGCCCCATGCTGCTAGCTATCCCTGTATGAATAGTGTGATAGGCAGCTGCCCTCCCTTTAACGGGCTCAGAAGTAAGACTGGAAAAACCCCTCCCATGTGTCCTCCTTGGGTAAGTGAGGTGGTGAGCAAGCAGCTCTGCTAGCGGAGGCTGGCAAGATTGTGTCCGTCTCCTTCCCCTGCCCCCATTGTTGGCCAAATAGATGCCCATGTTGCTGAGTGCCCCATGCACAGTGGACTTTTCTCCTTGTGCCCTTCATCACCGTCTCCTGAGTATGAGATGGGATTCCATTTTTAACAAGCAAGACCTGACCCGGAAGCCTGTTTCTTCCCACCACCTGTGTGTATGTTGGGAATTGGCCTTACTGCAGCTAAGAGAGGAGAGTCTCTGCACTGATGCTGCAGCAAGAAGCTTCAGACTGTAGCATCGCCCATGAGCAGTGCTTGGGGCTGCCTGCTGTGGCTTGGCATGGTAGGAGTTAGCCCCGGGGAAGATGCCCGGGACAGAGTGGAGGAAGAGGGAAATTCTGAGCCGTTCCTGGAGCTGGGGTTTCTGGTGGTAGATGGGAGGGGGGAGTCCTCAGGAACTCCCCTTGTTCAGTTCCCACCGCCCCATCTGCCAAGCTGCAGAGCGGCCGAGTCTCTCGGGACACTTAACTCCACGTCTCCTTTTCTCCTCCTCCTAGCAATCGAAGCGCTGAAGAAGGTGCACAAGGAGGAGCTGAATAGGGAGCTGGGCAGGACACGCAGTTTCCAGCAGAGCGGGTCAGGCTCGGAGGCCCTCCGGAGACAGCACCAGTAAGGAGTCTCTGCACAGTCCCTTCTGCCCAGTTCCCTCCATGTGGATGCTGTGCAGACCAGGCTCTGTGCTTGCTAGGTCACTCACTTTTAGGTAGCTCTTGCCCAGTGGGGCAAGTTGGAAGGGTGCCATTCCCTTCAACATTGGACTGAAGAGTGGATTTCTATATTCCATCCCTCTCTGCCTTCCAGAGAGCCAGCATTAGCTTCTAGCCTGCCTCCTAGTGCTGCTTCTGGGGAAGAGGGTCCGCGGGGGGAGAATGCAATGACCTGAGATGCTAACCATGCAGATGAGAGCAGGATATCCTGTCTCCACTAGACCTGAACGGGCTACTGTGCTCCCTGCTTCTCCCATTAGATTCTTTGCTTCTTTCCTCTCCCACCTTCAGTGGGTTCCCCTCCTCTGATTACCAGCTGCTTAGAAGAAGGGACCCTTCTGAGTAACGGTGGTGGCTGTGGGTGACAGCCATGTGAGTGTGGGCAGGAGCAGCAAGTGTTGTCCATAGCCGGGGTGGAGACCGGTGTTGGTGTGAGAGTGGGCCCTGGGAGGAGGATGGGGGCATCCCGCTTCTCTGAAGTGATGTTCTGAGTGGCTGTGGCAGGTTGGACGTGGACTCTCTGAAGCGGGAGCTGCAGGTTCTCTCCGAGCAATACTCCCAGAAGTGTCTGGAAATCGGTGACCTCACAGAGAAAGCAGAAGAGCGGGAGCAGATGCTGCAGCGCTGCCAGCAGGAGGGGAAGGAGCTGCTCCGGCAGAACCAGGCAAGAGACACACTTGCCCAGAGGGCTGAGCCTTTTGCACGGCATGCTGGAAGATCCCAGGGGGCATGTTCCCTCTGGAGCCAGAAATCCCTTAACAAATAAGCTGTGCTGTCCAAAGCGAAGTAAGAGATGGAGGGGCCCTTTTAAGCTGGGGTTGGGAGAGAGGTAGAGCATCTGAGGAGAGAGCAGCATGGGCCTGGCTGGCTCTCACTTGCCTGTGGGCTCTGGTTTGTGGGTATACGTGCACTCCCCTGATGACTCCGCTCTGGCCTTCAGGAGCTGCAGACATGCCTGTCAGAAGAGATCCAGAGGTTACGGACCTTCATCACCTCACAGGGCACAGGAGATGGGGCCTTGCACAACGGCGAGAGGAGCTCCTGTGAGCTTGAGGTAAAGAGGCCTGCTGGTGCTGTGTGCTGCTGATCCGCTTCTGCAGCAGGCATGGCACAAGCTGCAGTGCAGGAAGTTCTATGCAAGCTTCCCCCACTCAGCTCTGCCACTGAGTCTAGCTCTAGATCTGCAGCACTTCCTGGCCTCGTGCTCCTGGCTCTTCCTTCTCCACCCCCTCCAACACCCCCTTCTGTCCTGCGCTGATGTCATATCTCTCAGCTTGGTCCCTGGAGTGTCTCTTCTCCTCCTCCTCCTCCTCCTCCTCTTCGCAGGTGCTGCTTCGAGTGAAGGAGAATGAACTCCAGTACCTGAAAAAAGAGGTTCAGTGTCTTAAGGATGAGCTCCAGATGATGCAAAAGGTACCATTTCCTGGAAGCTGTTCTCCCCTACCCGGGGGTTCGTTTTATCGAGGGGAGGGATGTGAAGACCTCCCTTAAGTTGGAGGCAGGAAAATGATGGGGGAAAGCAAGGACCTGGGGAAATCATACAGAGCACGAATGCTGATTAGGAGTGGTTTGGGTCTCCTATTTCTGTTGGATTCACTTTGGTTTCCTGCCACTGTTGGTCATTAACCCCTGGAGCAAGGGTGGGGCGTGCACGAACCCAGTGTCGGGAGCCCTTCTAGGTGGGGGAAAAAAAGTGAAATCTGGCTAGAACTCCATTTTGTCTGCCTTCCTTCCCCTGTCCTTGACTGTGTGTCAGCCCACCTATGTCCAGGCCTCCTCACAGTATTCTCCCCATCTCCCTCACCACAGCGTTGATATTAGAGAAGGGCGACCTCTACTGAGGGTCCTAATGCTCCTTCCCCTGGCCAGGGTGGGCTTGCTACATGCAGTATTCGCCATTGCTGTGTCAGCTTCTGTTCTAAATGGCCCAAGCAAGGTGGCTTCCACCACTTCCTGCCTTAAGAGACTTTCACAACTGGCTGGCCCTTGCCATTATGGGAACCTTCCTGAGATCGAGCAAATTTCCTATTGCTCCTAGGCACGCACCCCTGGACAGGTCCTCTTCTTGGTGGCTGTAGATAGCTGTCTACTCCCCTAGCCCCCACTCTTAATCCACCTATTGCTGAATAGCTTCCAGAAACCAGCCCTACCAGTCCGCAATGACATGTTGCTCTCTAGCTGCCCGGCCTCTTGTCCCCCTCCCCCTGTCTCTGAACAGCCAGTCCGAGTTGATCTCTGTGGATGCCATGCCTGTCCCATCTTGTGGGGGTCTCTACTGGGCTCTCACTGCTTGCCTGGCTGAGGCTCAAATTGACACCTAGGTCTTGTTCTCTCTGGCTTTCCTGATGGGGGCCACCCTCCCCTGGGATGAATACCAAGAGCTGGGTGGTGACTCCTCGCCTTCCACTGCAGGATAAGAGATTTGCCTCAGGGAAGTACCAGGATGTCTATGTGGAGCTGAACCACATCAAGCTGCGCTCGGAGCGGGAGATCGAGCAGCTGAAGGAGCACCTACGCCTGGCCATGGCAGCGCTGCAGGAGAAGGAGACGCTGCGCAACAGCATCAGCGAGTAGAGGTGAGCGGCCAAGGGCCATGAGCTGCGCTGTGGGGTTCGCACGAGCCCGCCTGCAGCAGGGATGAGTGCAGCTTATGGGGCCAGAGGGAGGAGGGAGTTGCAGTTCCTCCAGTACCAGGGGGCACTCTAGGGCAAGGAAGGACTGTCCTTGTAGTGGGATCCCAGGCATGGGCTCTGTTGTTCCTCGAGCCCTTTCGGTCTAGGCCAAAGTTGTTCCCACTCAGCCAAACACTCACCCTGCACTGAGATGCTCTGGGCCTCTCCTGACAAGGGCACTGTAAAGAGTGGGACGGGAGACGGGTGAAGGCAGAGGAGGGGGAGTAGAGGGGCCGGGGGGGCTGTTCAGTTGTGAGTCAGGAGCATGTGCTATTGCCTGTTTGATGCTCACTAGATCTAATCCAGTGGAAATTTTTCCCTCTTTGTGGTTTCTCTTCCTGCTCATGCCCCCCTGGCAGAGACTGGGACCTCTCAGGACTGGGGAACCCTGCTCTCTAGGCCCTGCTTACGCCTATTGGTGGGTGATGTGAGGCATGAGAACAAAGTGGTGAGGAGAGGGAGTGGTAACACCTAAGTGGTTGTCACCCTTCCTGTGGGCCGGGAGTGTTGCCTGCACGGCCGCTGCAGAGAGAAGGGGACCAAATGTACATGTGGGAGGAGTACCTAACAGGGGATCTGAATTGATCTGGGCCTCCACGGCTGCAGTACAAGCAGTGTCACTAGCTGGCATCTTGGGGTACAAATGACCTCCTGGATTTGAGGAAGCCCTGGAGTTCTTGGGCTCAGCGACTCTGAAGTCTTTTAAGCCATTTGCTGTGACACTCTCTCTTTATTTTCTCCTTAGGTTTGTTTTGCTTGATTCCTCACTTGTGGGGAGGTGGTGGCTGTATCCCATCCATTGACATCCCCTCAAGGAAACCAGCTCCCATGTCTTTCACCAATCCCCATCCCATGCGCCTGCGTATCTGAGCACATTGTTTGGACTGGCTCCTATGTGCACCTTCTTCAGGATTTTATATGTGAAAAGATATATTTTATAGATACTTCACTTTTTTGTTTTGTGGGTGGGGAACGTTTTAAATCTACAATATCTTTTAACTAGCAGCTGAAGACCGAAGAAACACAGCTGTTGCTCCTGCCTCAAGTGCTCCTTGTGGGGTGCGTCTATGGGGTTGCGAATGGCCTTCACCCCTCTTATCTTCCCACTCCTCCAGTCTGCTTGGATGTGCTGGAAGGACCATGCACCATGAGACAGACTGTGGCTAGCCATACGAGAGAACCAACGTCCTGCACACGTTCCCCTGGACCACTGAAAGCAGAGATGTTGGACAGAGCTGCTCAAGCTGTTGGGGACTGTGCTCTCACTCTGGACTGTATTGAAGGGAGGTTTCGGTACCCATGGGCCATGTGAATGTCCCAGGGTAAGGCCAGTCCCCTGGAGGTTTTGGAAGAGCCTGCCTCCTGCTAACACACTCCTGAGGAGGACCAGGGGACTCTGCACGCACCACTGCTGCGTCCGCTGGAGCCAAAAAATGAAGGCGGCGGCTGCCCTTCCACACAGTTAATAGTTTAACTTAATAAAATCTTCAGCTATCCAAGGGGACTCTATTATAATTATTGGATTGGAGGTTGTCCCCTCATGGAGCAGGACTGTCCCTGTCCACAGCACCCTTAACCTTCGCAGGAGGGCCTCCACCCATACGAGGCAAAGTAGGAGGCTGGGTTGCAGATCGTGCCTGAGGAGTGGGAATCTCTTCTAGGATACCTAGAATCCAGCAGGCAGGTGGTGACTAGATCATGAGCTAGCTGCTGGTGGGGGAGGGTGCGTGTTGACTTGACTCCCTGCCCAACTTTGCTCCTGGGCTCCCTCGCCTACTTAATATCATCTAAATCCTGCTTCAAAGCCACATGCATCCCCAAGTCTTAGTACAGCTACACAGGAACAGGCATCACAGTTGGCCTGTTTGGCAGCCAGGCCTCAATGGAGGAAGCCCTTTGTGAGTGAGAGTTATTGCTCTGCTTCTTGTGGTTTAACCCATTCAGCTCTGCCTTAAATGCTGCAGCCAGAAGCAGATGGTATGGAGGGCAGGGGTCTAGGTGGATTTGCGCTCCCTAGCACTAGCTGATGGAAGAACCAGTTTTCACTTTCCTGCAGAAATTTCTCCTGGGTCATGCCATGACAGCCCCTGTGCTGGCTGGAAAAACAAAACTAGGTAGGAATTGAACTTGGAGATCAGCTACGGGGGCCCTGAATATAGAAACACATGGAAATAGTCTCATGTCCCAGAATGTGCAGTTCTCCCTTCCTTTCCTGAGCTGTCTGAAATACTGTTGTCCCATGTGATGCTCTGACAGAGGCATCTGTGTAGTTAAATCAGGGCTGTCAACTACACCATTCAGTGGCGGTCACCTCCAACATTCCCTTACAGTTCTCATTCTCAGTCAGATCTGCCTTTGAACCTACATTTGTCTCCTGGGAGAGGATATTTTACTGCTGGTCTGGGAGTCTTGAGCCGTGCTGGTGTGAGCAGGTGGTTCTGCTTGCTCAGGGCTTTCTTGCACTTGGGTGCAGAGCAGGAATACTGACCAGCAGCTCCACGAGCCTTGAGCTTGTGGATGGAGTGAAGGAGATCATTTCATACCCCCTACCCCCAAAAAAATCCCCAATCTGGTTGTCTAAGGAAGTGAGAGGATCCCCCTCTGTCCAGCCTGAGAAGACAATAAATATCTTTCCACACACAAGTGTGGTGAGGGGGAAGATCTACCCCACTGATTCCTCAAAAACAAAAAACCCCATGTCCACTTTCTCCCCACCCATACCAGTAAGAGTATTTTGACTAAACTTAGTGTCCAAACATCGCCTGTTTTGTTAAATTGATGCTGGATTTATATTTTACCTTTTTTTGGGGGGTGGGTGGAGGGTGTCTCACAATCTGTTGGCACAATAAAAAGGGAGAATGGGCAGTTCACCCCTCTACCCCTTCCCCATCACCAGTCCTTTGAAGGATGCAAACCAGAAATATTTAATTCTCCTCCTCCCTGCCGCCCAATCACTTTGGATGCTACAGATCACTTATTGGTGTGAAAATCTGATGGATAGATCTGATGAGATACTGGTAACTGCTCCTCACACTTTCAGCCCGCTCCCCTGTTGACCAACAGGTGAACTCTTGAGCTTTTGTTCAGAAAACAGAGCTGTGGTGCTGAGACCCCATGTAAGACTCCATATATCAATTGCAGGGGTGAGGTGCCACATGCTGGAACTGTGCTTAAGAAGGGAACATAAGGCATTAACAATTGGAGGGAGAGGTTACATCGGTTATGCTGAAAGACCTGAGACACCCTAACCAGCTAAATAGGTATCCAGGCCCAGATCTCTTGGTTCTGGACATCCATTGAAATCAGTGGGGCTCAAAAATTTTGGTGGAACTGGGCACAAACCTGATGCCACAAGTTCCCTGAGCCAACTCTAGTGCTCGGCTTGCTAAAAGGGTAGGATGGAGTGGCATGGACAGGATGCGATGAAAATCTAGTGCTCTATCAGTGGATGCATTGCTTGGTTATAGAATGATTTGGGGTGTATTTGTGCTAGGCTTCCTCCCCCAGCTGGGTTCAGGGCTGCCCTGATCTCTCCAGCTCCCTTTGCATTGTGGTTGTATGTGTGTCATCTGCTAATTTAGTTGTAGGTGAATTCACCCAAGGGTGTCAGGTGTGCAGGGAGCAGCAAGGGAAAGTTGTGCACATGCTCACTTGAAGTGGTCAAAGTCTGTGGTACCGTCATTGATTCTTGGACTATGGAAACTGGGGCCTAAAGATTGTGATAAGCATTTTGTGGGCCCCAGCTCAAATACAACTGCTTTAGCTAATGACTTCCTTTTTGCCTGTAAAGACATCTGTGTAATAGAAACCAGTGATGCAAGAAGAAGGCTGCTGAGCTGCATCCTCTTCCTTATTTGAGGGGCTTAAAGGTAGGTCTGGATTCTGCCTGTTCTCATGTCTTTGCTTATGGGACTAGATCTTGTTGATATATTAGCCCTGCACTGCTCTCTCATGAACCAGTCTCTGGTCTTCAGAGCAACCCTCTGCAGTTCCTCTCCTGTTGAAGCAGGGCCTCCTGTGAATGACACGTTCTTTAACAGCAGCAGTCTTCTGTTTTGGGCCAGCTCTTGCTGCAGGCTCCTCAAAACGAATGAAAGCTATTTAGTCACAGAAGCAGTGTCCAAAATCACCCTTGGCTCATCTTGCTCCAACTGCAGCCAGCCCTCCACCTCCTTCCCCTGCCCCCACCCAGCCATCTTTTCCTGCCACTAGGTTTTATATAGCAGGAGCGGGACAGGGAAGGAGAGATCTGTTTCAGGCAGAGCTTGGTCTAGCGGATGCTGGGGAACTTTTGTCACAAACTCAAGGTACATCTTCCTGGCTGGAGGGGGCTGGCCCTATTAAGTGCAGTAACAACAAATAACTGGCTGATCCAAGGTCCATCCTGTTGGGACTCTCAACTCCTCTTCTCCTCGCCCTGCCCCCACCCTTAGTGCTCTGCAGTGAAGTCAACAAGAAAACAACATATCGTTCCAAGGCCCTGTGCTGACATCCTAAGCAGGAATGTGGTCATTCCTGAAGAATGTTGGCATGTTAAATAAGGAGATCCTAGGTGGATTTTCAGTGTAATTGAGGATTGTCTCTGCTGCCATCTGCTGTGCTGAGAGAAACTGGGAGGCCTGGAGTAACGGAGTTTTATCAAAGTCCACTAGATTCAGCCTTGAGGAGACCATTCTGATCATTTAGTCCAGTGGTTCTCAAACTTTTGTACGGGTGACCCCTTTCACAGAGCAAGCCTCTGAGTGTAAACCCCCCCCCCCCCCAATTAAAATCACTTGTTTGTATATTTAACACCATTATCAATGCTGGAGGCAAAGCAGAGTTTGGGTTGGAGGCTGACAGCTCATGCCCCCAACGTAATAACTTCATGACCCTCTGAGGGGTCTTAACTCCCAGTTTGAGAACTCCTGCTCTAGTCTGACACAGGCCTTAACTACAGAATTCCTTCTGTGAGCCCGATATCATGTAGTTCAATCGCAAGTTATCTTCTAGAAACGCATTCCCTCTGGGAACCAAGCTGAGGAAGAATCAACCAGATCTCTTAGCAAGGTGTTCTTGTAAAAGTTAATGTTCAGACTGATAAGCATGCACTTCAGAATTTATTTTTTTAAAGTCATTGTCGTAACTACTCTATTCCACCACTACTCTCTATTAAAAGTGCAGCTCTCGTACCCTATTTAGGAACACTTCATTTTTAACAAAAAAAAATTGTGCATGGCATGGGGCCTAAGCAACCTGAGCTCTCTGCACTCAAAACCCTGAACCACATTGAACTGCTTAGTGTGGGACATTAACAGATCATGTTAACATAATTGATTCTCTAGGCCATTGGTTCTCAGTCTTTCCAGACCAATGTACCCCTTCCAGGAGTCTTAATTTGTCTTGCATACCCACAGGTTTCACCTCACTTAAAAACTACTTGCTTGTGAAATCAGACATAAAAATACAGAAGTGTCACAGCCACTATCACTGACAAATTGCTTATGTTCTCATTTTTACCATAATTATAAAATCAATTGGAACAGAAATATTGTGCTTACATTTCAGTGTATAAGTACATAGAGCAGTATAAACAAATCACTGTCTGTATGAAATTTTAGTTTGTACTGACTTTGCTAGTGCTTGTTATGTAGCCTGTTGTAAAACTAGGCAACTATCTAGATGAGTTGATGTATCCCTGGAAGATCTCTGTGCATCCCTAGCTGTAAACAGACCCCTGCTCTGGTTGAAAACCACTGCTCTAGGCCCACTTCTTCCATCAAAATTAACACAGCAGTAACAAACTATATAGTTATGCCAACTTGGTGGCATGATCCCAAATGTCATTGGCCAGTTGCATTCCTCCATTGAAAAGGCCTAGTTGTCATTGTCCAAACAAAATTTTTTAAGTAAAACCATGTGGGAAAAATGCACTTAGCACCCCACTCCTCAATGTAAATTGGAGGGAGGGGGTACTCACTACTTCTGAGGAAATAGTTCCTTCAATGAGTTAGAATCCTAGCAAAAGAAAAAAAGCCCATCACTCAAAGATATGGACATTAATAATGAGCTTGCCCTTTCCTCCCCTTAATCCACTCACAGACACTAACAAGTGACCTTTTGTATCTCTTGTTCTTCTTCGAGTGATTGCTCATATCCATTCCAGGTAGGTGTGCGCGCCGTGCGTGCACGTTTGCCGGAAACTTTTTTTACCCTAGCAACTCCAGTGGGCCGGCAGGTCGCCCCCTAGAGTGGCGCCACTATGGCACTTGATATATACCCCTGCCGGCCTGCCCACTCCTCAGTTCCTTCTTACCACTGTGTCGGTTTCTGGAACTGTGGAGTGCGGCTTGCTGTCCTCCACGTACCTAGCTCTCCTGTACACTGTTCGTAGTCGTAGTTGTAAATAGTTTTATAGACAGTTTGAAGTAGTATATTAGTTAGTTGTTTATTATATATAGTTGTTTAACTTGTTCGCAGGTGGGCCGTTGCCCTTCCCGGCCCCCGGCACCGGGCTCATGCCTGGTTCGCCGGGCTTCAAGCAGTGCTCGGCATGCAAGAAGCCGATGCCGACTAGCGATCCCCATGACACGTGCCTCAAGTGCCTGGGGGAATCGCACATCAGTGAGAAGTGTCGTATATGCAAGGCCTTTAAGCCTCGCACAAAGAAGGAGAGGGATCAAAGACTCCGCGCTCTCCTAATGGAAGCGGCACTGACTCCGGCACCGGCGGCGCAACCGGCCACTTCTACTCCGGCACCGGACCGCGCCGGCACCGGCAAGACTCCCCGGCACCATCCATCCCCGCTGGGCACCGGGAGCAGATCCAAGACCCTCGACGTCTGCAACACCATCGAGGCAGGCCCGAGTGGAACGCCCGGCACCTACCTTGGCCGCGGCACCGCCTGCAGGGCTGCCGTCGACTCCGGGTCCGGAAGGTCCGTCGAGTCCAGCCCCTCCTAGCTCCCCCTTGAGATCAGGGGTCGAGCTGTTAGTCCCATCTACGCCGGAGACCTTTGCCTCGGCACGGGACTTGATAGCGCTCACGGAGCCATCGCAGCCTCAGACCACGGCACCCCCGGGACGGGTAACCTCCAGAGGCAAACCGATGCTGAGAGCGCTGTCTCCGGAGTCCAGGCACCGATCGCCCCGGAGACGTGAACGCTCGCGCTCAGGGCGCCGCTCGCAGTCCCGGCACCTTTCTCCCCGGCGGTACCGGTCACACTCGCGGCGCCAATCAGCATCTGCATGGTCCCGGTCTGGCTCCTCTTACCACCGGCACCGAGACTCTAGGAGCCGTTCACCTCAGCGTTCAGCTCCTCGGTCGACCTCCCGGCACCGCATCGGTGGCAGGTCCCGGTCCCCACTGCCATCCTGGCACCGCGCTGAACGAAGATCGCGGTCCCGCTCTCGGCACCGACCTCGAGGCAGATCCCGATCCGGATCCCGGCACCGACTACCACGCCGTTCCCGGTCCCAATCCCGGCACCGGTACGGGTCGCGGTACCGATCCTCGGCACTGAGGAGATCATCGGCGTCAGCATATAGAGAGGTCTATCAAACTGGCTCAGCGCCTCCGTGGCCTTCAAGGGAACCATCCGTGTCCTCAGGCAGAGAGCGCCTATACGCTGGGCCAGGACAGACACTCGGCCCTGTTTCAGGACCCTCCACCTCAGGAACGAGGGCCTCAACAGTGGGGGTTTTTGACCCCATGGGCGTACCGCCAAGCCCAGGGTCCGCAACATATTGCTCCCCGCCCTGCGGCGGAACGCAGGCCACCAGAGGCAACGGTGTCTAGACCCCCTCCCTCCCCGGAACCAGAAGACAGGTCCAGCCACCAGGACCCAGAGCTCCCTCCAGTGACGGAGGTGCAGCCCCAGACAGAACCCCCCGTGAACGCTCTGTTGCCAGGGGTTTCCTCGTCGTCTTCCCCGGATGAGGCAGTGGCGGGTACCTCGTCCTCTAGCCCTCCCCCTCTAGATCTTAGGGCACACCAGGACCTCCTCCGACGCGTGGCACAAAACCTGGACATTCAAACAGAGTGGGTCTCTGAAATCGAGGACCCTGTGGTGAGCATCCTCTCCGCCGATGCGCCCACCAGAGTGGCCCTGCCTTTTATCAAGACTATTCAGGCCAATGCCGCTACTATCTGGCAGTCACCGGCCTCCATCCCTCTGACCGCTCGAGGAGTGGAAAGGAAGTACATGGCCCCCTCGAAGGGCTATGAATACGTGTACGTTCACCCGACACCCTGCTCCCTTGTGGTCCAGTCGGTGAACAACAGGGAGCGCCATGGTCAAGAGGCCCCGGCGCCCAAGTCTAAGGAGGCAAGGCGGATGGACCTTCTGGGCCGCAAGGTCTATTCAGCGGGGGCGCTACAGCTCAGGGTCTCAAACCAGCAGGCCCTCCTTAGCCGCTACTCCTTTAACTCTTGGGTAGCGGCGGGAAAATTTGCAGAGCTGTTACCGCAGGACGCCTGTCAGGAGTTTACCACCATTCTGGATGAGGGCAAAAAGGTAGCAAGGACCTCGCTACAAGCCTCTTTAGATGCTGCGGACTCGGCCACTCGGACCCTTGCCTCGGGGCTTACGATGCGCCGCATTTCCTGGCTTCAGGTCTCTGGCCTCCTGCCAGAGCTCCAGCATACTATCCAGGACCTCCCCTTCGAAGGCCAGGGCCTGTTTTCGGCTAAGACAGACCCCAGACTAAAGGACCTTAAAGACAATAGGGTCATAATACGGTCTTTGGGGATGCATACGCCTACGACACAGCGCAGGCCATTCCGGCAGCAGAACCAACAACAGCAGCGTCGGCCATATCCTCAGTTCCGTCCGCGGCAGGACCTCACTAGGCGCCGCGGCAGGAACAACCGATGCAGACAGTCGGGTGGCCAAACGGGGCAAAACCAAGGCTCCGCCAAGGCCCCTCCTGGACCCAAGCCTTCATTTTGAAGGTGTGCCCGAGGGCGCAGTACCAGTTTCCCCTCTGGATCCTTCCCCGCAGTTTTCCAACCGTCTTTCATTTTTCCTCCCGGCGTGGACCCAAATAACATCGGTTCTTCTTCGAGTGATTGCTCACATCCATTCCAGTTAGGTGTGCGCGCCGCGCGTGCACGTTCGTCGGAAACTTTTTACCCTAGCAACTCCAGTGGGCCGGCAGGTCGCCCCCTGGAGTGGCGCCGCCATGGCGCCCAATATATATCCCTGCCGGCCCACCCGCTCCTCAGTTCCTTCTTACCGCCGTGTCGGTCGTTGGAACTGTGGAGCGCGGCATAGCTGTCCTCCACGTCCCTAGCTCTCCTTGTTTTCCTATCGTTATCTCTATTGTAGTTGTTAATTAGACTGTTAGTTAGATAGTAGTAGTTAAGTGTTAAGTAGTTGTAAATAGTTTTTCGCCGGGGGCTTAGCCCTTCCCGGCACCCGGCACCGGGCTCATGCCTGGTTCGCCGGGCTTCAAGCAGTGTGCGGCCTGCAAGAAGCCTATGCCCACGAGCGACCCCCACGACGCGTGCCTGAAGTGCCTGGGGGAATCGCATAGATCCGACAAGTGCCGCATCTGCAAGGCTTTTAAGCCAAGGACTAAGAAGGAGAGGGATCAAAGGCTCCGGACTCTCCTCCTGGAAGCGGCACTTGACCCGGCGGCTTCGCAGGCCGTGATGTCGGCGCCGGCACCGGATCGCACCGGCACCGAGAAGACTCCCCGGCACCGACCTTCTCCGGCACCGGGGACAGAGCCTAGGCCGTCGAAGTCCACTACTCCGGCCAGGCACACCCGAGTGGAGCGCCCGGCCTCAGTATCGGCCGCGGCGCCGCCGGCACCGTCGACTCCGGGCCCGGCGGGTCCGTCGAGTCCGGTGCCGCCAAGCTCCCCCATGACATCTGGGGTTGAGATAGTGGTGCCATCTACACCAGAGGCCTTCGCCTCGGCACGGGACCTCATAGCCCTGACCGAGCCCACGCAGCTACCACCCCCGGTACCTCCGGTGCGGGTTGTGTCCAGAGGCAAGCCTATGATGTCGGCACCGTCCCGGGACTCTCGTTCTCGCTCCAGGTCCCGACGTCAGGGTCGCTCCAGATCCCGCCGCCGCTCGCAGTCCCGGCACCGCTCCCCTCAGCGGTACCGGTCGCACTCGCGGCGCCGGTCGACACCGAGACGATCGCGGTCGGACTCCAGCCGCCGTTACCGGCACCGCGAGTCCAGGAGCCGATCCAGACGTTCGCCGCACCGGTCGACCTCCCGGCGCCGAGCTGGTGGCAGGTCCCGGTCCCGGTCGACCTCCCGGTACCGAACCGGTGGCAGGTCCCGATCCCGGCACCGAAGCGGTGCCCGGTACCGATCCAGATCCCGGCACCGTGGCAGAACTCGGTCCCGCTCCCGGCACCGTTACGACTCCCGGCACCGGTCCCCGGCACCGAGAAGATCGCCCGTGCCGGCCCGCGCGGACCATTACCATCCAGGGTCCGCTCCGCCATGGCCCTCGAGGCAGCCGTCCGTGTCTTCGCTGGCGGACAGTGGGTACGCGCTGGGCACCGACCGGCAGGCGGCGCTGTTCAGCGAGCCTCCACAGCAGGACGCAGCCCCACAGCAATGGGGTTTCTGGACACCCTGGGCGTATCATCAGGCCCAGGGCCCCCAACAGCTCCCTGCTAGGCCGCCGACTGCAGAGCGCAGGGCACCTGAGGCCTCGTTGTCTCGCCCCCCTCCCTCCCCGGATGGGGAGGAAGGATCCAAGCAACAGGACTCCACTTTGGCTCCTGAGGCAGAGGCGAGGGCCGAGGGAGACCCCCCTTCAGACACCCTCTTGCCGGGGGTCTCCTCATCTTCTTCCCCTGATGAAGCGGTGGCTGGGACCTCCTCCAACAGCCCCCCCCCGCTGGACCTCAGGGCGCACCAGGACCTCCTCCGGCGAGTAGCCCAAAACCTGAGTCTACAAGCCGAGGAGGTCTCGGAGGTAGAGGACCCTATTGTCACCATCCTCTCCGCAGACGCTCCCACCAGGGTCGCCCTGCCGTTCATACGGACCATCCAGGCCAACGCCACCACCATCTGGCAGTCCCCGGCCTCCATTCCTCCCACTGCGAAGGGCGTCGAGAGGAAGTACATGGCTCCTTCTAAGGGCTACGAGTACCTCCACGTACACCCGACTCCGTGTTCCCTGGTGGTCCAATCTGTCAATGATAAGGAGCGTCATGGCCAGGAGGCTCCAGCCCCCAAATCCAGGGAGGCTAGGCGGATGGACCTCCTCGGCCGTAAGGTGTACTCGGCGGGGGCGCTGCAACTCAGGGTCTCCAACCAGCAGGCCCTGTTAAGTAGATACGCCTTTAACTCCTGGGTGGCAGCAGACAAATTCAAGGAGCTGTTGCCACAAGACGCTCGTCAGGAGTTTGCGGCCATCTTAGAGGAAGGCAAGAGGGTCGCACGCACGTCCTTGCAAGCCTCTCTGGACGCCGCGGATTCGGCTGCCCGTACCCTCGCGTCGGGTGTAACAATGCGTCGCCTCTCCTGGCTGCAGGTTTCCGGCCTTCCGCCGGAGCTCCAGCACACAATACAGGACCTTCCTTTTGAAGGCCAAGGGCTGTTTTCGGATAAGACAGACCCTAGACTAAAGAATCTAAAAGACAACCGCGTCATCATGAGGTCACTGGGGATGCACACTCCAGTGACGCAGCGCAGACCCTTCCGGCCGCAGCAACAGCAACAACAGCGCAGGCCGTATCTCCAGTTCCGCCAGCGGCAGGACCTTAACAGGCGCCGCGGCAGGAACGGAAGGCGCAGACATTCGGGGAACCAAGGGGGCCAAAACCAAGGCTCCTCTAAGCCCCCGCCTGGTCCCAAGCCTTCATTTTGAAGGTGCGCCCGAGGGCGCAGTAACAGTTTCCCCATTGGATCCTGTCCCCCCGTTTTCCAACCGCCTTTCTTTTTTCCTCCCGGCGTGGTCCCTAATAACATCAGACCGCTGGGTTTTACGCACGGTGCAGTCGGGATACCGCCTGCAGTTTGTTTCATTTCCTCCTCCCCGCCCCCCTTCCTCGTCCCTCTTCAGGGACCCCTCTCACGAGCAATTCCTTCGGCAGGAGGTGCAGACGCTCCTCCGCAAAGGGGCTATAGAGGCGGTGCCGGAGAACGAGCAAGGCAAGGGGTTTTATTCCCGCTACTTTCTGATCCCCAAGGCCAAGGGAGGCCTCAGGCCCATCCTCGACCTGCGAGAGCTCAACAAGTACCTGGTGAAGTTGAAGTTCCGCATGGTTTCCTTGGGGACCATTATCCCATCCCTGGATCCGGGAGACTGGTACGCCGCCCTCGACATGCAGGACGCGTATTTCCACATTGCTATCTGGCCACCCCACAGACGTTTCCTTCGCTTCCTTGTGGGGTCTCTGCATTACCAATTTGCAGTCCTCCCATTTGGCTTGTCCACGGCCCCGAGAGTGTTTACGAAATGCATGGCAGTTGTTGTGGCGCAGCTTCGGCGCAGTCGTATCCACGTGTTCCCGTATCTAGACGATTGGTTGATTCGGGGTACGTCGGAACAACAAGTCTGCAACCATGTCCGTGTGATCACCGACATGTTCGCCACTCTGGGCCTCTTGGTGAACACAGACAAGTCCACCCTGGCCCCCACACAAAGGGTGGAATTCATCGGGGCCGTCCTGGACGCCACTGTGGGCAGGGCCTTGCTGCCATTGCAGCGGTTCCAGGCCTTGTCGGCAATCGTGCAACGACTACAGACAGCCCCCCTGACGTCAGTGAGGACGTGTCTAACCCTGTTAGGCCACATGGCGGCCTGTACTTTCGTGACCAATTACGCTCGGCTCCGCATGAGGCCACTCCAGTTGTGGCTCATCAGTCATTACAGGCCGACAAGACAGCCGCTAGATATGTTAATCACGATCCCCCAGAGGGTCTTAGATTCTCTCGGCTGGTGGCTGGACCAGTCAGTGTTGTGTGCGGGTCTCCCCTTCCACCCATCTCAGCCCTCGGTGTCCCTAACAACAGATGCCTCAGATCTCGGCTGGGGGGCCCACGCAGGGACCCTGAGGACGCAGGGCCTGTGGTCCCAGGAGGAGGTGGGGCTACACATCAACATGCGGGAGTTGAGAGCGGTCCGTCTTGCTTGTCAAACGTTCTGTCATCAGCTCCAGGGTCGTTGTGTTGCGGTGTTCACCGACAACACGACGACCATGTATTATATCAACAAGCAGGGCGGCACCAGATCCTCCTCCCTGTGCCACGAGGCGATACGACTCTGGGACTTTTGTGTAGCCCACTCCATTCACCTCATGGCTTCCTTCCTCCCCGGAGTACGGAACACGCTGGCGGATCGATTGAGCAGATCCTTCCTGTCACACGAGTGGTCCCTTCGCCCGGACGTCGCCCTCTCCATCTTCCGGAGGTGGGGTTATCCCCGGGTGGACCTCTTCGCGGCCAAGGGGAACAGGAAGTGCCAAGCGTTCTGCTCCTTTCAGGGCAGGGAACCCGGGTCGTTAGCGGATGCCTTCCTCATCCAGTGGTCGACCCACCTGTACTATGCATTTCCCCCATTCCCGTTGGTCCACAGGGTCCTTCTGAAGGTGCGCAGGGACAGGGCTCATGTGATCATGGTAGCCCCGGCGTGGCCCAGACAGCACTGGTACCCCATGCTGCTGGACCTGGCCATAGCCGACCCAGTTCCCCTGCCCCTTCATCCGGACCTGATTACCCAGGAGCACGGGACCCTCTGTCACCCGGACCTGCAGTCGCTGCACCTAGCGGCGTGGCTCCTGCGTGGCTGACTGGCTCTGAGCTGCGCTGTTCCACGCCGGTGAGGGAGGTGCTCTTGGGCAGCAGAAAGCCGTCCACAAGGGCGACGTATTTGGCCAAATGGAAGCGTTTCTCCTGTTGGTGCGTGGAGAGAAATCTCCGCCCTATGGAAGTTTCAGTAGCCAACATCTTAGACTACATTTGGTCCCTCAAAGGGCAAGGTCTGGCCATATCGTCGTTACGAGTCCACCTAGCGGCTATCTCCACCTTTCACCCGGGTGCGGATGGTCACTCTGTTTTTTCCCACCCGACGGTGTCTAGATTCCTTAAGGGGCTGGAACGTTTATACCCTAACGTCCGTCCCCCTGCTCCAACCTGGGATCTTAACCTGGTGTTGTCCCGACTCATGGGGCCCCCCTTTGAGCCGTTAGCTACTTGCTCCCTGCTTTACCTCTCTTGGAAGACGGCCTTTCTAGTAGCTATCACCTCAGCTAGACGGGTGTCGGAACTCCGGGCTCTTGTGGTAGACCCCCCATACACGGTCTTCCACAAGGACAAGGTGCAGCTGAGACCACACCCTGCTTTTCTCCCCAAGGTGGTCTCAGCCTTCCACGTCAACCAAGAGATATTCCTCCCGGTTTTTTTCCCGAAACCTCACTCCTCAGGCAGGGAGCAGCAGCTCCACTCGCTTGATGTCCGTAGGGCTCTCGCGTTCTACGTGGAGAGGACCAAGCCCTTCCGCAAATCCCCCCAGCTTTTCGTGGCAGTAGCGGACCGCATGAAAGGGCTTCCTATCTCCTCCCAGAGGTTATCCTCTTGGGTAACGTCCTGCATCAGGACCTGCTATGACTTGGCCCACGTCCCTACGGGCCGTGTGACTGCGCATTCTACCAGGGCGCAGGCGTCGTCGCTGGCTTTCCTCGCCCGTGTGCCCATCCAGGAAATCTGTCGGGCAGCGACCTGGTCATCGGTCCACACCTTCGCGTCCCACTACGCCCTGGTCCAGCAGTCTAGAGAGGATGCGGCCTTCGGATCTGCTGTGCTCCATGCCGCGACTTCTCACTCCGACCCCACCGCCTAGGTATGGCTTGGGATTCACCTAACTGGAATGGATGTGAGCAATCACTCGAAGAAGAAAAGACGGTTACTCACCTTTGTAACTGTTGTTCTTCGAGATGTGTTGCTCACATCCATTCCACACCCGCCCTCCTTCCCCACTGTCGGAGTCGCCGGCAAGAAGGAACTGAGGAGCGGGTGGGCCGGCAGGGATATATATTGGGCGCCATGGCGGCGCCACTCCAGGGGGCGACCTGCCGGCCCACTGGAGTTGCTAGGGTAAAAAGTTTCCGACGAACGTGCACGCGCGGCGCGCACACCTAACTGGAATGGATGTGAGCAACACATCTCGAAGAACAACAGTTACAAAGGTGAGTAACCGTCTTATCGTTGGGTCTTGCGCACTGTGCAGGCCGGTTATCGCCTGCAGTTTTCATTGCCCCCCCCCACCCCCCATCCTCGTCCCTCTTCAGGGACCCCTCTCACGAGCAATTCCTCCGTCAGGAGGTGCAGACGCTCCTCGTCAAGGGAGCCATAGAGGAGGTTCCAGAGAGCGAGAAGGGCAAGGGGTTTTATTCCCACTACTTTCTAATCCCCAAGTCCAAGGGGGGCCTCAGGCCTATCCTCGACCTGCGGGAACTCAACAAGTATATGGAAAAGTTGAAGTTCCGTATGGTATCCCTTGGAACCATCATTCCATCCCTGAATCCCGGAGACTGGTACGCCGCCCTCGACATGCAGGACGCTTACTTCCATATCGACAGGCGTTTCCTCCGCTTTGTGGTCAACCGCTAACATTATCAATTTGCGGTCCTCCCGTTTGGCCTCTCTACGGCCCCGAGGGTGTTCACGAAATGCATGGCAGTCGTCGTCGCATACCTTCGGCGCGGCCGCATTCACGTGTTCCCCTACCTCAACGACTGGCTGATCCGGGGCACATCGGAGCTGCAGGTCCACGACCACGTCCGCAGGATCAGCAGCCTCTTTGCTGCCCTAGGCCTCGTGATCAACGTGGACAAGTCTACTCTGCTCCCCACGCAGAGGATAGAGTTCATCGGGGCCATTCTGGACTCTACCCTAGCCAGGGCCTTGCTACCCTTGCCCAGGTTCCAGTCACTGTCGGCCATCATTCTGCGCTTGCAGACGGCCCCGCTGACCTCTCTAAGAACATGTCTGGCCCTCCTGGGACATATGGCGGCCTGTACGTTCGTGACAGCGTATGCCCAACTCCGCATGAGGCCTCTTCAATCTTGGCTCATCGCGCAGTACCGGCCGGCCAGACATTCGTTGGACACAGTTGTCACCGTTCCCCAAAGGGTACTGGACTCCCTTCGGTGGTGGCTGGACCAGTCCGTAGTCTGTTCGGGGCTCCCGTTTCATCCGCCCCAGCCCTCGGCATCCCTGACTACGGACGCCTCAGATCTGGGCTGGGGGGCGCACTGCGGCGCCCGAAGAACTCAGGGCCTGTGGACCCCTCAGGAGCTGGACCTCCACATCAACATACGGGAGTTGAGAGCGGTCCGTCTTGCTTGTCAAGCGTTCGTCCATCACCTTCAAGGTCGTTGTGTCGCGGTGTTCACCGACAACACGACGACCATGTTCTACATCAACAAGCAGGGCGGCACCAGGTCCTCTCCCCTATGTCTCGAGGCGATGCGTCTCTGGGAGTTTTGTATAGTCCATGCCATTCACCTTTCCGCCTCCTATCTCCCAGGAGTATGAAACACTCGAGCGGATCGACTGAGCAGGTCCTTCCGCTCGCACGGGTGGTCCCTCCGCCCAGACGTCGCCCTCTCACTCTTCCAGAGGTGGGGTCGTCCCCGGATGGACCTCTTCGCGTCCAGGGAGAACAGGAAATGTCGAACATTCTGCTCTTTTCAGGGTCGGGAGCCCGGGTCTATAGCGGATGCCTTCCTGATCCCATGGGCGACCCACCTGTTTTACGCGTTCCCTCCCGTTCCGCTGATACACAGGGTCCTCCTCAAGGTGCGCAGAGACAGAGCTCGTGTGGTTCGCATAGCTCCAGCGTGGGCCAGACAACATTGGTACCCCATGTTGCTGGACCTCTCAGTAGCCAACCCAGTCGCCCTGCCCCTACATCCGGACCTGATCACCCAGGACCACGGCAGGCTCTGTCACCCGGACCTTCTGTCTCTGCACCTTACGGCATGGCTCCTGCGTGGTTGACAGGCTCCAAGTTACGCTGCTCTACCCCGGTTCGGGAGGTTCTCCTGGGCTGTAGAAAGCCTTCCACCAGGGCTACTTACTCAGCTAAGTGGAAGCGTTTCTCCTGTTGGTGTTCGGAGAAAGGTCTTCTCCCTATGGAGATTCCCATCACCACTATTCTAGACTACATCTGGTCCCTCAAGGCCCAGGGTCTGGCGTTGTCGTCCCTTCGGGTCCACCTAGCGGCTATCTCCGCGTTTCATCCTGGAGGGGACGGATGTTCCGTCTTCTCCCACCCTATGGTGGCGAGATTCCTGAAGGGACTGGAAGGTCTCTATCCACAGATCCGCTCTCCTGCCCCTTCATGGGATCTCAACCTGGTCCTAATTCGGCTCATGGGTCCTCCATTTGAGCCGTTAGCTACTTGCTCCCTGCTCTATCTCTCATGGAAGACCGCCTTCCTAGTGGCCATCACCTCAGCTAGACGGGTGTCAGAACTACGGGCCCTCACAGTAGATCCCCCGTATACGGTCTTCCATAAAGACAAGGTGCAGCTGAGACCACACCCTGCCTTTCTTCCCAAGGTGGTCTCAGCTTTCCACATTAACCAGGAGATCTTCCTCCCCGTCTTTTTCCCAAAGCCCCATTCGTCCCGCAGGGAGCAACAGCTCCACTCGCTAGATGTCCGTCGGACGCTAGCATTTTATGTGGACAGGACCAAACCATTCCGCAAGTCCCCCCAGTTATTCGTGGCGGTAGCGGACCGGGTCAAGGGGCTACCGATTTCCTCGCAGAGGATATCTTCCTGGGTTACCTCCTGTATCAGGACCTGTTATGACCTGGCCCACGTTCCGACGGGCCGTGTGACTGCTCACTCCACCAGAGCACAGGCGTCATCGCTGGCTTTCCTTGCCCGCGTGCCGATCCAAGAGATTTGTAGGGCGGCGACCTGGTCATCAGTCCACACATTCGCTTCCCATTACGCCCTGGGTCAGCAGTCCAGAGATGATGCGGCCTTTGGCTCTGCAGTGCCCCAGGCCGCGACTTCTCACTCCGACCCCACCGCCTAGGTAAGGCTTGGGATTCACCTACCTGGAATGGATATGAGCAATCACTCGAAGAAGAAAAGACGGTTACTCATCGTTGTAACTGTTGTTCTTCGAGATGTGTTGCTCACATCCATTCCACACCCGCCCTCCTTCCCCACTGTCGGAGTAGCCGGCAAGAAGGAACTGAGGAGCGGGCGGGCCGGCAGGGGTATATATCAAGTGCCATAGTGGCGCCACTCTAGGGGGCGACCTGCCGGCCCACTGGAGTTGCTAGGGTAAAAAAGTTTCCGGCAAACGTGCACGCGCGGCGCGCACACCTACCTGGAATGGATATGAGCAACACATCTCGAAGAACACCAGTTACAAGGTGAGTAACAGTCTTATCTCAAAAGGCATCAGCTGCTAGCTGCCACATCTTCTGCAGACTTCATATAGCACAATTAGTGTGCAGTGTGTGACAATTATTTAAAAAGAGAAATACCCTTATTTTAAGTACTTAATCTGAGGCAATATAGTAAAAAGAGGTGTAGGGAAGGAGAAGAATGTAACTCGTGTCACTTGGATTAGTTAGAGAGCTGTCTACCAGAGGGTTTTGGCTGAAGAATGTCAGACTTCTCAACCACTGTAGATTAGCACCAGCAACCCTTGAAATCCTCACATGTGGGGATGCACATTTAGATCACATAATTCTTCCTCATCTCAGAGATGATGGCACTGCACACCTAGGTCCTGTGCTACCACGATTAGACAGTTCATTGATACCGAGACCAAAGTCCAATGCAGCCCACACAGAAACAGTAGATGCACATTTCCTTGATGCTAAAACACCTGATATGATCAGGCTCTTGCCATCAAGGAAGTTTCAGGTATTGAATTACCGAAGCACAAGATCCATCGGTGGCATGAGACACATACCTCCCTCTCTTCTTCCTCTTTGTGCTCCAAGGAACAAGCACAATCCCACCAACAGAGCTGATCCCTGTAATCACATACTGCCGCATGGTGGTGATTGCAGCTGAGAGGTCAAAGAGCTTCTTTGGGATGGCTGCGCTTGACTCTATATCTAAGCCTACCATAGAGGATGATGAGATAAAGTTCCCAGGCATGGGCCTTCTGCTGGACATGCAGCCCACTTGGCTGCTGGGGCCTGACTTGTTAGACTGGAAGGCTGGTTCCTCTGGATGGTCAGCAGGGCTGCCGAGAGTGGGTTTGGGTCCCCCAGCAAGGGCAGACTGGCTAAACAGGACCAACAAAGCCGGGCCCTGGTAATTTGTACCCACTTCCTCCTCCTCGTCAGCTGATGGTCAGTACTGGGAGCAGTGCCCTCACTGATATTTCCAGTAGGGGGGGTGGTAGAACTGCCTTTATCTAGGCAATTGATGAAAGGCTAGTTGGGAATGTGCCCCTAATTAACATGCTCATCTATTACAGACCTCTTGCTTCTCTTCTGATGCCACTGTTGGGAGTTAGTAGATTTGGTCTTAGTCATGGGTCAAAAGAGACACGATGCAGAAGATGCTCAAAAATGTAAAAGGGGTTGAGGGGGAGGGCAGAAGTACTCCATGGAGCCAAAACACTGGCAGATTCCTAATGCTGGTTATCCTAAAACCTTAGTAGCAGCATTTTGTCTTACTTACATTAAATATCCCTGAAAGGTGCTGAGGAGGTAGCACCTGATGCCTTTCAGCTGCTGCTTTTAGCTGTTTTTTATACAGCCTGGTGTTGAGCGCATGAAGATACAGATGCTGTGTGCTTGCTAGCCCTAATGGACACTGCTCTCCAGAAGCCCCAGGCCCCCAGCTAGATGCACTTCACCTGCAGCATGATTCTGCCAAGACCAAGCTCTCAACTCATTCAATGGAGATGGCAAAATTCCATTCTGAACTATGGTCTGGGGTCTGAATTTCACACTGCCTACTGTTCACTAGCTGTACCACAACTCCCTCTGCTGGCAATGGGAGCTTTACACAAAGATCAAAGGTTAGATATGGATGTTAGGTGGTATCTAAACTTTATTTATTTGGTACCTTCTTGTCATTCAGCCTCACTCAGTGGGGGAGACAGTGGCATTTTGACGAGCACTGCTGTTTAAGCCCTTTGGTCTTTGTGGCTCACCCTGAATTTTTGTGCAGCTCCCTGGTTCTTCCCTGTACCAACCCCACCAACATTCCATTCACTATTTTGAGCAATATTGACATAGCTAATGTCAATATTAAGTGTTTTCATTAGCCTTTGGCATTGACTCTCTATGGAGATTAGAAAGGGGCCAGGGTGTTATTTCAGGCCGGCTGCAGGCTGAGGAAAGCAAGTGTGTCAGTTATACTCAGCTCCTAATTGGTAAAGGTTTTCTTTGCAACCCTGAGAGCTAGAAACATAGAAAAACTCAGATTGTACATCATCTGAATACATCACGTGGACTATGTGAATACGTGAAGCAGGCTCTGCATTGAGCCAAGGCTTGAAAATAAGTATTCCTCCAAGATCAAAATACTCTGCATTCAAACAGAAAATAGAAATCAGTAAGAGCATCACCTACTACTACTCCTTCCAGCAGGGTAGAGAATTCCCTGCTATTGTCAATTTTGTCTATAATTAAATATTCATGATTCTAAGGCAAAGAAGATTTGAACAGAGAGTTCAGTACAGCTGAGGGTGCAATGGTAGGAAGGGAAAAATATTATTATTAGATTTATTTAAAAAGAAGATGCCAGATGTCTCTGCCATGAACTACATAAACAAAATTAGATTTTGTATAAAACACCCAACTCTTCTCCCACCTATCTGATGAATCTCAAAGGCCCACCTCCATAGCAGCCCACACAAATAGGCATGTCTTGCAGTATATTCTGAAGTTCAATAATCCTGGGCTATTTCAGACCAGAGAGGAAGCCTGTGGCGGCACAGAGGCTGCTCACAGAAACCACCACCACCAGCCCCTGCTCTTTTAAATCGAGGAGGATCCCACACAAATGCCTTCACGGCTTGCAGTTGTGACAGTGTGGCACAGAGAGAGAGAGTCTCTCTAGCAGCAATATTCCAGCCCATTTAGGGCTTTATAGATCAAAACCTGCAGTTTAAATCAATCTAAAAAACAACAGGTAGCAATGCTGATCATAAATCATCAGTGACACAAGCTGCCAACAGGAAGCCCTGCTTTTATAGATGACTGCTGCTTAATTTTTGTACCATCTTAAATTTCCAGATAGATCTACTGCTATGTGATCATCCAACAAGACAACAGCTTGGGATCCAATACAACCCCTGCTGTGCGAACACAGGTAATGTGATGGGAGCATAGTCTCAATCAAAGGGAGGTAGGATTACTTATTGCATCCGTGCATTTTTAATAAATAATGGGCATGCCAGCTTTGCACCACAAGTGCCTTATGTACTACAACTCTATTCCATAAGTTATAACCAATGGCCATGCATTAGATCACAAAAGTATTGCCTGAAAACATCACACAAGGACAGTGTGTACTGTGTATATATAGTATCTTTGTATCCTAAACATGATATTGTGGCTCAGTATTAATCAGAAATAACGCTTAGCTTCTATTTTTCATACAGTAGCCTTCGATATCCTTGAAAGGTCACCCTAAGCAGCAGCACGGCCACGGGATTTGTTACTTAACGCATTGACGAGGATACTACGTTTCCCACGATGCAGTGCTTGGGCGTCCTACGGTGGCCTGTAGTTAAACTCAGGAATCCTTTATCTATTCGCCTCTTTAAATGTTAATCAGCTGACTGAAATTCTTCACAGCGGCTATGGCTACCTTCCACGCAGGATTGTTAATGGGTTAGCGTGAGTGATTTTAAATTGAAAAGATTAGAGAGAGAGAGTAGTGTACTGTTCCCTGAGTGCATAACACAGAACGATATCAAAGTATATCTCGGTGAAGTTTTTTTCTTTAAGCCTTGAGGATCTATTTACAATTTCCCCTCCCCCACTGAAATAATTCCTGTTGTACGCATAGCCATCACGACTAAAGACATAAATAAACATGGGGAAAATACTGTATAAATTGATCTCCCCTCCCAGAAGTTTGCCCACCTCAATGTTTAGCAAATACCTTATTGCATTTTGTTTTTTGTTTGCAATGCATTTGATACACTTTTGCATTGCGGCTCGTGCATAAAAATTGGATTTTCCATCCCTCTCCACCGTTTATTTCCCCTTTCAAATGGTTTCTGTTGAGGTTCAGGACTTTGCAAATAATTTGATGCACTACTTTTCCACCCCTGTAATACTTTTCTGTTTGCTGCTGCCGTTCTATCTACATTTTCATTGTAGCACAGCATGTTAATATAGACTCATTTGCATGATCCACTCCAAGATGAATGGTGGGTTTAAAAAAAAAAAGATTCTATTTTATTTGTGTAAATCTGTTGGTCTTTAAAAAAAAATCCCCTCGTATTTAATAAACTGTCACATACGCGTTAAACTGCTGCTAAAGTACATTAGGCACTCGATGCAAATATAGTTGCAGAATGAAGCAACAGCGTCCGCCGTCTAATCCCTGCGTGCCTATTGGTAAAGAAACTGATCCACAATTTGGATCAGAATATTTTAGGAGGTCAGATCCTACCTCTTCTCATCTAATAATCTCACTTTTGCCTAGAGCTCACTGAATAACTTTTCTCCCCTTAAACTATCGAGATGCACCTATTAGGTTCTTTCTCTGCTTCATATATTTATTTATAAACCGTGCGTTCACCTCTCCCCTTCCCCCCAATTAAAATAAACACCCAGCTGAATTAAAAAGGAGAAAGCTATTAGATGGGGTAGACAAGCACACAACGAGGGGGCTGGAGGAAACAGATATGGACATTTCAAGAACAAATGGTTGATTATTTAAATCCTGTATCTAAATAAAATAATTCTTCCTGTGCATTGTTTATAAACTGACAAACTATTTGTCTGATTGTTCCCTATGTCATACCCTGTCATTGAGATGGGAAGGGTGGGTGGGTCCCGACCTGTGGGTTCATATGAGTATGTATATATATATATATTTGTTTGGTGGTAGTTTTCGTGTTGTTAGGACTCCAGGTTATTTTATGGCTAGTAAAAAGTGTTTCACATGTATTTTAACTCTCTCCATCTCAAGTGACTCGGTACCATAAGGTCTCAGATTTCAGCCCCGCACCTCAATTTTTGCGTCCACGATGTTATTTTATACATATGTTATAAAAAATAGAAGAAAAAGGGGGAAGAAAAAACAACCTATCCTTCCAGCAAAATGGCGATGGCACGTACATTTAATCTCCCAATAGCAATTACACACTTTCCCAGAATATGTATGTAAATTACAGTTACACTAGCGATAATCTGCCCCTCTCCCAGTCCCAGTCTCCCCCTCCCCATGTCCCCTCAAAGAGGGTGGAAATATGTTTTGAAACGATAAGATCGATTCCTCACTAAAAACTGCAGGAGGTAATAAAACAGCTCAGGATTGCGCCAGTACAAGTCCCCAAAGCAGTTTGTGGGGGGCAAACGGGATGGGGGGCAGGTGCAGCTCCGGGGGTACCTGGCTGGGTGTGTGCGGAGGGCTGGGGTAAGGTATGAGGTGTGTGGGATGTGTGCCCCCCAATTTTTTCTCCATGGTAGCTGGCTTTGTTATTGTTCAGGAACCTGTGCCCAGTGCAGTGGGTTTTGGGGAGAGGGGCAACTGAGAGAACCCCCCTCCCTGCGCCCGGTGCCCCCATATAGCTCAGGCATGGGCGGGGCATGTCCCCTGCCCGTGTGCCCCCAGCCCCAGGCAGGGGGCAGCCAGGGGGACTCGGGGGGAGGGGGATGACTGCAAACTTCCCATCTAATACCAAAGAAAGTTTTGCAGAGCAGGAGTTTGGGGAGGGGGCAGGAGTGGGGGTCCCGGGGCTGGGGGCAGGAGGTTCCCCCCGGGGACCCCCCCAGGCTTGGGGGAGCCACCCCTCCCCCCCTCCCCGGCCAGGTCGGGCTGCGCCTCGCCTGGCTCGGGGCTCCCTGTGTTAGTTGGGGTCTGTTCCGGGGGCCCCCGAAGGGGTCCTGGGGCCCGCAGCGGGCCGGGATCGGGGTCTCCCGGCGGCCCAGACCCGGCCCTTGCCCCCGGTGGCTCGACCCGGGCCGGGACCCCCCGGCCGCCCGGCTATGGGGGCGCAAAGGGGAAATGTGGCGGGGCCCCGGCGGCACCCGGCGCCGTTTGGGGCGGCCTGAGCGGGCGGGAGGCGGCGGCGGCGGGAGCGGGGCCCGGCGGCGGGGAGCCCAGGGAGCGGCGCAGCCGGGGGCGGCGGCGGGGGGGCGCGGGGCCGCCCGGGGAGGGGGCAAAGGGCCGCTTGGGGCGGCGGAAGAAACACAGATGTCGGCGGCGCGGCGCCATTCGGGGCCCTGAGCAGGCAGCCAGCAGCCCTGTCCTCACCGCGGTCCGCGCCGCGGCGCTAAATACCCGGATGCGCCGGCTGCTGCCTGGAGAGCCAGACACCGCGCGGGAGGCGGAGAGGAGGCAGAGCCGAGCCTGCTGGGGGGGACCGAGACCCGCAGACGGCGGGAGGGGCGGCCACTCACAGCCTGACACGGGGACTCGGGCCCTGACTGACAGACACAGAGGCACAGAGCAGGCCCACGAGGGACCGAGCCACAGAGAGGCACCCGGGTCCGCCACCGCCAAGAGGGGACGCCGGTCGCAAGGGGCGAACCCGTCTGCCCGTTGCAAAGAGAACCCCCGGCCGGTGCCTGTTTCACAGGCCGGCCTTCTGCACGGCCACTGGGACGAAGCACCGCACGTGGGGAGAGCATCTGGGAGCCAGCGGGCAGCGAGGCGGCTTGAGGACCCTGTGCACAGGGGTCATCTGATTCCCTTGACCTGGAGGGAAAGCAAAAGATGACGGAGAATTCCGCCTCAGCCCCTGCCACCAAGCCCAAACGGGCCAAGGTGGCCAAGAAGTCAACAGATCACCCCAAGTACTCAGACATGATAGTGGCCGCCATTCAAGCTGAAAAGAGCCGGGCCGGCTCTTCTCGCCAGTCCATCCAGAAATACATTAAGAGCCACTACAAAGTGGGGGAGAATGCTGACTCCCAAATCAAGTTGGCCATCAAGAGGCTGGTCACCACTGGTGTCCTCAAGCAGACCAAAGGGGTCGGTGCATCTGGCTCTTTCCGCCTGGCCAAGGGTGATGAACCCAAGAAGCCACCCCCAGCTAAGAAAGCCAAGAAGGAAGTCAAGAAGGCCACGACGCCCAGGAAAGCAGCTAAACCCAAGAAAGCTGCCACCAAGTCCCCAGCCAAGAAGCCCAAAGCTGCCGCCAAGAAAGCCAAAAAGAAGCCAGCAGCTGTGCCAAAGAAAGCCAAGAAGCCAAAGATTGTCAAGGCCAAGCCAGTGAAGGCATCAAAGCCTAAAAAGGCAAAGCCATCAAAACCCAAAGCAAAGTCCAGTGCAAAGAAATCAGCCAAGAAGAAGTGAAGTCCAAGTCTGGGATCTTCTTTCTTGGACACTCTTCTTCACTTCTACTTCTGTAAATAGTTTTCTCCTTTATTCTCTTCTCTCTTTCTATTGCAACTTTATAAAAGACTGGACTGTTATTTCCCTGAAATAGTTAAAATGATTCAGTTACTAAAAATAACAACAAAGCAGTGCTGAGACTTGTCTTATAAGTGTTATTGGTTTGTTTTTTCTTCTGTTGTAATCTTAGAGCTCTCTCTTTTTTTAATGTATGAAATACTTATTTGTGTTTTGGGAGCAGGGGGGAATCCATGTTGGATAAAAGGGAATTGAGTTCCCCAGTCTCCTACCAGCTCCAGGGTTTCATACAGGTAAATTGGCTGTGCATGGAATTTGCCCATGCCAGAGTATGGAGACAAAGATCCCTAAATGAAGGGGGTTTGAGAAAAGTAATTATGCTGGAAGATCTCAACCACATGGGATTAATTGCTGTAGCATAAATTACATTTTCTTTAACCTCAGTCTGATGGTTCAGCATTTCTAATGACAGGGAGACCAGCTCATGATACATGTGGTGTGTCTTCCCCACCCAGTGAGAGGAATGGGCTGGAGCTGGTCATCTGTCCACCTACTTTGCTTTTTTGGGAGGAGGTTGCCTTTTAACTGAGAGGCTTTAAACGGGGATCAGTGGAGATTTCCTGGTGGGATTTGCAAAGTGGATTTTTCCTAAAAAGGATGGATTTGCAGAAAATCATGGGTGATGGCATTGAAGTGGAAACAGAGGTGTGAGGTCTAATTCCCCCACCCCCTCAAAAGAAATGAGAGAAAAAAGAGGTTCTGCTTCCAACTGCATGAGAAGCATCGTCCTAATCCCTCCAGAGTCTAATATCTTGTGGGTTAAGAGAAGGGGTTAAGAAAACCAACCCTTCACCACTGACTGTTCTGGGTTCTCTGAGTGCTTTCTAACTCTGCAGTGACCACTTCCTGATCCATAGCTTTGGTATGTAGCCATACATCTACAATAGAAGGCACACGATCGACAGTTTCTTTAGGTGTGGATTTTTTTGATGGGAGGGGGAGTGGGGAAAAAAATGTAACCAATACTGAATCTGTCAAAAGTTGCTTTGTGGAACTGGAGCTGTGTACTGTTATTGCTTCAGATGTGGGGGAACAGGGAGGGGTGGTTGGGAGGGCAGTGTGGAGGGGATATTTCCAATATTCCAATAAAAAACTAAAAAGTATATTTGGTGGGTTTGCTGTTTAAAACCAAGTGAAAATCTCATAGGATTGACGCTTGTTCATTTTATTTTGTAAGTGTAATTTGTGCAGGAAATAATTTGCTGTCTTTGTAATTTTAGAGTTTAAAACAACAACAGCAAATAAATAGAGGAAGGTTGAAATTTCCCTCATTCACTGTCGTCTTTGTATTCTTTAGTATTTAAAAATACACAGGCTGGAGAGGGGAACACGGGGAGAAAGGGTTATGCATGTGTGCACACATGGTTGGCTGGTAAGGTGTTATTCCTCTTCCAAGTTGTAAAAACACTGATAGCTCTCTGGTATGTAAGGGGTGCTGAAGGGATAAGGAAAGCTTGCTGGTGCCTGAACTATGGATAAATCCTAGACCTAGAGCATGGGGTGTCACACAGGGTTGGAACAATTGAAAGAAATTGGGAGGGGAAGCTTCCTTCAGTAAAAAGGAGTGGTGACAAGGGGCATTTCACAAGCATAATGCCACTTGGCTTTTAGATTGACAAACTAGGTATCCAAGCCAGAATACCCTGAGCACAGAAGGTGCCCAAATCACCTTCCATCTTTCCTGATTTGTCAAATGGACTCTGCCACTGAAATATTGTCAGTGTACTAAAAGAATCTTTTACTGCATCCCAGCTGGCTGTGGAAAAGCAGATTGTGAGGCCATTGCTCGGGCGCTCTGTTTCTGGGGACCATTTGTACAATTTTGCCAATGCTTTTCTGTCCTGACCTGTGCTAGCCTTTGCTATTCCAAATCTTGGCTAGAGTGGCAGATTTAATAGTAAGAAGGGTCAGCAAATGCTGACTGCCCCCTCCCAGTCTGGGTCCCCCATCTCGCTCTGCCAGTAGCAAAGAAGCAAAAAGGTGGACCCTGGTCCAGGTTTAGATTGTGTTTCCCCCACCGGCCATCACATGTCCTACAGTCATTAAAAGAAACTCTCACCTACCCCACCCCTGCAGTCATCTCTCCTCCGTTCCCCTCCTCCCCAGCTCTATGCTTTGCCATCTGCTCTCTCTGGTCTGGACTGTGCACCCACCAGTTCTGCTGCCTCCTAGAGCAAGGACGACTGCTCCCACCAAAGCCAGAACTGCTGTCGTAGGAGCCAGTGAGCCATGAATCACTGCTGCTGCCACGAGAGTTGGAGTCAGAGCTGCTAGAAAGAGCCACCTTGCTGGTTGCTGCTGCCCACATTTGAATTTGCCTGGTCAGTTGGAGGAGAGGAGGGGCCTCTGACCATTGGTGGTACCTGCTAATCAGAATTCATGGTAGAGCCACCGTTTTGGAGGCCTCCTTCCCCAGGCAAATTCAAAAGTGGGCAGTGGGGACCAGCGCATTGCTCTTTCTACAGGTTCCACAGGCTGCAAACAATGGCAGCAGCCTAGGCTGTGGCTGAGCAGTGTTGAGTCTGCAGGTGTCCTCCAAGTGCATATGTAACCCACACACCTTCTGGGTGTGGTGTTCTGTCCCGTCTAGTGGCACTGAGACCACTTAGAGAGGTAAAATGTAGAGCAGGGGTCGGCAACCTTTCAGAAGTGCTGTGCCAAGTCTCATTTATTCACTCTAAGGTTTCGTATGCCAGTAATACATTTTAACATTTTTAGACAGTCTCGTTCTATGAGTCTATAATATATAACTAAACTATTGTTGTATGTAAAGTAAATAAGGTTTTTAAAATGTTTAAGAAGCTTCATTTCAAATTAAATTCAAATGCAGATCTTATCAGTTTAGTGTGATCCTTGCCCTTGCTTTTCCTTGCTGAATTTTCCAATGTCTGGCACGTACTTGGATATTTTAAGCTTCACCCAGGCTTCTGAGTGTTCAGTTGTTAACTGGCTCCAAGAGGGACAGAGGACAGATTTCATGTGTGAAAATACCTGTTCACACAGGTATGTGGATCCAAATGCCAAAAGCATTGCAAACACAATTTTCTTCAAACAGTTAAATTTCACTGGCAGGGACATCTAGCAGGTCAGAACAGAGGCCCCATGATCTCTCTTGGTAGCTTCAAGTGCACTCTGCAGATCTCCAAACTTTGATGCCCACAATTCTGAGCTTTTTAACTGAATGAGCTGCATTTCGAAATCTTCAACACCCACCCACTGAAATACAGACAAATCCAAGTCGCATTTGTTGAACTTTTCAGGTTTAATTAGAAAAGAAAGCACTGGGCCAAATTGCTGGACATCTTGAAATCTATTAGAAATTCTGATTCCTGTTCTTGCATGTACATTCTAATCTCAACGTCAAACGCAGTGCCCTGTTCCACGTGGCGTGACAGTGATGTAAGCAGCAAATCAGGACTTAAAATATCTCAGCACAGTGGCGCTGGAACAATTTTTAAGGTGGTGATGCTGAGATGTGCCCCCTCTTGCCTCTGTCTGCACCCCTCACTGCCCCAGGGTGGGGCCAGTGGGCCACAGCCGGGGGTGACTGCAGAGCCCTGGGCAGGCGGCTGGGACCCCAGGCCAGCAGCAGAGCCTCCTGGACCAGTGACCGGGACCCGGGGGTGGCAGCAGGCTGAGCAGGGCCAGCAGATGAAACCCCGGCTGGCAGGGGGCCAGCGGACGGTATCCCAGGCCAGCAGCAGAGCCCCTGGGACTGGTGGCCAGGACCCGGGCAGTGTGACTGCCACTGAAAATCAGCTCGTGTGCTGCCTTTGGCACGCGTGCCATAGGTTGCCTACCCCTGCTGTAGAGGCTCAAGAGGTCCCAGGTTCAATCCCACTGATGACCGGGGTCTATTGGTGTTACACATGGATCCCGAACAGCTGCACCACCTGTTCCTCTGCCATCTGCCCCCTCCCACTTGATTCTAGGGTCCCACTCTCACAAGTAATGTAGTCAGTCACCATGGCAAGGGGGCAGGGGTCCTCCTCCTGCTTCAGGGCAACTGCGTGAGTTGCATATGTCTACACTCTAACATCTCACCTAGCCCTGGGGTCCCACCCACCAACCTGTCCTGCTCCGCCTTTGCAAACTTCCCACAGCATTTGAGCATGCCCAGCAGTGGCCGGGAGTAGAAGGAATTTCCTAACCTTTCCAGAGTGGTAGCCGTGTTAGTCTGTATCATCGGATGCATACAGTGGAAAATACAGTAGGAAGATATATATACACAGAGAACATGAAAAGACTGGGAGTGGATCGGTCATTACACAAAACGTCTACCAATGTGATATATGCCATCATGTGCCAGCAATGCCCCTCTGCCACGTACATTGGCCAAACCGGACAGTCTCTATGCAAAAGAATAAATGGACACAAATCAGATGTCAAGAATTATAACATTCAAAAACCAGCTGGAGAACACTTCAACCTCCCTGGTCACTCGATTACAGACCTCAAAGTCGCAATTCTCCAACAAAAAAACTTCAAAAACAGACTCCAATGAGAAACTGCAGAATTGGAATTAATTTGCAAACTGGATACCATTAAATTAGGCTTGAATAAAGACTGGGAGTGGATGGGTTATTACACAAAGTAAAAACTATATCCCCATGTCAATTTCCCCCCCCCCCCCACACACACACACTGTTACTCACACCTTCTTGTCAGCTGTTGGAAATGGGCCATCCTGATTATCACTACCCTTTTTTCCTCCTGCTGATAATAGCCCACCTTAATTGATGAGTCTCATTATAGTTGGCATGGCAACACCCATTTTTTCATATCCTCTGTGTATATATATCTTCCTACTGTATTTTCCACTGCATGCATCCAGTGAAGTGGGTTTTAGCCCACAAAAGCTTATGCCCAAATAAATTTGTTAGTCTCTAAGGTGCCACAAGTACTCATTCTTTCTACCCTATCCAGCAGGGGTTGCAGCCACTGGGCATGCTCCAGTGCTGAAGGGGCTGCTGCTGGGAAATGTATTTTATTTCCATAGCCTTCTCTTGCTGTGGGATACTGAGAGGCGTGTGTGTCTGCCTGTTCCAGCCTCTCCCACAGCACTCTCTGCAGCCATTCTCCACTCTGGTTCTGCCTGTCACTGCTAAATTCTGCAGAGACAATCAACATTTTTTTAGGACTACCCTCACAACTGAAGGATAAATCAAGAAGCACAAAAATACACTCTATTTAGACCTAGACTTCCAACTTAGTTATTCTCACACACTGGAAGATGTCTAAAAATGAAAACCATAAACACACATACATGTCTGGTTTTAGAAAGCAAAAAGACATTTATTACAAACTGCCTCCAGAGATCCTAAGCAGCAGAAACGATCATTCTTCTTTGAGTACAGTACTTTCTCATGTCGATTTCATGTTAGCTATGTGTGCGCCACATGCCCTGCCGCCAGAGATTTTCCTGCTAGTTGTATCCATAGGGCCAACTCTAGCATCCCCTGGTGGCCTGCACTCATGCACCAGTAAAAGGGGCGCTGCTGGCCCTGCACTCCTCCAGTTCCTTCTTACTGCCAGTGACGGCTGATAGAACAGTCCTCTTCTCTTGCTTCGACAAGCCTCCCCTAGTGGTTTACATATCTCTTCTTGTAAATAGTTAGTAGTTGTCAGTTCTAATTCTTGTTAGTTAGCTAGTCTCCTTAAGGGACGTTGATCCCAGGACGGGGCATGCCCTGATTCTCAGGCTTCAAACCATATGCAGCCTATATTAACCCATGCCAGTGCTGGAGAGCAACCCCTATTCCAGCAGCCAAAAGTGCTTGGGGGAGGCTCACATCCAAGATAAGTGCAGGATCTGCAGGGGCTTCTGGCTGCATACCCCAAAATATCATTTTCTTCAAAGACAAAGTCTGGCTGCTTCCACGCCCAATCTTTCTCTCCAACATGGTGTTGCAATTTCACATCGACCAAGACATCTTTCTGCTGGTCTTCTTCCGAAAACCTCACAAGATAGAAGAACAGCGTCTGCATTCTCTGGACATTAGAAGGGCCTTAGCCTTTTACATTGACAGGACAAGACTCCTCCACAAATCGACGCAGTTTTTTGTTGCGGTAGCAGACAGAATAAAAAGGCTTCAGGTGTCAGCCCAGAGGAACTCGTCCTGGATCACGGTCTGTACCCGGGCCTGCTACGAGCAGGTGGGGACCCTGCCTCTGGCCATCGTAAGGGCCCACTCAACAAGAGCGCAAGCATCTTCAGCGGCTTTCCTGGCACAAATACCAATACAGGACTTTGTCAGGTCCGTGACGTGGTCATCAGTGCACACGTTTGCGTCTCACTACGCCATTATCCAACAGGCCAGAGACAATGCCAGTTTCAGGAGAGCTGTGTTATAGTCAGCATGCCCCTGAACTCCTAGCCCACCTCCAGAGATGCTGCTGGTGAGTCACCTAACATGGAATCGACATGAACGAGCACTCAAAGAAGAAAAAATGGCTACCTACCTTTCATAACTGTTCTTCGAGATGTGTAGCTCATATCCATTCCATGACCCACTGTCCTTCCCCTCTGTCTGAGTGGACAGTGAGAAGAAACTGGAGAGGCGCAGGGCGCAGGCGCTGACTTCTACTGGTGCCGGTGGGTGCTGGACCCCCTTCTGCTCTTGGCCCCGCCCCAACTCCACCTCTGTCCCGCCCCCTCCCGCCCCCATTCCAACCCCTTCCCGAAGTCCCCACCCCAACTCCACCCCCTCCCTGCTCTTATTCCAACTCCTTTCCCAAATCCCTACCCCATCCCCACCTCTTCCCCTAAGCGCGACACATTCCCGCTTCTCCCCCATCCCTCATGGAGCTTGCTACAGCTGCTTGGTGGCGGCAAGCACTGGGAGGTAGGCGGAGGAGTGGGGACACAGCGTGCTCAAAGAAGGAGATGGAGAAAGAGGAGGAAGTAGGGTGGGGAATTTGGCTGCTGGTGGATGCAGATCACCCACTAATTTTTCCCATAGGTGCTCCAGCTCCAGAGCACCCACGGAGATGGCGCCTATGGTGCAGGGACAGTGGCTCCCCTTATACTGGCACATGAGTGCGGAGCTTTAGGGAACACTAGAGCCAGCCCTACGGATACCACTAGGGGAAAAATCTCCCGGAGCGGTGCATGTGGCATATGTACACCTAACATGGACTCGCCATGAAGAACAACAGATATAGGGTGACCAGATGTCCTGATTTTATAGGGACAGTCATGATTTTTAGGTCTTTTTCTTACCCTATTACCCTCACCCCCACCCCGATTTTTCACATTTGCTGTCTGGTCGTCCTAAACAGAGATGAAAAGGTAGGTAACTGCTTTTTTACAAGCTTCCTGATCAACCCCTGCATTCTGAAGTAGAAAGTCAAGAACTTCGTATCAATTCAGCAAGTAGAAATCTGTCATTGTGTCAAGGTTTAAGTCAGGAAAATGAGTAGTGCAGTACCACTGAAGTTGTACCTGTAGTTGTAGCTGATGATAACTCCAGTTACACTCTGCTTGGAACAGGCACAATTGAAGGTCCTGTAAGATGAGCTACAAACCAACAAAGCCAAAGATACCATAGATTATCTTAAAACAAAAACATCAAAACGAAGATCATGTAGATGAGCATGTTAACAATGAAGCAGGTCAAAGCTGTCTTCCTGCTGAAATAGGTTTGAAGTTCTCATCTGATAAAAGTCACTTTCCAGATTCAGCATTATCATCTGCCCTAGTGTGTTTGTTTTATGTATTCATAGAATCATAGACGTTAAGGTCAGAAGGGACCATTATGATTATCTAGTCTGACCTCCTGCGCAATGCAGGCCACAGAATCTCACCCTCCGACTCCTGTATCAAATCTGTTCCTGAGCCACTGAAGTCCTCAAATCATGGTTTAAAGACTTCAAGGTGCAGAGAACCTTCCAGCAAGTGACCCGTGCCCCACACTGCAGAGGAAGGCGAAAACCCCCCAGGGCTTCTTCCAATCTTCCCTGGCCAAAAATTCCTTCTCAACCCCAAATATGGCGATCAGCTAATCCCTGAGCATGTGAGCAAGACTCACCAGCCAGACACCCAGGAAAGAATTTTTTGTAATAACTCAGATCCCACCCCATCTAACATCCCATCACAAGCCATTGGGCATATTTACTGTAGTCAAAGATGAATTAGTATTGATTCTTGCCAGTCAACTGAAAGTGATATACCAACTGTACAGTTTCCTTTTTTTCCCTACAAACTACCATTTTTCATTTTCATTTTAAAGAATGAACGATGCACTGCATGTAGATTTACAAGTCAACTGCCTAGCCTACCCATATCTTTCGGATTATGCATACTGTCGCATTTGTTGGTTCTTCTTCGAGTGATTGCTCACATCCATTCCAGTTAGGTGTGCGCGCCGCGCGTGCACGTTCGTCGGAAACTTTTTACCCTAGCAACTCCAGTGGGCCGGCAGGTCGCCCCCTGGAGTGGCGCCGCCATGGCGCCCAATATATATCCCTGCCGGCCCACCCGCTCCTCAGTTCCTTCTTACCGCCGTGTCGGTCGTTGGAACTGTGGAGCGCGGCATAGCTGTCCTCCACGTCCCTAGCTCTCCTTGTTTTTCTATCGTTATCTCTATTGTAGTTGTTAATTAGACTGTTAGTTAGATAGTAGTAGTTAAGTGTTAAGTAGTTGTAAATAGTTTTTTCGCCGGGGGCTTAGCCCTTCCCGGCACCCGGCACCGGGCTCATGCCTGGTTCGCCGGGCTTCAAGCAGTGTGCGGCCTGCAAGAAGCCTATGCCCACGAGCGACCCCCACGACGCGTGCCTGAAGTGCCTGGGGGAATCGCATAGATCCGACAAGTGCCGCATCTGCAAGGCTTTTAAGCCAAGGACTAAGAAGGAGAGGGATCAAAGGCTCCGGACTCTCCTCCTGGAAGCGGCACTTGACCCGGCGGCTTCGCAGGCCGTGATGTCGGCGCCGGCACCGGATCGCACCGGCACCGAGAAGACTCCCCGGCACCGACCTTCTCCGGCACCGGGGACAGAGCCTAGGCCGTCGAAGTCCACTACTCCGGCCAGGCACACCCGAGTGGAGCGCCCGGCCTCAGTATCGGCCGCGGCCCCGCCGGCACCGTCGACTCCGGGCCCGGCGGGTCCGTCGAGTCCGGTGCCGCCAAGCTCCCCCATGACATCTGGGGTTGAGATAGTGGTGCCATCTACACCAGAGGCCTTCGCCTCGGCACGGGACCTCATAGCCCTGACCGAGCCCACGCAGCTACCACCCCCGGTACCTCCGGTGCGGGTTGTGTCCAGAGGCAAGCCTATGATGTCGGCACCGTCCCGGGACTCTCGTTCTCGCTCCAGGTCCCGACGTCAGGGTCGCTCCAGATCCCGCCGCCGCTCGCAGTCCCGGCACCGCTCCCCTCAGCGGTACCGGTCGCACTCGCGGCGCCGGTCGACACCGAGACGATCGCGGTCGGACTCCAGCCGCCGTTACCGGCACCGCGAGTCCAGGAGCCGATCCAGACGTTCGCCGCACCGGTCGACCTCCCGGCGCCGAGCTGGTGGCAGGTCCCGGTCCCGGTCGACCTCCCGGTACCGAACCGGTGGCAGGTCCCGATCCCGGCACCGAAGCGGCGCCCGGTACCGATCCAGATCCCGGCACCGTGGCAGAACTCGGTCCCGCTCCCGGCACCGTTACGACTCCCGGCACCGGTCCCCGGCACCGAGACGATCGCCCGTGCCGGCCCGCGCGGACCATTACCATCCAGGGTCCGCTCCGCCATGGCCCTCGAGGCAGCCGTCCGTGTCTTCGCTGGCGGACAGTGGGTACGCGCTGGGCACCGACCGGCAGGCGGCGCTGTTCAGCGAGCCTCCACAGCAGGACGCAGCCCCACAGCAATGGGGTTTCTGGACACCCTGGGCGTATCATCAGGCCCAGGGCCCCCAACAGCTCCCTGCTAGGCCGCCGACTGCAGAGCGCAGGGCACCTGAGGCCTCGTTGTCTCGCCCCCCTCCCTCCCCGGATGGGGAGGAAGGATCCAAGCAACAGGACTCCACTTTGGCTCCTGAGGCAGAGGCGAGGGCCGAGGGAGACCCCCCTTCAGACACCCTCTTGCCGGGGGTCTCCTCATCTTCTTCCCCTGATGAAGCGGTGGCTGGGACCTCCTCCAACAGCCCCCCCCCGCTGGACCTCAGGGCGCACCAGGACCTCCTCCGGCGAGTAGCCCAAAACCTGAGTCTACAAGCCGAGGAGGTCTCGGAGGTAGAGGACCCTATTGTCACCATCCTCTCCGCAGACGCTCCCACCAGGGTCGCCCTGCCGTTCATACGGACCATCCAGGCCAACGCCACCACCATCTGGCAGTCCCCGGCCTCCATTCCTCCCACTGCGAAGGGCGTCGAGAGGAAGTACATGGCTCCTTCTAAGGGCTACGAGTACCTCCACGTACACCCGACTCCGTGTTCCCTGGTGGTCCAATCTGTCAATGATAAGGAGCGTCATGGCCAGGAGGCTCCAGCCCCCAAATCCAGGGAGGCTAGGCGGATGGACCTCCTCGGCCGTAAGGTGTACTCGGCGGGGGCGCTGCAACTCAGGGTCTCCAACCAACAGGCCCTGTTAAGTAGATACGCCTTTAACCCCTGGGTGGCAGCAGACAAATTCAAGGAGCTGTTGCCACAAGACGCTCGTCAGGAGTTTGCGGCCATCTTAGAGGAAGGCAAGAGGGTCGCACGCACGTCCTTGCAAGCCTCTCTGGACGCTGCGGATTCGGCTGCCCGTACCCTCGCGTCGGGTGTAACAATGCGTCGCCTCTCCTGGCTGCAGGTTTCCGGCCTTCCGCCGGAGCTCCAGCACACAATACAGGACCTTCCTTTTGAAGGCCAAGGGCTGTTTTCGGATAAGACAGACCCTAGACTAAAGAATCTAAAAGAAATACTAAAAATATTGCTTGACACAGTCAACATTTTAGCTAGTTTACATCTCCCCTTCCACAGTCACTGTGAAGTGTTGGAGAGCAACAAGTGTAGTATGTACTTGAGCATAATTAAGCTACTTGCCAGACATAATACAGCTTTTGTCCAATGTATCTGTGACACCAAGAGAATCAAATACTTGAGCAAGACAATTACTGATGAACTTAAGAGTCTTTTGGTATCAGAAACCAGGAGGTGCATGTTTAATTGCTACAAATAAGGTAGGTTTTTGTTACTGTCATTGCAGATGCAACCATGGATATTAGCCGTGTTGATAAAATAGCCATTTTGCTTCATTGTGTTGGTATTGAGCATACTGAAGGAAAAGCAGATAGAAAAGATCACTTTGTTAGTTTTGTGGCAGTGAGGCAGATGCTGCATCCTTGTGTGACCAGTTAACTAATGTTTTATTCTTCAATTATGGATTACATCCCAAATATATGTCTGGACAGTGATATGATGGGACCAATGTTATGGCTGGGGCTCATGGAGGATTGCAAGCAAAAATGAGAGAACAGCTTTCAGGCAAGGGAGACAAAAAGTATGCATTATACATCCATTATCCAGCTCATCAAATTAACCTAGTTTTGGGGCATGCTGCTGAAGTTAAGGCCAGCCCAGCCCTGAAGGTTTTCTTCACAACTTTGCAGAAAATATATAAATATTTTGCTAACTCTAACCATCCATGGAAAAAACTAATGATTAGGTCTAAAAATAATTTGTATCTTCAAACTCTTGCTCGAGAGAGTACAGTTTTGCAAAGAGAAGAGGAACTTGATGGTGCACTGGAGAAGTTGGAAAGATTGATGCAACATATGAAATTGGACAGGCTTCTGAAGAACAAAGGAGCCCTTCAAATCTAAACATACTCTGCAAGACTAGCATCGGCCAGTACGTCCCTCGGCCCACACCACTTCCAGCAGCTCCCATTCGCCTGGAGCAGTGAACCACGGCCAGTGAGAGCCTTGATTGGCTGTACCTGCGGACAGAGCAGGTAAACAAACCAGCCCAGCCCACAAGGGGCTTTCCCTACACAAGTGGAGTCCAAGTTTGGGAAACACTGGCCTAGAAGATGGAACTGTTATTGAATGCAAGAGTCGTGAGACATACATCGAGCAAAAAGCAACCTGTCTTTGATGGGTTGGATGTTCTACCTCAATCTGTTATAATGGCATAGGATCTTACTCATAGCGGCTGCAGTCTCTGTAATCCTTTGGTCAAAGAAAATTGATCTGTTCCAAGTCTTCTGGATATTTTAGAGCACAGTGAATGAGCTATGCAAATTCAGATTGAAGAAAAGTATGAGGAAATTATAAAAGAATCTCACAACAGGTAAGAAGCAATAGGTTTTGAAAGTGCAAACTATTCAAGTCATAGGAAGAGACATGTACACTGCATGGGATGAATTTGCACATGATTCTCTGTTAGAAGCAAAATATAACTATCAAAGGAAATATTTGAGGTCTTAGACAATATGATCAGGGAACTAAAATCTCAGTGTGAGACAGATGAAGAGGTAGTTATTCTATCTGGTTTCCTCCATCCCAGACAACTTCAAAATAACTTTAGAAAAGTGAAAGGAGGAAGTTCTTAAACTCATGGGAAAATACTCATATTTGTCTTTAAACTTGGTTCACAAGATTATGTCTTTCAAGATGTATTATTTTACAGAAGACACAGAGGTGTTCAGTTTGCCACTTGGAGTCCAGAGCTACTTGAATTTCAGTGTCAAGTGATGAACTTGCAAAAAGCATGTTAAGATGTGTCAAAAATTATGTGTTCACCACTATTACAGACACGGCTCAGTGATCTTGCTCTCCTTAAAATTGAGAAAGATGAGATTGCAAGATTGGAGCTGGACAGAATCATGGAGCAATTTGCTAAGGAAACATGTTGCTGTGGTGCAAGGTTCCACTAAATGGAAACACACACACCAACACAGTTAAGAGTCCACTTTTGTTTTGGCCTGTGATTTTTGATTGGGGTGTTGTGTGTGTGTGTGTGTTTTGTTTTTTACTTTTCATGTTTAAATAAGCTTAAGGCGATGTGACCATTGAACCCCAGGCAGCGAGTTTGCTGACCAAACTCTGACCCTTAAATCTGTCCGCCTGGACTTCAGTCGTGATCTGCGGCAGCTCCGGCTTTTCCATTCCCCTTGGACATCCACACCCCTCTATCCCTACATACTGCTCTTAGCCTGTGGTCCCAACTGTCCTGTTCCAGTCCTGAGATCTCTCATGTATCTCAAGCCTCACCTGCAGTACCCACTTGTTATTACAATTATGAGACCCACATTGTGCTGGGTCAATACCCCTCAATCCTTAGGCTGAGGTCGCTGACTGGAGCTGGGCACATTTTAGTCATTGTACTCCTGTTCCAGCTTTCTCCACATCCTAGTCCAGTGGGTCTCCAACTTTTTTACTGGTGACCCCTTTCACATAGTAAGCCCCCCTTAAAAATTAAAAAACACTTTTGTATATATTTAACACCATTATAAATGCTGGAGGCAAAGTGGGGCTTGGGGAGGATGCTGACAGCTCGTGACTCCCCCATGTAATAACCTTGTGACCCCCTGAGGGTCCTGATCCCCAGTTTGAGAACCCCTGCTCTAGTCTATACTGTTAGCCCTGTCCCCTTAAATAAACTCTGATGCTGATTGGTGCGCCTGTTGCTACTTTCTGATTGGCTGATTCAGGTTCCGCCTCCCCCACACGTGTCTATTGTCTGGCTCTTTGTCGCTTGCTTTCTCTCTGTGGAGCTGAGCCGGAGGAATGTGGTGCAGTCGCCTGCTGAGCTATCCCCTGTCGCTGGGGCAATGCAGTTCCTACAGAGCAAGGACTGCCCTGGCCCAACTCAACCACGTCCTGGAGGCTGAGCTGGAGAGCATCCGAGGCGCTGGTACCTGGAAGAGTGAGAGGGTTATAACATCAAAACAAGGGCCACGTATCCATGTAGAAGGCACCAGAGGAGGTAGGTATTGCATCAATGAAATTTAACGCGTCTCCGGTGCTGGCTAGGCAGGGGGAGAGGAGAGACACAGCGCAGTTACTAAAAGCCATAGAGGATTATGAGAAACTCCAGATGAATTTAAGACAATTTAGGGGAGATGCAGCACTGTGGCAGATGAAACTGTTGGCTACACTGGCGCTTTACAGCGCTGCAACTTTCTCGCTCAGGGGTGTGAATAAACACACCCCCTGAGCGCAGCAAGTTAGGGCGCTGTAAAGCGCCAGAGTAAACAGTGCCCCAGTGCTGGGAGCGCGGCTCCCAGCGCTGTAAACTAATCCCCACGGGGAGGTAGAGTACCTGCAGCGCTGGGCACTGCAGCCACACTCGCACTTCAGAGCAGTCTGACCCACCCATGTGCTGGGGGGAGAGAACCTGGATAGCGAACCCTGTGTGCATATGCAGTAAAAACATGAAAATAATTATTGAGTGTATTTTATAAAAGACATGGAAAATGCAGTATTATTTCAGAAAACTCCTGCTTTGGTGCAATGTGTTTTCAGATTACAAAAGAGGTGGGCAACGAAGATTGATAGGTCCTGGGTAGAAGTTACATATGCCAAAAGATTGCAGAATGAAGGGTTGTTTAATTTAGGTGGGAGAAGTGTTTGAGAAGATTTAAAGCAGCATTGTCGGGCTAAAATAATATTTTTTTAAAAAGTAAAACAAAGAATATTGAACATCTAGTTTAATGGACATTCTTTATACACTGTTTATCTTTTGTATTTCTCTCAGCTTGGACAATGATGTTAGATTAGCCAGTTTGTTTTGTTTCTAGTCAATATATCTTTTGGGTTCTGCACAAGCCCAATGTGGCAAGGCAGTTTGTGAACATAGTATGGGACTTTTCATTTGTTTTTGTGTTTTTATTTGAAAACTTTCTCTTTGAATTAAAAAACAAAACCCAATTCTCTGGGCATTAGTTTTTCTAAAACATCATTTATTTTTGTTTGTTTTTAAACAAATACATTTTGGCCCTAATTTGACCAGTCTTTATGCCTATAACAGACAGATTTATTATTATGAGGACTGCTGTGAAAGATGGTCAGATCCTTCCCTCTTTGAAGTCCCATAATATGAGAGCTAAGGATCAGTTGATGAAGCTAATGGCAAGTAAATTTAAAGCCAGTCAAAGGAAATGCTACTTCTTGCCGTGTGTAGTCCAGCCTGTGGAATCCTTGCTGCAGGAGGTCACAGAGTCGAACTGGAGTATTTAAAAGAGTTGGATGATTTTATGACCAATAATAACATTTGTGTTTATGCCAGCTAAAATAAGGCAATCAAAACTCACACTTCAAGAAGCAGAGTGATCACTGCAGGGGTTAGGAATGAATTTGTTCCTTTTTTAAAGGTTTTTTGGATGACAAATGCAAGGCAGTAGTATTTATGAGAACTGGACTGGGACTTGGAAAATGAGTTCTTCGCTCTTCTGCAGATTTCTTGCGTGACCTCAGGCAAGTCACTTGGGCTATGTCTACACTGGCAATTGAACAACAAAACTTCTGTCTTTCAGAGGTGTTACGACGTGCCCCTCCACCCCCCAATCTCCCTCAAAGACAAAAGTTTTGCTGAGAACAGCACTTTGTTGGTAGGGGCGCTCTCCTGCTGACAACGCAAACGCTGCTCATTGGGGGTGGAAGTTTTTTGTTGGCAGGAGAGCCAACAAACAGTGGCTGCACTGTGCGCCTTTTAGCAGCACAGCCATGTTGTTAAAAGCTGTGTAGTGTAGACATAGCCTTAGGCGGTGTCTACACTAGAGACCTTCCAGCGTCACAACTCTAAGGTCTCCTGTGTAGTCGCTGTATGTGGGCAGAAGAGAGCTTTCCTGTCCGCATAATTAAATCACGCCCCACGAGTGGCAGTAGCTATGTCTCCTGCCAGCATAGGACTGTCTACACTGGCGCTTCTGTCAGTGTAACTTATGTCACTCAGAGGTGTGGGGGTTTTTTTTCACACCCCTGACAGACAAAAGTTTTTCCAACAAAAGTGCTAGTGTAGACATAGCCTGAATCTCTGACTCTTCAGACTTGAAATAAGGTGGAGACCAGGTGGGAGAGGTAATAGCTTTTATTGGACCAACTTCTGTTGGAGAGAGAGACAAACTTTCACGTCCCACAGAGCTCTTCTTCAGGGCTGGGAAAGGTACTGTGAGCATCACCGCTAAGGGCAGGCCTACACCTGCACTGACGCAGCTGCACTGCTGTAGGGCATCTGGTGAAGACGCTCTATGGGCTAGTCTACACTGGCAATGCAGCGCTTTAACATGGCTTGGGTGGTCGTGGCAGAGTGCTGGGAGAGAGTGAAAAGTGTTCACCCACAGGCAATAGTCAATTTTTGTCTTTTATCATTTTCCTGTGTGAGTTCATTTGAGACTGTAATGATTGTCTGGTTTCACGCACATAGTTGTTGCTGGGGAATTTAGTGCATCAACTGAGGTAAGCTACATGTGAAAGGCATGTGTAGGTGCATGGATTTTGAAAGGTGTGTTGTGGGGAGTGTTGATCATTATAACAGTGGATATAAGTCTGCAGGTTTTGCATTTATTGTTCTGGCAGGGTCTGGTGCTGCTTTGAGTTGGTGTGTCTTGGTTTGTGAGGAGCTTGCTCCTGATGATGAGCTTGGAGAGGTTGTTTGAAGGCCAGAAGTGAGGGATCAGAAAAGATTTCTTTCAGGATGAGGTCTCCACTCAGTATGGATTGTAGTTGTTTAATGAAACTCCATATGGGTTCCAGCATGAGGTGATGCAATCTACTTCTCTGGTGGAGTGTCTTTGTTTGGAGAAGTTGGTTTTGAGTGTATTAATGTGTATATCCCAGACTTTCTCTTTGGAGCATATTCTGTAGTACCTGAGTGCCTGGCTGTAAATAACTGATTTCTTGGTGTGTTAGAGGTGGTTACTGGATCTAGGAAGGTAGGTGAGGCAATCCGTCAGTTTCTTGTATATGGTTTGTCTATGGGGTTCTATTGTTGAAACTGATGGGGTGTCCAGGAAGCTGATGCTATTGTGGGAGTATTCCAGAGAGAGTTTAATGGACAGATAGTGGTTTTTGAAGTTGTGGTGGAATCTGAGAGCCATCTGTCTAGAGGATGAAAATATCATCAGTGTATCTCAGGTATGTCATTGGTTTTGTGGTGCACTTGTCCAGAAATTCTTCAAGGTAGCCCATGAAGAGGTTGGCGTATTGGGGAGCCATCTTAGTAACCAGGGCTGTTCCCATGGTTTGGACAAAGTTTTTGTTGTTGAATGTTAAATTTTTATTGGCAAGGATGTAATGGATAAGTTGGGAGAGCTTTTGGGGTGGATATCTGAGGGTTGTTCATTGTCTTGTAAATATTTGAGGCAGGCAGCCATGCTGTCATTATGAGGGATGTTGTTGTATAGGGAAGTGACCTGCATGGTGGCGAGGATGGTGTTCCAAGGGAGATTGTTAATGTTATGGAGTTTGTGGAGGAAGTCGGTTGTGTCCTGGAGGAAACTGGGGGTATGTCTACATCTACAGTTTTGCAGCGCTGGTTGTTACAGCTGTATTAGTACAGCTGTATAGGGCCAGCGCTGCAGAGTGGCCACACTTACAGCAACCAGCGCTGCAAGTGGTGTTAGATGTGGCCACACTGCAGCGCTGTTGGGTGGCTTCAAGGGGGGTTCGGGGAACGCGAGAGCAAACCGGGGAAGGAGACCAGCTTCGCCGTGGTTTGCTCTCGCGTTCCCCGAACCCCCCTGCAAACCGCAGGGAAGGAGACCTGCTTGCTCGGGGGTTCGGGGAACGCGAGAGCAAACCGGGGAAGGAGACCAGCTTCGCCGCGGTTTGCTCTCGCGTTCCCCGAACCCCCCTGCAAACCGCAGGGAAGGAGACCTGCTTGCTCGGGGGTTCGGGGAACGCGAGAGCAAACCGGGGAAGGAGACCAGCTTCGCCGCGGTTTGCTCTCGCGTTCCCCGAACCCCCCTGCAAACCGCAGGGAAGGAGACCTGCTTGCTCGGGGGTTCGGGGAACGCGAGAGCAAACCGGGGAAGGAGACCAGCTTCGCCGCGGTTTGCTCTCGCGTTCCCCGAACCCTCCTGCAAACCGCAGGGAAGGAGACCTGCTTGCACGGGGGTTCGGGGAACGCGAGAGCAAACCGGGGAAGGAGACCTGCTTGATTACCAGAGGCTTCCTCAGGTATGCTGGGATACCTGCTTATTCCACGGAGGTCAAGAAAAGCGCTGGTAAGTGTCTACACTTGATTACCAGCGCTGGATCACCAGCGCTGGATCCTCTACACCCGAGACAAAACGGGAGTACGGCCAGTGCTGCAAACAGGGAGTTGCGGCACTGGTGATGCCCTGCAGATGTGTACACCTCCTAAGTTGCAGCGCTGTAACCCCCTCACCAGCGCTGCAACTTTGTGATGTAGACAAGCCCTGGGCCTTTGTGTGGTGAGTGGTTTGAAGATGGTTTCTATGAGTTCCAGTATTCCTTCAGTAAGAGTGCTGTGGCCAGATATGTTGAGTCTGCCTGGGTTCCCTTGTCTGTGTATCTTGGGAAGCATGTAGAACAGGGGTGGGCAAACTTTTTGGCCCTAGGGCCACATCGGGTAGAGAAGTTGTATGGAGGGCCTGGTAGGAAAGGCTGGGGGAGGCTATGCCTCCCCAAACAGCGAGGCGTGGCCTGGCCCCCATCCCCTCCCTGCTCTCCCCACCCCACGTTACCTGTGGGATACGGGAAAAGAGGGCTTAGTCCTTTCCCTGTGCGTTTCCCCTGCTCAGTTGCCTGCTCTCCCTGGCAGTTGGGCAGGGCTCGCTCCCTGTCTGGGCTTGGCTGCTGGGGACAGGGGCCAAGCATGCTGGGGGTGGAGGGCGGCCCTTGCTTGCTCTGCCCCTGTCCCTGGCAGCAGGGCCCAGGCCCCTTGACCGCTCCCCCTGCAACCTCCCCTGCTCCTCATCTCCCCTCCCAGAACTCCCCCTGCTCACTGACCGCCCTGCCCTGGAGCACCAGGTCTGGCAGCGCTATAGCTGTGCCACCCAGCTGGAGCTGCAGCCACGCTGCCCAGGCGCTGCGGGAACTGTGACTGTGAGGGAGGGAGTGGGGCAGAAGGGAAGGGGGCAGGGGCTAGCTTCTGCCCTGCTCACTGAGCTGCCGGGGAGTTGGGCTGGCTCCTCCACAAGCCTGTCCTGACCCTACTCCCTGGCAGGAGCTTGGGGGCCAGAGGGAAGGGTCCTGCGAGCCAGATGTGGCCCACGGACCATAGTTTGCCCTCCTGTGATGTAGAAGGTGCCTGGGATGAGTTAGTGGGGGGCGAGTTTGTAGAGTTTCTCTTGGAGTTGTTTGGGGAAGGATTTGATTATATTCTTAAGTTCCTGGGTAAATTGCGATGTGGGGTCTTTTTTGAGTTCTTTATAGTAGATGGTGTCAGAGAGTTGTCAGTTGGCCTTATTAACATAGTCATGTCTGTTGGTTTGATCACTACCTGGTGGTTAGATTTCAGGACTGTATGGCTGTCCTCTCAGTGGTGGATAGATTATGGCGGATGTGATGTTTGCTAAGGATTTTGCAATCAGATTTTTTCCCTGAAGCAATCAATGTAATGATCATGGGTGTGGTTTCATCCGCTCTGTGGTATCCAGTCTGATTATTCTCTTTTCTTATGATTGGTGGTGCGGACGTGCTAATTGTGAATGGTGGTGTCATTCTTTGATGAGGAGACAGTGGAAGAATTGTTCTAGTTTTCCGCATGTTAGTATGGCATCAGGTTCTGTAGTGGGACAGATGCTCCGTCCCTTGGAGAGTACAGATAGCTCAGCTCCAGTGAGGCATAGTCTTGATAAATTGATGATGTTTGGGTGTCGTGTAATGTCCATGTGGTGGGTACTGGTGCCATGGTCTCTCCCAGAGCTGTTCTGTGGGTTGTGGAGTAGTTGTAGTTGGTTCAACTTTTTGTTTTTGTGTTGGATGGCTGTCCTCGGGGGTTTTTTGATAGTTGTTTTGGATTTCATGCATCATTTCCAAGTAACTTTCCTGTTTGTTTGTTTTTCTTCCAGTGTGTGGTGCACTTTTTAACAGTGAGGGTAATTAATCATGGGAACAAATGGCCAAAGGTGATGGTGGATTCTCCATCACTGGAAATTTTAAAATCAAGATTGGATAGGTTTTTTCTATAAAACATGCTCTTATCCAAATAGGACTTCCCCAAATTAATTCCTGTGTCCTGTATTATGCAGGAGGTCAGATAGATAATCACAGCGGTCCCTTGTGGCCTCAGCATTGTGAATCTCTGCCTCAGTTTCCCCACCTTTCAAATGAGAATGCTAATAATGTTGCCTTTCTCTCACACTGTTTTGTTATGATGCCCAGCATAATAGAACCCCAGTCACAGTTGGGGCACTATTGTAATACAAAGAATAAAAATTGGCCTGGTACATTGAGAGTAGGAGCTCTTGTTTTTTGATAGAACCCATGGAGAAAACGCAGCCTTTGTACCCCACTGTATATAAATTTCAAAACCCACTTAAAAAACTCACGTGGCCAACCACCATCTTCCATGAGCTGTTTAGTTGTATCACTCTGGGATATATTCTAGACATTTGATATTCCTATTCTGTAAAAAGCTTAACCCACATCTGGCTGTTGATGATTCGTGTCTGTGAGTGCATATCCCTGTCTAGTCAAGGACCTATTTCTGGCAGTATTTCGGCCCATTTATACTAAATCACAACCGAAAAACCAAAGGGAAGCTGACTTCCTGCTGCCCCCTGATATGGTTAATACGTAGGTAAGGATCTGTCTACAAGAGAGAACTAACTTTTGACTGTGTCTTGTGATAGCATATTGCAGCTCAGTCATCGGACACTGAGTCTTTTGTAGTGTATCTTAAGCCCTTAGGCGCTAACTCTGTTCTTCAAACAGAATTACGAAACTGTATTTAAACATGCTTGTTGCTAACCTGTTTTTTAAGGACCTAGGATGACCCTGATCCTGCAAACATAGGCATATGCTTTAATTTAAGCATGCGAGTGATCTCATTGAGTTCAGTGGGATTACTCACGTGAGTAAAGATAAGTATGTGCATAAGTATTTGTAGGATATGGGATTATGGTTTAGCAAGCCAGTGTGGTCAGGGCCTAATTTTGCTAGACTTCTACATATTTAAAACAAACAAACACCCCTCTGCATCCTCTTCCCTCCCCCCCCCACTTTTTTCCGTAGTTTAATGAACATGTAAGGTGTGGGTGTTTTTTGTTTTTTGTTTTTTTTATAAAGATAGTTTGACCCTATCTGCATTGACTGGCCATAATGAGGGTTTATTTGGATGGAAAGCTCTTTGGGCCAGGACTGTTTCCTGGTGGGTGTGTGTGCGTGCGCGCAACACCTCGCACAATAGGACTCTGATACTGACTGAGGCCCTTGGCTTCTACCATAGTATAAATCAGGGGTAGGCAATCTATGGCACTGGTGCCGAAAGCAGCACGTGAGCTGATTTTCAGTGGCACTCACACTGCCCGGGTCCTGGCCACCTGTGAATAAATGAAGACTTGGTACAGCACTTCTGAAAAGTTGCCGACACCTGGTATAAATGTTAAACAGAAATAGTAAGCATTGGTCCTTATCCATTCCCAGCCCTTTGTGACTAGGACCTGCCACAATGGTGACAGTTGAAAGGGGGTTGTCAGTGTCAGTTTCAGAAACTCATTTTTGTTTAGTGAACACCTGTTGTATTTCAACCTTCATTTCAAATGTAATCTTTAGTATGGCTTGGAGCATTCAGTCTCTAGCAGGAATTCAACCCCATGTCCAGAAACTGTCTGAAAAGCTGGGACAGAGCACACAGCAATCCACTTCTGGAGCAAAGGGGGTTCTACTGGCAGGGCCAATAATGTTGACTGATTCCTTCCCTGCCTGGAAGCTGTTGGTGGGTGTTGGACGAATCCCCAGAGGAAGAGTGGAGGCAGGAGGAGCTTGGCTTCCTCTAAAGGACTTGAACCAAACCCAGGACTCACCAGGAGGAGAGGACACCGAGGAGGCTGTGTCCGAAGTTTGTTGTTTTCCATAGATCTGTAATGTTCTTGAGCTTTTTAATAATAAAGCATGCGTGAGAAATTCCTTTGCTAAGCCTGCGTGTCCTTGCTTTGCTGCCATATCGTCCCGGGAGGGGTTAACTAGAAATAACCAGCGATCCCACAGCCAGATGGACTCTGGGGAATGTGTCTAAGCAACTGAGGGCTCTGGGGCTGGGGCACTGGTTCCTGGCTCCGAGGCGGCTGAACTGTGGCGTCTCGGTGTCAGATGTAGGGCCTGCTCCTGGGAGTAAGCCTGAAAGACCTAGTGGTAGGAATAGTGACCAGTCGCTACCCAGGTGCAGGGAGCTTAGCAGCACATGGGATTTGTGGCTGGAGCCAGTCACAACTGATTGGCGTCTATTCAGAGAGCGGAACTCAGTTGTGACATTGGTTTTCTATTTAGGGCCTGGAAGAGGTGATACTTGCTCATGTTGTCATCTGAGAATTGGTTTGCCTACTTTTATCTGAGATTTCAGATTTTCATCCTATAGTCAAAAAACAAAGTGATCAGAAAAAGACAAGATTTTAGCACTGTCCCTGAATCAGCCTTTTTTTGGAACCTGAATTTAAAAACCAGTTCAACTGGAAACTTGGATTGCCTTCTGAAGCAACAGGCAGCCTGTCTGCCGCTGGATGGAGATCCCAGGTAGACGGATCCTTGCTGCCATGCCTCTACTTATGTGAGGAGAGAGACAGAGGAAACTGGCTAAACTGTTACAGTAATGGGTCATTGTGAAGCAGTGGGACTTATCTACCTTTGCTCAATAATCAGCCATGGGGGCACGCTGGAAATGTGGCATAAGAATGTTTCCATGGTTCCGGGCACATACCTGGCTGCTTTTGGTGTGTTAGCTTCAGTCTTGCTACTGGCTGAGGTTTGCTCTATTGTCTTGCTGCATCACAGGGTGGGTAGGATTTATGTGCATTGCTCACTCCTTTCTGCCCTCCTCCTCTTTGCAGAGATCCTGAATTTCTGTGCCAATAACTATCTAGGGCTCTCCAGCCACCCTGAGGTGATCCGCTCTGGACTAGAGGCCCTGGAGAAGTTTGGAGCTGGCCTCAGCTCTGTCCGTTTCATCTGCGGGACTCAGGTATGGGTGGGGCCGTGATCCAGAGTGGAGTAGTCACCTTTCCCTGGGGCTAAAACCCAATCATCTGTCACCAAGCCACATTGCTCCCAGGTGGAACCAAGAGGGTGCTTTAGGTCTGTCGTTTGGCCTCTCCTGGCTGGCTGGCTTCTCTGTTCTAGTCCCTCTTTTCTGTCCTTTTCCTTCCCCTTCTCCCCTACTTGTTTCTCCTTTCCTCCTCCATCTGATCTCTTCTCCTGTCCCTTTCCCCATGGATGTGCTGTCCTCACTCCCTTCCCTTTACTCCTCACTCTGCCCCCCCCAACACACACACACCTTCTCCAACACACACACACCTTACTGTGTGAGCCTGACCCTTCCACTCCAACAAATAACCGGGTCTCCACATGGGCTCCTGGGAGAAGCCCTCACTCCAATTCTCTTGCATATTAATTAGCTGCCATTCTCCCCGATTTCTTCCCAGGATCTTGATTTCCCTCAAACCAATCCTATATCTATCACTGAGGAAAGAAGCCTTCAGCTTTGCCTCCATAGTTGACTGTAACAACAGTGCAGGCATGCTCTCGCGTGCTTCCTTTTCTCTGAACACTGATCAGCACATGCATGTCCACACAGACATAGCTCTACATGCTTATCCATACACATGGCCACACAGACATGCTCCTACGTGCACTGTCAGTTTAAGGGTATAAAATAGGCTTTCTCGTAAACCAATAAAAAAACCCCCAAGGTTGTAAAAAAACAAACAAAGAAACCAACCCTGAGGATCTCTAGTTATAAAATAAACACCCCAAATTTCCCAGGGCCAGACCTGCAGCTACAATAACTTGAGGTATTGCATCAGCTGAGGATCTGGGCCCTTTGTGTGGCACTTAAACTTTTTGGGGCAACGTCTCAGTTAAAAATGGTAAGTGCCTCAGCGCAAGTGCCCTGTCCGCAGGGCTTTGGAGCAGAGCCCGGGGCTGGAGCGCGGAGCAGCTCCAAAGCAGTGGAACTGCAGGTTTTTGCCTGGAGCTGGAGCAGAGCCGGAGCACAGCTCCAAAGCCCTGCCTGTCCGTGTTAGTTTGGAATCTTGTGGTTATAGTGATTAGTTTATGGGACCAAAAATTCTAACCACAATTTAGGTTCCTTTGACAGAAAACTCATCTGGAAAAAAAATAGGCATCCCATGCAGAAAACCATGGCAAGCAGGGAACTCTAGCTGGACCACTCAGCCACGTTAATGGAAATCCCTCTCTCTCTGTCTTGGCTCTCTCTAGAATATACACAAGAACCTGGAGGAGAAGATCTCTCGTTTCCACCAGAGAGAAGACGCTATCCTCTATGCCAGCTGCTTTGATGCCAATGCTGGTATCTTTGAGGTTCATAGTGCATGTGTTGTGCCTTGTCTGTGGGGGGCAGCAAGGGGAAGGGCTACATAGGCAACAAGCCAAGCTCCCAAAGCAGTTACTTCTGCTGATGATCACATTTCCCTCAGCAGATTGCAAGCTGAAGTTAAAGGAGATGAGATAAGGATAGAGAGAAGGCCCAATGTCTCTGTGTGCTGTTGGGGTAGGGGGCTGAGATGCCATGGAGCTTTCTAGTCAGCCTTCATCTCCTTCTTCCTAGTAGGGTGACCATCACAATGAATCCTAGGTTTTGGGTGGGCCGTTGCAGTGGAACTCATCCAGCTGTCTCCTCAGAGCAACCCATCACTGTTGGCCACCTTCTGCAAGCCCCAATCATCCCTAGCCTGAGTTCTCTGGACCCTCTCGCATGAGAATTCAAAACGGATGCAGCCATTCCACCTAAAAAGTAGGGGAGGCGGCTCATGCATACTGGCAAGGGTGGCTGAGGCCTGCAGGGGAGGATGGGAAGTCCCTTGTGGGAGCATGGTAATGACGAGGATCCCAAAAGTGTGGGGCAAGAGGCGACTGTCCCCAACCTAGGCCTATCCCTGGTAGAGGAAGTAATTGCATCCTGTAGGGTTGGCAGAAACGTGGCTTATGGAACAAACCATGCAAAGGGAGAGGAACCACATGGTGGGGAAAAGGAGCTGAGAAGCCTTAGTGCTGTATGCCATGAGATGAGGAGAGACGTGATGCCCTGGCACTGCCCCATGAATGGCCTGACCACCAATAGGATGCAGAGGGTTCTGGTGGCAGGCTAGTGAGGCTGCCAAGCCAGGAGTACTGTGGTGACACAGAATTTTGCTCATGTATCTAGCAAGGACGTTCCCCCCGTAACCCACCGCAGCCCGTTGTTTTGCTGTCTGCAGGCACTGCTGACTCCAGAAGATGCAGTGCTGTCAGATGAGCTGAATCACGCCTCCATCATTGACGGGATCCGCCTGTGCAAGGCCAATAAATACCGCTACAAGCACATGGACATGCAGGATCTGGAGGCCAAGCTGCAGGACGCACAGGTACAAAGACTCGCTCTCCCCTGGGAGTGCACTCAGTTTGTGACCCACTGCCAGTCTAGGAGCAAGGTGCCCATCTCCCAGAGAATAACCTTGCATCTCCTAGAGGAGTAACCTCCTTTGGCCAGCATTCGAAGCAGCCTTGCTAGACTCTAGGGAGAATCCAATCCTTTGCTCATTGGTGGGAGGAAGCCTGCCAGAATGTGAGCTCAAGGATGGATGGAGGGGAGATGGTGAGTGGGGGTCATATATTCATGTACCGGGAGTACTAGACCCCAGTCTCCATTTCCTCCCACTTCCCAAACGCATTTGCTCAAGCAGTTGTCTTTACCCATGATCCTTTGCAGCCTGCCACACTCTTTCACAGAAACACCGCCTGAGGTTGGTGGCTACCGATGGTGCCTTTTCCATGGATGGTGACGTTGCCCCATTGAAGGAGATCTGCAGCCTGGCCCAGAAATACCAGGCCCTCGTCTTCATTGATGAGTGCCACGCCACTGGCTTCCTTGGGCCCAATGGGCGGTACGAGACCAGACCTTCCTGCTAGTCCCACGTCTCACTCTCTGGGACTAGACCAGCCATGGGTTTGAATATGGGGTTTCTTTCTTGTGGGGCTGTGGATCCTTAGAGCCACTAGTCCTTGAAGGCATCCGCACCTAGCCATTAACCTCCCCCCCAGCCCCTTTTACGAAATGGTAGCACCCTCCTTTCTACACCTGTCTTTGTGTCAGGGAGTGGCATAACGGGGGTGGGCTCAGATTTTGCGGGTACCATTCTCAGTCTTGGGGCATGGGTGGGTGGGGGCCTGTTCGAAGCATACTCAGAGGAGCCGTGTCTCTGCTCTGACTTATGAAACCACCAGTTTGCTGTGTGCAGGAAGTAAGAGCAGCCTGCACTGGGGAAGGATGAGGAGCCCATGTGCCGAGCCCCCAGTGCTGCCATTGCTAAAAGGGCTGGCTCCCTCCTGCAGGAGGTGACCTCGCCCCATCTGGAGAGAGAATTATCCTGAGGAGGCCAGCCAGGCTGGCTAGGCATGCTTCCCTGGCCTGCTCCCTGCTGCTTTATGCCGCCGCTGGCTGGACAAGGCCTTCCCCTCCCACAGAATGGCACATTGGGATTTCACAACCTGCATCCATAACTACTGTCCTGGTTCTGCGTATCCTTTGTTTTAGCAAATGGGTGGGGATGCAAATGGGTGGTGGTGCCCATTGTGTTAACCTGACACTGGAGGCATGGCTACTCCATCAGGACTGGGAAGACATCAGAGCCATGCTGGAGAGAAAGTGGCAATGAAGTGATGCCACTGCCCAGCTGCCACGGCCCAGCTCCCCAGGTTGGAGCTGCCAGGGCTGATGGGATCGTATTCTCTCCTTGCAGGGGTACTGATGAACTGCTGGGAGTGATGGACCAGGTGGACATTGTCAACTCAACGCTGGGGAAAGCACTTGGAGGAGCAGCAGGTTCAGAAATTCCCCTTTCTGAGGCCTTGTCTTTCTACGTGGCCCTGTACCCGAGAGCTCCTCAAAACTCTTCTGCCCCCTCCCTTTAACAGTACAGAACCGATGGGGAACACCAAGACGTGGACAGGAGCCAAAGGGCCTGGACCCAACAAGGGTCACTACAGCAAGGGTTAAGGGGGCCTAGCAAGCCCTGCCAGGTGCACCCTCCTGTGACCTTCCTTTGGAGACGTCACACCTGGGCACCCATTAGTGAAACTAACCAGCTGGGATCCCAGGTGCTGCTGCCTGTGTTACTGGGCGTGTGTGTCGGGGGGTGTTCCTGGGGTCCTCTTGTTGGCTGTTCCTCCCTCTGTCCTGAATGATGCTCTCTTTCTGTCTGTTCCCTCTGCAGGTGGCTACACAACCGGCCCCAAGGCCCTTATCAACCTGCTGCGCCAGCGCTCCCGCCCATACCTCTTCTCCAACAGCCTGCCTCCTGCCGTTGTGGGCTGCGCCTCCAAGGCCCTAGACTTGCTCATGGAGAGCAACGCCATCACGCAGTCCATGGTGTCCAAGACCAGGCGGTGAGGGCTGAGGACCTGGGATCCTTTCTCAGGAGGAGACCCTCAACAAGCCCCTTCTCCATGCAGTCACTTCCCTGCCCGTCTCACCCTCTTGGCCAGTAGACTCCTTTCTGCTCGGGAGTGAGTTGTCTCTGGTTCATTTTCCATCCTCTGCTGATAGGACCACCTGTGGCTTCCATGGAGATGGCTGTGATATCACAGCTGTGGAATTACCTAGTGCGAGCTCCAGCATGACCCCACATGCCAGGCACGAGTCTGGATGCGGAAGGCGCTATGATAGCCAGAGTGGCACAGCAGAGCCTGCCATGGAGCCTTTGAGGTGTGCAGAAAATGGGAGGGAATCTCAGAGGAATTGCCCCTTCCGCATGCAGGTTGGGTGGTGCGGAGTTTGATCCTGGCCATGGAGGAGCCAGCACGGTGCAAAGCCACACAGGTGCCAGAGCAGTGGTCTGGCGGCTGAGGGGAAGGGCTTCCCCGAGCAGGGATGATGTGCTCCTCTTCTCCCTCCCCTCTTGGCAGGTTCCGAAGCAAGATGGCTGCAGCTGGATTCAGCATCTCGGGGAATGATCACCCCATTTGCCCTGTGATGCTGGGCGAGGCCCGGCTAGCCTCAGTGATGGCTGATGACATGCTGGAGAGAGGTAAACCCAGAGGGGACTGGGGCTGTCAGGTGGTGGTGTCACGTGCAGATGAAGGGATGGCCTCTGATCCTCTTTCCCTGTAGCTATCTTACTCCATGTCTGGTTGCCGTAGGGGATTTTCTGTACCTCCTCAGCCCCTCCAGCAATGGGGAAGCGCCCCGCTCTCGTTATTCCCTTTCACACTGCCTTTGCTTTGCTATGGAGCTTTGGAGAAGAAATTTTCCCCATCCCGCCACTCTGCTGGGCAGCACATACACCATTCGCTCTTCCCATTGCTTCCCTTGCAGCTCTGTAGGGGGCGCCCTTCCAGTACCAGCATGGAGTTGTGTGCTGCTGTCTGATCCCTGCTTACCGGGCGGGGGGGAGGGGAGGAGAGAAAAAAGGAGCTAAAACCCCTGAAGACCCTCTCCCACCAGTAATTGAGCCCCAGTATTAATGTTTGCCTCCCCCTTGCACATGACTCTCATTACCAGGCATTTATGTCATCGGCTTCAGCTACCCCGTGGTCCCCAAGGGGAAGGCGCGGATCCGGGTGCAGATCTCAGCCGTCCACAGCGAGGATGACATCGACCGCTGCGTGGAGGCCTTCACAGAGGTGGGGCGTAAACATGGAGCATTGCCCTGACTAGCCAGCTAGCACAGGGGATGTGATGGGGCCTTTCTCAGTCTTTCCACAAGCAAGACCGTGCCTAACCTGGGGAAGAACCATAACCAGAGTGATGCCCAGAAGATAGTAGGATGTTGAAGATAAAGGGATCCTGGCCTCTGGGAGGCGTTAGCCACGGTAGCGTTCACAGTGGTGGGGGCGATGGTTTGGGAGTGGTTCTTCATGTTACAACACGCATTAAAGATTCAGACAAGACACAAAATTGGCACAAACAAGCATCTTGGTGTGATTCTCCCATCCGAGGCCCAAAAGTCTGTTCTTCCCCTCTTTCCTGCTGCTGCCTGCAGAGTTGAGGAGCCCAGAGGGGTGGGGAAATGGTGTTTCCCCCTGAAGACTGCTGTGGAGGGTGGGGGGTTAGAGCCTGCTGTTAGTAACCACTGTACACTTAAAAGGCATGGTTCATCTTAGCCCCTCTGAACAGTTCCAGTGTCATAAAAGGGCTGGAAAGCCAGTAGATCTGTCCCCTAGGGAATTCCCCCAATGCAGAGGGGAGTTGGCATAACAGCTCTATGCCATCCCCATTGGTGCACCACCTCACTCTAACTGCTGCAAAGGGCCCATTAGCCCTGACTGGGAAGTTGGTGCCACTGTCGCTAGGGGGTTGGGGCCACTCTCCCCTCTGTTAATAGTTTCCATGCCGCATTGGCCATTTTAAGCCCTTATGCTCAAGTTGCTGCCCCGGTCTTCAGAACACTTCGCCTCCCGTGTTTATCTCTGCGGTTCCTCCGTAGGAGGCAGAGGACATGCAGCTCAGTAGGTAGACCAGCAGCATTGTACCCCGTGGCCTTCTGGTGTCTCCTCAGGACTAGGCCACAGGTAAGATGAGCTGGGTTGGTTCTTGGTACCATTCTTACCAAGTCTACAAACAACGATCACCATCCAGTAGAGGGCGCTGCTGCCCAACGCCTGTTCATAGAGGAAGGCTGAGGAGGGAGGGAGGGAGTTCACAGAGGCTGTGTTGTCTCCAGGGGTTGAGGAGATGATCACATTTGGATTCATTCGTTGCATTTATAACATGCCAGAAAACATGGAGTGAGGCTGGGCGCTGGAACTTGTTGGTTCAAACTCTTTGTGAGCGATTCACTTTGCAGGAACCAGAAGTGAACCCGAGACACCACACGGGAGAATTTTTGGCATCGTCTGTGCTCTAAATCAGAAACCTCCCGCTTGTGTGCATGCATGTGGGTGCCGTGTGGTGGCACCGCTCTGCAGGGCAGGGCAGCGCTAACATGAGTTGGTAGCCAATCCTCCCTGCATCCCTGGGAGCAGTGGTGGGAAGTGTTTATTGCCCCTCTAGAGAGCAAGAGGCAGCCCCCAAGTTAAGGAGGTGCTGGCCTACACAAGGCCTATAAGATTTGCCCCAGCCCCAGCAGCAAACAGGAGGCCAGATGGTGCATGCTCAAGGCAGCCCACCTCGCTTAGGAGCTGAGCAGCTGTGTTTTGCTCCCGGTGAAGCCTCTAAGATGGTCTTTATTAAGAGAGAGCTCAGGCATCTCTCTTGGCAGTTCTTTATCCAGTGATGCGGCTTGAAAATTAGTTGGCTGTGCTTGTCTAACTGCCACCAAGCCACCTGTAACAAGCAGCTGGAACAGGGAGGCAGAACTAGCCCGGTTTGTCTCCACTGGTAGCTGCCTGCCAACAAGAGGCACCAGGAGAAAGCACTTGGGCAGCAGAGCCACCACAGGACCAGGAACAAGAACAGTCATTTTTTTCCTGTTACTTTTCCATGTAAGCAATCAGCGCAGTTGCCACTGGGCACTCGGGGGTGGGATGAGAAGTGGTTGGGGGCCTGGGAAGAGAGCTATCCAGGAGACAATTTCTGTTCAGATTTGGTCTCCACCATGAAAACAAATGGGATTTGCCCTGTTTTAAAATGAGAGGTGGCTAAAGGATCAGGAGAACACTTGCTCCAGTTCCCAAAGAGCTCCTGTGTGAGTGCTTCCCATCTGGTAAGTTCCAGCCTTGTGAAGATCTTCAGTCGTCAGAGCCTGCTAGCACTGGCACTAGCTGACTCAGAGCAAGCCCCCTGCCATGGGGCACCCCTAGCTGAGAGGAGGACAGCTGTGTCACTGCCAGCGTATGCAGTACAAGCCAGCTGTGTCTCATGGACACAGAAAATGATGGGAAGCTGCCTGCCACTTAAGGTCCCCATTGTAGCATGACATAAGCAGGGAGGGGCCAAGCCTTGGGTGTGCAGGGGGTGCTTTGAGCCCCTGAGCAAAGCTTCCACCATTTTTTGTCATCTAAGCCAGTTTTATCTTCTCACAGCCTGTATCTACTGATGCCCTTTTCTCTCCGGTATGGGTGGGACACCTCCTCCTAGGCTTGCTCCTGCATCTGGTGCACTTGAGTGAACCTGCAGCAACTCTTCTGTTCCAGTCCTGGGTTCCCACACAGCTCTAACACATACTAATGTACCCCATTCTTGATTTGCAGCCCCCTACTACTCCAGACCTGCTCTCTCAGTGTCCCTCCGTCCTGGTCTGCAGCTCTCCCTGCTATTCTAATCCAACACCCACATCAGCCAGGAGTGTTGCTGAGCCAGGGCGCACAGATTGATGGTGGAAAGAGGAATCAGACCAGTGAGAGGAGAGGAGAGAGGCATGGCCCCTTTTGCTTCTGCCAAACTCTCCCCTAGTAACAAAATCCTTGTGCCTCCTTCCCCAAGTGGCCCGGTTTCCCTCTTCCCCCTCAACTACCAACCCCCTCCCGAAGGGGCCAGCCTCTCCAACCCCCCACTACCCAGCTGCCAGACTGCCCCAGGGAGAAAAGCTTGACTTTACTGCTTGCTGCCAAAACCTCCCCACTCTTGCTGCCTCCTCTGTCCCCTCCATCCTCCCGCTCCCCTTTAGCTGCCAAACCCTTTGTCTCCATCCAGGTCTTTCCCAACAGCTGCTCTGGTTCAAGACCCAACTGTGCAGTTTCTGCAGCAGCGTGAGCAAAATGGGGAGCTCTTGAGCAAGCAAGGGTTTGGAGAAATGAAATCTTGCAAACAAATAATGCCCGGTCAAGTGTGGGATTTGTGTTAGTATTTAATTCACTGCAAAGCTCTGGTTCTCACGGTTTCCTGGTGTATGTCACACTGCTGCAGATGCTGCAGCTTCTCACAGCGTTCCTTCTGCCCTGTGCCCCACAGAAATCAGAGGGTGCTTGCTGCTCAGCAGACTACACAAAGCCAAGGCCATGCATCCCCTGCTATTCTAGTCTAGGGCTCTCCACAGTTCTGCTGATACACCTCAATGCTGATCTGCCGCTACCTCCCTCCTATGCGGTCTAACCCCTCACAACCCACACCAGTGCACCTTGATCCTGACGCAGCGACTATGCCTGACCTGCTGCTGTTTGCAATGCACACGTGCAGCCAGCGTATCTCAATCTGAATCTGCAGCTGCCCCCTGCTCTTCCCATCCTGTGCAGGGGCAAAGACACTGTTAGCAGGGCGTTGGTGCTCTGCACTGGGCTAGTGTCCACAGAGCTCATTTCATTACTGATACCAAGGCAGCAGTTGAACAGTCTTCTTCTTCGAGTGATTGCTCACATCCATTCCAGTTAGGTGTGCGCGCCGCGCGTGCACGTTCGTCGGAAACTTTTTACCCTAGCAACTCCAGTGGGCCGGCAGGTCGCCCCCTGGAGTGGCGCCGCCATGGCGCCCAATATATATCCCTGCCGGCCCACCCGCTCCTCAGTTCCTTCTTACCGCCGTGTCGGTCGTTGGAACTGTGGAGCGCGGCATAGCTGTCCTCCACGTCCCTAGCTCTCCTTGTTTTTCTATCGTTATCTCTATTGTAGTTGTTAATTAGACTGTTAGTTAGATAGTAGTAGTTAAGTGTTAAGTAGTTGTAAATAGTTTTTCGCCGGGGGCTTAGCCCTTCCCGGCACCCGGCACCGGGCTCATGCCTGGTTCGCCGGGCTTCAAGCAGTGTGCGGCCTGCAAGAAGCCTATGCCCACGAGCGACCCCCACGACGCGTGCCTGAAGTGCCTGGGGGAATCGCATAGATCCGACAAGTGCCGCATCTGCAAGGCTTTTAAGCCAAGGACTAAGAAGGAGAGGGATCAAAGGCTCCGGACTCTCCTCCTGGAGGCGGCACTTGACCCGGCGGCTTCGCAGGCCGTGATGTCGGCGCCGGCACCGGATCGCGCCGGCACCGAGAAGACTCCCCGGCACCGACCTTCTCCGGCACCGGGGACAGGGCCTAGGCCGTCGAAGTCCACTACTCCGGCCAGGCACACCCGAGTGGAGCGCCCGGCCTCAGTATCGGCCGCGGCGCCGCCGGCACCGTCGACTCCGGGCCCGGCGGGTCCGTCGAGTCCGGTGCCGCCAAGCTCCCCCATGACATCTGGGGTTGAGATAGTGGTGCCATCTACACCAGAGGCCTTCGCCTCGGCACGGGACCTCATAGCCCTGACCGAGCCCACGCAGCTACCACCCCCGGTACCTCCGGTGCGGGTTGTGTCCAGAGGCAAGCCTATGATGTCGGCACCGTCCCGGGACTCTCGTTCTCGCTCCAGGTCCCGACGTCAAGGTCGCTCCAGATCCCGCCGCCGCTCGCAGTCCCGGCACCGCTCCCCTCAGCGGTACCGGTCGCACTCGCGGCGCCGGTCGACACCGAGACGATCGCGGTCGGACTCCAGCCGCCGTTACCGGCACCGCGAGTCCAGGAGCCGATCCAGACGTTCGCCGCACCGGTCGACCTCCCGGCGCCGAGCTGGTGGCAGGTCCCGGTCCCGGTCGACCTCCCGGTACCGAACCGGTGGCAGGTCCCGATCCCGGCACCGAAGCGGCGCCCGGTACCGATCCAGATCCCGGCACCGTGGCAGAACTCGGTCCCGCTCCCGGCACCGTTACGACTCCCGGCACCGGTCCCCGGCACCGAGACGATCGCCCGTGCCGGCCCGCGCGGACCATTACCATCCAGGGTCCGCTCCGCCATGGCCCTCGAGGCAGCCGTCCGTGTCTTCGCTGGCGGACAGTGGCTACGCGCTGGGCACCGACCGGCAGGCGGCGCTGTTCAGCGAGCCTCCACAGCAGGACGCAGCCCCACAGCAATGGGGTTTCTGGACACCCTGGGCGTATCATCAGGCCCAGGGCCCCCAACAGCTCCCTGCTAGGCCGCCGACTGCAGAGCGCAGGGCACCTGAGGCCTCGTTGTCTCGCCCCCCTCCCTCCCCGGATGGGGAGGAAGGATCCAAGCAACAGGACTCCACTTTGGCTCCTGAGGCAGAGGCGAGGGCCGAGGGAGACCCCCCTTTAGACACCCTCTTGCCGGGGGTCTCCTCATCTTCTTCCCCTGATGAAGCGGTGGCTGGGACCTCCTCCAACAGCCCCCCCCCGCTGGACCTCAGGGCGCACCAGGACCTCCTCCGGCGAGTAGCCCAAAACCTGAGTCTACAAGCCGAGGAGGTCTCGGAGGTAGAGGACCCTATTGTCACCATCCTCTCCGCAGACGCTCCCACCAGGGTCGCCCTGCCGTTCATACGGACCATCCAGGCCAACGCCACCACCATCTGGCAGTCCCCGGCCTCCATTCCTCCCACTGCGAAGGGCGTCGAAAGGAAGTACATGGCTCCTTCTAAGGGCTACGAGTACCTCCACGTACACCCGACTCCGTGTTCCCTGGTGGTCCAATCTGTCAATGATAAGGAGCGTCATGGCCAGGAGGCTCCAGCCCCCAAATCCAGGGAGGCTAGGCGGATGGACCTCCTCGGCCGTAAGGTGTACTCGGCGGGGGCGCTGCAACTCAGGGTCTCCAACCAACAGGCCCTGTTAAGTAGATACGCCTTTAACCCCTGGGTGGCAGCAGACAAATTCAAGGAGCTGTTGCCACAAGACGCTCGTCAGGAGTTTGCAGCCATTTTAGAGGAAGGCAAGAGGGTCGCACGCACGTCCTTGCAAGCCTCTCTGGACGCTGCGGATTCGGCTGCCCGTACCCTCGCGTCGGGTGTAACAATGCGTCGCCTCTCCTGGCTGCAGGTTTCCGGCCTTCCGCCGGAGCTCCAGCACACAATACAGGACCTTCCTTTTGAAGGCCAAGGGCTGTTTTCGGATAAGACAGACCCTAGACTAAAGAATCTAAAAGACAACCGCGTCATCATGAGGTCACTGGGGATGCACACTCCAGTGACGCAGCGCAGACCCTTCCGGCCGCAGCAACAGCAACAACAGCGCAGGCCGTATCTCCAGTTCCGCCAGCGGCAGGACCTTAACAGGCGCCGCGGCAGGAACGGAAGGCGCAGGCATTCGGGGAACCAAGGGGGCCAAAACCAAGGCTCCTCTAAGCCCCCGCCTGGTCCCAAGCCTTCATTTTGAAGGTGCGCCCGAGGGCGCAGTAACAGTTTCCCCATTGGATCCTTTCCCCCCGTTTTCCAACCGCCTTTCTTTTTTCCTCCCGGCCGTGGTCCCTAATAACATCAGACCGCTGGGTTTTACGCACGGTGCAGTCGGGATACCGCCTGCAGTTTGTTTCATTTCCTCCTCCCCGCCCCCCTTCCTCGTCCCTCTTCAGGGACCCCTCTCACGAGCAATTCCTTCGGCAGGAGGTGCAGACGCTCCTCCGCAAAGGGGCTATAGAGGCGGTGCCGGAGAACGAGAAAGGCAAGGGGTTTTATTCCCGCTACTTTCTGATCCCCAAGGCCAAGGGAGGCCTCAGGCCCATCCTCGACCTGCGAGAGCTCAACAAGTACCTGGTGAAATTGAAGTTCCGCATGGTTTCCTTGGGGACCATTATCCCATCCCTGGATCCGGGAGACTGGTACGCCGCCCTCGACATGCAGGACGCGTATTTCCACATTGCTATCTGGCCACCCCACAGACGTTTCCTTCGCTTCCTTGTGGGGTCTCTGCATTACCAATTTGCAGTCCTCCCATTTGGCTTGTCCACGGCCCCGAGAGTGTTTACAAAATGCATGGCAGTTGTTGTGGCGCAGCTTCGGCGCAGTCGTATCCACGTGTTCCCGTATCTAGACGATTGGTTGATTCGGGGCACGTCGGAACAACAAGTCTGCAACCATGTCCGTGTGATCACCGACATGTTCGCCACTCTGGGCCTCTTGGTGAACACAGACAAGTCCACCCTGGCCCCCACACAAAGGGTGGAATTCATCGGGGCCGTCCTGGACGCCACTGTGGGCAGGGCCTTGCTGCCATTGCAGCGGTTCCAGGCCTTGTCGGCAATCGTGCAACGACTACAGACAGCCCCCCTGACGTCAGTGAGGACGTGTCTAACCCTGTTAGGCCACATGGCGGCCTGTACTTTCGTGACCAATTACGCTCGGCTCCGCATGAGGCCACTCCAGTTGTGGCTCATCAGTCATTACAGGCCGACAAGACAGCCGCTAGATATGTTAATCACGATCCCCCAGAGGGTCTTAGATTCTCTCAGCTGGTGGCTGGACCAGTCAGTGTTGTGTGCGGGTCTCCCCTTCCACCCATCTCAGCCCTCGGTGTCCCTAACAACAGATGCCTCAGATCTCGGCTGGGGGGCCCACGCAGGGACCCTGAGGACGCAGGGCCTGTGGTCCCAGGAGGAGGTGGGGCTACACATCAACATGCGGGAGTTGAGAGCGGTCCGTCTTGCTTGTCAAACGTTCTGTCATCAGCTCCAGGGTCGTTGTGTCGCGGTGTTCACCGACAACACGACGACCATGTATTATATCAACAAGCAGGGCGGCACCAGATCCTCCTCCCTGTGCCACGAGGCGATACGACTCTGGGACTTTTGTGTAGCCCACTCCATTCACCTCATGGCTTCCTTCCTCCCCGGAGTACGGAACACGCTGGCGGATCGATTGAGCAGATCCTTCCTGTCACACGAGTGGTCCCTTCGCCCAGACGTCGCCCTCTCCATCTTCCGGAGGTGGGGTTATCCCCGGGTGGACCTCTTCGCGGCCAAGGGGAACAGGAAGTGCCAAGCGTTCTGCTCCTTTCAGGGCAGGGAACCCGGGTCGATAGCGGATGCCTTCCTCATCCAGTGGTCGACCCACCTGTACTATGCATTTCCCCCATTCCCGTTGGTCCACAGGGTCCTTCTGAAGGTGCGCAGGGACAGGGCTCATGTGATCATGGTAGCCCCGGCGTGGCCCAGACAGCACTGGTACCCCATGCTGCTGGACCTGGCCATAGCCGACCCAGTTCCCCTGCCCCTTCATCCGGACCTGATTACCCAGGAGCACGGGACCCTCTGTCACCCGGACCTGCAGTCGCTGCACCTAGCGGCGTGGCTCCTGCGTGGCTGACTGGCTCTGAGCTGCGCTGTTCCACGCCGGTGAGGGAGGTGCTCTTGGGCAGCAGAAAGCCGTCCACAAGGGCGACATATTTGGCCAAATGGAAGCGCTTCTCCTATTGGTGCGTGGAGAGAAATCTCCGCCCTATGGAAGTTTCAGTAGCCAACATCTTAGACTACATTTGGTCCCTCAAAGGGCAAGGTCTGGCCATATCGTCGTTACGAGTCCACCTAGCGGCTATCTCCACCTTTCACCCGGGTGCGGATGGTCACTCTGTTTTTTCCCACCCGACGGTGTCTAGATTCCTTAAGGGGCTGGAACGTTTATACCCTAACGTCCGTCCCCCTGCTCCAACCTGGGATCTTAACCTGGTGTTGTCCCGACTCATGGGGGCCCCCTTTGAGCCGTTAGCTACTTGCTCCCTGCTTTATCTCTCTTGGAAGACGGCCTTTCTAGTAGCTATCACCTCAGCTAGACGGGTGTCGGAACTCCGGGCTCTTGTGGTAGACCCCCCATACACGGTCTTCCACAAGGACAAGGTGCAGCTGAGACCACACCCTGCTTTTCTCCCCAAGGTGGTCTCAGCCTTCCACGTCAACCAAGAGATATTCCTCCCGGTTTTTTTCCCGAAACCTCACTCCTCAGGCAGGGAGCAGCAGCTCCACTCGCTTGATGTCCGTAGGGCTCTCGCGTTCTACGTGGAGAGGACCAAGCCCTTCCGCAAATCCCCCCAGCTTTTCGTGGCAGTAGCGGACCGCATGAAAGGGCTTCCTATCTCCTCCCAGAGGTTATCCTCTTGGGTAACGTCCTGCATCAGGACCTGCTATGACTTGGCCCACGTCCCTACGGGCCGTGTGACTGCGCATTCTACCAGGGCGCAGGCGTCGTCGCTGGCTTTCCCTCGCCCGTGTGCCCATCCAGGAAATCTGTCGGGCAGCGACCTGGTCATCGGTCCACACCTTCGCGTCCCACTACGCCCTGGTCCAGCAGTCTAGAGAGGATGCGGCCTTCGGATCTGCTGTGCTCCATGCCGCGACTTCTCACTCCGACCCCACCGCCTAGGTATGGCTTGGGATTCACCTAACTGGAATGGATGTGAGCAATCACTCGAAGAAGAAAAGACGGTTACTCACCTTTGTAACTGTTGTTCTTCGAGATGTGTTGCTCACATCCATTCCACACCCGCCCTCCTTCCCCACTGTCGGAGTCGCCGGCAAGAAGGAACTGAGGAGCGGGTGGGCCGGCAGGGATATATATTGGGCGCCATGGCGGCGCCACTCCAGGGGGCGACCTGCCGGCCCACTGGAGTTGCTAGGGTAAAAAGTTTCCGACGAACGTGCACGCGCGGCGCGCACACCTAACTGGAATGGATGTGAGCAACACATCTCGAAGAACAACAGTTACAAAGGTGAGTAACCGTCTTTTCCAGAGCCCCATTAACTCTGCTCTACACAGAGAAGTACTGAGCTGCAGGCAAGCATTTCACTGTAATTGGTATAGGTCAGTAGACACAGACCAAGCCCTGAGGGAGAGCAGGGCTTGAATCAAGGTAGCCGCGGAGGCTGCTGCAGGCCCGGAGATGAGAAGCACAGGCCCACTTTGGGTTCATTTGTTTGGGCTGTGTCAGGAAACGGAGCCGACCCTGTCCCAAGTCCTTCACAGCAGATAAATCGCTCAAACAACAGGCAGGCACAAGGCCTCCCTGTGTAAACAGCTAACCACTGCCCTTCCTCCTGGCACTGGCCACCTTGCCTCTGCCTAAGGGATAGGGGACAGAGGGAGCAGAAGTGACCCCACTGCCGAGAGTCCGCGACAGTGCCTAGTAAGCTTAATGGGAAGGCTCCCATGATTGCAGTGGGCTGTTTCAGGCCCATAGTACAGAACCCACCTCCTCCTGACCCAGCACTGGCCTGCTCTGCCACTACAGGGAACCCTCCAGCACCAGGGGTCGGGGACCTTGGTTTAACAGAGCAGCACAGCACTTCCTTCCCTTTGGGACTACCCTGCTGTGGTAGCGCTGGGGACAAGCCAATGTCCTGAAGTGGGGATTCGAACCTATGACCCATAAGCAAAGGCCCAGCAGACTGTGCCACGTAGCCAAGCAACTGTGGATAGCAAAGGGATCAGTTTGGCTCCATTTATATATTAAACCCCACAGACTCCTACAAGTTCTTATTCTGTATCTTTATTTCTGCACACACACAGCAGGGCTTCCTTTTGGTAATAATCGTCGCCAGGATTTCGGTAGCACATTCCCCCCATGGATCCCAAAGCCGTAGAATTATGAATCTAAACCTGAGATGACTATTGGTGCCCCCAGTTCCCATGGCACTCTGTTTCTAGCTTTATTCCCTTGGATATGGGAGGGGAGCTCAAGTTCTGACTCCCCCTCTTCTGTAATTTTCTAGGGATCCCCAGCTTTCCACAGCCTCAGGACTTCCACCAGGAGGATGCTGGATCCTGGCTGTAGTGGGTGGAGAGATCAGATGAGTATCTCTCTGTGATATCTTGCTGGTCCAGGTGGAGATGAGAACATCTGGAGAGGACTCCCAGCTCTATCTGCAGCAGGGAACGTGGGTGGGATCATGCCATCCTTCACTCAGCCTCTCGAGCCTTGGCTGCGCAGGTGATTTCAAACTGCTGCAACATGATAGCAAACCCCTGAAGGAGCACCGAGGTGGCAATGCACCCGTGACCCCACCCCTCCAGTGGGGGAAGAGTCCCCTGCCCCTCACTGTCCTATTACCGACAGGAGCACTTGCAAGCAGACACTACTGGGTAGGGGATCTGCCTCCAGGTGCATTGCTGGAGAGTCCTGCCCGTGTCTATGGCTGGGTCCTTGCTTATCCAGCAGTGCCAGACCAGGAGCTTGATGTGGGTGAACTGGGCAGGACGGCAGGTCATGCCAGGAGGCCAGGAGCAGCCAGTGTGGGAGGTGTCACACTCTGTGTGGCGAACCCAACGTGGCCAGAAGACAGGCCCCAGATCCACCCAGGATGAGGTCAGGTGGCAGGTGGCGCTGTCCACCAGCCACTGACGGAGGCGGTGGGCGACAGCTTGGCTTAGGTTGCTGGCCATCCCCTCCTCAGGGGGCAGCAGGACAGGGAGCTCCACATTTTCAGCCTCCTGCAGCAGCTTCTTCCGGTAACGGTTGGTGCCATCAGCCAAGTCCTGTCTCAGGGTGCCCAGCTGCTCCAGGCTGGTGTTGCGGCTTCGTGGATCCTGCGGGGACATCCAGAAGGGGTCGTAGGAGGGGCCCAGCAGCTTCAACAACCGAGGGGCCCTGAGATGCTTAGGCTTGGGGGAGTAGTGGTAGTCACTGGGAGAGCGGGACAGGCTATATGGCCTCACATGGGCAGATGGCTTGCTCCGGATGAGGTGGATGTCAGGATTGGGTGAGGTGGTCTCACTGATCTTCTCAGGCAGCAGATGGTCCTCACTTAGGGGAAGGTCTCCATCCTGGGAGAGGAGAGATGATCCAGAGGGAAGAGGCCCCTGGGCCCAGCTCCCCAGCAGCAACAGGCAAATTAAACCTGCTCTGGCCATCTCCATGATGGGTGCAGCTCCTTCAGGGCTCCCCTTGTGTGTGTCTTGCTGCAGGCTGGCACTCTGAGTTCCCTCCCTCTACCTCTCTGGTTATCAGTGGATCCCTTTGGCTGAGAGAAATCCTTCCCCTTTCCCCTAGTTACAGAGTCTGATACCAGACACTGCTGTTGTCACAGAGACACAACCAGCTATTCACAGGGACACACACACACACAAAATGGATGAGTGGGTGTAGAGGCAGTGGGTGATGCCAAGTGCAGTGGGTGCAGCTGCAGGAGTACGAGTGGTGCCGGGGGGGTAGGATTAGAGTGAGTTTTGCTGACTGTAGAGCAACAGTAGGTGCTGCTGGGGTTGCATGGTTTTGTGGATGCTGCTGGTCCCATAGGTGCTGCTGGCAGTGTAGAGAAGCTGCTTGGTGGCGGGGGGGGGGGAATAAGTGGGGTTGTAAAGATGTTCCTGCCCGTTGGGGTGCACTATGTCCTGCTTGGCAAGGAGGGACAATGGGGGTTGCTGAGAAAGTGGGGCTGTGGCAGGGTGTGGCTGAGGTTGTAGACGTGCTGTTGGTTGTAGAGGTGTGATGGGTGCTGCTGAGGGTGTAGGGAGATGCTGCTGGAGGCACCATCTGTTGCTGGGTGTTGGGGGAAATCTCATGGCTAAGCCCTGTTGAGCAGAGTTACCAGAGCAGGCAGCTCCAAGGGGTGCGTGAGTGTAGGACCGCTAGCCATGCAGAGTGAATTTGAATGGCTGCTTGCCTCTATGCAGGACTGATCCCAGCACTGCTTAATTTGTAATGAAACAGGTGCCAGGGCTCAAGCAAATAGGTGCTGGGGATCAAGCAGTTTTTTAATTTTAATAACTGACGCGGTAAGCCCAGAGGTGCTGGGGCTCAGCCCTGCCACAAGTTAAGCACTGCATCCCAGCCACCTGGGAAAGCTCCCTCCTCTATGAAGCTGCGCTGCATCCATTAGTCCAGCACTAAAGTATAGGACTGAACCCTTGGCGAAGGGAGAGAAGTGGATGGGGGGCGGCAAGAGTTAGTTGCTCATCCTCCCTGGCACGTGCCTCTCCCAGCAGCGATTGTGTGTTCCACAGTGGGATGGGGAGAAGCCGCGATTGAGAGACTTTGGATCCGTCTCATCTAAAATCCCTTGGGGAGCAGGGGAGCCAGGAACTCCCCACTTGACCTGTGCCTTGACAAGGCCACTTGCCTCCAAGTGGCCTGTTCTCATGGCGACAGGAGTACTGGGGTCAGCCAGACACAGGCTTTGGGGCCCTTCATCTCCCTCCCTTGCTGCTTTAGAGTTTAAGCCTGTGTGTTTAACTAACCTACCCAGCCGCAGGCCCCAGGGGGCTGGAGTCCTCGCACACCCCCATTCCCTCTGATGGGATAGCGCCATGGCTGAGCTGGGCTCACGATGCCCTTTGCACTTTGGCCTGTGTGTTAGTGTCGCCGCAGGGATCACAACTGGCTCTGCCTGCGCCCCCTCGCTCCAGTGCCACCCCAACACCTCCCCTCCCCAGGTGTCCCAGCGTCCAACACTAGCCCCACTGTGTCTGGCTGCCTGCGGCGTGTCCCCCACCCGCGGTGTCCCACAGAGGACTCCCAGCGCCCCCTGCTGGGGCAGCTGAGCTGCAGAGGTGACCCGTGCTGCAGCTCTGGCCTCCCCTGGGGCCATTGGGGCCGAGTGGGGAGCTGGGCTGTGCCCGGGGCTCCTGGGACGGGTGCTGGCCTGGGGGCGCTCAGTCTCGGTACCCGAGGGCGGGGTGCAGGGCCCGGGGGTAGATCGGCTGGGCGGGGCCGGGCCGGGCCAGGGCAGTGAGTCTCCGCAGAGCTGCGGGCTCCGGGAGGATTTCTGCCCTGGCCCTTGTGAGCCACCAGCCTCCTGTGCCGAGGCAGCTTCCGGCCTTTGCATGGGGCGGGGACCCCTGGCGGGGCCGGGCGCGCAGGGGTTAACTGGGAGAGCGGAGCAGCGCGGCGGAGCGCCGGGAAGGAGGGAGCCGGGGGGCCCCGCGCCACGTGGGAGAGGCGCAGCTCGGGCAAACTCCGGGTCCCTCTGGGCCGTGGGGAGGGAGCGGGATCGGGATCGGGATCGCAGCGCCCCGAGCCGGGCAGGGCTGGCGGAGGCAGCGCGCTCGCTCCCCCCGGCTGCCAGAGCCCGGGGCCTCGACGGGGAGAGCTACAGAGCCCGTCCGCTGCCGTGCGGCTCCGGGGGACAGGTCCGTGTGGGGCAGAGGGGATGCTGGGGGTGGGGAGCTGGGAGGACAGGTGTCAGTGTGGGGCAGAGGGGCTGCTGGGGGTGGGGAGCTGGGAGGACAGGTGTCAGTGTGGGGCAGAGGGGATGCTGGGGGTGGGGAGCTGGGAGGACAGGTGTCAATGTGGGGCAGAGTGGATGCTGGGGGTGGGGAGCTGGGAGGACAGGTGTCAGTGTGGGGCAGAGGGGATGCTGGGGGGGAGAGCCGTGGGGACAGGTGTCAGTGTGGGGCAGAGGGGATGCTGGGGACGGGGAGCTGGGGGAACAGATGTGCATGTGGTGCAGAGGGGCTGCTGGGGGTGGGGAGCTGGGAGGACAGGTGTCAGTGTGGGGCAGAGGGGATGCTGGGGGTGGGGAGCTGGGAGGACAGGTGTCAGTGTGGGGCAGAGTGGATGCTGGGGGTGGGGAGCTGGGAGGATAGGTGTCAGTGTGGGGCAGAGGGGATGCTGGGGGGAGAGCTGTGGGGACAGGTGTCAGTGTGGGGCAGAGGTGATGCTGGGGACGGGGAGCTGGGAGGACAGGTGTCAGTGTGGGGCAGAGGGGCTGCTGGGGGTGGGGAGCTGGGAGGACAGGTGTCAGTGTGGGGCAGAGGGGATGCTGGGGGTGGGGAGCTGGGGGAACAGGTGTCCATGTGGGGCAGAGGGGATGCTGGGGGTGGGGAGCTGGGAGGACAGGTGTCAGTGTGGGGCAGACGAGATGCTGGGGGTGGGGAGCTGGGAGGCCAGGTGTCAGTGTGGGGCAGACGGGATGCTGGGCATGGGGAGCTGGGAGGCCAGGTGTCAGTGTGGGGCAGACGGGATGCTGGGGGTGGGGAGCTGGGAGGACAGGTGTCAGTGTGGGGCAGAGGGGATGCTGGGGGTGGGGAGCTGGGAGGACAAGTGTCAGTGTGGGGCAGAGGGGATGCTGGGGGTGGGGAGCTGGGAGGACAGGTGTCAGTGTGGGGCAGACGGGATGCTGGGGGTGGGGAGCTGGGAGGACAGGTGTCAGTGTGGGGCAGAGGGGCTGCTGGGGGTGGGGAGCTGGGAGGACAGGTGTCAGTGTGGGGCAGAGGGGATGCTGGGGGTGGGGAGCTGGGAGGACAGGTGTCAGTGTGGGGCAGAGGGGATGCTGGGGGTGGGGAGCTGGGAGGACAGGTGTCAGTGTGGGGCAAAGGGGATGCTGGGGGTGGGGAGCTGGGAGGACAGGTGTCAGTGTGGGGCAGAGGGGATGCTGGGGGTGGGGAGCTGGGAGGCCAGGTGTCAGTGTGGGGCAAAGGGGATGCTGAGAGTGGTGAGCTGGGGGAACAGGTGTCCGCGTGGGGCAGAGGGGATGCTGGGGGGAAGATCTATAGGGACAGATCTCTCTGTGGGGGCCAGAGGGGAATCTGGGAGGGAAAGCTGTGGGGACAGATTTCTCCATGTGGAACAGAGGGGATTCTGAGAGCTATAGGGACAGGTTTCTCTGTTTGGGGCAGAGGAGATTCAGGGGAGGAAGACCTATGGGGACAGCTCATTCCGTGTGGGGCAGAGGGGACTCTGGGGTGGGGAGGAATCTATGAGCATAGTGGATAGAGGGGTTTCTGAAGAGCTATGGGGACAGATCTCTCTGTGTAGGGCAGAGAAGATTCAAGGGGGAGAGATGTATGGGGACAGGTTTCTCCATGTGGTGCAAAGTTTACTCATGGGTCAGAGCTATGGGAACAGGTCTCTCCACATGAGAAAGAGAGGACGCTGGGCGGGAGAGCTGTGGAGACAGGCCTACCCCCTTGTGGCCTAGAGATACAGAGTCAGCCCCTCGAGAGCCAGGAGGGCAGAGACAACCTGCTGGAGTGAAGTTCTATGAATGAGAGGGAAAGCCCTGGTCCCTGCTGAAGTAAGACAGAAGAGACTCCAGGGGCTCATAGCACCCATAAATAGTTGATCAGATGTTGCTCGGTAACAGTGTCCTTCCCTTACGATTACTGATCAGCCAATGACAATTTATTCTGCTGCTGTAGTAATAATAATAATAAGATCATCTAATATAGGTTACGATGCTTGTGTCTCATTGGTGACGTGCGCTGTCACGCAGTGCTCTGATTGAAGCCATTGTGTGCACGAAGTCCTGGAATTAACCAGAATGCTCCAGTTCCCTGCTCATGTAGTTGAACTTAGCCTCTTAATGATTATTACTTTGTCTGATGGTAGTGCCTAGGAGCCAGCCGAGACCAGGGCCCCATTCTGCTAGGTGCTATATAAACAGAGAGAAACAGTCCCTGCCCCAGATAGCTCACAATCTAAACTGACAGGCCAGACAAAGGGTGGGAGGAAGAGAAATGGGTGCAGAGTGGGACAGTGACTTGCTTGAGGTCACAGAGCAGGGCCGGCTCCAGGCACCAGCCCAGCAAGCAGGTGCTTGGGGCAGCCAACGGAGAGGAGCAGCATGTCCGGCTCTGCGGCAGCAATTTGGCGGCGGGTCCCTCTCGAAGCAAAGGACCAGCCGCCGAAAGGACCAGCTGCCGAATTGCCGCTGAAGACTGAAGCGGCAGTAGTAGAGCTGATCACGCTTTTTTTTTTTTTTTTTTTTTTTGCTGCTTGGGGCAGCAAAAACCCTGGAGCCGGCCCTGTCACAGAGACAAGAGTAGAATCCAGGTCTCCTGATGCCCAGGCCTGGGCTGCGTCCACTGGACAAAACTGCCTCTGCTCATACAAAACTGGTCATTTTTCTGATTCATCCCCGGATCTATTATTACTTCAAACATGGCAAGAGGCAGCCATCCCCTGGTGTGGGACACCAAGTGATCTCTAGGTGCTGGCCCCACCCCTGTATAGAACAGCGGGAACGCTGGGTTGAAAGAGAGAGTGCTAACCTCTTTTTGGTGTGGGACAGAGCAGAGGGAGCTGGGCTGGAGGGGCGCTGGGGCCATGCATGCTGGTTTGCTCTTGTAAGGTAGGGCTGACTGTGTCACTTTCAAATTAGATGTTAGAACCTCTCAGCCTAGGAGACCTCCCTGCTATCAGAGCTGGTTAGGTGATGCTGTGGGGATAGAAGGTGCATGGTCCCTCTCCCCACCCCCAAGGGCTTCCTCCTCCTTCCCTGGGGGCCTCTGCTTATCCCCTGTCAAAGGAAAGCTGAGATTAAAACTCACTAAAACAAGAAATCCCAAGAGGTTTAATGGCTTTGGGAATGTAATGGAGTAAAGAGGGTCAAGTGGTGCGTGGCAGAGGCCTCCCCCACCAGAGGCCGGTGTCACCATTGGTACTTGCACCCATGCAGTGTTGGCTGGTACAGGAAGATGTCTTGGATTTAGCGATGACCTAAAGCCAAGCAAATCCTGATTGGCTGATCCCAATAGAAGTCCAGCCAATTATGTCACAGTTGATGAAGGGACTCTGCATCTCTTGATGTCATCGTTAAATCAGCTTATTGGATGCTGACGTCTCATGTGAGATTGGACCTCAGGGGCTACAAAGGCATCAGCGAAAGGCCTTGTTCTTAGTTTAGCAGGGTGTCAAAGGCTATAACCCACCGCTGTTCTCTGATGTGACAGCAAGCCAGGTTTCGACTCCTAGCGCCCAGCAAATATACTGCAGTCTCACCCCAAGTGCCACTGTCCCTCAGTCACCTCACTGGGGTTTCACTGTGCATGTGTTTGCTCTGGCCAGAACTGGCCCTTGGTTTTGTGGGGCCCTATGTGAAGAGACAGCTCCCGCCCCACTCAGGTTCAAGCCCCACCTCCCTGTATCCACAACATCCCCAGTCTCCTTCCTGCCTGTGATCCCCTCAGGCTGTAACAAATCCCTCTCGCCTCAAAGAGAGGCTCTGTGACTCCTGGAGACCCTCCCTCATCCAAGCTAGGAGATGGAGCCAAAGTACTGCTTTCTAAGGGGGGGTAGGAAGAGCTGTTATGAAATTCACCCCATGCCATAGCCCTTGAGCACCAGACTCAAACGGGATCACGGACAGGGAACCAGGAAGTGTGAAGTGATACCCTGGAAGGGCAGGGATCTATGCAGCTTTATAGGCCTAAAGCCACCACCGCTCCTTTACACTAGCATAGCCAAGATGCACACTAGAGCCTCTCACTGAGAGACTAATGAGTTTGCCTTGCTAAGACACCACAAAGGGGCCACAAAGGCGGAGCTCCAGCTGGGCGGATTCAGTAGGAGCAGGGCTGATAGTAGCTGCTGTGTTCTCCACTGAGAGGCATTCTTGTGCTGCTGACACCCAACGGACGCACTGGAGATGCACAGTGGACACAGAGAACCTGCTGTTTTTCTCTTCCTTTGCCAGGCCCACTGTCTGATGGGGAGATGCTGGAGAGCTGGAATGCCTCCTCCAACAGCCTGGAGGTGCGTGCTGCGGGCATCATCGTGCCAGTGGTCTTCTTCCTCATCTTCCTCCTGGGCACAGTGGGGAATGGGCTGGTGCTGGCTGTGCTGCTGCGCAATGGCCAGGTGAAGTACAACACCACCAACCTGTTCATCCTCAACCTGGCCATGGCAGACCTCTGCTTTATCATCTGCTGCGTCCCTTTCCAAGCCACCATCTACACACTGGACGGGTGGCTCTTTGGCCCCTTTGCCTGCAAGGCTGTGCACTTCCTCATCTACCTCACCATGTACGCCAGCAGCTTCACCCTGGCAGCCGTCTCTGTTGACAGGTGAGCCTCACCAACCCGTCCCCACTCACGCTTTGCGTCTCTCGCTTCAGTTCAAGAGACTGGATTGGCATGGCGAGGTAAGTGTAGGAGAAAGGCAGACCCCACCTGTGTCTGTCAGGAACAGGCACAACCCACCCAGGACAGGGTCACTCACTGTGTCTGGGGTTTGATCCCCTGTGTGTGGTCACTTGTCACTGCTATCCATTTCTGATCCAGTGGCAGGCTGTTGCACAGGGCCATGCATGTGCTGTTACCCTCAACCACAATCCTAGCAGATCCACCCTGACCCATTCCACAGAGCTCCCTCACCTTCCACCTCCATCCCCTACCTTGACTCATTCCACAAATCTCCCTTCTCAGCCAACCCACAGATTTCCCCTCCCAGCTCCCTCCATTCTCCCTTCCCCCCATAAACCTCTCTCCTTATCCCTCTCCCTCATTTCCCTTTCCTCTCTTCCCTCTCTTCTCTGTTGCTCCTCATCTCCTCCTCTCAGCACCCAAAACAAGCTCTCCAACAGTCTGCTTACCCAGCCCTTCCTCTTCCTCGTTGGGGAGAGGTTGGTTTGTTCTTCCAGACAGGAGTGGATTGAGGCTGGATTTCTGCTCTCCAAACCCATCAGTCCCCCATGCCCAATGCAGCAGGGTGCCAGTGAGGAAACTAGAATCTCTCCCGTGGCTGGCTGAGGAGGAGCAGAGTCTATTGGGTGGAGGAGGGATTGGGGGGAAGAATGCTTGGGTGGTGGAAGAAAGAAAGATCAAATTGCCCAGAGGGTTCTGCTTAATCCTCCCTTCCAAGGGGTGGAGGAGGGAAGATGAGAGGCCTCACTGGAGACAGCACCTGGGAGGGGGCTGCATGGAATAGCAGGGCAGTGACAGTGAAGTTCCTTTGCTGACTCATTTGTTTTGCTGTTTAAACCCCACCTCACCCATCCCTCCTGCAGATACCTGGCCATTCGTTACCCACTGAAATCCCGGGATCTCCGGACCTCCCGGAATGCAGCGGTTGCCATCATAGTGATCTGGACCCTGTCACTGCTTTTTGCAGGGCCCTACCTCAGCTACTACCAGATTGTCCACTACCACGGGCTGCCCATCTGTGTTCCCATCTGGGAGGACCAACGCCGGAAGATCCTGGACATCCTCACCTTTGTGTTTGGGTACCTCCTGCCCGTGGTTGTTGTGAGCTTGGCCTATGCCAGGACCATCAAGTTCCTGTGGACCTCCCTAGACCCCATCGAGAGAATCTCAGAGTCCCGTAAGGCCAAGCGCAAGGTCACCAAGATGATTGTGGCTGTGGCCATAATCTTCTGCCTCTGCTGGCTGCCCCACCACCTGGTCATCCTTTGCTTTTGGTTTGGCTACTTCCCCTTCAACCGAGCCACCTACGCCTGCCGCCTGGCCTCCCATTGCCTATCGTATGCCAACTCCTGCCTCAACCCCATCATCTATGCCCTCATCTCCAAGCATTTCCGCAAGAAGTTCAAGCAAGTCTTCACTTGCCTCCTCTTTCAGAACAAGAGCAGGAAGAAGAAGAGAGCTGGCAATAAAGTCCACGTAACCAATGTGGCCAGCAATGCTGCTGGTGTGTATGGAGGTAACACCGAGGTCACCCAGATCCAGGAGGAAAATGCCAGGTGCTGTCAGGGCCCGCTGCGGAAAGACGCTGAAGACACCCATCTCCCTGAGGCATGGACTCATCAGCTACAGGATGCCACTGTCTCTGCTCAGAGAAGACTGCTGGCTGAAGAAAGTTCGGTAACAACTGGCAATCCACTGGCTGTGACCTCACCAGGGAGACCTCAGGGCCTGCTGATCGTCCACTGATAATATAAAGCAAGAGGAGAAATGCATAAACCAGTGAGGGAGTCACCCTTCCACCCTTCAGTATGCGAGCAGATGGAACGATGTAGTCCCTGGGAAATTGCATTGCAGTGATGGCTAATCTTAACAGTGTCAGCTGTGGCTTCTTTATGATTGTTCCACCCCTACCCATTTGTCTCTACCATTCTTGTGGGAGCAGTGGAATCCATCAGTGGAAATTCAGAAAGTAGGAGCATGCTAACATAAAAACGAGAGACATGGAGAACTAGACACAGCATGATCACTGGGGAAAGGACTGGACTCCCAGTGCCCTGGGCGCTATACTGAAAGTCTCTGGTGAGGAGAAGGGGATGGAGTTTTACTACCATGTATGATATGATGCCATACAATTAACTGTGTGATCTAGTATAAGGCATTGCCCACACATTGGAGTTCAAGGATCTGAACTTACCTCTTGAGGTTAACCAGATTAACTAGACCCTCGATAAGCCCTGTGCCTGTGTCTATTGCTCACAATCACCCAGGGGGTATTCCCCCTACACATTTAGGCCTACATTTTCATCAATGCCCACTAATTTTGCATGGCATCTTGGGTACTGGAAAATTGAGACGAGCAAAATTAACGTACCCTGTTTGAAAACACAGGCTGTAGTGTGGGTATCAGGATGCTGTGGGGAGTGGTTGGAAGAATGTGTGTGTGTGTAGCTATGTGTGAAGAGAGTTAGTCATTTTGTTTGGACTAGGGATGGGAATAGGATCTCTGTGTGTGTATGTGAGAATGGGGCAGTTCAAAATTTCCATTGCTGGAAAAACGGGGGCAATGTCTCTAATGTCCCAGTCAGCAGAATTCTGTTCCACACCTGTGTGTCTTCTCCTCTCTAGTAATTCCCAGCAAGTTTAGGCCTTGCTCCAGTGCAAATCCTCCACCCCCAGCTACTCTGCTCTGTATCAGAGAGGGCCTTGTTTACAATCCTAGCACAAAACCCCAATTGCAAGGAAGTCAGCAGCTCATATCAATGGCTTATTATACTAATTCTACCACCATCACTGTTATTAAAATTATTTATTATATAGCAAGTAAAAATGGAAAACCTGGTATTCTTCTTCGAGTGATTGCTCATATCCATTCCAGGTAGGTGTACGCGCCGTGCGTGCACGTTTGCCGGAAACTTTTTACCCTAGCAACTCCAGTGGGCCGGCAGGTCGCCCCCTAGAGTGGCGCCACTATGGCACTAGATATATACCCCTGCCGGCCCGCCCACTCCTCAGTTCCTTCTTACCGCCGTGTCGGTTGCTGGAACTGTGGAGTGCGGCTTGCTGTCCTCCACGTCCCTAGCTCTCCTGTACTTGTTCGTCGTCTTAGTTGTAAATAGTTCATAGATAATTCGTAGATAGTTTGTTAGTATAGTAGTTAATTAGAGTCTTGTATATAGTTGTTTAACATCGCTCGCGGGTGGCCCGTTGCCCTCCCCAGCGCCCGGCACCGGGCCCATGCCTGGCTCGCCGGGCTTCAAGCAGTGCTCAGCATGCAAGAAGCCGATGCCGACTAGCGATCCCCACGACGCGTGCCTTAAGTGCCTGGGGGAATCGCACATCAGCTAAAAGTGCCGCATTTGCAAGGCCTTTAAGCCTCGCACGAAGAAGGAGAGAGATCAGAGGCTCCGCGCTCTCCTCATGGAAGCGGCTCTGACTCCGGCACCGGCGGCGCAGTCGGCCAATTCTACTCTGGCACCGGACCGCGCCGGCACTGGCAAGACTCCCCGGCACCGACCATCTCCGGCACCGGGAGCAGACTCACGTCCCTCGGCATCTGCAACACCATCGAGGCAGGCCCGAGTGGAGCGCCCGGCACCTACCCTGGCCGCGGCACCGCCTGCAGGCTGCTGTCGACTCCGGGCCCGGAAGGTCCGTCGAGTCCAGCCCCTCCTAGCTCCCCCTTAAGATCAGGGGTCGAGCTACTGGTACCGTCTACGCCGGAGACCTTTGCCTCGGCACGGGACTTGATCGCGATGACGGAGCCATCGCAGCCTCAGCCGGCACCCCCGGGACGGGTAACCTCCAGGGGTAAACCGATGCTTCGAGCGCTGTCTCCTGAGTCCCGGCACCGATCACCCCGGAGGCGTGAACGCTCACGCTCGGGGTGCCACTCGGAGTCCCGGCACCGTTCTCCCAGGCGGTACCGGTCGTACTCACGGCACCGATCGCCATCTGCACGGTCCCGGTCGGGCTCCTCTCACCGCCGGCACCGAGACTCCAGGAGCCGTTCACCTCGACGTTCTGCTCCTCGGTCGACCTCCCGGCACCGAACCGGTGGTAGGTCCCGATCCCGGTCGACCTCCCGGCACCGCGCCGGTGGCAGGTCCCGGTCTCCGCTGCCGTCCCGGCACCGCGCTCATCGAAGGTCGCGGTCCCGCTCCCGGCACCGACATCGCTCCCGATCCGGATCCCGGCACTGGTCATCACGCCGTTTCCGATCCCGATCCCGGCACCGATGTGGGTCGCGGCACTGACCCTCGGCACCGAGGGGAGCGTCGGACTTGGCGCACAGAGACGCATACCAATCAGGCTCAGCGCCTCCGTGGCCTTCTAGGGAGCCATCGGTGTCTTCCCAGCTGACAGCGCCTATGCCATGGGCCAGGACAGACACTCGGCCCTGTTCCAGGACCCTCCACCACAAGAGCGAGGGCCTCAACAGTGGGGGTTTTGGACCCCATGGGCGTATTGCCAAGCCCAGGGTCCGCAACACATTACCCCCCGCCCTAAGGGGGAACGCAGACCACCGGAGGCGACGGTATCTAGACCCCCTCCCTCCCCGGAAGCAGACGGCAGGTCCAGTCACCGGGACCCAGAGCTCCCTCCAGAGACGGAGGTGCAGCCCCACATGGAACCCCCCGTGGACACTCTGTTGCCGGGGGTTTCCTTGTCGTCTTCTCCGGATGAGGCAGTGGCGGGTACCTCGTCCTCCAGCCCTCCCCCGCTCTATCTTAGGGCGCACCAAGACCTCCTCCGCCGGGTAGCACAGAACCTGGACTTGCAAGCGGAGGAGGTGTCTGAAATTGAGGACCTGGTGGTGAGCATCCTCTCCGCCGATGCGCCCACCAGAGTGGCCCTGCCCTTTATAAAAACAATCCAGGCCAACGCCGCTAACATCTGGCAGTCACCGGCCTCCATCCCTCCGACCGCTCGAGGGGTGGAACGGAAGTACATGGCCCCCTCGAAGGGCTATGAATACTTCTACGTTCACCCGACACCCTGCTCATTGGTGGTCCAGTCGGTGAACGACAGGGAGTGCCACGGTCAAGAGGCCCCAGCACCCAAGTCGAAGGAGGCGAGACGAATGGACCTCCTGGGCCGCAAGGTCTATTCGGCGGGGGCGCTACAGCTCAGGGTCTCAAACCAGCAGGCCCTCCTCAGCCGTTACTCCTTCAACTTGTGGGTAGCGGCAGGGAAGTTCGCGGAGCTCTTGCCACAGGACACCCGCCAGGAGTTTTCCACCATCCTGGATGAGGGCAAGAAAGTAGAAAGGACATCGCTACAGGCCTCCCTTGATGCTGCCGACTCGGACGCTCGGACCCTGGCCTCGAGGCTCACGATGTGCCGAATTTCTTGGCTGCAGGTCTCTGGCCTTCCACCGGAGCTCCAACATACTATCCAGGACCTCCCCTTTGAAGGCCAGGGCCTGTTTTCCGATAAAACAGACCCCAGACTAAAAGACCTCAAGGACAACAGGGTCATAATTCGGTTGCTGGGAATGCATACGCCTGCGACACAGCGCAGGCCGTTCCGGCAGCAGAACCAGCAGCAGCAGCGGCGACCGTACCCTCAGTTCCGCCCGCGGCAGGACCTCTCTAGGCGCCGCGGCAGGAACAACCGCCGCAGGCAGTCCGGTGGACAAACGGGGCAGAACCAAGGCTCCGCCAAGGCCCCTCCAGGACCTAAGCCTTCATTTTGAAGGTGCGCCTGAGGGCGCAGTACCAGTTTCCCCTCCGGATCCTTCCCCGCAGTTTTCCAACCGTCTTTCGTTTTTCCTCCCGGCGTGGACCCGAATAACATCGGATCGTTGGGTCTTGCGTACGGTGCAGGCCGGTTATCACTTGCAGTTTTCTTCGCCCCCTTCCCACCCACCATCCCCGTCCCTCTTCAGGGACCCCTCTCACGAGCAATTCCTCCGTCAGGAGGTGCACGCGCTCCTCGTCAAGGGAGCCATAGAGGCGGTTCCGGAAAACGAGAAGGGCAAGGGGTTTTATTCCCGCTACTTTCTAATCCCCAAGTCCAAGGGCGGCCTCAGGCCCATCCTCGACCTGCGGGAACTCAACAAGTATATGGTGAAGTTGAAGTTCCGTATGGTATCCCTTGGAACCATCATCCCATCCCTGGATCCCAGAGACTGGTACGCCGCCCTCGACATGCAGGATGCTTATTTCCACATCTCCATTGCCCCCCAGCTCAGACGTTTCCTCCGCTTTGTGGTCGACCGCCAACATTATCAATTTGCGGTCCTCCCGTTTGGCCTCTCTACGGCCCGAGGGTGTTTACGAAATGCATGGCAGTCGTCGTCGCACACCTTCGACGTTGCCGCATTCACGTCTTCCCCTATCTGGACGACTGGCTGATCCGAGGCACATTGGAGCTGCAGGTCCGCGACCAAGTCTGCAGGATCAGCACCCTCTTTGCTGCCTTGGGCCTCGTCATCAATGTGAACAAGTCTACCCTGCTCCCCACGCAGCGGATAGAGTTCATTGGGGCCGTTCTGGACTCTACCCTAGCCAGGGCCTTGCTACCCTTGCCCAGGTTCCAGTTGCTGTCGGCCATCATTCTGCGCTTGCAGGCGGCCCTGCTGACCTCTCTACGAACATGTCTGGCCCTTCTAGGCCACATGGCAGCCTGTACGTTCGTGACGGCATATGCCCGACTCCGCATGAGGCCTCTTCAATCTTGGCTCATCGCGCAGTACCGGCCGACCAGACATTCGTTGGACACAGTTGTCACCGTTCCTCAGAGGGTACTGGACTCCCTTCGGTGGTGGCTGGACCAGTCCGTAGTCTGTGCGGGGCTCCCGTTCCATCCGCCCCAGCCCTCAGCATCCCTGACTACGGACGCCTCAGATCTGGGCTGAGGGGCACACTGCGGCGCCCAGAGAACTCAGGGCTTGTGGACACCTCAAGGGATCAACCTCCATATCAACATACGAGAGTTGAGAGCGGTCCGTCTTGCTTGTCAAGCGTTTGTCCATCTCCTTCAAGGTCGTTGTGTTGCGGTGTTCACCGACAACACGATGACCATGTTTTACATCAACAAGCAGGGCAGCACCAGGTCCTCTCCCCTGTGTCTCGAGGCAATGCGCCTCTGGGAGTTTTGCATAGCCCATTCGGTTCATCTTTCTGCCTCCTGTCTCCTGGGAGTGCGGAACACTCTAGGGGATTGGCTGAGCAGATCCTTCCGTTCGCACGAGTGGTCCCTCCGTCCAGACGTCGCCTTCTCACTCTTCCAGAGGTGGGGTCGTCCCCGGATGGACCTCTTCGCATCCAGGCAGAACAGGAAGTGTCGAGCATTCTGCTCCTTCCAGGGTCGGGAGCCAGGGTCTCTAGAAGATGCATTCCTGATCCCATGGACAACCCACCTGTTTTACGCATTCCCTCCCGTTCCGCTGATACACAGGGTTCTCCTCAAGGTGCGCAGAGACAGAGCTCGGGTGATTCTCATAGCTCCAGCATGGGCCAGACAGCATTGGTACCCAATGTTGCTGGACCTCTCAGTAGCCAACCCAGTTGCCCTGCCCCTACATCTGGACCTGATCACCCAGGACCACGGTAGGCTCTGTCACCCAGACCTTCCATCTCTACACCTTACGGCATGGCTCCTGCGTGGTTGACAGGCTCCGAGTTACGCTGTTCTACCCCGGTTCGGGAGGTTCTCCTGGGCAGTAGAAAGCCTTCCACCAGGGCTACTTACTCAGCTAAGTGGAAGCGTTTCTCCTGCTGGTGTTCGGAGAAAGGTCTTCGCCCTATGGAGACTCCCGTCACCACTATTTTAGACTACATCTGGTCCCTCAAGACCCAGGGTCTGGCGTTGTCGTCCCTCCGGGTCCACCTAGCGGCCATCTCCGCGTTTCATCCTGGAGTGGACGGATGTTCTGTCTTCTCTCACCCTATGGTGGTGAGATTCCTGAAGGGACTGGAGCGGCTCTATCCACAAATCCGCCCTCCTGCCCCTTCATGGGACCTCAACCTGGTCCTAACTCGGCTCATGGGCCCTCCATTCGAGCCATTAGCTACTTGCTCCCTGCTCTACCTCTCGTGGAAGACCGCCTTCCTAGTGGTCATTACCTCAGCTAGACGAGTGTCAGAGCTGAGGGCCCTCACTGTGGACCCACCGTATACCGTCTTCCATAAAGACAAGGTACAGCTGAGGCCTCACCCTGCCTTTCTTCCCAAGGTGGTCTCAGCTTTCCATGTTAACCAAGAGATCTTCCTCCCAGTCTTTTTCCCAAAGCCCCGTTCGTCCCGCAGGGAGCAACAGCTCCACTCGCTAGATGTCCGTCGGGCGCTAGCATTTTATGTGGACAGGACCAAACCATTCCGCAAGTCCCCCCAGTTATTCGTGGCGGTAGCGTACCGGGTCAAGGGGCTGCCGATTTCCTCCCAGAGGATATCTTCCTGGGTTACCTCCTGCATCAGGACCTGCTACAACCTGGCCCATGTCCCGACGGGCCATGTGACTGCTCACTCCACCAGAGCACAGGTATCATCGCTGGCTTTCCTTGCCCGCGTCCCAATCCTAGAGATTTGTAGGGCGGCGACCTGGTCATCGGTCCACACATTCGCTTCCCATTACGCCCTGGTTCAGCAGTCCAGAGATGATGCGGCCTTTGGCTCTGCAGTGCCCCAGGCCGCGACCTCTCACTCCGACCCCACCGCCTAGGTAAGGCTTGGGAATCACCTACCTGGAATGGATATGAGCAATCACTCGAAGAAGAAAAGACGGTTACTCACCGTTGTAACTGTTGTTCTTCGAGATGTGTTGCTCATATCCATTCCACATCCGCCCTCCTTCCCCACTGTCAGAGTAGCCGGCAAGAAGGAACTGAGGAGCGGGCGGGCCGGCAGGGGTATATATCTAGTGCCATAGTGGCGCCACTCTAGGGGGCGACCTGCCGGCCCACTGGAGTTGCTAGGGTAAAAAGTTTCCGGCAAATGTGCACGCGCGGTGCTTACACCTACCTGGAATGGATATGAGCAACACATCTCGAAGAACAACAGTTACAACGGTGAGTAACCGTCTTTTATTACATCTCAGTGTAGCCTCCCACGTATGCTGATAGACTCATAGAAGCTTGAGATGGAAAAGCTGTTAGTTTATTAAGTCGGTCTCTTCCCTCCACCCTGGCAAAGCAGGATTATTCCCTACGGGTCACTTCCTAGTGCTTTGTCCACTCTAGCTTTACATGTCCCAAGCAATGGAGCTTCCACCACTTCTCTTGGGACTCTTCCTAAGGCTAATACATCTTTCCATCAGTGTATCCTGATATTTGTCTTTGGTTCCTTTCCAAATTCATCCCATTATTCCTAGCTACACCCCTTTATTCCACCCTAAATAATCCCCCTCCTTCCTTGGTGTTTACACCATTCAAATAGCTAAGAGTCTATTGTGTTCTGCTCCCCTGGATCGCTGTATAGCTAAGCTATATGTAATTTAATTCTTTCAATATCCTCTCATAAATCATTCGCTGCAGGCCTTCTCTGACCTGCATCCAATCTGTCAATATCTCACAGGCACTGTGATTCCCAGAATTCAGTGCAGTGTTTCAGGTTCGATCTTGCCAGTGCCTGACATAAGGAGGACTGTCACTTCCCTGCCCTGTGATGTGATCTCTGTAACAGATTGGAAAAGATCTTTTGGATGGTGGTGTCTACCTCCCACAGCCAGCCAAGGTAGAGGGCAGGATGGGTCCCTACCTTTCTAGTACTCGCACTGTTCTCTTTGCAAGCATGTAGAGGCTTTGTGGAGCGGCTTCTGGCATAAAGATGAAGCATCCGTCACTCCTCAGTGATATTATTTGCTGGTTATAGGCCAGTCTGGGAGGTTTTTTTAGTTTCCAGAGGCTCTTCTGGCCAGCTAATCTAACATACCCCAAGCCACTCTCTGCCTCATATGCACGGCTTAATGTCTTTTTCTTTGTCAGATGTTTCTTTGGTGTAACTATAACTATGATCAAATTTGTGGAAGACACCACAGTAGGAGTAGTCAACACCAGAGGACTGAACCAGGTTGCAAAGTCAGCTGGTGAAACAAGGCTACAGGCATCAAAAGGTGACTTGGTCCTGAGCAGCCTCTGGGGAGAAGACAGCAAGCAACTGCACCCATGGCAGCAAAGCAGGTTTAGTTTAATCTTTACTCCTCAATAGTGTCTTAATGCGTCTTTGTCTTCATGGAAATCTCGATTGGCCGCAAGACAGATATGGGAACAGGATTGGTTAGTGGGGTGGAATCATGGGGAAGATCTGTCTTAAGAAATGGGCCCCTTTGTTTGATAACCACTGGTACTGTATCCAAAGTTCGAGCTGTTCCATTGCATGAGCCCCCTGTCCTCAGGGCAGTCACCTTGGAACCCTCCCTTGTTCCTGCAACTGTTCCCCTGCATTCCCACCTGGTCTTGCAGTCCCAATGGAATGTTTCATTAAGTCAGCTGGACCACTCCCATTCATACAGTGCTGCCTAGCCCCTGACAAGAGAGTGGCTGACATCCCTCAGTGCTGACTCCATGGGGGAGAACACAGTGCGGGTGGGATGTAACCTGCAGGGCCTGAGGCAAAGGGGATGATTGCTTTCGAGGAGCTGCTGGGATTTCTCTCCTGTGTGAGATTAATAAACCTTGGTGAGCTTCTTTGCCTGGTCTGTGTTCTTCCGTATTCTCCATGTTCCAGCCACAATCGTTTAACACAGTGGGGATTATTTCTCTATTTGGGACAGGGGGAGAGGAGCAATCAGGGATTATGTGAGCTTCCTGACCCTCTTTCTGATGAGACTGGATTACTAACTGGGAGTGAAAAAATTGACCCAACACATACTGCATAATTATATGTAGGGGGCAGGTCTGAGCATTTCAGGAAGGAGCTGAAAGCATCATTGGAATTCAATAGGGAGTCACGGGAAAGACAGATTCATGAATTCCAAGGCCAGAAGGGACCATTGTGATCATCTAGCTGATCTCCTGAATAATAAGTCCCCCAAAATTCCCCAGAATAATTCCTCTAGAGCAGATCTTTTAGAAAAACAGCCAATCTTGATTTAAAAATGGTCACTGATGGAGAATCCACCGTGACCCTTGGTAAATTGTTCCAATGATTAATTACTCACACCATTAAAAAATTATACCTTATTTCCAGCTGAATTTGGCTAGCTTCAACTTCCAGCCATTGGATCATGTCACACCTTTCTCTGCTTGACTGAAGAGCCCATTATCAAATATTTATTCCGCGCATAGATATTTATAGATGGACATCAAGTCAACCCTTAACCTTCCCTTTGTTAAGCTAAGTAGATTGAGCTCCTTGAGTTTTTCACTACAAGGCATGCTTTCTAAATCTTTAATCATTCTTGTTCTTCTTTTCTGAACCCTCTCCAATGATCAACATCCTTCTTGAATTGTGGACCCAGAACTGGATACAGTATTCCAGCAGCAGTCACATATGTGCCAAATATAGAGGTAAAATAACATCTCTACTCTAACTCAAGACTCCCGTGTTTATGCATCCCAGGTTCGCATTAGCCCTCTTGGCCACAGCATCACACAGGGAACTCGTGTTCAGCTGTTTATCCGTCACAACCCCCAACTCTTTTTCAGTCACTGCTTCCCGGGATAGAGTCCCCCCCATTCTGTAAGTATGGCCTGCATTCTTTGTTCCTAGTTGTATATATTTACATTTAGCTGTATAAAAATAGGTATTGTTTGCTTGTGCCCAGATGCAAGAAACGAGAGCGAGAGCAGTGATTTCCCTGCACCCCCCCTGAATTTCCCCAACACCTCCCCCCCAGTTTTGTGAGCTAGTTACATACCAATTCAGTGACTGTTTGGAAATCTGAATTTAAACTGAAACATTAATACACACTTTAAAAGCTTATACAGTGTATGATAAAATATGTGTATCTGAAAAAGTGTAATAGATTTGAAAAGTATGAACATAGACTAGCTTCCTTGCTTCCTTATACAACTGTTTTTTATGATGTCAGTGCATTCATTTCGGTGATGTTGGCCAACCTAATAATTTCAAATGATGATTTGTAAGCAAAGTCTAAATGAGCTCTCCCTGACAGCTAGTGATGAGCTGGGGCTGCGGGGAAAGGCTTCAGGGCCAGATTATATTTACCTTCACACCTAATCTACCTAGGTATCCAGCAAACAGAGCTGTTTTGGCCAAGTGATAGATTTTGTCTGGGGTTGGGTTACAAACCACTTGAATGTGGGGGGAATGGGGGATGAAATGTTGTTCTTATTGTATGAGTAAAGGGCAGTAGAACTGTAGCCTGTGATGATTTGAAGACATCAAGAGAGAGGGTGGGGACCTGTCCCTCTCCACTGTTTAAAGACAGAGCTGATTAGGCTCCATAGAGAATCTTTTGTTCTGTTAAGTGACCACTGCAGCTGAAATCACGGACAATCAGGTCTAAGTGCTTAGTCCTGTTGTGGGGACAGTGTTCCTGTGGGTACAGTGTTTTTGTGTAAGAGACAGCCCAGACTGCACTAGCAGCGAGCGAGATTCCCCCACTGAGAGCTCAGCTGAAATCACTGAGAGCTGGTGGAACCTCAAGAGACCAACTCGCAGAGGTCACAGAGGCAAGTGGCAGTCGAAGGTGACTGTGCAGGGCCATTGGCAACAGAGTGGTGGAGTGAATGGTGGCATAACAAACAGACGTGGCCAGAGCGAACAGTGAGCAGCTGGAGGAACAAGCAAAGTGCCTTCTTGTCCCCCACCTGGAAGGTGTACTCATGTGGTGTACTCATGTGAAAGCACCTCTGAACTCTGAGTCTCCACTGACCAAGGACAACACCGGTGAGTGGAGTGCAGTGGAGGGAAAAGTGAGGGGCATGTTTGTCATAGTATAATTCCCAAATCTGGACCTTAGTGTCCAGGATATGGGTACTAGCATAAAGTCCTCTAAGCTTAATTACCAGTTTAGATTCTGTAGCGCTGCCACCAATCAGGAATTCCAGGGTCTGATAACCTCTGGTCCCCCCAAAACCTTCCCTGGGGACCCCCAAGACCCAGATTCCTTGAGTCTCACAACAGAGGGGAAAAAACCATTTCCCTTCTACCTCTTTTCCTCCTCCCAGATTCTCCCCGCCCTGGGTACTCTAGGAGAGAGAGACAGATTCCAGCTTCGTGAATCTAAACAAAGGGATTCCACCCTTCTCCCCTCCCTTCCCTCTCTCCCGGAGAGAGACACAGAGATAAACGCAGAGAGCAGGTTTTTCTTCCCTCCTCCCTTTCCTTTCTCCCACCAATTCCCTGGCGAGTGCAGACTCCCTTCCCCGGAGTCTTACAAAAGATAACCAAAAAATCAATTAGATTCTAAAAAAAAGAGTAAAACTTTAATAAAGAAGGAAAAAACATAAAAACTGTCTCTGTAATCAAGATGGTAAATATACAGGGTTTTTTAGCTTATAGACAATAGAAAGAAGCTTTCTCCAGCAGAAACACAATTTAAGCTACTTCCAGCAAGTACACATCTGCAAATAAAGAAAAACAAGTTAAAAGACTATGACCGCCTTTGTACTTACTGTTCTGAATAGATAAGAGACTGTAGTAGGGAGATTAGCAGAAACCTGGTTGCACCTCTAGTCCCGTCCAGGACCCAGAGAGAACAAAGCCAAACCCAAAAACACACACAAAGGCTTCCCTCCACACGAGATTTGAAAGTGTCTTGTCTCCTGATTGGTCCTTTGATCAGGTGTTGCAGGTCACTGTTTGTTAACCCTTTACAGGTGAAAGAGACATTAACCCTTAGCTATCTGTTTATGACAATGTTAAATAAACATTTGTTTGTTGGACTATATTTTAGTCACTTTGCTCCAGAATGCTAGATTTGTGACTGGGAATGGAAACTTATATAAATATGTTTCCTAGTAAGCCAAGATTTTTAAAATGCATTATTTGCCAATGTTGTTATCTCACATTATTGCTATCTTGGGAGGTCATTATATTGGGGAATTTCTGTACTAAACATTTTTATTATTATAATTAATTTTTACATAAGAATGGTCATACTGGGTCAGACCAATGGTCCAATGGTCCATACAACAGTGGTCAAGGCCAGGTGCTTCAGAGGGAATGAACAGAAAAGGTAATCATCAAGTGACCATCCTCTGTTGCCCATTCCCAGCTTCTGGCAAACAGGCTAGGGACACTCAGAGCATGGTATTGCATCCCTCCCCATCCTGGCTAATAGCCACAGGTGGACCTGTTCTCCAGGAATTTATCTAGTTCTTTTTATAATCCTGTTATAGTTTTGGTTTTCACAGCATCCCCTGGCAAAGAGTTCCCTGGGTTGACTTTATATTGTGTGAAGAAGTACTTCCTTTTGTTTTTTTAAAACCTGCTGCATATTAATTTCATTGGGTGACTGCTAGTTCTTCTGTTATGTGAAGGATTAAATAAAATTTCCTTATTCACTTTCTTCGCACCAGTCAAGATTTTGTAGACCTGTATCATATCCCCATTAGTCGTCTCTTTTCTAAGCTGAAAATTCCCAGTCATTTTAATCTCTCCTCCTGTTTCATACCCCTGATCATTTTAGTTGCCCATCTCTGTACCTTTTCCAATTCCAATATATATTTTTAGGATGAGGTGACCAGATGTGCACACACTATTCAAGGCGTGCACGTACCATGGATTTATATAGAGGCAATGTGATATTTTCTGTCTTATTATCTGTCCCTTTCTTAATGATTTCCAACATTGTTTGCTTTTGTGACTGCTGCTGCACACTGAGTGGATGTTTTCAGAGAACTATCCACAATGACTCCAAGATCTTTCATGAGTGTTAACAGCTAATTCAAATGCCATCATTTTGTATGTATAGTTGAGATTGCTTTCCCATGTGCATTACTTTGCATTTATCAACATTGAATTTCATTTGCCATTTTGTTGCCCAGTCACCCAGTTTTGTGAGATCCCTTTGTAGCTCTTCGCAGTCTGCCTGGGACTTAACTGTCTTGAATAGTTTTGTATCATCTGCAAATTTTGCCACCTCACTGTTTACCCATTTTTCCAGATGAATATGTTGAACAGTACTGGTCCCAGTACTGACCCCTCAAGGATACCACTATTTATCTCTCTCCATTCTGAAAACTGATAATTTATTCCTACCCTTTGTTTCCCATCTTTTAACCAGTTACTGATCCATGAGAGAACTGCCCTCTTATCTCATGATGGCTTACTTTTCAAAAGTCAATTTAAATTAAATAAATTTTTTTTAATTTTTTTTTTTTTTTTAGAAATCTAGATCTGTTATGTGTTTTGGTGTAACTTGCATTTTCCTTATTTTAAATTTGCATAATCCTAACAAAACATTTACTTTATTCATATCTCTTTTATATCTCTCATTGGACCTGAAACCTCCCCTGTAAATTCGAACACCCCCCTAATTTCAATTCCTGGGGAAACCACTGAGCGAGAGGCAAGGGCTTGATGGAGGAGTGAGGGAGAGTGAAATAAATCATTTGATGCAGTTCCTAGGCAAAGCAACAAAGAGACTAGAGGATGGAGGAGTTTGCTTTAATTCACACTGACAAGCGATGGGATGCACTGAGAGAGAGGAAGCGGAGCTGGCTAGGGAGTGGAGGAGAAAATCAGAGATAGGAGAAACCCTGCATACAGAAAGCTGTACATTCTGACAGGAGCCTTAGTCCCACCCACGCCCCTTCACATGGGGTCATGCTCTTGCAAAGGGCCTTTTGAATGGCCAAGGCCCCAGGAGCACCCTGCCCTAAGCCAGCTTTCTCTGATGTTTCAGGCCCCAGATTAGCACAACTGGCCTTGATCAGCACAGCAGAGAATTCCGAGGCCAGGAAACTTCCCAAAGCAAGAGAGCCTTTGATCAAAGGCTTGGGAGTGAGATCAGTGAACACCCTCTGCCAACAGCAGGGGTCTTTGCCCACAGAGAGCACCTGCCTTTGGGGCTGCAGCAGGAGGGCACAGCGAAGGGATTGTAACAGGGGTTACACACAATACTCACTCCACAGTAATGACTGATTTCTACAGTGCCTGCCCTCCGAGGATCCCAAAGCACCCTGCTGGCTTTACAGAATACCAATCCATAGCGAACGCCTTGTAACTCAGAAATGCAGCCATTTCTGCAGTGAAGGTTGTTCCAGAGCATACAGGAACATTAAACAACAGGACAGGAAGAGGGGAATCCCATACTCAATTGAAAATGAAATTTTATGGACAGAATGTAATGAGCAGAATGAAATTAGGCTAGAGAACACGGGGGCTAACTCCCTGGTAGGCCAAAAGGAAGTGGGGGCATCCTGGGAAGTGGGCCAGTTGTATAGAAGCACTCTTTCCCCCATTCAGTTAGGGGAAATGGTTGTGACTCTCTCCTGCTTCTAGCAGGGGCAACTGGTGGGTTTCTTTAGCCAGAAAAAGAAGGTCTGGGCAGGGAGGCCCAGGATCTGTTGGCCTAGCAAGGACCCTGGGAGGTAGCAGCTGAAAAAGCCAGGGAAAGAGCTGGGTAGCTCAAGAAGAAGAAGTGGAAGAGAGTGGTGGTGTTTGAAACTTGTGTGGGAATCCCAGAGATGGCAAGGGCTGCAGGGTATAAGTGCTAGGGGAGCAGCCTTGCCCTCAAAACGGGAGAGGTTGGGGAAGGTGCAAGACTTGCTGGGCATCTCTATGAAAACAGACAGACAGACACAGAGAGAGAGAGAGAGAGAGAGAGAGAGGAAAGGACAAGAGCTTATAAGTGCAAGACCCTGGAAGAGCCTGAGAGAGCTTTCGAAGAAACAGTGGAATGGGAAGAAACCGTAAACAAGACACCCAGCGAATTAACCCTAAGGAGGGGATTGTGCTTTGTCTGGAGAGGCAAGTCCTGAGGAGGGGAACTGAGGGTCTGTGGGGAAGCAGTGGAGGTGACCTTGTGGTAGGAGGAGTCAGGAGAGTCCTTGGCTAGGCTTGACACTTCCCCAGGGCTAGTGTCTTTGAACTTCCCTCTCACTCTAAGGGTATGTGTACACTGCAATTAAAAACCTGCATCTGGCCTGTGGCAGCTGGAGGGCACAGGGGAGCTGTTTAATTGTAGCATAGATGTCCAGACTTGGCCTGCAGCATGGGTTCTAGGACCCTGTGAGGGGGGAGGGTCCCAGAGCTCATACTGCAGCCTGAGCTGGAATGGAAGGTCTACACTGCAATTAAACAGCATCACAACCTGAGCCCATATGAGTCAGTTGGCATGGGCCAGGCGCGGGTGTCTAATTGCAGTGTAGACATACCCTAGGGCTCAGTACTGTAGCCAGGCACAGTTTGTCAGGCTCTAACAGGAGCATTTTGAGCCAGGGAAAAGACTAGGTTAAGGTTTTGGCTTTAGGTTGGACCTCTTATTTGGCCTTCCATTTGTCCACAAGGGGGTATGTGCACTTTGGCTTAGCTGGAGGGCTAAACTAAGGAACAAGAGGGAAACGGCTGCAACAGTTGCATTCTCACAGCAAAAGGTCTGCAAAGTATCAGGCTGCAGGGACTTAGCAGAGAGCTGGCACTGCACCCCAGCCCCCTCCACACTGCTGTCTTCTCCAACAATGCTTTATAGAGCTCATTTAAAAGCAAGGATCCCATGACTACTTTAGAGGGAAACACAGCCCTAGAGTGAAAAAATGAAGACTCAGGACTCTGTGCAATGTGTGAAATCCCTTTGACGTCAATGGAGCTGCACCAGGGCTGAATTTGACCCAGGAAAAGAGCACTAAGTAGTAAAGGATATTGTAGAAAGAAGGGGAAAGTGAGTCTGTATGATAGCAAAGGTGCAGAACTCCAAGAAAGCATCACTTTAAAATCTGGGTTCGGGTCCAGCTCTCCCACACATTTCCTGTGTGACCTTGAGCAAGGCACTTCATTCCCCCTGTGCTTCCGTTCCATGTGTGTGTGAGGGTGATAATAATTCCTTTCTCCCACTCTCTGTCTTGTCTGTTTAGGCCCCCATCCTGTGACCAGAAAGCAGGTGCTCAATTTCACGGAGATCAATGTGATTACTCATGCATGTAAAGATCAGCACATGTTTTTCAGGATTGGGGCCATAAACTCTTTGGGACTCATGGATGTCCACTCAGATTCATGTGCACTTGCATCAAGGGGAGCTGTGTGCACAGAGATGTGATCAGGCCCCATAATTGTTTTTCAGACTCTCCCAACTTGTCCCGCAATGACTCCAGAGAGCGTTCTCTGTTCACAGCTCCCTCCTAGGAAATACCCCATGGTCTTATCCAGAACAGACTCAATAGACCCAAGACTCTGTACGCTCCCTGCCAAGCTGGTCCTAAATTCTCTAGACAGACCCTTGGATTCTGGGGCAATCCAGCACAGCAGATTCAGATACATGTTTGCATTAAAGTTATTCTGAAAATGATTATTACACTCGGCATGATATTCTCCCTCTTATTTAATTAGCTATTGAACTTAATTAGTTTTGCACTGCCATGAAATGTTCAGTTTTTTAGCAGGCTGCAGATTTTTGTAGTGGCAATGCATAAATAAATCCTAGATGTTCTCAAGTTGGAAGCAGGAGGTTTTGGCAGCTTGGCAGGGGGCAGTTAGGCCTGTAGGCTCCCTGGGAGGCCTGGGGAGTAGTTGGATAAAAATATCAGTTAGATGTTTTTGCTGAAATGGTCCATTGATTGCTATTGTTCCAGGCTGTCTGCAGCAAGCACTGCCCTGCTTTATACTCAGTGCATATTTGGCCAGTTTTCTTTCCTCCTATAAGGCCTGGAGACTGAATCTATTTGAAACCAAGGTTTAAATCCTGGTGCAAGGGGTGGATATTGCAGTGAATACCACAGCTGCAGAATTGCAGAGTACAGAGTGTCTTGTCTCAAATGGTTAGGGTGACCAGATGTCCCAGTTTTATAGGGACCGTACCGATATTTGGGACTTTGTGTTATATAGGCGCCTGTTACCCCTCCACCCTCGTCCTGATTTTTCATACTTGCTGTCTGGTCACCCTACATTTGGTCAACGTAACTCCAGAGCACAGGAGAGCACACACGTAAACAAACAGGCTGGTCCTGGTGTCACACAAAGCAGTGTGGGATAGCAGTTGGCAGACTGCCAATCTAGTGCAAAGGGGCAGTGTGTTCACATGAGCATTAGTCCACACTAAATAAGTGATGTGCTTAATATACTGTTGAAGTGATTATGGAATAGGTTTTACCTAGCCAGTTAGTACACTCTGAAGCATGGCATGATGCATCGTGCAGATGGAGGTCATTCGACTGCATACTAATTCAAGTTAATGCAGATGAACCCCGCTATGTAGACAACACCTAAATGAAACACTACTGGGTTAGTTAGTTAACTCTGATAAACATCTTTCAGAGGAGAAAAGCATTAGCATCAGGTACGCTAGGGTGGATGCTGCAGAAGCAGACAACTGTGGTCTGACGAACGGAGCACTGGACTGGCACTCAGACCTCTTCTATTCCAAGCCCTGCACTGACCCACTTGAGCTTTCTGTGCCTCTAATTCCTCACCTATAAAAGTTAAATACTGATACCTCCCCACCTGCATAAAGCCCTTTTAGTCTTTGGAAGAGAAGCAATTTGCAAATGCTGACTATTATTAGTAGCAAATGTCACTGGGAGCGAGCAGGAGGCAGAGGGACAGAGAGATGAAGAATGTCAGAACAAGAAGAGCGAGAAAAGCAAATGAGAGAAACTGGTTAATGATTCATGGGCACCACCAGTTCAGGGATCATTCCACCTCACCTCATCATTGTGTGTCCACATGAACAAGCAAAGGGGACAATTAGAAAGAGATTCCCTGGAGAAGCTGGAGTGAGTGGCTCCCCAGGCAGAATGCCATCTACAAGGAGAGAATCATTAGTGGCTGGCCAAAGAGGAACCAGAGTGGATCTGGGATATGCTCTTACAGCCTGTGTGTCACCCACCAAGGAATGTAACTCTTGTGTTGTCCTAGTGAATCACTCCCACTGTGCCAGGTGCAGGGTCTAAGCGGGGTGGGGGTAGGAGTGGCTCACTGGAAGTAGCTATGCTGAGGTTTGTGCTGCTTTTGAGTTACCAACATCAAGCCACATCACAGACGGGGTGTGTTTATATGCTAGCTGTGGTGACGATGGGCTGCAGGCTGAACCTGTTCACAATGGGCATGGAAATCCAGGGCTGGCTCTTCCCAGAGGGTGCAGCCAGCTTCCCTGATAGGGGCACAGGGATCCATCTCCATCTCTGCAATGGTAAATAGAACATCTTCAGAGTGTGCTGCAGTATTCCCTTGGATGCCTCTCTGGGATTGGGTAAGGATTGTTATCTCCATTGCACAGACGGATAAGGGCTTTGTGTCTTAGTCTCTGTGCCCACTGAAAGAAGGAAGGGCAGCAATGGGACTAAAACATAGATTCTCCTGGTTACTAACCCTGTGGTCAGTCCATTGAACCACAGGACTTACCCTTTGAGGAGGACTGCTCCTGTGGGCTGTGCCAAGAGGGCACAAAAATAGCTTGGCCCTTTCCTGCTGGGCTTCACTCTGAGGAAGTGTCAATTTTTTCTAAGCTATAACAGACACAACCATGATGCTGGATCATGGCATTGGGGTGGAAAAGACCACATGAGCACTGATAGCCCTGATTTCCTTTCCCCTGTCCTCTCCTACCAGACCTGTGACTGAGAGTTCCTTCCGATAAGGTGTCTGGCTTACTCCTCCCAAATCCCACCCCCACCCAGCTGGGTTGTGTTAAAGACACCCAACCGATACCATCCCCACCATCCTCTTCCTGGACAAACAGCTTAACATGCAGGGAAGAGTTCAACAGCTAGCAGAGAATCCTTTCCTGCTGCCTCTCCAATCCCAGCTCAGCTGAGGGAACAGAGGTGATCTATGGTTCCCCCTTGTCAAGGTGAAACTGCTCATTAAATTCAGGAAAGGGGGGGAAGTGATCTTTGGTGATTGAAATATGTTGTGGTACCTTCCAGGAGAAAGAAGGAGAGTTGATGACCTGCCACACCTGCTATTTACATGTAAGTTAATGAAGGGGTTCTGAAGAGCATATAGTCAGTCCAATAGTTACCTAGGGGGAGAAGGACTGAACTAGTCTCTATTAACAACTAACAGAGCTGGTTGGACAAAGCTAAAAAGGAAACCCCTAGGCCAGGTGGTCCATTCCTCACCTCTGACTTGTGTGTTGTCCTAATTGCATGTTTTAAGATCAGGCAGGAAAAAGCATGAACAAACTCCCAAACAATGAGGCATTCATAACCCCTTGCAGGCTCTTCCACAGCCTAGTAGAACTGTCTTGGAAAGCTCTTTTCCTTGTTTCCAGCCAACCAAATTAATGGCTGTGTTTTTGGGATTATTTTTTATTTGGATGTTTAATTGTGCACTTTCCCCCCTGACCTTATGCCTCTGTTTATGATCTCTGGAGGTCCCTTGGTATTATTCCTCTGTCCTCACTAATGTCTGCAGCTCGTCTGAATTCAGTAGCCACTGTAAATGCCATTAACACACTGCTTATACCCTCCCTCTGCCTACTAAGAGAGATGGGATGCAGTTTCAAACTCCATCTAGTTTGCTATTTATTCCCATTATCCTTTGTTCAGGGCTCCTTAGACAGTCATCAGTGCATGTGGTCATGGTGATCTCCAAAGTGACTTGAATTAATTCTGAGTAAGGACCAGGCTCATTGGCCAGATGACTATGGGGGAGGGGTCAAGTTATAATGTCCCAATTGTATTATAGCATAATAATACCTAGCTCTTATACATAGAGCCCTTCAAAACCATTTTTGCAGATCGGATGTGGATCCAAATTTTGTATCCATTAGGGCTCTAGTTATACAGCACTTTTCAACCCTAGATCTCACAGCATTTTACAAAGGAGTTCAGAATCCTCATCCCCAGATGGGGAACCTGAGGTGCAGAGGTATTGTGACTTGCCCAAGATGACCCAGCAGGTCAGTGGCAGGGCTGGGAATAGAACTCCTGAGTCCCAGCTCAGTGGCTTGTTCATTCTTCCCTGTGTATACTAGGCCAGCCTATGTTTTAACCATGTTTCCGATCTGTGTTACAAACCTGCACAGATTACTGTAAAGTAACTGTATTCTTGTTTGGCTGGATCCCTGTTTTCAGCCTGGAGTGCAGGGCTGGGTTTTCTAGCAGTCCTTCACAGTGCCATGGAAAGAGAAGTGAAATGCATTGGCAGAGCTGTTTGTGTTAGGAAACTCCCAGGTTTGGATTACAAAGCAGTGCTGCAGGTCAACAGGGGAGGTAGGGGGTGCTGCAGATTGGAAGGTCCCACAGACCTCTGCGCCTGTCCTCTAGCTCTGACCAGCTGTACTTAGCCCTATCAGCTCCTTGCTTACATGAACACTGATTAAGAAAAGCAGGCAGTTTGGATGTTACATCCCTGTTGAAAGCAACAGGTGCCCCAAATCTGGGGGATATAAGATGGTTTCGCAGACACAACTAGTGCCTGAGCAGCATGGAAAATTCATACAGTTCTAAGAACAGCAATAATAAAAGATCAGCTTGGTGAAACAAGAAAACAGAGAGACACAGCAGGGTTTAATTTAAGTAGAGTCAGACTGATTGCCACAAAACCAACTTTCCAATATATTTGGTGCAGTCCCTCTGCAAAGCCCAGCCTCCTCTACAGAGAGGTTTGACATTCTGGTATCTCTGCTCCCAGCTGCTCATTGATATTAAAATCAGCTTGCTCTTTCACTTTGTTCATTTGTTCTGATTAACCCTTGGAAAACTGGCTTGACTGGGTGAACTTGGCATTAGGTACAGAGGGGAGATAAAATAGGTTTTGCAGGAAAAATCAGAAGCTGGGTTGGGAGACTGTGTCAGCATTGTGTTGCTGTGGAGGGCTGGCTGAGGAACCCAGGCTGGTGTGGCTCTGCGAGGGGGTGGAGGTGGTTACACGGGGGTTAACACAGGAAGTGAGGAAGGGACATTTGGCAGGGGAATTAGGCAGCAGCTGACTTGTTTGGGGGGGGAGGAGGGTTAGGCAGCTGTGAGGGGCTGAAGTGCATTTAAGGGGCAGGAGATGTAGTCAGCTGGCATGTTCCAGGAATTAAAGGGGCAGTTTTGCAGAGTTTGAACAAGTCGTGAAAATTCAGCCAATATCATTTGAGGGTCCGGGTGGCCTGGAGTATGTGCGGGCAGGCAGGTAGATGAACTCTCTCTGCCTCCTCCCCCATCTTACTCTTGGGGACAGGTGCTGGCTAGAGACTAGGGTGACCAGACAGCAAGTGTGAAAAATCAGGATGAGGGGTAATAGGAGCCTATATGAGAAAAAGACCCAAAAATTAGGACTGTCCCTATAAAATCAGGACATCTGGTCACCCTACTAGAAACTGAAGTCCCCTGTGTGTTCCCTTAAGGGATCATGCACAGGCAGCAACTTCACAAGCTCTCTCACACCCTGCAAGAAGGTGCCTCTGCACAGCTCAGGGAGTGGGAGGCACTATCTTTAGGGGAGTTAAACCTCCATGGCCCACTTCTTCCTTGCCACATTTGCTGGTACTGCCATTAAGCAGGAAGGAGGGTGTTAGCACCACAGTAACAACGTTTTATTAGGTGAGCACATCATGTAGGAACTGGACTGGGACATCTCTCACCCAGCTGGTGGTAGGATTGCCAACTTTCTAATCACAGAAAACCAAACACCTTTCTCTATCTCCTTCCCCCAGGCCCCACCCCAGCTCACTCCATTCCGCCTCCCTCCATCACTTGCTTTCCCCCACACTCGCTCATTTTCACTGTGCTAGGGCTGAGGTGCTGGAGAGGATGAGGGCTCTGGTTGGAGGTATGGAATCTGGGGTGGGGCTGGGGGATGAGGAGTTTGGGGTGTGGGAAAGGGCTCTGGGCTGGGGCAGAGGGTTGGGGTGTGGGAGGGGGTGAGGGCTCTGGCTGTAGGTACAGGCCCTGGGCCTGGGATGAGGGGTTTGGGGTGTGAGAGAGGGCTCAGGGTTGGAGTGCTGGGGGAGGTGGGGCTAAGGGCTCTGGCTGGGGGTGCAGGCTCTAGGGTGGGGCCAGGGATGAGATGTTTGGGGTGTGGGAGGGAGATGGGGCGTGGGGCTGATGGGTTTGGAGTGTGGGGGGGGCTCTGGGCTAGGACAGGGGTTTGGGATGCAGGAGGGGTTTGGGGTGCAGCCAGGGCCGCCTGCTTCAGTAAGGACTGTAAAATGCTTTGCTTTGAGATCCCTGGATGGAAAGTACTATAAAAATTCGGTATTACTAGTTTGCACAGAGACAGGGCTTTATCTACATGAGAAAGTTATACTGCATAAGTGAAGGGGTGGATATAAACCTAGGTTGTTATACCGGTATCACTCCCAATGGGAACACTCAGTCCAACATAAGTGCCTTTCTTGGCTATCTGCCTAAACCTTAGGGATTCCCCCTCGTCTAGCATCTTGGCAGAGCAAAGTTGGGATTTCTTGTTGGGCTGTAATGAAGAGGACCTGCCATGTTGTTAAATAGATGAGAGCACCGCAGCTGCTGCTCGCTCACTGGGAGGGAGACAACAAACTAGTCCCAAGTTCCCATTTATGTACCTGCTCCAGCTGATCACAGGAATCACACTGGCTGTTGCCAGGGACAGTGTGACTGTACAGACTGCAGAAATATGCCTTGCCAGACCCACCTTACTATTGTACAAGTGCTCCGTCGTTTGAATAAATTTCAGGCCTCGAAACATGCCCCAGGGGAGCCAGCAGTGTGTCTGTTGAGGGGATGGCATAAATGCCTGCGTCTCATCAAAAAGAACAAGCACACCAAGGAAGAGAGGGACTTGTATTTATTCTGAGAGAAGTTCAAGAGTGACCCAGCCTCTGCAGGGGAAAGGATAGCTGTGCGGCTCCACCAAGGGCAGGGGAGTCACAAAGGTTTGTGTGGGGTGGATTTTAATGTTCATGAAAGGAAAGTCCAATAGCTGTGGACTAGAAGCAGGAATAATGTAAGCTTAACTCTGCTACTCTCTGCTGATGCACCTCAGTTCTGTTCTGCACCTGCCTGGGCAGGTGCATGTGCACACTGTGACAAAGTGGGGCTGTTCTTAATGTTTCCTCTGAATACTGTGTGGGTGCCTCAGTTTCTGGCTGACACTCTGTCTCCGTGGCAACTAATGGCCTGGGCCCTTCCCCCCTGCAAGGGGATGCTAAAGGTGTGGGAAAACAAAGAGGTCAGGTGACCTCCTGGCCCGGGAAAGGAACAAAGCCCAGAGGAGGAGGGGCTGGAGGGGGTTTCAGTTTGAAGCTGGCTGAAAAATGGAGAGGGGTGTGCCAACGGGTCTGTGGCCTCCCTGGGGCCCCAGATGGACCTAACTAAAGGGGGTCCTGTTGTCTGTACTGGCAAGACCTGTCTTGGACTGTGTTCCTGTCGTCTAAATAAACCTGTTTGGCTGGCTGAGAGTCATGGTGAATTGCAGGAAGCCGGGGGTGCAGGGCCTTGATTCCCCCACACTTGTGACACACACACCCATGCACCAGGTTTTTGTAGAGCTGTTCACAACCCTAGTTCTATTTCCTGCTTGGTGCCAGTTAATTTTGACCCCAGCAATGTGTATGAGTAGTCCCAATTGCTCTATACATTCTGCATGGCTTTGCACTGATCTACCTTATTACCTGCTGTCGCCTAGCTCTGTCAGGTCCCTGTGGTGGAGTTCCTCAGTCTTCTCTAGCCTTGCCTAACCTAATTAATTTTGAGTCCTCTGCAAATGTTGCCCCCTCACCTTTTTTGGGATCACTGATAAATATATTGTTATGCTGAAAGGTGACAGTGGCTGCCAGCAGGTGGGTATTGAGATCCAAGACCCATTCATAGGCCTCCTTAAGCCAATGTCAACAGAAGCAGCGACAAAGCCCTTTTATGTGGTTAAAAACAGCTGGAAGCTTTGGGGCTACAACCTGGGGAACTAGCCTGCATGACAGGTAAGAGCTAAGTGCATGGCCTGAGGGGTGGTCCTGGCTGCAAACGCAGGGACTAGAATATGGGTTGCAAGCCGTGTGTGTTGGAGGCAAAATGCTGGGTGAAGCTGATATAAGTGTGATCCTGAGAGGAAGCAGGAAGACCAGTTTTCTTGGGCACAGAGCCTGGTGGAGGGTTAGATTTGGGGATTTCTGAGCAATGAAATTGTCTGTTCTTGTTTGCTTCCACTATGTTGAGGGAAACAGGACTTTGTGTACATATTTTTGTAACCAAGAATATACAGTAACTCCTCACTTAAAGTTGTTCCAGCTAACGTTGTTTCATTGCTGATCAATTAGGGAACATGATTGTTTAAAGTTGTCCAATGCTCCCTTCTAACATTGTTCAGCAGCCACCTGCTTGCAGGAAGAGCAGCCCTTTCGAGCTACCTGGTCGGGGTTTGGAACCAGGGTGGACCAGCAGCCCCCCTATCAGCTCCGCGCTCCCCTAAGTTCCTTGTGCTGCAGCCGCCCAGCAGGCTATCAATCGGCAGTTCAGCTGTCCCTCCCCCCACTGCTATGTGCTCCTCCTGCCCTCTTCCTTGGAGCTGCTCTCAAGAGACTCCTGCTTGCTGTGCAGGGGGCTGTCAGGGTGTCCCCCTGCTCCTGCACCACACTTACCCCTTCTCCATATAGAGCAGGGAGAGGTCAAGGACAGAGAGAACTTGGGACAGCACCTGCTGTCTCAACTTCCTGATCCACTTAAAATGACAATGCACTTAAGAGTGGGTCAACTTACTTAAAGAGGCAGTGCGCATCTCTCTTCCCCCCCCCCCACAAGGTGTGTGTCTGTCTCTGTCTGCTATGCTGTCTCCCCTCCCTCATGTTCCTGCTGCCTTGTGTGAGAGGCTACATTAACAATAATGCATTAACCCTTGAGAGCTCAGCTGAGTGCCGGTTCATCATTTAGTAATAAGGCATTCCCTGGGACAGGGCTGGCTCTAGCCATTTCGTTGCCCCAAGCACGGCAGCACGCCGCGGGGGGCGCTCTGCCGCTCGCTGGTCCCGCGGCTCTGGTGGACCTCCCGCAGGCATCCCTGCGGAGGGTCCGCTGGTCCTGCGGCTCCGGTGGAGCATCCGCAGGCACGCCTGCGGGAGGTCCACCATAGCCGCGGGACCAGCGGACCCTCCGGAGGCACGCCTGTGGGAGGTCCACCAGAGCTGCCTGCCGCCCTCCCGGCAACCAGCAGAGCGCCCCTTGCGGCATGCCACCCCAAGCACGCCCTTGGCGCACTGCAGTCTGGAGCCGGCCCTGCCCTGGGAAATATCCCTCCTTCTTCCAGCCTATAATCTCACCATCTCAAGGAAGCTTCACAATCATCATAGCTGTGAACAGTATTAAATTGTTTGTTTATAACGTATACTGTGTATATCTATATAATATATAGATTTTTGTCTGGTGAAAAAAAGTCCCTGGAACCTAACCCCCCCATTTACATTAATTCTTATGGGGAAATTGGATTTGCTTAATGTTGTTTCGCTTAAAGTCACATTTTTCAGGAACATAACTACAATGTTAAGTGAGGAGTTACTGTACCTGACACATAACAGATTTCCCATTCTAACAGAAAAAATCCTGCAAGGGCCTGAATACTGGCTTAACTGCTTGGGCCAAAGGGGCAACCCTATTTAAATACCGAAGCTCTGGGACATCCTATTGTTAGCTGTAAACCACAATTTAAATTGTCCGTAAGTTCCTAGCCTTTATTTTCTGTCTCTTAACCAGTTCCTGATCCATGATCATGGTTTGTATCTCAATTGCCTACTTTATTTACAGACTCTCTCAGAAGCTTTCAGACAAATCCAGATAAACTCTTTATCTGCCAGTTCTCCTTTATCCGCTTGCTAATCAAACTCTGGCTCCTCACTGATTCACCAGTGGGCTCAGAGCTGCCAAGGCTGCTCTCCCACGCTGGCCTGGCTCTATGAAGAAAAATTATGTTTGTTCTGCACAGATCTTTCTGTAGCAAGGAGGATAAAAGATCAGATGCAAGTACTGAGTGAACGGACAGAGGTAGATGAAAGGTTGGGTGGGGGGCAGCTGGAGATGATGGAGGATGGGAGTAATATAGTTTTCTCTCCTGAAGAGAGTTGTCTTGATGCCCTAGAGTTTAATTATTTCAGCAGCTGAAGAGTGAGAGGTATTTCTGCGTGGGTATGCACCTGCACATGCTGGAGTGCATGTTTCCCATTCATTTGTAATCGTACATGGGGAGCAGCTGCTTTAGAGTAAGTCCTTTTGTAGCTATATAATTTCTCCATAGTATTTGTACGTAGTCACAGATGTGCTCCAGTGCCTCAGTGCAATGCAGCCACATATTGGCCCTGTACATTGGATGTGCCTTGATAAACCCGTTCCTCAAATTGGCTGGCACTATCCATGAGGTTATATGGCTTGTGTCCCAGGCACATTGGCATGGCCTTCAGTGCCAAGGCCAGTCCCCAAGGCTGGGTGCTGTGTGTTCAGTCGCTGTGGAATTCACTCCTTGCTGAAGAATCTAAGCTGAAATTGAAAAATGTCTTAGGTCCCATGATTGTGAGGAAAAGCTTGAAAATGGGACTGGTACGTAACATGCTGCCTGCCTGAGTGTGCAGCTGGCCTAGTCCAATAGCACTGAGTGGTGTCAACTGTGCCATTTGTTAATGAGTTAATTCTGAAATCCGCTGATGACAATTTTGTGTGAGACCAACGTGAAGCTGAGTTCAATATCAAAATAAACAGCACAGGGGAGATTGTATTGATTATTCACGTTCATCTTTAATTCAGTAAAAACCTAGATTTGTAAAATGTACCTGAAGCTGCCACAGAAGAGTGCTACAAAAGCCTGCAGTAGAGCACATGGGGCCTTCCACCAAGGGAAAGCTCTGAGATCCTATTAGGTGACGTATAACAGGCAACGTGGGCAGGACAGCTAAAGGAAATCAGGTACTGCAGATACAGTGAAGCATGATGAAGATACAATTTCTACATTCATAGCCACCCCTTCACTCTTATAGTAAACTAGAGCAACTGGGAGATCGGCTTAAGATGAGGACTGCCGAACTGAGCAGGATGGTAGGTTTGACTGTTTCCAGCCCAGGATTATGCATCATTGGATGATAGAAATGTGGTAAGTACTGCTCTCTGGCCGGAGGGAAACAGCCCTGTGGAATGTCACTGTGAGCCCTGGTGCCAGCTTGGTCTGTGGGTATCTCATCCCATTGGACTGGCAGTAGAAAAGCAGAACTGCAAAGGGCAACTTGTACCATCTGATCGGTCTGCTCACCAGTTAAAAAGGATCTAATTCCCCTAAGGCATTTCATCTGCAACTAAGTGCTCTTACTAACCAGCAGCCGTGGCAATTTTCCCCAAAAACCCATCATCCTTCAGATGACATACAGCTGATGGCCCAGCCCATGGGTTGTTGAGGGAGAAACATAAAAAGCTGCTCTCCGAGAGAGGTAGGCATTAGTGGGTAGTTGCAGGGGCTCAGAGCAGGCAACCACCATCATCCACACCCAGACATCACCCTTTATGACTTCAACCCTGTTTAGGGAGGTGGTGTAAAAGCTCAGCAGCTAACCTCAAACTGTGGGGCCATGACACGCTGCATGCAGCAACTTCTCATGCTCCTAGCCAAAAGGGCTCTGATCTCAGGTGTGAAATGCAACAAAAGCATACCGCAGTCAGTTCTAGCTTCAATACAAGCATCAGCGACAGCAACTGTGGCATTAAAGACAACCCTAGCTGCTCTTTCTTTAGCTCTTTTAATGGTCCCTTCTGTCTCACTTGGGGGATGCTCTTTCCCCTGTAATCTTTAGAATCTAGCCAATACCAGTCTGAGCCCCAGCATGTTGTCGCATTCTTCATTTGGCAAACTGTGATGATTTTACCATGTTTTCTCCCCTCCTGCTGCACACCAATGCTTGCTCTCAGACCAGTTGTGGTCAGACAGCATTGCTTTCCTCTCTGCAGAGTGCATGATAGCTCCTGGCCTGCAGTCCTACAACACACTGTGATTTGTGTAGGTTCTACAGCAAATTCATGTATTTATGGTTTGGATTCGTCAGCAATGGGATTTAAGATCAGAAGGTGAATCAGCAGCAGGGTCCAGAGGTCTGCAAAGAGGCCAGCGTTTGTGCTCAAGGCAACTCGACATTGTCATCTTTAATTCAAGCACTGCTTTTTAAGAGAAGTTGTTAGTGAGGCCAGGGTCAGGCCCCAGGCACAGGAGATAGAGGGAGAGATGTGAGTCTTGAGACGAAAGAACTGGTGGAGGACTCCAAAAAAGCTGACAGTATTTTAATGAATGTAAAATGTAGGAGTTCAGATTGCCGTCCACCCCCTTTCGTGTGTCTTTTAGCCAGCATGTCAGAACAATGTCTTAATATTCACAGTGACAGCTCCAGCAAAATCAAAACAGAGTCAGTCCCAGACTTCCCTCCCCAGAAGAGCATACAGACTACTCTAAGCTGCATGCACCAGGGTGAAATCCAAGCTTTGGATACATGCGTCTAGTCAGTATCCTCTCAGACAAGGGATACACATAAACAGCATCCAATCCTATTGTCCTCTGGATCTAAAAAAACAACTTGGAATGTTCATGATTCAGGGAAAGTACTGGCTGCTCTTGAGAATCAGTACCTTAAACAGAATCCACCCAGCTCTTATGAATGACCACACCCCAACAGATGGCAAAGAACATGCTGTTCTGTGTCAACTTCCTGCATCCTTTCCATGCTCCCCGTTTCAGGCCTCTTGTGGGCATCACAACTCATCCAATCCATTGAATTTACTTAAGATTCCTTCCCCTCAAATGAATTTAGCGCTGATAAAAATGTGTCCAATTGATAGGCCTTCAGACTGGCATTTTTTTAGACCCGGGATTAGTGATACATGGGCAGAAACAACATAAGTTTGCCCCCATCCTAGCAACATGGCTCAGGTCTAAGTTACATGTCAGCCACGCTGAGGTGGAAAGATGAGCTGTTCTAATAGCTCAAATCAAGGCCTGATCTCCTGGCTGAGACCGCTAATAAAAGGGAAGATCGAAGTCAGCCATGGTGCTGTCTTGTGAGACATAGATATCTGTCCCCTTAGAACTGGGCTAGGAGTGGGGGGGTGTCCCCCAACTCTAACTGGGCAGCCATAATCTGGTAACAACTTTATCTATATATTTATTTTTAACAAAACCCATTGCTGTGGTCTCTGAGCACAAAGTTTTAGTGATTCCTTGAGGTGGGATCACATTGGAAGCAGCAACCTTGTGGTGAAAAGCTTTGTTTCCCAGTCCCACACTGACACTCTTTCCCCTTTGACAGCAGGCCCCTGTGGGAGTTGAGGATGAAGGCCCAGGCTCTCTTTTTTATTTTATTTTTTCCTCTTCCTGGTTCCACCTACTCCAGCCAATGCTCAGTGAGCTCTGCTGAATTTCCATCTTCACTTCCTGTGACTGCAAGAAGCCAGAGTCTCCCACCATCTGAACAAGCCTACTCACCCTGTGCAACTAGATACGGTGACCGTGTCCAGTCGTGCCTACTACAGGCAGATCTGTACAAAGGCATGTCTGAGAGCTGTCCCTGCCTGAATGCACCTGGGTGTGGCTGGTGACCAGTGGCACACTGGTGAGTGCCAACCACTCTGAGCTTGGGATGCTTTGAGGAAGGCTGCGTGTTCAAAAGAGGGACATGACACACAAGGCCAGCACATTCTTTAAACCATCCAATCTAGAGCAGGATGATAATAAGAGGGGCCCTTTGCTCCAAAAGTCAGGATCTCCAGCATTCAATTGTTCTCCTAGGCGCCTCAGAAGGCGGTGGTGATGGCAGCACTGGAGGGGATAGTCTGAGAGTTGAGTGCTACACTGGGGGGAGGGTCCAGCAGGAACAGGGTATCTGGCAGTGGCAGCAATGTTTATAATCTAGGCGATGCGCTCCAGCTGCCCCTCCCCTGGGGCCTCTCCTGTTGAGCAGGGGAATGATCTGAAATCCTGTTACCTCTTCTCCATCTTCTGCATCTGTAGACTGAGTGAGGTGAAGCTGGCCAGGAGGTCAGTGACCTCATCCACCTGCCGTAGAAACAATGCAGTTTGTTATCATAAGACAAGCACAGGCCGCAAGGGAAGGAAGACTGAGCTTAAAACGGGATGTACTCCTTGCCTGGAAGGGCTCACATGTGTAGATGAGTGAGGAAATTCAATGTCCTCAGTCCATTTGGTCTTTGACCTCTCTGCTGAGTCTGCCGTTAAGGGTACCCTGGGCACTGGCAATGCTTTCTGTGTTGTGAATATCTACCCACCAGAATACAGACATTCTTTTCACTACCCACTCCCACCAAATGAGTTACTACAACACCTAGCTACTGTGAATCTTTCCGTCATTACATCTGGGCTCTAATGTGAACCAGTGACATGGGGGGGAATGTGTTTGTATCCTGGTCCCAGTCTTGGATGTTACTCTACTGAAGCTGTCTATTCTCTCTTGGATGTATGTGTGAAACCAGCAACGCAGTATGGGAGTCACTCTGGCTGCCTCTTACCTGCTCTTTAGTACTGGTCCTCTGTAACCTGGAGCAGAGATCATCCAAATGCTCCCGCTGCTCATGCTGCCCAAGGCGCTCCAGGTATTCCCGCAACATCTGGATAATCTGAAACAGGCAATATGGTGAAATGCAAGAGCAGGACAGCTTTAACCAAGGCAGTGCACCGGTGGTACAAGGACAGAGGGACAACAGCAGCAGGCAGGCTATTAGCAGTACTGCCACAAGCACAGTGTTGCTTCTGAGGTCTGGGGGTAGGCACCCACACAGGAGAGCAGAGCCATGCTCCAAAACAGCTGGACAGTGCCATTTGTAGAGGCGCAGTCCAGTGTGTCTCCAGAAGACAGGCCACATATTAATCAGATGCTGAGTTTTTTCAGAGGGGCTGGCCATTCAATTGATTCCTATCCATAGCTATTAGACCATAGTGATGAGACCAAAAGACCAAAGTCCTCAAAGGGCCAGCCTCACATCCAGTGGTTCCCTGGGTAAAAAATTCTTGTTGCTTTCTCCCTCTCAGGTCTTGCGTTACCCAAATCTCCTCCCTTTCCTATCCCCTGTTCCCTGACTTGTGAACCTGGGCAGGTGGGGGTTCAGGGCCTGCCAACCAGCACTCCAGGAAAGTGCATGGCTGTTCCTATTAGTCAGCTAGCTCGCCTAATGCCAGCACTGGGAGAACACATAAGGGGATTTCTTAGGGGTCCCTCCTATAGCCATTTCTTAGTTCTCACTAGCTGCCATTCAGTGCATTTTAGGGCCCACAAGCGCTGGAGAGATCCTGCAACAATTCCAAGTGGTGTTTAGGGAGATGCTCTCCAGACGCAGAGAGAGGTGGGTTATCAAAGTCTGGGAGGGAGAAGGTCAGGAGTCCTGGAATTGCTAGCACGCTGGAGCAGCTGAGGTCCTCAAGCGAGGCACTTAAAGCAGTTGCTAAACCCCACATGTCCTACAGAGTACACCGAAGAAAGGCAGTGCTTGGAGAGCAGATGCACACGGTATCAGAGAGCATGAATGTTTCTCACCTGCTTCACTTCAAGGCGCACGGCCTCCAGGCTCTGAGAGAGCCCTTCCTGCAGGATGTTCAGCTTGGACTTGGCGAGGTGCAGAGGAGTTCTCCCGGCTCGATCCAAGGCATCGACTCTGGCTCCTGAAAGGTGCACATGCACGGGGAGAGAGAGGTTGGTTTAAAAGTGGCGGTGGCCCTGGGGGAAGGTCAAAGAAGTGGTGGTGGTAGCTTTATAATTTGTTAAGAGGAAATGTTACCTCCACGCAGCAGCAGGGTGATGACAGGAACATGGTTTGTGCAGGCAGCTGGGAAGGGAAAACACAAGAGACACAACTCAGAATAGAGCTACAGTCTAGGGAAGGGGATCCTGCTCAAGTTCTAAGCCCCCTGGGCATCACAGCACAGGCAACCAGCTCCCTACAGGGTTCTTTGTCAGAGGGTACAGCAGCACTCCCTTTTGAAGCCTGCTCACCAATCAGGGTTTACAGCCTCTGCCAGCAAGCTGGATAGTCTCTAAAATGGGCCTCATGTTTCTCAGGGCCAGTAGGAGGAAGGAGATGTACTTCCTTCAGCTCTGACCCTTACGCCTTCAATTAAAGAACAAAGCTGATGGAATCCCAAGAGTCTAGAACAGAGAGTGGTTGCCACAATACAGGGGAAGGAAGGAAGGAAACTAATGGGGATCTTCACAACTCTGGGCACAAAGATCATTAGGTTACAGAAGCCCTGATTTCAAGCTCCTGGCGCTTACCCAAGTGTAATGCAGTGTTCCCCAGTCCATCTCTCTGGTTCGGGTCTGCCCCATGGTCCAAAAGCAACTGCACTAGAAACAATTAAATGGACCTATTTCAGTCTCTTCCCTTTGCCCAGCAGGTGTAAGAGGGAAGAGCCAGCATTGCCCACAATTAACGGTTTAGAGAATCTTGAGAGGCAGCACATGCACATGCCAGGGATTGAAGGGGAAATGCTGCTTTTAGCAAGGTGTGCAATTAAGGAAATGCAGAGATTCCTCCAAAACCCCTCCCACAAGGAAACTGGATCATGGAACAACCCTTCCCACTCACCGATGCGATCATTGCCATTGCAGGAGGCGAAGTGCAGGGCCGTACGGCCTTTGTCATCTGCAGCACAGGGGTCAACCCCATCTTCTAAGAGTTGCTGCACTGACATCGCCGAGAAAGAGAGAAGGGGAGACCGTGTTAATTGGGAGGGAAAGCTGATCAGTAGAGCAGCTATGAGACACGCAACCAGATGAGTGCAAGAGCCAGATATGGGAATGAGAGAGACTGATGATGGAAAGGGATCCCCTTGTCCCACCTTATTTGTTCCTCTCTGCTCCCATCCATCCAACTACCCCTCCAACGCCAATGGAAGGGAGACCCTGGTGCAACTTAGACTGCCTCCGTTCCTCAGCAGAGAAGGAAATGTTTCTTTATGGGGAGAATGAGTAACAAGTACAACTCACAGTCACGGGACATTATTGGAGCAAACAGAATTCATGGATTCCAAGGCCCAAAGGAACCACTGTGGACATCTAGTCTGACCTCCTGTGTAACACAGGCTACAGAGCATTTTTTGTTTTTTTAAATCCACCCTTGATTTAACAATGGTCAGTGATGGAGAATCCACCATGACCCTTGGTAAATTGTTCCACTGGTTAATTACCCTCACTGTTGACATCTTATTTCCAGACTGAATTTGTCTAGCTTCCACTTCCACCCACTGGATTGTGCTATGCCTTTGTGTGCCAGAACGAAAAGCCCATTATCAAACATTTGTTCCACATGTAGATACTTATGGACTGTAATCAAATCACAGCTTAACCGTCTCTTTGTTAGATTCAAAGAGCTGAATCTAGATAGTTTAACACTGTAAAGCATCTTTTCTAATCCCTTAAGCATTCTCATGGCTCTTCTTCAAGGTCAGTGACCTTTGAATACTAGAAGCAGTGAAATGAGCGAGGTTAAGATTACAAGAGTTATCAGTCCTCATTCTTTGGGGTATAAATTAATCCCCAGCTCAGAAGGAAGCTCCCCCTGCATGGTTATTCAATTAGGGGGCTTTAAGTCTTGCTCTAAAGCATTCATTACTGGCCAGTGTTGGAGGCAGGACACTGGAGTGATCCAGCTATTGGTCTGTTCTAGTGTGGGGGTTCCAACATTACCTTCCTCCTGGGTTCTAGGGTTGGAACCATTATTACAACTGGGATTCCTTCCCTTGCCCCTCCTGGATTGTTTCTAAACTTGGTGGGGAAAAATGGTTCAGGGTTAAAATTGGAAGTAACACCTGAAAAGATGACTTTGCCCTTAGAATAAGTGCAATTCTGCTATCTTAGCCAGGGGACAAGGAGAAAGACTGACAGGCCAACTAGGAGGAAACATTAATGTGAAGTCCCACTTAATTATCTCCCAAGACCAGCAGGAAACAATTTAACCTTTCTCATTCTGACCATGTTTTGAGATGAGTGAAGATTTGGTGCAATGACAGAAAAGATCAAAGATTATTTCCAAGCTGATGAGTAACTGATTCAATACCAATCACTTCACTGGCACGACAGTATATAAAACATTGCAAGATTTAATACAGGGATCTGCATATAGATTTAGAACACATTTTACAACTATAATACAGTGGGACATATGACTTTTAATACAAAAGTCATACTGAATAAGTCATTTCTGACTCAGTACCTCAAGCTGAGATATGTTCATTAGCGTGCTGCATCAACAGATTTCAAAGCCCTTCACAAAAATGAGCAAGCGTCATCTCCCTGCCTTACAGATGGGAAAATGGGCACTCAGTGACTTGCCTAAAGTCAAAGAGTGAGTCAATACTCAATATTGTTGCTTTGTTCTCCCTCATCTGTCTGTATCCATGGGTTGTCTCTTGTCTTATACTTAGCTTGTAAACTCTTTTTGGGCAGGGATCATCTTTCTGTTCTATGTACAGCACCTAGTACAGTGGGGTCCTGGTCTGTGACTGGGATGCGTAGGTGATATGGTCATACAAATAACAGTAGCAGAGGCAGGAATAGAATCTGCACTGCCTGAGTCCTGTTCTCCTATCTGGTGTGTCATGCTTCCTGACAACAGACTGGGGCTGTTTGTGCAACAGTCACCTGTCTTTCTTTCAAAAAGAGCTTTGCTCTCCTGTCCTGCTGCAGAGTGACATATTACTATTGTTGTTACCTTGGCTGAAGTCTCTGTCACATAGAAAAAAAACCATGAACTGGAGAGGGTAGAAATGCTAGATTGAACTTTACACCCGCCCTGTCCTAACAGAACAAAACTATTTCTGCATGTGCAATGTCTGAACTGCTGCTTCTACAAACCACCTGCATTTCCCTTTCCTCCCCTCCAAAGCCAATTGCAAAACTGCCCTTCCAGGGAAAGGTTCTGAGTCGACCTGGCCTTTGCAGGCTCACCTGTTTCTAAGTCGTTAGCATTGGCGGATTCTCTCAATCGTTTCAAAGCTGTGGAAAAGAGAAAGGATTACTGCAAAGAACATAGAGAACAGGGGTAGTTCCATTATTAGAACCCTCTCTTCAGGTCAAGTCCCAAATTCAGGAGCTAAACCACACTGGAAGGATTGGCTTGTCCCTAGAGGAAGGGATATGTGAGATCAGGGCCCCAGGTAGCAGGAGACTTCATGCTTTTCTTCGAAAGGTGGTCATTAGCCTTTCCTGCCAGACAGCACTTCCCAAGGAAGCCTCTTTGTAGCGTAACACCGACAGATCCTGGTCCTCAACCTCAGACCTCTGGAGCTAAGTGCATGAGCCTCTACTGCATGAGCTAAAAGCCATATGGCTGTTAGCTAAGGCTGCAGAGCAGACTCATTAACCTCTCTAAGTGGTCTTGGTGCCCCAAGAGGGGACAGAACACCACACCCAGGAAGTGTGTGGGTTACAGTAGCTCAAATTTGAAAGTGAATGAGAACCTTTTCCCAACTCTCCCATGCAGCTAATCTTAGGCCTGGTCTACACTGGGGGAGGAATCGATCTAACTTACGCAACTTCAGCTACATGAATAACATAGCTGAAGTTGATATACTTAGATCTACTTAACATGGTATCTTCACTGCAGTAAGTCAATAGCTGACACTCTCCTGTCGAATCCACCTGCGCCTCTTGCCATGGTGGAGTCCAAGGGAGAGCGCTCGGTGGTCGAATTATCACGTCTAGTCTAGACACGATAAATCGACACCCGCTAGATCACTGCCTGTTGATCCACAGGGTAATGTAGACAAGCCCTTAGATTCTGCCATCTCCTCTCTACTTCACCAATGAAGGGTGTATGCATTCTAATAAAACATCTTTATTGGAAGGGTAGGTTATACAAGGGCTTCCACCTAGACTCGGACAACTTGGCTATGTGTCTGTACCTGGTTACCCATCTCATGTCCCATTGCCAGCATTGACTCAGAGTCAGGTTGCTGCAATGTCATGCTATTACTACCATCCTTTTTCCTTCCCAGAGTGTTTCTTCCTTATATATTAATGGAAAGTATTGTGCTTCTTTGTATTCTTAGCAGCAGAGTGGGAAATGGCTCTTGATGGGGTTTGACTAGCACCAACTGAGTGACCTGTATTCCTCTTTGGTGTTTGCCATCCCGTGCACCAGAATAAGTCTCCAGCCTTTATGGTTGCAGAGGGCACGCCGTAAACAAAATATATGCCAGGACATCTGTCAGCGCCTACAGCCAACTTGACCCAACAGTTTGGCAGAGTTTTAGTTCTGAAGCCTAGCGATATGACTTATGCTAGCCATTTCATTGCTAACCAATTGTTTAGCACAGCTCGTTTTACTGTGAATGGACTCTCATTATAACGTATTAGAGGCCAGAGCTGGGCTGGGGCCTGACTGGAGGAGGGTACCACCATTAACTGTTTTCCAATCAGACGTATGGTCTTCGGGGGGACAGGGCGGGGGCCCAGGCTGGAGCAGAGTCCTAGACTGCATTTCCTGCTCCCCTGCACCAGCTGGACCCAGCAAGGCCCCTCCAACCGAGGGAAAGAGGTCACAGAGTGGGGCCCCCCGCTTCTCCCCTTGGCCGGGAGGGGAGGGGGCTCCCTCCTTGCGCTCGAGCCTCATGCCAGCAGGGGGGCTGCGCCCAGGCCCTCCCCTGCGGGGACTGCGCCCATCTCCCCGCCCCGCGCTCGCCCCTCACCGTGGATCTCTTTGCCCGTCGGCCCCAGGGCGCGGTGCAGCCGGGCGGCCCTGCGCTGGCGGCGGGCGGGGATCTTGCCCGCCGGCGGGTCGCGCTGCCACAGGACGTGCAGGAAGCCGAGCGAGGCCGGGCCCAGCGGCTCCGGGGGGCCTCGCAGCGCGAACCCGGCCCCCGGGGGCCTCGGCGCCTCGTCCGAGGCCGCCACGGCCGCGCCAGCGCCAGCGCCTTCCATCCCCGCTGCCCCCGCGCGGCCTCCCGGCTTCCGAGGGCAGGACCCAGACGCGCTGACAGAGGGCGGGGAGAACCAGTAACTATAGTAACGAGGGCGGGGAGTCAGAGCCTTTGACTGCCTTCCCCAATCACAGAATCCGGCCCCAAGCAGCCAATCAGAAAGGGGGGAACGGGGGCGGAGGGGGGGGGAAGGAGGGAAGAGCCGGGGCAGGAAACGAATGACAGGCAACTGCTTCATCCACCTGGAGGAGGGTCTCCAGGCAGCAGCCAATGAGAGACAGTCTGAGGATGACAGCTCGGTATTTCACCCAATGAAAGATCTCACCAGTCCGACCAGCCGTCAATCAGAGAAGGAGTGAGGCTGGGGAAGTGATTAAGGTTTATTTGGGTTTGGAAAGAGGAAGGGGGGGCAACTTCCCAAGCTCCCCCCCGCCTGCGTCACCCCCAGCCAGCCTCGCCCACCCCGTCAGACCCAGTCACCCCGCACCAAGCCTCGCCCCTGGCCCAGCTGAACTCAGGCTGTAGCCAAGCCCTAAGCCCGCCCCCTTCCGAGCGCTGCCTAAGACTCGCCCCGCCCCTTCCGGTTCTCCGCAGGAAGCGGCCGCGTTCCCGGCCGGAGCCTTTTCCTTGTTGGGCCGCTTGTGGCCGCCGCGTGCCGAGCCCGCCGCCCGCACCATGTCCTACCCGGCCGAGGACTACGACACGGAGGTACCCGGCCCCTCCCCCCGGGCGGGGGGCCTGGCCTGACTCACCGCCAGAAGCTGGTTGAGGGGCCCGGGGAAGGGCCTGCCCCCCTCCCCCAGAACGGGGCGGGAAAGGGCCTGGCTTCCCCTCCTGACCCGGGCCCGCGGGGGGGGGGGTCCGTTGTGTATCTGAGCCCCCGTGGTGACACCCCCCCGTCTGTGTCTCTTTCTCCCCTCAGGATGCCTACGCGTACCAGGGTGACTATGACATGCACACAGGTGAGTCCTGCTGCCCGGCCGAGCCGGGTGCCCACGCGTTGCCCTGCCCCTACCCCAGATCACCCCCAGGAGTCCCTTCCCGCCCGTGTGTCCCTGAGCTACAACTGGCACATCGGGGATACTCATGTGACTATCCAACGGGGAGGGTCTCATCCCTGCCCACTCCACTCTCCCCTTAGTGGTTTCTCTGCTTTTTTGTGTGTTGGTAGTTGGTGAGAGACATGGCATGGCGCTAAGTCAGTGGTTCTCAACCTTTCCAGACCTCTGTACCCCTTTCAGGAGTCTGATTTGTCTTGCATACCCCCAAGTTACAGTTCATGTAGAAACTATTTGCTTAGAAAATCAGACTAAAAATACAAAAGTGTCACAGCACATTATTGCTGAAAAATTGCTCACTGTCTCATTTTTGCCATACAAATATAAAATAAATTAATTGGAATATGACTATTGTACTTACATTTCAGTGTATAGAATAGAATCATAGAATATGAGAGTTGGAAGAGGCCTCAGGAGGTCATCTAGTCCAACCCCATGATCAAAGCAGGGCCAATCCCCAGACAGATTTTTGCCCCAGATCCGTAAATGGCCCCCTCAAGAATTGAGCTCATAACCCTGGGTTTAGCAGGCCAGTGCTCAAACCACTTAACTATCCCTCTCCCCCTGTATATGGCACTATAATCAAGTCATTGTATAAAATTTTAGTTTGTACTGATTTTGCAAGTGCTTTTTATGTATAGCTTGTTGTAAAATTAAGCAAATGTTTAGATGAGTTGATGTATCCCCTGGAAGACCCTGGTTGAGAACCAGTGCTCTAAGGGGTGGGTATTCCTGGGGAAGGACTCCGACCAAGCAAGGTACCTCCTGAAATGTTACTCAACTCTATTCTGCTTTCTTGGTACTGGAGGTGCCTTCATCTCACCTTGTGGCCAGCTGGTTTGGATCCCAGATCCAGCCTGGTTGTGCTGTCTCTGGGCATCTCTCCAAGCTTCCTGGCATTTTATTAAATTCAGGAAAGATACAGAGCTATGCTCATAAATCATATGCTGCATTGCTGCCCTTTTCTTCCACAGGAGACCCCAAACAGGATCTAGCCTATGAACGCCAATATGAGCAACAGACCTACCAGGTGATTCCTGAAGTGATCAAAAACTTCATCCAGTATTTTCATAAAACTGTCTCGGATCTGATTGATCAGAAGGTGTATGAGCTTCAGGCCAGCCGTGTTTCCAGTGATGTCATTGACCAGAAAGTGTATGAGATCCAAGATATCTATGAAAACAGGTACAAAGCTATCCCTCTTACGGTGGGAATTGCTGTTGTAACTCCTCTTCAGGGGGTTGTGGTGGTGGTGTTGTTTTTTAATTAAAGGGAGCACCAGTCAGTTGATTTGATACACATTTGCACTTTATTTAAAATGTGGACTGAGGGTAGATTTGGATGTCTGAGAAGGAAGAGATCCTTTCACTTCTAGATAACTGGTTTGCCTCAAACCCAGGTCAGTAGTGATTGAAATTCATACCAAATAAGTCTCAATCCAGTTCCTAATGTGCATATTAAAAAACATGCCCCCATTGGTGCTCATTAGCTCACTTGCTGATAACATCAGAACATGCCAAGGGTCAAAGAGGCCCCCAGTCATAGCATGTCTGACTCTTTTCTAGCAATGGTCCCTCCAGCTCATGACTAAGTCACACTTGCACAGGTGGTGTGTGAGACAAGCTTGCATTACTTCTCTGTGTTAAGGATAAAATAGGACTTCAGTTTCCAGATCTGTTGAACTGGTCCCTCTCATGCATACTAGACTCATTTATAAATCTATGTGTGGAAATAGTTTTGATCTAACAAAGCATGTCTTCAGGATTGGAAATCTTTAACTCGATCCTTCTTTCACTGGTGAATGAATAGTTTAATTTGTAATCTCCTCTGCATGTGTTTTTTCACAGCTGGACCAAACTGACTGAAAGGTTCTTTAAGAACACCCCATGGCCAGAGGCAGAGGCCATTGCACCACAGGTTGGAAATGGTAGGTATTTTGTTTATTGGAGGAAAGAGAGAAGGAAACTGCTTTACTCTGGAAAGAGACCCAGCTGATGTCTCTGTCCTGTCCCTTCCTGTTACACATCTACCCACTCAGTTCAGAAGCAGGCTTTCTAAGCATCATATTGAGAAGTGGAAGTGCTATAAATGTAAAATGTCAAGGGAGCTGAAAGTCACTGCTTTCTTTGCACAGGAGATATTTGCAATCTGTTCCTTTCTGTTGGAGCCTTCCCTGCTGATTTGGCAGCTGGACCCCCAATACCTCTTCATATGGTGCCCTGGCACAGATGCTGTCTTTGCTGCTTCTGTCTGTTTTCTCTCTTCTTCTGTCTCTTCTTCCCCTTCCTCGCCCCTAATAGGGATAGCTCATTGGTTTGAGCATTGGCCTGCTAAGCCTAGGGTTTTGAGCTCAATCCCTGAGAGGGCCGTTTAGAGATCTAGGGCAAAAATCTGTCTGGGGATTGGTCCTGCTTTGAGCAGGGGGCTGGACTAGATGACCTCCTGAGGTCCCTTCCAACCCTGATATTCTATAATTCTGTCCTTTGCTTTCTGTTTGTTTAGTTTTGTCCCCTTTCCTCCCAACACACCAGATTTCATGCTCCTCAAGATGAGCGTTGGCTATTGCTGGTGTTTGCTGGGCTTTGGAGCTGAATTCTATGATGAGAGCTTCCCAATCTGCAGCTTCCCAGGCCTGTAATTGCTGAATGCTGTTCCTGTGGCCATCTGTTTCAGGAACTGCCAAAGAAGAATGGTGGGAAAGTGGGCTTCAAAGAATTGCCCACTGCTTTATCCACAACAGCACATCTGTCATTGGCAATGGGAGTGAATCCAAAGCCATGCAGCTTTCCCTGTGCTCTCTGTTCCTTTCCTCTGTCCAGTGTCCCCAAGGTTGGGAAACACAAGTTCTTAAATGTTTTCCCTACTCAAGCCCCATAGGGGGACCCTCTTGCTCCTCTTTCCCTTATTGTAGCAGGGGGAAGACCACCAGTGTCCCTGAAACATCTGGCTATGTTGACCACTTGGCCAAATGTCTTGCTAATGTCCGGTTCTGCCATCTCTTCCAGATGCGGTCTTCCTGATTCTGTACAAGGAGCTCTACTACAGGCACATCTACGCCAAAGTCAGTGTGAGTATTTGCCTGTGTGGTCCTGCTAATTACATGCAGGCTTTCCTATGGCTGTTCTTTAAAACTTGCCCTTTCCTCCCTCTGGACCACACTGTCTGTGATTCAAATAACTCCTGCAGAACAAATCTGTTCATGCTTCTGATATGCTGCCATGAGATCCTGATTGGGCCTTGAGAAACTTGTGCAAGCTTATGGTTGGTAATGCCTCATTTGAGTTCTGACATTTTAAGACTTGATCTTCCATCCTCTGCTGAGGCTTGTAATCTGGCTCTGCTTCTTGCTAGTGACTACTAGCACAAAGTTCATAATAATTGGTTCAGGTAAGAGGACAAGGTCGTCGAGAAATCTATGATCTAAATTAGGTCACACCTCCTTGGGGCAGTGGCAGTCTTTTTGTTCTGTGTTTGTGCAGCACCTAGCACAGTGAGGCCCTGGCCATGACTGGGGCCTCTAGGTGCTGTGGTCATACAAATAAATAACTACAAATGAAACCTGATTATTGTGGTGGGTGAATTAAGGAAAGAAGAGACAACAGAAAACAACTGGATTTTCTCCTTGACAGAGCTGTAATTCCAGGAGAAGTGTAGCTTGTTTTGTGTCTTTTTATGTAACTTTTACAATTGTCAGATGGATGGGTGTAAGAAGCAGTGGAGTGGAGTCTGATGGTGAAGTGCTGGAGTGAAAATGAAACTGATGTGCAAGAAAATGCAGCCTACCACTCCAAAGAGGGGGAGAGTGAAAGAGAGTTTTGAATCCCTAGTGGAGAAGGAAGATTGGGCAGAGTAAATGGTTCAAGAGGTGGGAACAAGAAGGAGGAGAGAGCTGAGACTTAGGGAGGAATTAAGCTAATTAGAAAGGGAGGATGTGAGACTTGACATGAATGCTGGAATAGGAAGATGGTCAGGTGATGGTTCAGAGCGGGTGGAAGAGGGAGAAGATCTAGCTGCACTGTTTGAATAGACTTGGAGAGGGGAGAAGCAGGGAGATTAGGAAAGAGATGTTGCATTAGTGTGAGACGTGATCCAAGGATTTACTAGTAGGAATAGATTGGGCAGGGGGAGGGAGGGCAGATTTTACAGGCACAGCATGGTGATTCTGTGCTGTGGAGTTCTTAAAAATGAAATATTGAGGAATGGAGGTGCTTCCCTGACACGCTTGCTCATTTTACAAAGTGGTCAATAGTGAAACACGAACTACCATGAAGAGGAAGAATTGACAGGATTTATCAAGAGCCTTTGTGTGAGGGGAGGACAGAGAGCTCCTCAAGATAATCTGAAGGTTTTGAGTCTGGGTGGTGATAGGAAGATGTTTAGGAGGAAAGGGGAGAAGTTCCATTTGTGAGATGTTTATTTTGGGAAAGCAGCAGGACCTCTGGAAGGAGTTCATTGAACATAAACAGTCAAGATTGCTTCTTGATAATAATAGTGTGCACTCATGGTTGTGATGGTGGGGTGTATGATGATGATGATTGGCCTGGTAGAGTATAAAGACGTTGGCAGCTCTACTGTCAGTGAAAGTGTGTCTCAGCTACTCTAGATTATGGCTGCACAAAAAGCATGATGATAGCCCTGAACCCATTCCTGCCACACTTGGGGGCCCTAAGCAGTTAGCAGGTAAGTGAAGCTAAGTAGACTGTATTGACTTCCCCACTCTCTCTACTTTTCATTACAGGGTGGCCCCTCTCTGGAGCAGAGATTTGAGTCTTATTACAACTACTGCAATCTCTTCAACTACATTCTGAGTGAGTTACTATGATCCACTTAGTGGTGTGTGAATTTTTGGGGCGGGGGAGGGATGGAGGAAGAACAGAAGCATGCTTGTTTATGGATTGTAGAGGAAAGAATCCCATGGTCCTGTCCAAGGAAAGAAATTGTTGAATTGATAGCATGTCACATTCATCCATCTGAAAACACACACATTCCAAATCCCTTCACTAATCTGAACTGCTCTGAGCAAAAGAAGAGACTGGGCCTTCTTTAGGTCTGCAAATGGTCGGTGGGTTATTGGAGGTGTCTTCTCCTTTTTCCTGGAGCCAGAGCACAGCTCCAAAGCAATGGCCAGAACTATTGCATCATCTCTCTGTTGGGGACCTCGCTCAATGGGTGAGTTCTGCTCTGTCTCCACCCTTGAAGGGGAAAGCTACAGTGGTGCCCATATTTCCCCCTACAGCTTCATGTCACTGTCATCCTACCCCTTGATTGTGGGTGATTACCTGTGTTTTTCTCCTACAGATGCGGATGGCCCTGCTCCTCTGGAACTGCCCAACCAGTGGCTGTGGGATATCATTGATGAATTCATCTACCAGGTACCTGGCTTGTTGCTGGGCCTTCTGGTAGCATAGGTGCTTAAGACTGTTCAGTTCTCCATCATTCCTCCTTCCGTCCCATGTGATTCCTATAGCTGAGATCTCCCCACATGCAGAGCATCCAAGGGGGTACTGAGATTTGAGGTCCTTAGGAAGCAAAGACCTTAACCTTTTCTCAAATTATAACAATTCCTCCATGTTATTGGGGCATATTTGGGAAACTCTGGCATTTTATCCATATTTCCATTTCAAGTTCCTGCATCCTGGCCTATTTCTGTAAAGTGCATCTTCCCTGACCCCAGCTCTCCCACATCTAAATGTTAGGAAGCTGCCTGGCTAAAATCATTTAGAGTCACAAAGAACTTACTAGAATGTTTGTCCACCCTAGCTGGCCAGTGCAGGATTGTTTCTTATATATTGTATTTTTTTCCACCTTTTAAATTTCTCAGTTGATGGTGCTTGTATGGCTTTTATTTGGAATAATCTCCAAGTCCAGACATGCAGAGCAATGCAACTAGTCTACATTCTGAGATCTTGCTGTCAGGAGACATTTCCTGATACCAGTTGTAATATCCCTTATTTTCCCCTTCTATCAGTCCACCCTCCCAGACCTTAAATTACATTTGTATTTCTGAATTCCCTTCTGTTTGTTTGATGTCTTGATGTGAAGGTGCCTGGCACTGTTCACACTATTCCAGGTGTTATCTTGTTATGTGCATATGGAGATGGACTGTCACCTCCTTGCTGTGTGATACAATGCTTCTGTGTGTGCATGTGAGCCACTTTTTCGCTGCCACTTTAGTCATGTCTAATTGTCTGTCCTTCACCTACCCCTTGGGTTCTTAGTGATGCTGCTTTCTAGGTTCTCCCTCATGCTGAGTATTTGCTTCACATTAGTCTTGCCCTAGGTGCATTGTGTTTGTAGAACTTGTCCTCTTGACCTGCCAAGTAATAACTCAGATTGTTGCTGTTGAAGCCTGTGACTTCCTGTACTTCAGTCATACGATAGAACCGTAGGGCTGGTGTTTAGATGAGTGTTTCCATGCTAGCTCCTTATCTGCTTGTCTGTCCTTTCCTCATCCCATAGTTCCAGTCATTCAGCCAGTACCGCTGCAAAACAGCCAAGAAGTCTGAAGAAGAAATTGATTTCCTTCGGTCAAACCCTAAGATCTGGAATGTCCATAGTGTCCTCAATGTGCTACACTCCCTGGTGGACAAGTCCAACATCAACCGACAGCTGGAGGTCTACACCAGTGGAGGTAAGGGGTCAGGGTTCCCAAGTATGCTGTCCTGGCCAAGAGAAGTGATCAAAGGGAAAGGGAGATGAGGAATGGGATGCAAAATCTTTCTCCTTGAAGTTACTGGTTCTAGTCTGGCGTGGAAGTGACTGGGGACCGTTCTGTGAAATGAGCTGAGGTGTCTCAATTGTATTTAGCAAAAATCCAACCCATCACAAGTGACAGTAATTGTCCCCCTTGTTGGCAGCCTCAGCTTGGAGGCCCAGGATTGAGTGGGTCTGAGATGTAACTCCCTTCTCATCCAAATGCACATGGTAGACTGGTGTTTGCTTACACTGCTGCTGTCTGTGCTGAGGAGAGAAAGCTTCAAACTCTAATGCTGTCGGTCCTGCACTTCTCATCTGCAGCAAACTCTCTCTAAAAATAGGTAAAAGTAGGCAATGAGTAGCTGCTGTCCAGGCTCTTCCAGTTGAGCTGTCTGTGCCCCAAGTAAAGCTCAGAGAATGCACATGTACCAGTAGAGTGCTGCTGTTTGCTGCATGGATAAGATTGCAGCGTTTTAAAGATTGGGACAAATCCTTGTTTAATGCCGTTTGACTTCCTATTGGTTTCATTGACAGTTGAACTAAACCCTTAATTCTGGCAAGTGTTACCATGGGAAGGGATAATTATTTGAGGTTGATTGGGAAACAGGGTGGGAGCAGTGCTGAAAGCTGCATCTCCTGACTTACTCACCCCTCTGATGTCCAGGGGGATGAGGTAGTTGAGCTGTGGGGAGAGAGCCCATTCCCCCTGTAGAAAGTGTGACACTTCCTCTCTTTCCAGGTGATCCCGAAAGCGTGGCTGGAGAGTACGGTCGTCACTCCCTCTATAAGATGTTGGGCTACTTCAGTCTTGTGGGGCTGCTGCGCCTCCATTCACTGCTGGGGGATTACTACCAAGCCATCAAGGTTCTAGAGAACATTGAGCTCAACAAGAAGGTAATAAGCCACAGCTCTTAAATGCTCCCTTCTGGGTTTAAAGTGCCTTTATTTGAAAGGGCAGCAAATGCTATCTAAAGGTGTGAGAGCCCCGATCATCACAATGAACTGCCCAATTATGGAGCTATTCATTCCTGCTCTGAATGTCAGGTGAGGGGTGTCTACTTCCACCCTCACTAGGGGCTGTAGTCACAGCATAATGCAATACTTAATGCAAATCCTACACACATAGCTGTCCTCTGATGGCCCTTGTGGCTGTTCTAGCATGTACACGTGGTGTTGGGTGTTTGCTTTCTGGGGTCTAGGGTGCGATTCCATGCTGAGGGGAATGTTGATTGAAGCATCATATGCTGAAGTGATGTTGCAGTGCTAGTTAGTTGTGCTGGATAGTGTTGCTTAACAGTATGGCACCCTGGTCCCATCTTGGCCCCGTTGGTACCAACCATTCTACCCCACATATCTGATCCTTTTTCTAGGATCATGCACCCCCTGTGATAGTTGTGATTGGTGCAGCTGGACTGCATCAATCAGGATGGTCACTGGACTGGTTTGGAGCTCTGCATGTTATCCATCTGTGTGCTTGTACTGTGGGGTGTGGAATGGGCTACTTAAACAGCTTGCTGTGGAGTGACTGCAAACACCCTGCAATGTATGAAATTCTATCTACTGAGCCCGTGGCCTATTTCCAGTGGGAAGGCACGGGATGTGTTTAGTGTGACACACAAGTAAAACTAGCATGTATGGGATGAAATGAAGAGAAATTTTAGGCTGAATATTGGGGGGGAATCCCCAGCAGTGGTGTCTGTTAGCCTGTAAATAATCTGTCCAGGGAAGGAGAGAACTTTTAAACACTAGCCTGGACAAGAAGAGATGAACATCGTGCTGGCAACAATCTTCCATTGCCAGGGAGATGGAAATGATCTGTTAGATCATTCAGTCTGTCTTCTATGATAGCTTTCTCACTTCTCTGTACAGGAAACACAGAGGGCAGCAGGTCATCCCTCTCCTTTCTCTATGGTAGGACTCATTTGGAGACTGATGGAGATGGGTTCCCTGAAGGAAAGAGGTGTTAAAGGTTGTTGGGGGAAGATGTCTTTTCTAACTTTGCATGTTTGTGTATCTCTTCCTCCCCAGAGCATGTATTCTCGGGTGCCGGAGTGCCAGGTCACCACCTATTACTATGTGGGCTTTGCGTACCTTATGATGCGGCGTTACCAGGATGCCATCCGTGTCTTTGCCAACATCCTCCTTTACATCCAGAGGACAAAGAGTATGTTTCAGAGGACTACCTACAAGTATGAAATGGTAAGGGGGGCGAGGCCAGTGCACTATCCTTCTCTTACCATCTTTGACTTCTCTGCTGCTGTTGATACTGTTGATAACTTCCTCCTTAACCTTCTGTCCTCCCTTGGCTTGTGTGGTAATATTCTCTCAGCAGCTCTTTGGGTGAGGAGTCATCCTTCCCAGTCCCACAATGTTAGCTCCATGGCCCCTCCTTCTCCCTCTACATCCTATTTCTGGGCAACCTTATCCATTTACATATTTTCAATGCCATCTTCTTGCTGACAGTTCACCAGTCTGTCTCTCCATTCCATGACCTATCTCTTTCCATCCAATCTTGCATTTCAGCCTGTCTCAGTTCTTGGATGTCTCACTGACTGTTAGAACCAAGCACCTCACTTTCGTCTTAATTTCTACTCTCCTGTTCTTTTACTGTTGACAACACTAGGTTCTGTATCTGGATGGATCATTTGACTCCTCCCTTTTGCTCCTCACATGTCCAGATCCTACTGTTTCTGACTCCACAACACTTCAGAGATTTGGCTCTTCCTTTCTAGCCAAACAGCTAACTCTGCTCTCCACAGCCTGATTCACCTTTCAGCTACTGTGATCACCTCCTTGTTGGCCTCCGTGATACACACATCCCCCACCACATGCATTCAAAATGTGACTTCCTTGCATATTGATCTAAATTTGTCCCCTGGGTCTCTGTTCCACCTACTATCAGTTTTTAAATATGTTCTCCCCTTCAAGGCCCTATATAACTCTGCCTGTGTTTATGTATCTGACCTTGTCTTTTATCACATCATTCCTGCACCCTCTGCTTTCCCACTGGTGCCAGGCTTGTTGTCTCAGTTGTCTGCTTCTTCCATAACCATCTCCAAGATGCCCCTTTCTCCTGGTACAGCTCAATTCTGGTCTGCCTAGCCAATACCAACTCCTCCTTCCAAGTCCCCTCTTTTAGACCAGTGGTTTTCAAACTGTGGGTCGTGACCCACTACTGGATCGCGGAATGTAAGACACTGGGTTGCGGCGATTCTGGTCAGCACTGCCAACTGGGCCGTTAAATCCTATCAGCGGTGCTGCCTGGCTAAGGCAGGCTAGTCCCTACTTGTTCTGACATCACGCCACACCCTGGAAGCAGCCAGCAGCATGTCCGGCTCCTAGGTAGGGGGGCCATGGGGCTCTGTGCGCTGCCCACACCCTGAGCATCTGCTCCGGACTCCCATTGCTAGCTGGGGAGGAGGGGGGGGGCGGTGACTGCGGATGAGAGCCATGCAGAGCTGCTTGTGTGCCACCGCCTAGAAGCTGGACCTGCTGCTGGCCGCTTCCGGGGTGCAGTGCAGTCTGCAATGCCAGGAAAGCCAGAAAGCCTGCCTTAGCACCCCCACTGCACTGGTGACCGGGAGCCACCCAAGGTAACCTTGTGCCCCAATCCCCTGCCCTAGCCTTGAACCCCCAAAAGCCTAGACCCCCTTCGTGCACCCTAAATCCCTCATCCTCGGACCCCCAGAGCCTGCATCCCGAGCTCTGAACCCCTCATGTGCCTCAACCCCCTGCCCCAGCCCTGAGCCCCCCCAAACCTGGAGCCCCCTCCTGCACTCCAAACCCCTCATCCCCAGCCCCACCCCAGAGGCTGTACCCCCAGCCCAGAGGCCTGACTCCCTCCTGCACCCCAGCCCAGAACCCACTCCCACACCTTGAACTCCTCATCCGCAGCTCCATTGGATCATGGGCATCAACAATTTTCTTCAACTGAGTTGCCAGAAAAAAAATTTGAAAACCACTGCCTTAGACTCTGCTCTTCTACAGTGCATACAACTGAATGAATAGTAGGTATTGAAAGAGAGATCTTTGAACTACCAATAGAGGCGTGTGTCTAAACTGATTAACCAGGCGAGCATTAGTAGCATTTCTGTAACTCATGTCTTACCTTATGCCTTCCCCTCCTATTGTTACTCCACACTCACCACATGGTGTCCCAGGTTATAAACGCTTTGGAGAAAGGACATGTCTCTGTACTGTGTGGCACCAAACTCTCTTCTGGGCACTGTAAAATAACAATGGAGGGATGGCTTCTAATAACTGTCTTTTCGATCTCAGATTAACAAGCAGAATGAGCAGATGCATGCCCTTCTGGCCATTGCTCTCACCATGTACCCCATGCGAATAGATGAGAGCATCCACTTGCAGCTGAGGGAGAAGTATGGGGACAAGATGCTGCGCATGCAGAAGGGTGACCCACAGGTGTATGAGGAGCTCTTCAGCTATGCCTGCCCCAAATTCCTCTCCCCCGTGGTCCCCAACTATGACAATGTGCATCCCAACTACCACAAGGAGCCCTTCCTGCAGCAGCTGAAGGTATTCGCCGATGAGGTGCAACAGCAGGCCCAGCTGTCCACCATCCGCAGCTTTCTGAAGCTTTACACAACCATGCCTGTGGCCAAGCTTGCTGGCTTCTTGGACCTCACGGAGCAGGAGTTTCGCATCCAGCTGCTGGTCTTCAAACACAAGATGAAGAACCTGGTCTGGACCAGTGGCATCTCAGCCCTGGATGGGGAGTTCCAGTCAGCCTCTGAGGTTGACTTCTACATTGACAAGGTCAGTTTCTCTTTCCCTCTGCCACAGGCATGAAAAACCATGATCAGAAATTCATCCCAATCTCTGGGGTACATGCCTTCTCTCCTCATTTCATATTCTTAATTGGAAGCTCATCCCCAGATGTGGTTCAAAGTGCTACTGTGATGCCAAGATCTTGTTGTTCAACAGTGTCCTTAATGGAGAAGTGGTAGTGCCAGGAGCATGTCTGGTCAGGCTCTTTGCCAGCCTTTAGGCCTGTGCGACTAGAAACACATCATACCTATTGGCCTGAGTAAACAGGCCCCAAATACTCCTGTCCCAGACTGGGGGAGCCTTCTCTCTGTCACTGATCCTGGGCAGGATATGTTTCAATAATAGCTTAAGACTTCAATTTAAATGCAGTGTCTAGATTTGCCAGCTTTCAGCGCCTCCCCTGCCCATCTCATTTCTCCACCAGGTGGGAGTCTTCCTTGGCCACGCTGCTGTGTCACTAAGTGCTAAAGCCTTTAGCTCTGCCCACCCTCAGCTCTTAGCTAGCGCCTGCTGTGCTGGAAATCCAGACCCAAAGAATGATCAGATTCCAGCCTGTCCCTGAAGCTCAAGGCCAGCAGCTGCGCACAGGGAGGAGAAAAGAGTCCTTCCTGCTAAGTGAGGGCCTCCAGGTACATTGCCACTTGGCTCTTCAAAGAAAGTGTCTGTCGTCTTCACCCCCCCTCCCCCCCCACACACCTGAATCTTGTTAGGGAGCCTGGTGGATAGAAAGGATTGTTGCTTCTAGCCTCGTGGACCTTGGAGGTAGCCCTCTTCCTGCAAGGCCTGGTTCTTGCTTTGCCTGCCCCACCCACCCACCCAAACCAAATGGAACTGCTAGTGACTCCCAAGCATTAGCAGGAGCCCAGAGAGTGAACCAGACCTTGCAGGGGAAAGCTACCCTGCAAGGCCCGAGAGCTGGGATGGGGAGCCTCCACCATCAAATTGATTATCAGGGCTGAATGGAGACACAGCCACATTAAAGCATTGTGACTTGGAGTCCACCATGTGCAAGAGTATATAAGAGCCTACCCCAAAGGGAAAAATTAAATTAGAGTGTTGTGGCTTAATTTTGAGCTCTTTCTGGTGACTAGTGCAGCTGAGGGTTGTCTCTGACACTGATCTCAGGCCTCAGTGAGTTCTTTCCCCCAGTAATGCTACTGTATACCCCAGAATTAACTCTGCTCCTTTCCTGATTGCTCCATGTTCTCTTGGCAGGACATGATCCATATCGCAGACACAAAGGTCGCTCGGCGCTATGGGGACTTCTTCATCCGCCAGATCCACAAATTTGAGGAGGTGAGCTGTGGGTAACTAGGGCAGGGGACTCTGAATAATCCCTGATAGGGAGCCAGGGGAAGGTCTAGGACTAGTGGAAGAGATGTCTGTGTGGGTAGGGACAACTTTAAGCTATTCCCTGGGGTATCCACCTGTGATGTGTTCTCCTCTCACATCATTCTGATATGTTTTGCTGCCACCTTGTGGGGGCTCAGTTTTCCTTAGATGAGTCTAACAGATTTCCATTAGTAACACCAGTGGGAATCCATTACGGCCACCATCCTATGTAGGGCAGGAGGGACCCTTCTGAAGGCCTTGGGACACTGCTCCCGCATCTTTATAGGATGGCCCTGCCCTTTCTTGCTGCTGAATGCTCAGCAAGGAGGAACACACTGTCTCAGCCCCGTTCTTCCAGCAGGGGCCACTGCAGGACCAGTCCTATCCAAGCACTCGCTGCAGAACAAATGTGAACTGTCTTCACCCCATTCCTTGCCCTATCGTTTTACTGAAAACACTTATACTCTCTTGTCCTGGATCTCCCCTGTTGTGGGGTGGGGAGGTTTTTACTATTTTTTCTCCTTACTGTGGACTACGCTTGCTACTGCCTCAGGGCATTTGCACAGTTGAGTGTGGGAGTGTTTGGGAAGGTGCACTTGTGAGAGCCCCAGCAGTGAGTGTTTTCTTGAACTCCCCCCTCTGTAACAGGCTGCTTCTTTTCTTCCAGCTGAATCGAACTCTGAAGAAGATGGGTCAGAGACCCTGAAATGTTTGCTCAGGCTGACCAGCAATGTGGAGCGGGAGGGGAAATTATTCTATTTGCTGTGGGAGAGGGTAGTTAAGGATTATGGCATTTCTGGAATCTCCTGTGGCACTGACGTTTCTTACTTTGCTAAGTAGGTTGCTCAGATCACACCACCAATGGACTGAGATCATCTAATAAACAATTGAAAATCTCCCCTGTGTTTTCAGTACCAGATACAATAACTTCTTTTTGGGAGAAGGTGGTTGCATTCTGGGCGCAGTTGCTAGCAGTGTTCTCCCTTCCTCAGTCTCTCTGGGTAACAAGGATGGGGAACAGACCCCTTCCCTGCTTTCTAAAACTCTATGGACACTGTGAACCCAGAAGATTGTAGGGTTGATTGACGGGCAGGAAGAATGCTAGCAATCACACATTTGGGGGCTGGAGGAAGTTAGAAACCAAATTGGTCATCCACTCACTTTCATCTATTCACCTCTTGAACTAAACTGAGCTGCCCATGACTCTGTTAATAAGTTGATTTTTTATTTTTTTTTATTTTTTTGCTGCTTTGAGGTAAAAAGGCCTGGCATCTAGCTGAGGGTTTTTAAAGGAAGGGGATCCTGCTTATTTTCACCCTGACCAGATCTGGTTTTGCTGGAGACTCAGGGTATGGCTACACTTGAAATTTCAAAGCGCTGCCCCGGCAGCGCTTTGAAGTGTGAGTGTGGTCAGAGCGCCAGCGCTGGGAGAGAGCTCTCCCAGTGCTGCACGTAAACCACATCCCTTACAGGTGTAGCTTGCAGCGCTGGGAGCCGCGCTCCCAGTGCTGTGGCACTGATTACACTGAGGCTTTACAGCGCTGTATCTTGCAGCGCTCAAGGGGGGTTTTTTTCACACTCCTGAGCGCGAAAGTTGCAGTGTTGTAAAGTGCCAGTGTAGCCAAGCCCTCAGCTGGTGGTCTTGTAGACAGTGTGTGGTGTGAACCCTCAGACCTTAACTGAAGGTCCAGGAGTGAGACTTCCTGTCTCCCAAACATTCACAGGGGTGTGAGGAGGGATTTTGCTAATATCAATTGACAGTTTTACTTTGACTAAATCTTTTCTCAATATTTTGACCTGTGTCAGTTTCTCTAGTTCTCCAATCACCTGTGCATCCCCCTAGGCTAGACAAGACCTGAATTTTTGATGTGAAAAAACAATCGAAAAGCAATTTTTTTTTATTTTTTTTTTTTTTAAAGAAATTGCTTGGGTGTTATTTCAATGAGCTAATACAGCAAAAAGGGTCCATCCCTAATTTTTTTTCTGCTTGCAGACGATCTTTAAATAGTTCTGAATGTCTGAGAGGAAGCAACAACTGTAAGGGGAAGGCCTCTGAGTGATCAGAAAGCATGTGCCATATATACCAACTGTTAGTATCCATTCCTTTCATTCCTTTCTGCTGAGAGGGGCTTTGCTTGTTTCACACACTATTTTCTGTTTAATTAGTGTTCTGGAATAATTAGACTTCATTTTTGTGCCTTTATAACCATGCTGACTATGTACCAGGCACTGTCCAAATATAAGCTGCACTTTCTGCTCCAAACACTGAGAAGACAGGCAATTTGGCAGGAGTGGATGGGTGGGAGAAGAGATTGCATCAGGCATTTGTTCTAGTCCTCTTCCTAGCTGCTATTAAATGGCATTTTCTTGTAGGCATCACACTACAGCTGGGTCTTGAGGGCTTCAAGGAGGAGATGGCAGAGATCTCATGGACTAGCACAGGGAGGGTGCTGTGTGGGAAGAGCTAGACACAGGTACATGAGGCTGGCAGGTTTGACAGGGTACATCTGCCATGAGTAGCAGAGTAATTATGACAGCAAACAGTTCCCCTTCCATGATCCCTAGTACACCGCATCCAACACTAACGTCTTTCTCAAAACGGGCTAAGGTAGAACAGTGGAGTTACTGAGCTACTCTTATTTTTCCAAAAAGTGTAATGAGATCTCAGCTTCCATCTGGCCAGCACCAAACTTGTTTCAACATCTCTTCTGCAGGAAGACAGCTAGCAGGGCAGGACCTCTGCTTAGAGTTGCAAATGAATGCATTAACTGTTTCCTGTAAGGCAAGGGTGCTGCTCATGGGACCCAGCCTACTTTTAATCTGTCACTGGTATGTTAGGATTATAGACGCTTTAATTGCACATACGCCATCTTAAACCTTAAATAATTAGTCACGTGCCTTGTTCTCAGATAGTCAAACATGCCAGTTCCTCAGCTTGCATCTGTCAAAAGATTTCCTCATGCTACACATAATATATGTTACACATTTGCAGCCGGTATGACTGGCTCTGTGCCCTGCGGTAGAGGCTGCGAAAGGTTAACTGAAAGGGGCTGGCTTTGTGGAAAGAAGCCAGAGGCGCTGTAGTTCTTGCATAGGGTGGAAAGATGGGCTCAGCTAGATGCAGTGCCTGGCACTGGCTGAAACTGGAGGAATGCAGGGCATTCAGCAGCAGTCAAACTGTAGGAATGTCACTAATGCTGTTCCCAAGGCAGGGGAGATGGTTCTGTTATAATCCTTACTCCCACCCTCATCTGAAGGGGCAGAGTCTGACTGGGAAAGCCCCCTCTGGCAGTCCTGGCCAAAGTGGTTCTGATCAATGGGCCATCAGCACAAGTTGCTGCCATTGATGACTTGTGGCAGTAAGCGAGCTGGTCCTACTTCAAGCATAGAGCCTGGCAAAGAAGACAATCCAGCTGAAGAAACTTTTCCAATTCTGATTGAGTGTCACATTGACCACCGACTACCATGGGGCATACACTGCCTAGACAATACAGTGGTGTTGAATAGTCATCCTTGTCGTACAAAAACTATTCTTGATGCAAAAGGTGACTCCTCTCCTTCCCCTATGCCATGTCATTTCAAGATACCTGCTCAGCAATTTTCCCTGTGTTCCTCAGGTTGGGTCCTGGCAGCTATAAAAGTACTTAAAAGGTGTAAACCCTGAAGAGGAAAGTGGAGTTTTAGCATGGTGTAATGGGATGAAACTGAGCTTGGGTAGATGTAGGGAATGAATGTTAGCACAGAACGTGACAACTCATCTCAGCAACTTAGGCTACTGTGAGCACATCACAGCTGTCCTCTGCTTCCTCCACTGGCTACCCATGGAAGACAGTGTCCAGTTCAAGGCCTTAGCCCTTATCTTCAAAGCATTCAATTACAGTTGGGTGAATATATGATTTTTCAGTTTGGTGACAGTTCTGAAAAAATTCTGGTTTGGGTCTAACTGAATTTGAAAAATGCTCATGACTTGACAAAGGCCATTTTGGGTTGAATGAAATGTTTAATTTGGAACATCTTGGGCAGGGTGCTTTTAAAAGGCTAGATCCAAAACCAAGATGAGGTAATGCAGCCACCACCTCCTTGACAAGTTTTAGAGCGTTTAGGGGTTAGGGCATTCAGCTGGGTTGTGGGAAACTTGGATTCAATTTTCCCCTCTGTCTGATATGGAGAATGGATTTGACACTTGGGTCTCCCATGTTGCAGGTATGTACCCAAGCCGCTGGGTTTCATTCTTACCTGTTGAAGCTGTTCCACTTTGTATAACTCATTACAGAGTAAGCCAGAGCGACTGCCTCTACGGCCTGGTGCTTTGGGCACTCACCTCTGGGAGATGGGAAGCCCAACTTCAGGGAAGAGCTTCAACAGTAGAGATTGAGAAAGGCCCACATCAGAATAGCCCATAGCACACTCCTGCAGTGTGGGAGAGCTAAGTTTAAATCCTGTTTCCACATCTGGCAGAGGGAGGAAATGCTCCTGGGCCTTCCACAACCCAGCACCACCTACTCCAGCTGTTGTGTGAAATGGCATCTTAGTCCACAAAAAAAAATTTTGGCTGAAACAATTCAGCAAATTTGTATCAAATCCATGCCTTTTTTGGCTAATTTACTATTTGCAAAAAAAATAAAAATTCTAGGCTACCATAGTTCAGAGACAAAGACTGCAGTCAATTGCTCCGCTCCTTAGCAATAACAAAACTGCCTGCAGCAAGGGTGCAGTTTGTGCAGAGCCCTCTCTGCTACTAATTCAAGATTCGGACCAGACTTCCACAGGAACTAAGAATTATCACGAACGTCACCACCTTCCGCTCCAAGTGCAGAGCCCCCCTTCTTTGATCTCGCATTTACCAATCTAAATATATAATACGGTGTACGTACACATTTAAAATATCCCCACACCATTTCCTCTCAGGGAGCGATCAAAAGACAGAAAGAACCACAGGGAGAGATGTTAGTCATGCTGCTTAATGCACTACTGGAAGATGTTCCGATACCACAGTGATGAGGGCTGTACAAGAGCCAGGACAGAACATCAGGAAGCATTTACTAACAGTGTGGTCTATTAGACTCTGGAATAGTATTGCCAGAAAAGCTGGAAGCTCCACCACTTCAGCAATTTAAAACAAGAAGGGACAAAGCTCTGGAGAGTATAGTGCAGTTAATCCTCGGCTGGGCGGGGGTGACAGAGATGGTGTGATCCCTAGCCTCTATTTGCCAGAAGCTGGGAATGGGCCACAAGGGATGGACCATTTGATGATTGCCTGTTCTATTCATTCCCTCTGAAGCATCTGGCATTGGCTATTGTCAAAAGACAGGCTACTGGGCTAGATGGACCATTGTCTGACTCAGTATGGCCATTCTTATGTTCATTCCCATCTCTGATTCCTATAGAGTGCTGCGGATTGGATAAATAGCAAAAAGCTCATGGCTCCTCATTCCCAAGACTGGTGTGTAGCTATACAGAGGGATCAGACAGTATTGAATGGAAGACAGCCAAGAGACAGAATAAACTCTCCCAACCCCCACAGGGGAACTAGTGTCTTCTGTCAGTCTCTTCACACTGATGTTTTGAAAGTCAGGATCTGTGTTTACAGTTTCAGCATGGGCTCTGTTTGCATTAATTTGAGTTTGAGGCCTGCATGGCATTCCTTTGGTGGAATCCTCATGCACTATCTGGAGATATGTCTCAGCAAAAAACCACCACTGGACAAAATGCTTCTGAGAGCCCCGGTAGCCCCTAAAATTCCATCTACCTCAGTCCATGACTAATACATTTTGCAAACAGGTTTTGAAATTTCAATGCAGAATCCGTAACTTAAATTTTCCCCAAAGGTAGGGGGTATCCTATATAGCGTGCATAAGTAGGAAGATTACACCTATTCTGTTGTAGGATTTTCCAGTATCCATCAATGAGTATCCAAGATACCCTGTTGGGACTCAGGAGATCTGAGTTGCATTCCCTGCTCCGCCATTGACCTGCAGTGTGACCTTGGGTAAGTCACATCACCTCCGAGTGTCAATTTCCCCATCCATAAAATGAGATGATAATACTCATCCTCCTTTGTGAAGTGCTTTCAAATCTATGGGAGAAAAGTGCTACAGAAAAGCAACCTACAATTAAACTCTGCCACTGTTTTTTTGTTCACCCCGTCTGTGGTGCATGGGCAATGAAATATTTCTAGCACACTGGAAAGCATTGGAGGCAGCACACAGAGCAGGCTCCAACAGATTGTTAAAGGAATTGTGGCTTGCAGTGGTATGCTTTATTAATACTAGGTTAAGACCAAAAACATGCTCAATCAGTACATTCCATTCTTAGGTAGCAAATGCCTATAGAGTTGGAAGAACAGGCCCGAAGGGTGGAGGAGGCAGGGCTGGTAGCTGTCTAGGGCAGCAAAATGTTTTAACAACTGGCTGGCTGGATGCAGCCTGAGCCCAGTAAGAGTGTGGGAGTTCAGGAGAGTTACTGGTTTGCTTATGGCAGCAGAACCTTTCAGGCCCTGTGAGATGTGCAAGGGGGGTACATAATATAGTGTGGATTTCCAAGCTACCCACTCTCCTCTCCCTCCTTTGGCGCCAAATGCACCACAATATTCTTATTGTTTAGCCAGAGCGCCTGTTACACAAAATCCTGCTGTTCTCTCCAGCTGCCCTGGGGAAGGAGCTCAAATTAGGCCATCCCTGCCAGGCTACTGAGTAATGGTTGCAGCCCATTTTTCTCCGCTGGGTTAGTACAGGCGAAGGGAGGGATCTGCACAGAGCAGCACCAATAAAGCACATGCCCTACCGCACCCAGTCTGAGTCACACCCTGCTCCAGTCTCACTTATCTAACCAGTTTCTGATTTGGTTTCCAGGGTCCCTCCATAAGAACACACAAATGTGCTATCAGATACACAGTTTTAACTAACTGTAAACTCCCTGGGTTGGGCCTGTGACTTTATTAGCTGGTAAGTACCGTGTATACCTATGGGGCTGTATACAGAGGGTAAATAAAATATTATTCTCAGTTTTGTCCTCATCCTCAAAGGAAACCTGCACAAGACTTTCAAAAGACAAGCCTGGGAGCTTAAATTCATTACTCTGCTAGACAGTAAAAATGATGGACTGAACAAAGACACTGGATTTATGGTTTATTACAACAATCTGTAACCCCGAGTCCCTCCTCCCCTTTCCTGTCCTAAGACTGCAGAGATGTTAAAGGGCCACTCTACCCTGAATGCTCCCTTCAAATACAAGTGCTAACTACTATCCTTAAACATGTTGCAGGTAGCTGAGCTGCTGCAGGCTGGGAGACAGGGGAGTACCTTTCCCAGCCTTAAGAGCTCGTGCAGCTCCAAAGCATGTCTCCCCCACCAACAGAAGTTGTGCCAAGAAAAGCTATTGTCTCACCCACTTTTTTGGCTCTTGTTCTCAGTGCCAGGATTGCTGGCAGCCCCCCGTGGCTAACAGCAGGCACTCGGGGAACCCCTTGGCCCGGGGCGGGCAGGCTGCGAGCCCCCTGGCGTGCTCAGACAGCGGACATGCCCAGGGCCAGCCGGACACGAGGTACCGGGCGGCAGTGCGGGACACTCCCCCTTGCTCCGGGGTCCGCCGAGCGCCCAGGCCCTGCCCCATGGCCCCTGGCCCGTGCCAGGCTGGGACCCTCCCCGCCGCGGCTCGGGACAGGTCTGAGCAGAGCCCGGCGCGGGGAGGGAGGCGCAGCCGGCGCCCGCAGGGGGTAGGAGGGAGACGCGGCGGGGCACGGAGCGCAGCGGGGCCGCGGCACCGGAGTCCTGTGATCCCCGCCCCGCAGGCGGAGCCCCCTGCCCGCCGGGGCCGAGCGCAGGGACAGGAGCCCGCAGGCCGCTCCCGGGAGCCGCCCAGGCCCGGCCCGCGGAGCCCGGCCCGCTCCCCATGAGGCTCCCCCCGGCGGCGGCGCCCTGATCTCCGGAGCCGCCCGGATGGCGGGGCCCCGGGGCGCCCTGCAGGCCTGGTGCCGCCGCCAGTGCGAGGGCTACCCCGGCGTGGAGATCCGCGACCTCAGCAGCTCCTTCCGCGACTGGCCTGGCCTTCTGCGCCATCCTGCACCGGCACCGGCCCGACCTGCTGTGAGTACCGGGCCCGGAGCGGCACCAGGCCCCGCAGCGCCGGCCTCGCCTGAGCGCCCATCCGGGGGCGCCGCCGCGGCCCCTACACGGGGCGGGGAAGATCGCACCCGGGAAACCTGGGGGACGGGGGGGCGGGACACTGGGAAACGCCCTGGGCTAGAGGAAAGGGGGCCCAGGGCCCCCAGCTCCCTGGGGCAGAGGCACTAGGCAACCATCCTCATACCTGGGCTATAGGGGAGGTGTCCCTGACGCCCAGGGGTGCAGGGAGCTCCGGGACCCTTCCTGCCTCTGGGGTTTACAAAGGGCGTTAACGGAGTGTCTGTTACTGTCTTTTAGTTCTGAGATTTAAGAAGAGTTGAGGGAGCTGGGCCAGAGGGGCAGCGGGAGGAGTGGGGTGGGATGTTTGGAGACTGGCTCCTGGGTGTGCCTGGGTGGAAGCACCTTTAAAACATTTCCTGGACTGCAAGTGCAGTTCTTCCACATTTATTGCATCTCAATAGCTGCACCCTTGGAATGTAATAATAACAATAGGTTACATCTGTCTAAGGTCTTTAATCCATGGAGCTTGAAAACACTTTATCAACCCTATGAATTAAGCTTTGAGTATCTATTAATTATTACCCACGTTCTACAGAGGGAGAAACTGAGGCACAGAGAGGTTATATGACTTGCCCACGTTATCCAGTCAGAGTTGGGAATAGAACGCAGAATTGCTGATTCCCCGTCCCCTGTGCTTATCACAAGACAAATCACTCTGTTATTTGAAAAAATAAATAAAAATAAAAGTGAGGCTTGGAGAAGGAGCCCTAACCCCTATCTCTGAAACTGTCGCTATCAAATCTTATAGGATAGTCTGATGAGGACAGTAGGAAGTAAATGGGAAGTGATGTTCCTAATACCCTCCTATATACCCTGTTCCCCCAAAAATGGGCCTATACAGTATTACTGCAACTTGTGCCTGATATGCTCTATTCTGTTGGCTAAGGCATTTTTGCATTTATTTTGAAAATTCCCAGCACTGTCTCAGTCAATAAGATTCTTCCTTTCCAACAATTGTTTATAAATGCAGCATGTGTGGACAAAGCTCCGGAGAATATGCTGTAGGAAATGATCCTGCGTTGGCCAGGAATGAGGGATGGACAAATGTTACTTAACAGGTGTCCTTCCTAGGCTCCTGTGATTCCATATGTATGCATATTTTTCAGTGGAGAAGGTTTGTGTGCTGATTCAGTTTCTTCCTGACCTGATTAAGTGCCAGTGAGGAGGGCATGCTGCTTCAGTGGGGGACTTTCTGATCTTGGGTTAGGGGAGTGCCAGGTGCAGGCGTAACTAGTATAATGCTGCACTGAACACCAGAAACAAGTGATGATGACAGTGGAAAATAGCCGCTAAGGCTTCCCACCATGCTAGTGGCTTGAATTTTAGTTTCTCAGTCTGCACTCCTTTTGCAGGAGGCCCTTGGGTAGAAGGGGAGGGACTGACGGACAGATTAATGAGAGGGACAGAGACAGGTGAGTTTGGGAATGGTGTTGCTGGGGGTGATGCTGTCCCTCCTGGAGAAATCATATACCCAGATAGGCAGCTGAGATGATTCCCACTGCTCCCCCAAGCTGCATGCTGTGGGCAGCTCAGAAATCCACCATCTGTCTGTTTCAGTCTTTGCTGTGACTAGTGATCTGATGCTCTCCCCTTGTCCCTAGTACATACATTTCTTCTCACCCATAGGCTAGACTCTTAAATCTGACATACAGCAGTGCATGTTCCTTCCACTACCAAGGCATTTTTCTTATCACCCCAGTTGAGGTGGCTTAGCACAATAGACTTCTCTTTTGTTTAGGTGCCCTCTGGAAGGCCTTCTATCCAAATAAAGATTGCTACCCAATTAACAAGAGACACAGTTTTAATATTAATGTGGCTGAGGAGCTGCAGCACACTTCCTATTACAGAATGAGCCCATGTAGTTAGGCGAAGGTGCATGGATGGCGGATATAATAGGCCCCTGGTGCTGCAGTGGCCGCCGGACCCCGGTTGTGGGATTTTGAGGGGAATTTTTTGATTTATTATGCCCTATGCAGGTTCCGGGAAGGCTGAGGAGGCAATACATGCTATCCAGCTCCCCAGGTTCATCAGTAATCTCCCTGGACTCCGGCCATTGGGGGTGGGGTGGGGTGATTGGGTCTCTGGCCGGCCCGGGGCTCCTCTGGCTGGGGAGGGGCAGTTGGGGCTCCTCCAGGTATAGGGCGGGGGTGTCGGAGCTCTGGCTGCAGAGGAGGGGGAGGTGCGGGTGGAAGGGGCGGAGCTGGGTCTAGCCTCCCTGAAGGAGGACTCCATCTGCCACCCATGAGAAGGTGCTATCTGAACTGGTGGGCTAGAGACCAAGTCTATTGCCTGCCTATTTCAGGAGTCACTTGCACAATGCGCAGCATGGGTCACTGGTGTGGAAGAGGCAAACTAAAACAGGGACAAGGAGCAATTCATACCCTTTTTATTTTTGCATTTATCTCGACTATTAAGGGGCTGAAAAGCAAACCAGCAGGGCCAGCGTGAAAGTGAGATACCCAAAACCCTACAGTAAGCACCCCTCAGTCCTCTGAAGGCTTCCTCATTAAGTGGAATTACCATCCCTTTAAGCTTGCTCTTAGTATCAGCGGGCTTGAATCTGTTCCCTGGCAGATATCTTAACTAAGAGCATCTCAGTTAAGTGGAGTGAACTTTATTGTGAAGACAGACTTAGGGCCTTACAAGGACATAACATGTTACGGAAGGATTTTTCAAGGGGTGGCCGAAGGGTGTGCCGTCTCATCTGATTTCAGTCGCTTCAGCATGTCCTGTTTTGGAAACTCAAGGATATGGAGTAATAAATCTCTCAGACAGCGGAGCAAAAACATTCCCCCTATTCTTCTAAATTGTGTTTATAAAGCACCTTCAGTCCTCTTGGTAATAGTATCTGGCTGGTAATTGTGAATAGCCTTGTACTACAGTTAATGGGCTTCCAATGTGATGGGCCATTCTAGCCGCTCTCAAACAACCGTGCTGCTGCTGCTGCTCATGCCGATTGCAGTGGTGCGAACCCAAGAGACCCTGAAGTTCTGGATACACATGCATTTATAGGCTATCGTGTTCCAGCTCCATCAGGGTGTGAACGACGTATGCATGCAGCAGCTGGATGGCGCTCAGTCATGGAACTCACTTCTGTGTAATAATACTAACCCAGCGCTCTGCTCCTTAGTGTTTCTCCTGGTTCTAGTGTCTCAGTTTGTGCCTCTCCTCTTTATCTACCAGTTATGTGTAAAGCATTTAGCCTGTCTATTCTCTGGATGCGCTTGCTGCCTGTGGTGTCTGAGTGTTCAGTCCAGAACAGCTGCTGTGCCCCCTAGTGAGATGTCCTTGTCTTGATAAGTTCTTGGATGTGAAGGGGAAGCTGTTTGAGAAGAGGGGTATGATGATGCCTTTTCAGGAAATGATGCAGAGACCATATCCCGTCTCTTACCGTTGTTGAAAGTAAAGCTAGTTTCCATTCTTGCTCTCCTAAGTCCTTTCAAACTAGTCCAATTAATTTGAAATTCCACAGGTGGGATCTCATTGCTGGGTGTAAATACTCTCCTGGAAAGCTTCAGGCAAGTGGGACAAGACTTTTGGAAGCAGCGAGAGTCTAAAAGAAGCAATGAGAGCTGCAAGTGCTCAGCACCTTTAGGATCTGGCCCAAGGTAGCTCAAGTTGGGCACCCAAACACAGGGGTGTTAAAAATATGAGCCTAAGCAATTTGCTGCTGGGGTACTGGGGTCTATGGGGTTAGGCACAGGATTGGGAGTCTGGAGAGGTGGCTTCTAATTCTGCTTTTGACCCCCACTGGTTTTGTGACCTTGAACAAGTGACTCAGTTCCTCTGTGCCTGTTTTCCCCATCTGTAAAATGGGCAGCAAAGGTCAGTCTCCTGGCCGAGACCTGGACTGAGATTCTGGAGGTTTGGGTTCAGTCTGTGGCTTTGCTACAGACTGAGTGTGTGACCTTGGGCAAGACGCTTAATTTCTTTTTTCCCCCATCTGTAAGACTGGAATAATATGTCCAGGCCTACTTCACAAGAGGCTGAGAGGATTAATTAGCTAATGCTTGGACAGTGCTTTAAAAATCTAAAGCACAATGTAAGAATTTAGTGGGCTTCCCTTGCAGCTTAGTGACGCAAGAAGCAGCTATGTACGTGGGAGAATGAACATCTCTTCCCATGTCCTTGCACTGCTGTCTTGCACAGAGCCTGTGGAGGGAGATTTTGGGGTATAGACACCGAAAGACTAGGACAGTGTCTGGCCTTGGCATTTTCGGTGGGGAGAGAGAAGCAGATGTACACCGAAAATGAGGAGAAGGAGGGACACACCCTAGCAGCATCAGATCTAAAATATTTAGTCTGTTTCGAGTCATCGGTTCAAATCCCAGCAGGGTCAGCTCAACTGTTCCCCCTCTGAGAGAGGTAGAATTCTGTGCACTATGCTGTGTGGATTTTTCAGACAGGGTCTTAAAAGCTGAAATACTCCCTGCTATGTGTGGCCGTTAAAGAGCCCACAACGTATTTTGGAAAAATATGTGTTTGCTCTAGTGTTTGCTGTACAAAATGCCCCCTGCCTCCCAGTATTTTGTGGGCTTGTTGGCTGCTGTCCTAAACCACAGAGGCCACTACTGCTGCTGCATCTGTGTAATTGGCAAAGCACTTTGGGATGAAAGATGCTATATCCATGGAAATTCTGACTCCAAGTGTGTTCTGCTTTGTTGGGACTTGCTGAATCAGGGCAATCATTCTACTGGGATGTCTTCCAGGAAACTGATTTAATAATGAGGACTGGTAATACAGATGCTTCATCAGGACAGTATTCCCATGAATCAGATATTATGGGACTGCCTTAGGCTGATGCCAAAGTAGTGATATGTATTTAGCGAGGTGCTGGATAGTTGTGAAATTCTAAATTTTGGTATTTCAATCCAGGAGTCACCAAATAAAGCTAACGGGGTGTATTTTCCTGGAGGCTTACTGACCTGCAGCACCCAAATGCACTGGAAGGCTCCACCCCAATGCGTGTTAGTGATTCCCTCCCTGGGTGCTGTTGTGTGCCCCACGGAGTAGAACTTGGGCTCCTCAGGGCCAGATGGAGCTGTGAAAGGAGTGTGATGGACAGGAAGAGGGGGATGGGCTGAAACCTACCCACCATTTGTGTGCTATGTTTCTCACCATGTAGATCTGAGGGAGGAGACCAGGTGGAGCATAGTGTTTGTGGAATTTATTCTCTACAGTCAAAGTTAAGACCCTTCTACCCTACCTTACTAGCAAAGCAACCTCTATCTTCGCACTCCCAGTCACTTGGTAACACTCATCATCATCTTCTTTCCACATGCACACCCCACCCACCCAAGCAGAATGGGCCTGTCTGAATAAAGTGGTTTTGGGTTGGCAGAAGAGATTAGGGATAGGGGTGAAGATTATTTTATATTTGGTCTGGCTTTGGATGCTCCTCACTGGCCAGTGCTATGGTTGCTACAAACTCCACCAAAACCAGTGCTCAGTTTCCAGGCGAATCATGTACACAAGGAAAGCTAGGAAATTCAAATGACAGTTATTATTTCTGAAAAGGGAGACACAAGGTCAGCTGTCACTCTGATCTCATATCGCTTGTCTCGTGTTGCTGAGCTTCTTGTTTTTAAGAAAAACAGAACAAACAGAATTCTCAGGCTTTGAGTTATGATCATAAATATGTACAGGGAAAACACTTGTACAGACCCTTGTCTTTAAAAAAAAAAAGACAGACAGCTGTGAGCCAGTAAATCCAAAGTTAAGGTTATGGATGATAGGAAAAAAATGCCAAATATGGAGATGAAGAGTTAAGATACATCAAATAACCTTAACGCAGCCCTTGTATTCCCACATGCTCCCATTACATGGTACAGTGCTCAGCATACATGTGTGTGGGTGTGTGTGTGGACACATCTGTATGTGCCACCTACTTGACCAGGGTCTAGCCTCAAACTCCACTGGTCTTTGGTGAGAACAGCAACACCAATGTTTTGCCTCTGAACAGAGGAAGTATATTCTTGCTGTGTCAGAGACCGTGACTGGGATTTATTTCAATGTCTCTCAGATTTCCTGTGCAACCTTGGAAAGGTCACTGAGGGACTTTCTTCCATTCTTCCTCCTGCTGGGAGTAGTCTTATTGCCCATCTTTACACTAAGCTTTGCTGCGAAGCTAAACTGGGACAGTAAAGATGTGGACATTTTGTTTTTAGTGTAGCCACAACCAGTAAGTCTCCTCCTGGGTTAAAGTACTAAATGTAAGTAAGAGTGGCCCATTCCGACCTTTAATTTCTGGGCTTGTGTCCTCATCTGTAAAATGGAGATGATACTTATCTACCTCACAGGTATGCTGTGATGCTGAGTTCATTGTTTAGTATAGTATACTGAGATCATCAGCTGGACGGTGCTGTAACAAGCACCAAGTGATGCTGTCATTACACTTCATATGTACCCCACAGACAGATCCAACTCCTATCCTACATTTTCCTCACACAGGGAACTGGAAATCTTACAACCGTTTTAACCCTTTACTCTCCACACTGGTTAGGCCTCTCCTGGCACAGGCTATTTTAAACCCTTGCAGATAGGCTACATATACGCTCCATTGGCTATGATTTAAGTTGTCTGCAGCTGCATGTGAAATGGTAGGGTATGCTGGGGTTTAAAACGTGCCCAGATGCCTAGATTCTTGTCTGAATCTGGAAGGAATCCAGTGTTTAACGTTTCATCTAGCTGCAATACTGTATTTGATTGATCATCTGTCTCAGACCGGGGTGTAGGGGAGATGAGGGTAGAGTTGGAGTAGTCTGAGGCACTTTTTCTGTATTTCTCCATGTTTGGGGTGTTTTTGGTACGTAATCTTAAATCTTCTACTCTGTCACAGTGGGGCTTCGATACTGGCTGGAATCTTTATGTGCAATTGGAATACAGATGATGATAAAGTCTGAATTTCCTGGCTTTCAGCCCTTTGTGTATTTTCAAATTGCAAAATTCTCTTACAGTCTATTGCCCTGTTTGCAGTCTTACATCTACTTTAACAAAGGTTTTGTTTGTCTGGGAATTTGGCTTTTTGTTGTTGAAATGCCCTTGTAATATTGGTTGTCCTGTGAACCTGTTTGTGGTGTCTTGTGGAGCCATTCCTCCCCTTTCTCATATCACCCCTCTGTGCTTTCTTGTTCCAGAGATTTTGATTCACTCTCCAAGGACAATGTCTACGAGAACAACCACCTGGTGAGTCCCCGTGAAGCCTTGCACTGAGGGAAAGAGGGAGTCATGGACAATGGAAATAACATGATCGAATACGCAGTGTTGACATAAAGTGCACTCGAGGGCTGGGGGATGTGGTGGCAGTCATCTGTACAAGGCTAGAAAAATCTATTCACTCTGGGTAAGGCAGAAGCTTATCTGGGTGAGTGAGGGGACCTGAAGTGTCTTCTTCCACACATTCTAAGCTTCCACTAAAGTGTTCTGAACTTTACCAAACAGCTGAAGACTGAATCTAACAAGAGTCTGATTAGTTTCACAGCTGCTGTTCCCAACCTCATAGGTAGCAGTACAGCTGTCTAGATTCATTGCAACTTCATGGCACTCCTTGGAAAAGCTATCATCTGCAGTAGAGGCAGACACTGGAGTTACTGACAGGGGAGGAAGGCCCCAAAACCAGAGGCTGGGAGCAGGACCGGTGCTAGAGTTTTTCGCGCCCTAGGCGCACGGCCATTTCACCGCGCCGCTCCCATGGCTCTGGTGGAGCTGCCGCAGCCATTTCTGCAGAGGGTCCGTTGGTCCACGGCTCCGGTGGAGCTGCCGCAGCCGTGCCTGCGGGAGGTCCACCGGAGCCGCGCAGGACCAGTGGACCGTCCTCAGGCATGCCTGCGGCAGCTCCACCGGAGCTGCGGACCAACGGACCCTCTGCAGGCACGACTGCGGCAGGTCCACCGGAGCCGCTCCCACCCCCCCAGCAAAATGCCGCCCCCTGAAAATCCTGGCGCCCTAGGCAATTGCCTAGTTCGCCTCAATGGAAGCACCGGTCCTGGCTGGGAGTAGAGTAGATCAGTGACCTCATCTTCCTTGCAACAGCCAGGAGGCATGGGTTGGCTTAAATTAGTGGAGACTCTCCTCCTTCACAGCAGCCAGGAGGCTCTAGAGGAGAACAAAGAGAGAAAAACTCCTGTCTCTCAGCAGCTAAAGGTATGGCTGAGCGGGAGCTTCACATTTATCAGACACTAGCCAGAGGCTGACATAAAAAATGGAGCCCCGAAGCATGGTCTAGGGACAGCACCCTCACCCTTCCCAGCAGCTGGTGGCAGAAGAGCTGGGTTTCTCACCAGGATGGACTTTCATGTCTTGACAAATAAACGGCTGGTAGATGTTTTCAAGTTTTGTTTGATGAGATGCACAGCAAAGGTGCTAGATACACACAAACCACAATCGGAGCGGCTCCTAGTGAAGTATCACGCTTGAGAAAGGAGCAGTTCCTGGGGATTGGTGACCCAAAGGGCAGTATGATCCTAGGGAAGGGACATTCCTGAGGCCAGCAAAGTTTCTGGTGAAGTGATGGTCCCAGAAGTGGTGTGGTGCCAGATAGAACTACTACTCTGGGAGAAGCCATGATCCCAGGCGTGCCCTCTGTGGAACAGGACTGAAGATGGTGTCCTGGGGACGATAGTGCTTCAGTGAAGCAGTGTTCCCTCACCGCCCTTCTGCCCAGCCGCATCACCTCCAGCAAGCCCCACTCTTTGGTACTCACTGGAGTTGGAGAAATAAGCTTATTTGTTCCCCTTTGGCCTGAGAGGTTAGTGGTGGAATGTGCTTGGATCCCCTTGTGGCTGCCAAGTGAGTGTAAACAGGAATCCAGTGAGAATGGAATGGTGAGGTTGTCTGAAAATATCTGATGTGAGAGGGAGCTGGAAAGACAAGGAGCCATGGAAGGTAGGCATCACCAGGGCTCGTGGAAGGCTTGGGTTCAAAAGCAAACAAGTCAATGGAGAGCTGGGGATCCCAGGGGTTCCCCAAAATAATCACACACTCCCATCCAAAGGGAACTGAGCTACAACATTTGGAGTTCATTCAGTCTCAGGGCTTCCTATACACTATGCTCCCACAATGGGATCCTAGCCCTGCTCTGTCTTCCACAGTCAGTCCATTTAGACCCTTAGCCCTTCTGCTGTCTGGCTCTACCTGTAGAGTATTTGTGAGCCCCTTTATGTTTTCTCAGGCCATGTCTACATCTAAAATTTTGCAGCGCTGGTTGTTACAGCTGTATTAGTACAGCTGTATAGGGCCAGCGCTGCAGAGTGGCCACACTTACAGCAACCAGCGCTGCAAGTGGTGTTAGATGTGGCCACACTGCAGCGCTGTTGAGCGGCTTCAAGGGGGGTTCGGGGAACGCGAGAGCAAACCGGGAAAGGAGACCAGCTTCGCCGCGGTTTGCTCTCGCGTTCCGCGAACCACCCTGCAAACCGCAGGGAAGGAGACCTGCTTGCTCGGGGAACGCGAGAGCAAACCGCGGCGAAGCTGGTCTCCTTTCCCGGTTTGCTCTCGCGTTCCCCGAACCACCCTGCAAACCGCAGGGAAGGAGACCTGCTTGTTCGGGGGTTCGGGGAACGCGAGAGCAAACCGGGAAAGGAGACCAGCTTCGCCGCGGTTTGCTCTCGCGTTCCCCGGACCACCCTGCAAACCGCAGGGAAGGAGACCTGCTTGTTCGGGGGTTCGGGGAACGAGAGAGCAAACCGGGAAAGGAGACCAGCTTCGCCGCGGTTTGCTCTCGCGTTCTCCGAACCACCCTGCAAACCGCAGGGAAGGAGACCTGCTTGCTCGGGGTTCGGGGAACGCGAGAGCAAACCGGGAAAGGAGACCAGCTTCGCCGCGGTTTGCTCTCGCGTTCCCGGAACCACCCAGCAAACCTCAGGGAAGGAGACCTGCTTGCTCGGGGTTCGGGGAACGCGAGAGCAAGCCGGGGAAGGAGACCAGCTTGATTACCAGAGGCTTCCTCAGGTATGCTGGGATACCTGCTTATTCCACGGACGTCAAGAAAAGCGCTGGTAAGTGTCTATTCTTGATTACCAGCGCTGGATCACCAGCGCTGGATCCTCTACACCCGAGACAAAACGGGAGTACGGCCAGCGCTGCAAACAGGGAGTTGCAGCGCTGGTGGTGCCCTGCAGATGTGTACACCTCCTAAGTTGCAGCGCTGTAACTCCCTCACCAGCGCTGCAACTTTCTGATGTAGACAAGCCCTCAGAGTTTGTTTTGCCAATCCTGGTTGAGACACTTGAGTGGCAAAGTAGCAGGCCTCAGCAATCTTACCTCAGGGCAAAGGTGCAGTAGGTCAGCTACAGACATCTGGGCTGCCCTGCCAGAAAAGCAACAGCAAGCACAGACATTTAGCTGCAGTGAGGGAACACGTCCCTCTGCTGGGCAAGCTTAGGTGGCGCCGCAGAGCCCAACCATGTCCTGTGCACTGTGCCTCATTATTCCTGGCTGGCAAATGTCCTGTTTGACCATGAATTTATCTGTCCATGCAGGAACCCCCATCCCAGTAGTATCTGCGCACCCTACACATATTAACGGATATATCCCCATAACGCTGCTGTGAGATAGGGCAGTATTATTGTCCCCATTTCGCAGAGAGGGAACCCAGGCGCACACGGATTACGGGGCTTGCCACAGGTCATACAGGCAGTCTCAGATGGGGCCAGTAATTGAACCCTCAGCCCCCATCCAGTGCCTTAACCACAAGATCATTCTTCTTCTCTGGAGATGAGACCGGGATCTCGGCACGGTTCCTAATGGGGCAAGTGCCCACCTGGCTAAAGCCACCGTCCCTCATAGTACTACTGGGCCGTGTTATTGGTGGGATGGTCCCTGGAGACTGAACTCCTTGCTATCTCTCCCCTCAGGTCATAACTCTAGGGAGACTTCCTGAGAAGAGTAGGGAACATGGAAGAAGAAGCACACTGGGTGGTATAGCAGGGGTGAGAGGAGAGGGGAAGGGGGCGGCTGGAGAGTCACTGAGAACAAGAGCGCCTCCATCACTAACCATCCCTGCTTTTCGTTCCTCTGACATACAAGTGTGGCCATTGGGCCTCTGTTCTCCACAGGGTGGATTTGATTTAAATCTTAAATCGCTAGTCAGGCAGACTCAATTTAATCATGGATTTCTACAAAAAAGTGCATTCTTGTTGGTTATTATAACCTTAATACATATTCTTCACAACTCAGATAGATGTAGGTTTCATTTTTAGAAGGTACACACTATACATTTTTAAACAGTAATCTGAAAAGTTTTCAAAATAAATCAGTTTTACAGCTATATCAGAAAATGAATGATTTATTATTTCATTTACCAAAGGTAGTTGAAGCAGATATTTATGAAGTCATTGGGAGGTGAACTATCTCCAAGTCAACAGGTTAATTGTTAATATTTGGACGATTTTCTTGCCATGCTGTGTTAGGAGGCGAACATCACCAGACAGACATTTAAATTGTTTTATTTAACTAAAACAACAACAACGTTAAGTATTCTGGATTTTTTTCTTCAACAGTAAACATATAATATTTTAACAAAACAAGTGTCCCTCCCTTCTCATATTTATCTCCAGACTTCTTCTCCTTGTCCAGATCTATTCCACCCCCAACAATCTTCTATTCATTGAACTTTTTGAAACTTTGCACTTTTAGAGAGGTAAGGGATTGACTCTGTGTACACAAATTTGCAGAGGGACAATAGAGCTGAGGTCTGTTATTTCTCACCTCTATGTATTATTTATTTATTTGCTGTTAACAAGCATAGTATCTCTGGAGACACAAATCCACAGTTAGAACTGCAAAACTACACATCTCTGATGGTATCTTCTAGACCAGTGGTTTTTAACCTGGGGTGCATGCACCCCCTGGGGGTGTGAGATGCCCTTTCTGGGGGTGCGAGACATGCCAGATTTTTTTAGAAGGTAAATCATTTAAAACACAAATTAAACAGAGGCATGTAAGTACAACTACTTTGTTTCATGAAACCTATGTATTTGTTAACCGTATACAGTTTTAAATTATTACTGTAATATACAAACAAAAATAGGTTTAAGGGGTTGAGAATTTATTTCGAGAACCAAAGAGGTGCAGGCTGCAGTAAAGGTTAAGAACTACTCTTCTAAACTGAGCACTGAGTCCCACTGGTAGATAGAAAGATTAACCTAAATAATCTATACAGAAGCCTGTGGAACCCTATGAGATTGGGTCCCTAATCCATGAACTACTGGAACTCATTTACAAAACTTTTTTTAAAGATTACATGACTACATTGTCTCATACTATAGAATTAGAATTTATAATCCCTATTCCATGATGAGATATCTTTGAGCTATAATGTATCTTTAGATAAGTTTTTTCCTCAAAAAGCATTTTATCAAAAAAATCCAATTTAAATTAAAAAAATCCAATTTTTTTTTAAATCATTGATTTTTATCCAGCCTGGTTTTCCAGTGGGCTTCAGTTTTAACTCCTGTTCTCCCTCTCTGGAACTCTCACAGGCCTTTGAGTTGGCAGAGCGGGAGCTGGGGATCCCCGCCCTGCTGGATCCCCACGACATGGTCTCCATGAGGGTCCCCGATTGCCTCAGCATCATGACCTACGTGTCTCAGTATTACAACCATTTCACCAACCCCAACCAAGGTGAGAGCTGCAGCCTATCCTTCCAGCTTCCGCCCTGACCCCCTCTGTGTTATGTAAGGGAACTCAACCATACTTTTGCAATCTCTCACTGTGGCAGTGTCATCATCTGTCCCTCTCCACTCGGGTAGTGAGCTCATCACAGCTTCCTGTTTCCAACCCAGTGCTTCCTTTTCTCCCTGTGGAAGATACTGCTTCAGGAAGTGACTGGGGTGTATGTGTGTGTGATTTGGCCTCCTTGAGTTAGCAGAAATTATTCTTGAGTTAATCACCATTCTCATAGCCCAGCAACACCTGGGAGGGCAAGTAAGTCTCATGGCCAGGAAGTTAGTGAGGACAGAGCACACAGATCTTCCCTTGTTTCCATCTTTCTTTGGGGATAGGCGTCACAGCTGCAGGTGCTGTTGTACTTTAGGATGCCCTGGATGGTACCTGGTCCCACTTGAACAGTGGACAAAGGGTGTGGGGAACTGGAGTGATGAGAAGCTTAGTGCCAGCTGCCCAACAGAGCATCTTTCCTGTAGGGAGCAGGGCTTCCCACTCATCCTTCCCCGCACTACTCCCCTGATCTAACCCCCCAGGTGCAGCCCTTTACAGCTTATAGTAAACCTCCTCCTGTCTAATATGCACACGAGCCCTTCTAAAGACAGACCCTGTGTCCAACTACAGGTGCTCCCCTTCCTCCAGGTGTTAGTGAGTGTCAGCCCTGGCCATGGTAGGGGTTTTGTCATATCCTGCAGTCTGCACTCAGGAGCATCAGCGCCAGGGGGCTGTAATAATACTTAGCACTTAACCCAGTGCTTTGCATGCTTTAAGCATTATCTAGCTGATCATCACAACACCCTGTGAGGTAGGTAAGTGGGGTTATCTCCATTTTACAGATGGGGAAACGGAGGCACAGAGGAGGTGAGTGATTTGCCCAAGGCCACAGAAGGGAGTTGTTGTCAGAGCTGGGATTAGAATGCAGGATTTCTTGATTGTCAGTCTTGTGGCTAACCCATTACCCCATGCCTCTCCCTCCTTCCTGGAATAGGTACCGAGGTGTAAAAGTGGTCAGGTCCCATCCTGGTTCACAAGGCCAGATGATTTTCCTACGCCATGTGTTTTGCATGAATCATCCTCTTCTGTCAATGGCTGATTCCTCTTTTGCTCTGTCTCTCTCTCTCTCTCTCCAGCTAGAGTCCCTCCGCCCATGAGGCACCCGGCTGCTGCCTCATCACCCCCTCTGCCAGCTCCCAAGAAGCCTGTGCCTGCAGCGGAGAGCACCATGGCACCACAGGTACTTCATCTATTGTAGCAAAGTTAACCCCATCTTTTAACTTTCTGTGCACTGTGCTCATCACTGGAGCCTCTGAGTGAGCATCTGGCACAATGAGAGGAATCCAAACAGACAGTCTGTTGCATTCTCTGGGACATGAGAGTGTATGTGTCTGTATGTTTTGTAGTATGCTTTGCTTTGTGGTGGGTATTGGGAGAAGGGTCCAGCTTGAGGAATTCTCTCTCTCTCTAGAGGTCTTAGGTATTAAATGCTGCTCACTACCTGCTTCATTCGGTGAAGAGGGGGAAGAAAGTGCAGTGTGCAATGCAACAGGGCTCTCTGAGAAGCCAAAGGTTCATGGGTAACCCCAAGGCCCTCCCCTTTGGGGATGATGGAGTAAGGACACAGTCACTGGGATGGGTGTGGGCAGAGGATTCCCCTTCACTTCCCAACCCTCTGCCTCAGGATTCAACAGCAGGCAGGGATGGACCAGGACTGTGACTGCAGCCTCTGGATTCAGTAGGGGTTAGAAATGTCCCTTTCACCTCTTCCCTTCTTGGATCGGGCAATGGTTAGGAAGGGGGATGAGGATGTCCGTTCTGTGCTGGGACAGGGCTCAGGAAGCCTTCCTGAGGATTGGGCTGGGGGATTGGGACAGCCCTTTCTCCGGGACTGGCAGGGGTTGGGCTGCAACCTGAACGTGGAGGGGTGAGATCATTGCTATTTCTTTATATTGTCCTGTTCTTCTGAGTGGGGTTACACCCAAAGCTCAGCTGCTGAGCAGATCTCTCTTCCTGTACAGCAGTCACGCCCGTGGCCCCAGTCAAGATCAGGACCCCATTGGGCAGAGTGCAGTACAGATGCTCAGTAAAAGACAGTCCCTGCCCCAAAGAGCTTTCATTCAAAATACACTCTGTCTTGATTGCTGCCCCTCCAGTCTGTACTCTCCTTGTGTTCTGCCTCAGGATGATGTTGTTGAAGGCCTGGCAGAGCGATCCCAGCGCAACACACTCAGCAGCACCTGCGCAGCCTGCCACCAGCACGTCCACCTGGTTCAGCGCTACCTGGCCGACGGCAAACTGTACCACCGCCAGTGCTTCAGGTAAACCACCCCCAGAGCCAGAGCAACCCTTCATCCCTGCCCCTCAACACAGGCAAACTGTACCACTGTCAGTGCTTCAGGTAAACCACCCTCAGGCCCAGAGCAACCCCCTACCCCACTCCTCAACACTGCAGGCAAACTGTACCACTGCCAGTGCTTCAGGTAAGCCACCCCAGGCCCAGAGCAACCCCCTTACCTTCACCCCCCAACACAGGCAAACTACCAGCGCTGGTGCTTCAGGTAAACTACCCCCAGGCCCAGAGCAACCCCCCAGGCACACTGTACCACCGACAGCACTTCAGGTCAAACATCCCCAGGTCCCAAGTAACTGCCCACCTTCACACCTCAACACAGGCGAACTGTACCACCGCCAGTGCTTCAGGTAAACCACCACCAGGCCCAGAGCAACACCCCACCCCACCCCACCCCACCACACTGCAGGCAAACTATACCACCACCTGTGCTTCAGGTAAACCAGCCCCAAATTAACCCCTCCCTGCCTGAGTTGACCTGTAGCCACAGCCAAGTGTTACCACCAGATGAATGTTGTCTGTCTGTTTGAGTGTATCAGAACACTGCCACTGAGGTGTTGGAACAGACCAATGGGGCAGTCAAGGAGTCTGTCTGCAACCGTGACTAATGACAGGAGCTTTTAGAGGAAGGCAAAACAAACTCTAATACATGTCCCTGTGCAATACTGTACGATGGCAGGAAGAGGATTTCTATCTGTTGCTGTTTTATACCCTGAAGACTGAGGATTGAGACCTTAGTAACTTTACCCTACATGTTGTATCTCCAGATGTTCCCTTTAGCAACTTCTCATTCTTTGACTGTTTTAAGTGGTTCGCCTCAGTGATATCCTGCAGCAGTGAGTTTCATGGGTTAATTGAGGTAAAAATAGCCTCTTTTCTCCATGTTCAAACTTGCTGCCTTTTATAAGAACATAAGAATGGCTGTACTGGGTCAGACCAAATGTCCATCTAGCCCAGTATCTGTCTACCGCCAGTGGCCAATGCCAGGTGCCCCAGAGGGAGTGAACCTAACAGGCAATGATCAAGTGATCTCTCTCCTGCCATCCATCTCCATCCTCTGACAAACAGAGGCTAGGGACACCATTCTTTACCCATCCCGGCTACTAGCCATTTATGAACTTAACCACCATGAATTTATTCAGTTCCCTTTTAAACATTGTTATAGTCCCAGCCTTCACAACCTCCTCAGGTAAGGAGTTCCACAAGTTGACTGTGCGCTGCGTGAAGAAGAACTTCCTTTTATTTGTTTTAAACCTGCTGCCTATTAATTTCATTTGGTGACCCCTAGTTCTTGTATTATGGGAATAAGTAAATAACTTTTCCTTATCCACTTTCTCAACATCACTCATGATTTTATATACCTCTATCATATCCCCCCTTAGTCTCCTCTTTTCCAAGCTGAAGAGGCCTAGCCTCTTTAATCTTTCCTCGTATGGGACCCTCTCCAAACCCCTAATCATTTTACTTGCCCTTTTCTGAACCTTTTCTAGTGCTAGAATATCTTTTTTGAGGTGAGGAGACCACATCTGTACACAGTATTCAAGATGTGGGCGTACCATGGATTTATATAAGGGCAATAATATATTATCAGTCTTATTCTCTATCCCCTTCTTAATGATTCCTAACATCCTGTTTGTTTTTTTGACCGCCTCTGCACTCTGCGTGGACATCTTCAGAGAACTATCCACGATGACTCCAAGATCTTTTTCCTGACTCGTAGCTAAATTAGCCCCATTTCATTGCATCCCCCCCCCCACACACACAGCCTTGGGCTTATTTCTCTAGATTTCAGCATAAACAATGATAAACCAGATGCCACTACATGAGTCCTGAGTGCCCTGGCACCTAATTAATCTTACAACCACCAGCTGCATTGAAACAAACAGGAATCCACCAGCTCGGCTCTTGTGGGATTGAGTGCTTGAGTGGGCTTCTCTGGCTACGTCTAGACCACCTGCCATATCGGCGGGTTAAAATCGATCCCCGAGCGCGCTTATATCGATTCTGGAACTCCACCAACCCCAACGGAGTTGCGGAATCGACTGGGGGAGCCACGGACATCGATCCTGCGCTGTGAGGACGGGTGAGTAATCCTATCTTAGATATTCGACTTCAGCTATGTTATTCACGTAGCTGAAGTTGCGTATCTAAGATCGATTTCCCCCCGTAGTGTAGACCAGCCCTCTGTGTGGCTCTCACTGTACATAGTAAGGACAGCCCTGCTCAGGCTGGTATAACTTCCTTATTACTGATTTGTATTACAGTAGTGCCGAGAGGACCCGGTTCAAACACATAATGAGACAGGCCCTGCCCTGAAGAGCTTATAGTCTAACTAGATATGGCAGAGGGTGAAAGAAAGGCTTGATTATTATTCCCATTTTATAGACAAGGGACAGAGGCAAAGAGAGATTGAGTGACTTGCCCAAGGAGTCTATGGCAGAGTTGAGAACAGAACCCCAGTCTCCCGAGTCCCAGTCTAGTGCACTAAACATATGGTCATCTTTCCTCCCTCAGCCTTTTAAATTTCCCCTCCTGTAGAAGGCCCTTTTCCCACCTTCTCAGGATGATTTGTGTGTCTCGCTGGCAGGTGTAAGGAATGTTCCAGCACACTACTCCCTGGAGCCTACAAACCTGGGCCAGAGTCGGGCACTTTTGTGTGCACTCAGCACCGGGGCAAGCTGGGCCTGAGTGGGAGGATGGAATGCAGGCCCAGCCCTGACTTGCAGCACCCAGGCAAGAAGACTGAAGCTGGGGCAGCCACTGTGGGTGAGGATGTCCCCCCCTCAGAGGAGGAGGAGGGGAAAGAGGATGGTGTGCAGACATCCCTGGCGATTGCATTAGAGAGCCACCCACCAGGAGAGAAGGAGGCAGGTGCAGCAGAGAAGGGTCGCGCACCCGCTGGAGTGGAGATGGCAGCGTCCCCTGTCCGTGCAGAGAATGAAACGCCCAGCTCTGAGCCCTGCTCCCAAACTCCACCCAGGCCTCCTCTCCCCAGCAAACCACCCGCGCCCAGCCAGGACAAAGCCAGCCCACTGGATGGACGGCTCAAGGACACTCGTCCCACCCCCGCCCCGAGGAGGGGTGCAGACGCAGCAGCCCCGTCACCACCAAGCTCTCACCCCGTCCCTCGGCCTAGATCCAACGTGCAGAGTGAGGCCTCTGAGCCAGGGCCTGGCCTGGTGAACGGTAAGAACGTGCAAGGATGGCGTGTGGGGTGGTCCCCATTTCCCCATTGCAGTGCAACTTATGCTCAGCAAAGCCTCTGTCCCTGATGAGGCTCAGCGATGCCCTTTCCCCGCCCCTCTCAGACTGATACCCCCAGATCTCTGATTGAACCTTGGTCTTGATCGCTGAGCTTCAGTCTGCCAGCTGTCCCCAGAAGTGGCAGAGGAGCGCGGATGGGTCTGGTGCCCTAGTGCCACGCTGTATTTGGGCCTGACAGAGTGTCTCGATGGCACGCAACACTGTCCCCAGTGCTACTCCACAGCTTCCAGGAGGCAGGAGTGAGGGCAGCTGCAGGGGGTGAGTTTTGGTTAACAAGATTACCCAGGTTGAAGTCTGGCCTGGTGCTGGGACTGACATCCCTACGCCAAAGGTGAAAATGCTGTGGGACCTGCAGCGAGCAGCCAGAAGACAATAGGAAATCCATCAAGCTTTTCATCTGCTTCCTAATGGCCTTTTGCTTTTCTTACCATGTGTCCTGTATCTTTCCCATTGCCTGTCTAGGTAGGATGCCTGAATCTGGCCCCCCAGTCCCCAAACCAAGAGGGAGACCCACCTCCTCAGATCGGTATGTCCTTTGGCTTGCCCCGAAACCATATAGACCAGGATGGATGTGCGTGTGGTTAACTCATGAACTCTCCTTCCAGCCCCACCCCTCCCTGGCTGATCAGCTGGCAGTGGGGAGGGAGGGCCTTGTGGCTAAGGCCTGGGGAGCCCCCAGTTCTGTTCCAGGCTGGGACTCAATGCGGGGCTAGAGCAGTGCTTCCCAGATATTTTACTGAGCACACCCCCCAATTCCATTTGGTCTTTTTTGCAACCCACCCATTGCGGGGAGGGCCAAAATCATAGACCAGTGTCCTTTGCCACCTCCCTGCCCCACTGAGGGGCACCACCTACCCTCAGCTGCTCCATCTGCCCTGGCACCATGACCCTAATCCCAGCCTGGTGCAGAGGGGAGGCCTTGGCTGGAGAACGTCCCATCCCTCACTCATTCTCCAGTGGTGGCTCCTGTCCCGTGGGATTGGACACAGCTCCCAACCCCAGGCATTGCAATTTGGGGCTCGGGATTGCAGTCCACCCTGTCTTGAGTGGCCCAAACCTGAGTGGTGCTGAGACCCCATGCGGGTTGCAACGGCTGGAGTGGGGAGCTGGCCCCAGCCCTGTAGGACTGAAGCTGCTGCTGTGGGATGAATGCAGGGCAGCTTTGCCCTCCGGACTCCCTCTTGGGGCCTCCCCTCTGCACTGGGCCCACAACCCACTTTGAACCTTCCTGCAATCCACTGTTTGGAAACCACTGGCCTAGAGCAAGTCCCTTCTCTCCTTGTGCCAGCCTTTCCTCATCTGTACCTGAGGGGGGATAATGCAGTGTCTGCCATTCAGGAAGACTTGTAAAGTGCTTGGAGATCTTCACGTGAAAGGGGCTGTGGAAAGGCAAAGAACACATTTTGTACTCATATCTCAATGTCTATACTTTGACCCGTTAAACTGTTACCCCCAATTGGTGGGTATTACAGATTATGTATTCCTTATACCATCCGATCTTAAACCAAACTTCGCACCCCTTGATAATCTGTATGATGTTCCCTGATAACCAGAAACTTCTACACTTAAACTCAGTACCGTTCACTTTTTTAAACATCGTCTTAATAACATTTTTAAAATTTGATTGATGTGTTCAGGATTCCAAGCCACCCTGAATTGGCAACACCGAACAGCTGGGGAAGAGGAAATGTTTGGCTGCCTGGGGGAATGTTCCACATTCCTGGGCGGGGGTTTCTGTTGTGTGTGTCTGGCTGTAATGGTGATACTTTGCACCTATACAATGCTTTTCATCCAAAGATCTCCAAGTGCTTTGTAAAGGCTGGTCTGTATCATTGTCCCCATTTTGGGGAGAAACTGAGGCATGTAATGAGTAAAGGCGCCTCACCTGCCTCAGTGAGCAATGGGGCAATTGGGCATCTGAGACATTTTCTTGCATTGATTATTGGGTGAAAACTGCTCCCACTGCATTCCTCTCCCCAACTCATTGTGTAAAGAGAAGTGACTTGTGCTGGGGGAGAGGCAGTTCTCCAGCTCAGCCAGAGTGCTCGAAGATCCCAGTAAACAGCCTAGCTGGCTGGAGCCATTTGCTTAGATCTCCTCAGCCCCCAGCCATTAACAGCATGTCCACTAAGCATGGCAGATAGTTTAATCTTTCTTGCTGTGGTGTGACATGGGGGATGAGAGAGAGGCCACATTTCCTAGGAATGGCCAATTAATATTGTTTGCCAGACTGAAATGAGGATACAGAGCTCTGGTTCCCAGCCTCATTAGTGAGGCTGGAAGGTTTGTGCTCCCCCTGCCTGTGAACCCATATGCCCAGTCCTACCCTCAACCTGTCCCTGGGGGTGAATGCTCTGCAGAGAGAAGGCAGGGGCAGCCCTAGCCTGATGTTTTCCCCCTTATGGGCAATGTTCTACCTGGTTTGTCATGAATTCTCTCTTCCATGCATCCTCCTCATCCCCTCTCCATCCCTGACATCACTCTTCTCTTCAACTAGAGCGGGAGCTGCTGTGAGACCAAAGGACCCTCCGTGGATTGCGTTGGTCCAGCCAGAGCCCAAGAGGAAGCCGGCTCCTCCCCCGCCAGGCAGCGGCCAGGAGATTCCCACGAGGGCTTCAGAGGAAGAGGAGGAGCAGGGGAAAGCGAGGGAACGGGAGAGCAGTTCCGCCAGCAGGGAGCCCAAAGCCTACAACCCCTTTGAGGAGGAGGAGGACGAGGAGGAAGGTGCAACACCAAAGAGCACGCCAAAGCAGGACCAGAATGAGAGCATGACAAAACCCACTCATCCCTGGTACCGCATCACCCCCACCAGCAGCCCCAAGACAAAGAAACGTCCGGCTCCACGAGCACCCAGCGCCTCCCCCCTAGGTGAGTCCCTCCCACACCCTTCTGTGCACACCCATCCTACACAGAACTCCCGCCTCTGTCGCCCTTGGACACCAGGGATAGGCAGCCCTGGCACTTTCACCTCTCCAGCAGGCAGAGCAAATCCTAATGTCTACGCCAGCTGGGCTGGGCTCTGTGCTACCTAATCCTGCTTCCCACCCAACCTCACAGGGTGGGCGTTCGAGAGATCTCGCTCCTGAAGGTGCCTCCGGCAGTCTCCATCTGTGGCTGGTACATGTGTGGGGGGGTATTTGTTACTTCCCGTTCCCCTCTGACCTCTCTCTTTCCTTTGTAGTTCACCACCCTATCTCCAGGCTCTCGCACTCAGAGCCATCCTCCTCCACCCCATCACCTGCCCTCAGCCTTGAGAGCATTAACTCCGAGTGTTCAGCCAAGGCCGCTGGTGACCCGGATGAGGCGTCAGTGCCCAAGAGCTCCTCCGAACCCACAGTCCATGTGCCAGCTGCTTCCAAGATCTCCTGTGCAGACACTCCGCTCACCAGTGTCTCCTCCACTGAGAGCCCCACAGCCCCAGCCAGCCTGTCCGCCAACTCCTCCTTCTCTTCCTCCAGCGAGCTGGCCAGCTCCAGTGGGGAGGCACAGGGGGGAGCTCAACAGACCAACAAGAGCCTTTCTGCCAGCAATTTAAAGACCAGCCCCAGCCAACTGCCCCCCAAGTCTCCTGCCAGTGCTTGTCCCACACCCATCCTGTTGGCCTCAGACACGGGTGAAGGAGGCCCCAAGAATTCCCCATCGCCTAAGCCTCAGCTGAAGGTAGGCTGGTGCATTTCTCCTAACCTCTCCTTTTCTCCCACCCCTCCCCGACCCTCATCACAGCAATCATCTTGTCCTCCAAAGAAGCCCAGACGAGATGCCCTTCAGTGCCCTTTGGGAGGGGAAACCCACCCCTACCAATAGGCCTCTGGCCTTAAGCTGCTCGCTGTTTTTCCACCTCTCCACCTGGAGACATCTCCACACTGGAGCTGAGGGTCAGGCTACCAGTCTCCAACACTCTGCTATCATATGGTGATGTCTTCACCCCAAAGCAGCTCCGGTGCCACCAAGTGGTGAGACTGTGTGCTGTGGTTTTCAGTAGTAACATTCTGCTCTCAACCCATTTGTGCAACATTGTTGGCAGGGCCGCCCCAAGCGGCGAAGCAGGGGGGAAAAAAGAAAGATAAAGCCAATCGGTGGCACTTTGGTGGCAGCTCAGTCGCGCCACTTCATTCTTCTGCAGCAATTTGATGGCGGGTCCTTCGCTCCCTCCAGGGCCGGCTCTAGCCATTTCGTCGCCCCAAGCACGGCAGCACGCCGCGGGGAGTGCTCTGCCGCGCGCCGGTCCTGCAGCTCCGGTGGACCTCCCGCAGGCGTGCCGGCGGATGCTCCACCGGAGCTGCGGGACCACCAGACCCTCCGCAGGGACGCCTGCGGCAGGCCCACCGGAGCCGCCTGCTGCCCTCCTGGCAACCGGCAGAGCGCCCCCTGCGGCATGCTGCCCCAAGCACGCGCTTGGCACGCTGGGGCCTGGAGCCGGCCCTGGCTCCCTCTCTTCCTCTTCGGCGGCATTTCAGTTGCAGCTCAAAGAGGAAGAGAGGGACTGAGGGACCAGCCGCTGAATTGCCGCCAAAGACCCGGACGTGCTGCCCCTTTCCATTGGCCGCCCCAAGCACCTGTTTCCTTCACAGGTGCCTGGAGCTGGCCCTGATTGTTGCCACAGAATGTGACCACCAAGAGCTGGTCAGGCAGAGCCAGAGCTAGGATTCTCACAGTCTGGTGGAGTAAGCGCTAGTTAAATGGTAATCATGCTCTTATTCACCCTGCCTCAGGGTACAAATCAAAACAAATGAAAATGCTGCTCAGAGCAAAATAGCTTTCCATGCTGTTTATGATTAAGCTGTGGAACTCACTGCCACATGACATTACTGAAGCAAATAACTTAGTGTGATCAAGAAAAGGATTAAATATTGATACAGATGAGAATAGTATCTGCAGTGACGCTGGCTAGGATAAAATAACCAGGGCTATAAATCCTTATGCCTCAGGGGACATGCTAATCACTGGCTACAGTCAGGAAGATGCACCTCCAGTAGTTAAGTGAGGTGGATTCAGGGGGTTTATACCTCCCTTGGAAGCATCCAAGGCTGTCTGCTGTCATAGACAGGATACCAGAGGATCCAAAGGGCAGTCTACACTTATGAATTTTGTAGCTACAGTTTCCCACCAATGCAACTCCAGCAGTGGAAGCAGTAGTAAAAACTATGGTGTAGACAGGACTTGGGTTCTTTTAGCACTCTGGTATCAAACCATGCTCTGGAGTTGCACTGGTGGGGAATTACACCTGCAGAGTTTGCTCGTGTAGACAAGGACTGGTGGACTAGCTGTCTACTCCACCATGGCAGAAGCGGGGATAGTGGCTTAGGTGGACTGTTACTCTGCTCCAGTATGGCAGTTCCTATGAGAGGGCGTTTGCTCAATGTTCACACCCTGCCTGGGATCTGCTTTATTGCTCTCTCCTGGGCACCAAATCATCTCCTTGGTTGTTTTCCCCAGTCTTCATGCAAAGAGAATCCCTTCAACCGGAAGTCGTCACCTGTCACCTCCCCCTCAGCCCAGAAACTCCCCAAAGGATCCAAGCCAGCACGCCCTCCTGCACCAGGACATGGCTTCCCGCTGATCAAACGCAAGGTGAAGAGGACAGAGGAGCATAGGGGCAAATGTCACCTCCCCACTGTTGGCTGGGACTGCAGCTCTGCTTGCTGAAACCCTATTTCCTTTCCTAGATTCCAGCGGCGGGAGGCATGTGTGGCTGGCTGTTGAGGGATCTAGGGGATGGGTGGAGAGCCTCCTTGTGCACGCATACTCCCTAGAAGGCTCTTCAGAGTGGTGTACATTGACTTGTGTCACTAGTGGCTCCCTTTGGGAGCTGCAGGTTGGCCAGACTGCCTAGAACCAGCCACCCGGGGCCTTACCTTGGCTCCCACTCTCTTCTCCCCACCCAGTCTCTGCCCCTAGGCGTGTCCTGATTCACCGTATGGTACAGCAGTTGCCATACCTCAGGAGGGAGTTGTCTGAGCAAGAAGGGTGTGCTGAACAAGTGGGGCAAAGTGTATCCACACCGCTCCCCCAAAATAACTGGGGGCCAGTTTGAGCTGTTGATGGAGGGAGATTTTAATGCATGTGCTGCAAGTGCATCTTGCCCCAGCAGTGCCATTAATCTGTGTGTGATGGAGCAGTGTGATTTCCCCTAGGAGAGGTTTGATTTCTTCTGATGCTGTGTTAGTCCTGTGGGAGGGAGTTGGTCACTCCCATTGCTCTCCCTCCTCCACAGAAGAGTGCTAGTCTCCCCTGCTCTTTCCACTGCCCACCAGGGAGTGCACTGGGGTCCTCAGGCAGGATGCTGGAGCAGATCGGTCAAGGGCTGCCCAGGGAAAGCGGCTGCCCATTGCAATGGGTGTTCCTGCTTGTGTGGTTTGGTAGGTCCAGGCGGATCAGTACGTCCCAGTGGAGGATATTTACGGAGAGATGGACACCATTGAGCAGCGGCTGGATGAGCTGGAGCACCGAGGGGTGGAGCTGGAGGAGAAACTCCGCAGTGTCGAGAATGGTAATGTGGATTATGCCAACCGTGGGGGTTGGGTGGGGACAGGAGGAGGGGAAGAGATGTGTCGTAGAGGATAGGGAATTTTAAGATGTAAGAGCTGTACCACCCCTGTAATGGGGGGAAATGAAGAAGAAGTAGTGATAATATGCTCTCTGTTTAAGGTTAGGGTGATGAAGGATCAAGGGAGTTGAGTGGGGGAAGGGTGGGGCTATGCCAACTGGCTTGGGCTATGAGGAAAATGGATCAAAACCATCACTTCTCCATGGGAGGCTGAGAACTGTTTAATTCACTCCACTTCTCATGTGTTCAGGAGCTGGATGAGGTCAGGTTAATTATAAGTGAATCTCTCCCTCCTGAGTGTGGTAGAGCCTGTCCTGGCTTGCTGCGCTGTGTGGGAAGAAAGCCCTGAGGAATGTCTCTGAATTCTCTTTCTGCCTGGTTTGACTGGTAGACAGCCCCGAGGACAGCCTGCTGGTGGACTGGTTCAAACTCATCCATGAGAAGCACATGCTGGTGCGCCGTGAGTCTGAGCTCATCTACATGTGAGTAGGGGGAGCACACTGATGCTGCCTCCAAAGCTGGGGAGGACAGAAGACCCTCCCTATTCCCACCTGAGACGCTTTACCAGAAGGCCCTGATAGGCTTCCTAGTCAAGGGGTGGGGCTAGCGATCTATGAAGACATTGACTCTTTGTCCAAGTGTACTTGGAACTACTCAGAGACTGGAGCTACAAGAGCTGTGGGCTTCCCCATAACCAGCGCTCCTGCAGTGTTCCCCATGGCACTTCCTTCTGTAAGAGGCTGTGAGCACCCTGTAGCCACCACTCCTATAACAGTCTTTACTGGATGAGGCTGGGGCTAGCATTGCTAGGAGTACAGCCAAGGCTCCTGCCCTTTCACTACAAGTCTCCTGGTAGGTAGGTCTCCTGGTAGGTAAGGCTAAGGTCACAGTTGTTACTTTCAAACCTGACCCCATGGAGATGGCTTCCCAGAGAGGACATCTGCTTTCCGGAGGGATCTCTCTGAGCCTTGCAATGGGTTTTTGATGGTGTTTCTCTTTCTTTGCAGTTTTAAGCAGCAGAACTTGGAGCAGCGTCAGGCTGATGTAGAGTACGAACTGCGATGCCTTCTCAATAAGCCAGGTAAATCTCTTAGTACTGGTGAAATACCACCCTGAGCAGGTTCTCTGTCCCCCCAATGCCCATTATACTTTCAGTCATGGCTAGTCCCTGGGTAAAAGGGACCAAATGGGACTTGTTTTTGATGGATATTAATACTTCTCCTTAACTGGCTGCAGGGTGGCTGTTGAGTAACATGAGACAGTGCCTCCCCAGTACCAATTCCTGAGCATGCTGTCTAGACTGTATTCCCAGTCCCCACATTGAGAGGCCATCATTCTAACCTAGTGTGGAGATCCACAGAGTCATCTGCTAGGCTCAGGACAGGAATCAAACCCAGGTTTCTTGTATGACACTCCGGACCCCTGAACTCCTTGCACAAGGGAGTCACTTAGTCATTTAACTCCTTGTCTTTTCTGGGGTGGCTAGCTAAGGACTGGACGGATGACGACCGAGAGAGGGAGACGGTGCTGATGCAGGAGCTGGTCACCATTATTGAACAACGTAATGCCATTGTCAACTGCCTGGATGAAGACCGGCAAAGGTAACACGGCGGAAAGGGGGAGATCTGTCCGAAACCCAGCTGCCTTTACAGCCCTGTCTGAGTGACACAGTGGAGGTGGTGGTGCAGACCACCGGTATGAGGTGAACTTGTACTGTGAAGTGCAACACCACGATGCCACTGACAGATCTTCCCGAGGGTCCCCCAATCCTTGTTCCTGTCAATCAGTGCTAATGACTTGTGGGGATAGTGTGTGTGTGTGTATCTCTGGATGATGTCTGTCCTGGTCTGTGTATATGGGGAATATGTCATAACTGTAGCAAGGGATTATGGGATACCAGTGACCATACCAGTCATGAGCAGTGGGGAGCTCTTCCAACCATGTTGTGGCTGTTGTCCTGAGAGTGGAATCTCTCAACAGTTTCCAATGTTTCTTTCAGAGAGGAAGAGGAGGATAAATTGTTGGAAGCCATGATTAAAAAGAAAGGTAAGAAAGTGAATGGGAGCCACATTCCAATACTGGAGGACTTCAGAGTCCTGGCTGCTCTCTCACGCTCCCAAGAAGAGGACAGAAGAATAAAGGGCATTAGTATAAATACACATGAACATGTGTATGTGTTTAGGGATTTATTCTATTATATGTAGGTTCTTATATCACACCCACCATCTCCGAGCATCTTCCACAAATGCATTATGCAATCTGACTAACCCCCATCAGCTTTTCTCCTCTCCTCCTGTTCCCATAGGGAAAAGTGTGTTAGACTGTCTAGATAATATACACACACTTTGCTATGTGTTTAGGTTAGAGAAGGCAAAGTCAAAGAAATGTGCTTTGCATTTGGAGCAGAAGGTGGTGAGGTTTGTATTGGTCCTTAATTCCTGCGGAAGTTCATTCTGCAGCCTGAGAACAGCTCCTGAGAAATCTCTGTCCCCTGTGTCTAATCTCAGTGACCTGCACTGAATGTGTGTGTGTTTTCATTCAGACACTGGTGGCTCACACAGATGTATGCATCAAGTAGTTTAGCCCCAGTCTGCATACATCACACAGGTGGAGGCACGTGTCTATTGAGTGTATAGGCACCAGTATGCATGCATACTCCTGGGCTCTGTCCTTTAGAAAATAACCTCTCCTTGCAACGCTTCTGCAGAATTTCACAAGGAGTCTGAGGGCAAGAAGAAAGGAAAGTTCAAGCCCATGAAGGTGCTGAAGCTGCTTGGCAATAAACATGAATCAAAGAGCAAGTCACCCAAGGAGAAAAGCTAGAGCAGGAGAAAGCCAGAAACAAGGATGGATGCACTGCTGTCTGATTGCATCAGCCCTCCCTGTGGCTGGCTGGATACCTGCCACTGGGGCTTCTGCCTCCCACTCCTCTCCAGAAGCTGTCTCTCTCCTCTCGTCAAACCCCACATGCCAACGCTGATTTCTCCCAGGGAAACTTAGCTTTCAGCCACAGACGTGGAGTTGCCCAAAAAAGAGGAGACATGGCGAGTCTGATCAACAATACTCCCCCTTCCTAAGGCTGTAGAGAGCCTGATCAGAGGAGAAAAGATACTATCCACAAGCTTTGGGGAGTGGGGAGGAGGGGAAATAGCTTTAGGAGATATTACCCAGTTGTGTGTTTATTATTATTATTATTATTAACTGTCTGAGCAGTAAGCAAAGGATTTTGGTGTTTGTGGGAAACTTGCACTAATTGCCCCGTCCCTCACTCTAACTGTGATAATCACATGTGCCTCATACCCTCTGCCTTGGGGGCTGTACACAGTTGTCCCTCCCCAACTCCAATTCATCCCCTTGCAGTCTGAATTCCCATTCTTAACTTTGGTAAAAGACTCGGGGGCTTATAAACAGGATTATTTTATTGGCACTAAATTCGCATTGAAAAACTAAATGAAAGGGAAAGAAATCCCAAAAATTTCCATGCCTTGGGTTCCTAAAAAAAAAAAAAAAAAAGAAAGTAACCTCTGTCCTGTTTGTGGAGAGATTCCCCTCCCCCTGATGACATGCACCCCACGAGCTTCAGGGCTGGGCGGGGTCAGTGACAGGGCCAGGCAGAATGGCTAAGGAAAAGGGATTATGGGGAGTCCAACTGGACATGTTTAAGATACCCCACCCAGGACATCTAACCCTCGCTGCAGCTGCTAAATAGACTCACGCTTATGCTTTTTGGGGGGCAGGGAGGAAAAGAATGCAAGACTTTATTCAGTGCCAGCAAGGTTATCCTGTTGCCTTGCTTGCTCGTGCTGCCCTCTGCCAGCTTGGGAAGTGGGAAGGGAATCTCAGCTGGCCCTTCTCCAGCTTTGTCTGTATTTATATTTTTAAAAGTGCAAAAGGGGGGATTTGGGTTTTTTTTTTAATAGTGTCATTACTAGATGGATTCAACCCCACCCAGCTTTTTAAACCCTTGTTTTATTTGTTGTGTGTGTGCGTTGGGGGATGGGAGAGCAGTCTTCCCTCCTTCCTTTCTTTTTTCCACCTTCTCCAAGGTGAGGAGCTATTTATTGAGCTGTTTGATTGGTCTGAGTTAGACACTGAGTTTTGTGCGTGTTGGTTGGTCAGCTGTTGTCTTGCCTTATTAGCAGAGTAACTACCAGCCCAGAGCAAACTGCTGCATTCCTTTTATAAAAATACTACAGGTTTGATCCAAACCACCCTTGCTGGAGTATATTTTTATACAGGGATCCCTGTTTACAAAACCATTGAGGGAGCTGAGTTTATCATTTTGGTCCCAAGGGCCACCAGTACTGATTGGGGCAGCATACACAGCCCCTAGGAATGGAGGGCCCCATCATACTCTTGCAACCCCCAACTGGCTGCTCCAGGAGCAGTGGCCACGTTTCTATGGTCATCTCTGGAGAGGGGAGATCCCAAAGCACAACTTACCCTCTCCAAAGCAAAGCAGTCAATTTGGCCTTGTAGCGTGCAGCTGAGCCACTGTCAAAGGCCATTAGAATTGCTGCAGTCTGACACCCCCAGTCCTACTCCTGCCAGTATTTTGATTTGTAAACTGTTACACTGTACTAACTCTGGGATTGCCATTCATCTGCAGAAAAATAAAACCAGTGGAGTTAAAAAAAACTACTGCCACCCTGTGTTGCTTATCCTTACCTGTGCTTGGCTCACGTTAGGTACCTGGCTAGCTCGGTTGGTAGTACCTGCACCTCTTAATCTCAGGATTATGGGTTTGAGCCCAATGTTGGGTACTTACCTGGCTTGGGGAGGTTTGGTGGAGTACTGCTGACAAATAGTTCAGCCGCTGAACCTAAGAAAAGGATGAGATTGGGGATTCCAGCAGCCTCTTGGTTCAATACAGAGGTAACTGGGTGAAATTCTTTAGCTTGTGTTATGGAGGAGGTCAGACTAGTAATGATCCCTTCTGGCTTTAAAATCTATGAATACCTTGGCCCCACTGCCTTTGGCCATATCAATCCTTGTCAAGATGCTCCCAGGGAACAGAAAACAAATGATCAGGGAACAGACTCTCCTGCACTGTGAACCCCAAGGTGAACTCTTCCCCTGGCCCAACCCATCGTAGCCATGTTTCTAAGCCTGCATGTTTTAGTGCATGAGCAAGAGACAAGATCCTAAACACACACACACACAAAATCTCACCAAGATGCAATCACATTAAAATCAAGGCTAATATTTATGTAAGGCAGTGTGGTTGCTCCTCCCTCACCTGCTCTGGAGCAGCAGCTGACACAGCTTCCAGGGCTGTGCTGACATGAGTGATGATATGGATCAGTGACGAGGAAGTAAACAATCCCATTAATTTTCAGCTTTCACAGAAACAACCAGAATCCCCAGAGTTTGGGCCATATGGAAAAGGGAGAGAGATTTTCCTTCTGGGTGTCTGTTGTGCAGGTCAGCTTTGTTCTCACACCTTAAGACGTGTCATAGGTGGAAAGAGACCTTGTGTCACCATGTTTCAGAGGCGACTGGAGCATGCTGAGGTCTTTTCATCTCCTCCTAGTCCCTCCAGAGGAGGGAACCAGGCTAATTCCCTGATTTGGTTCCCCCAACCATCAAGTTCACCCAACCGTGAAACAGCTGCCTGAAGGGAGACTAGTCAGTGTTGATAGGATTTTGCAAAGATTTTCTCTTGTTATGTATTATGCATAAACATTTACTGCCCTCTTGGATTTACGCAACAGGTGCTACTGACATTCCTCCGAGAGGATCTGCCTTAGATGAATAGGCATAGACCAGTTCTGTGACCCTTTTATGGTGGAGGCCCAGCCCTATTGGAAGGGCAAATAAAGAAGGGGTGGGAATGGTCTCCTCTGGTGTCTGGTCTTGGTCTAGCTATTGGGATCAGATTTGTTTCCCACAGGGAGGATTTTTGCCATTGCCTTTCTCATGTCCTTACTCCTCCTCTTATCGATGATCTCCATCTCCCGCAGTTTCTGTAAGGAGCAGAACAAAAAGGATGAATTGGTGAGAATGCCAGAAACTCCGATTTTCTGCCAAACTTGAGAATGAAGGATCCTCTTCCCCAGTGAAATTACATACAGAAATGATAGAGGGGCTGGAGGCCTCTCTCCCGCCCCAACCTCCTAAATTCATCCCTCTTTTTTTACCTCATCTCCTGAGAGAAAATGCTGGGCTCTCCTCCTTCCAAATCTAGGCCACATCTAGTTATTGGATAGAAACCCTAGAACTCAGATCCTCCAACACCAAGGTTCCCTCAATCCAACATGCTGCAGAGGCCAAAGGGGTTCCGAAGATACCTGTGAGATTTCAGTGAGGACAATCCCTCGATACTGCTTGCTCTGGCCCAGAGCCTCCATCTCTGCCAGGAATTCCTTCCGCTCCTGAATTTCATTCACCACTGAGCACAAGAGAAAGAGACATGGACAGAACCAGTCAAAGTGGGGATACACCAGCATTGCCTGAATTCTGACCTCCCCACTTCTCAGCCCTGTTAGAATATGGGTGTGTGAGGGGGGTAATAAATATCTAGAATGACACTGACTTTGCCCTCATCACCACAGTATCTTAGCATCTCCTGAATTTAAGGATAGAAATAGCCATCTCTTTATTTCTCTTCCCAGCTTCTAGGAAATACAGCTTGATTTGGGGCTGGGGAGTGTTTGTAAAAGCTTATTCAGTGCAGTGGGATGTTGGGATTCACCCCCATAGGATTCTACACGCCAAAGCAGAGCAGTGGTCCAGCAAAGGCCCAGTCTACATTAAAAGTTTTGTCAACTTTATTGGTTCAGAATGTGAAAAAAATCACACCCCAAACTGACATAGCTATGTCAGTAAAAGCCCTACTGTAGGTGCAGATATCCTAGCAAAAAAGCATTTTTGCTAGTGTAGCTTTTTATTTGGGGGAAGTGGTATAAACTATACTGCCAAAAGCACTTTTCTGGTGGTATGAGCTGCATCTCCACTAGAAGGGTTTGCTGGTATAGCTATGATACCATACTACTAGTATAGCTATATCAGCAAACCTTTCTAGTCTAGATAAGGTCTAATCCAGCATTACACCTGCCACAACAAATCTCAGCTCACTAATGCATTAATCCCCCCCACCCTGCCTTTTGTAAGGGGCCTGTATCTAAGGCCTTCCTTTGTGCCTTGGCCTATTTCCATACATACGTTCTTCAAACCGGTCAGGTTCAGGTATTTCTTCCTCTGTCTGCACTGGCTTCTGCTGTGGCTTCTGTTCCACCATGTCCTTTCCAGTTGCTAAGATATTTTGGAGCCTTTGCTTCTCCCTCTCTAAGTCGCCTGTGGAAGATAAAACAAATCTTTGTCAGACTGAGGCAGAAGTACAGTCTCCCTACCAAGGCCCTGCTGGCAGCTGTGCCTGGACACACGCAGCTGGAGAGTCTATATAAGTAATTGCATAGGAAATATCTATTGTGGTACATCCCATTCGCATCCTATATACAGCACAGGCACTACACATACTGTACTGACGGCAAAAATACCAGCTACATTTACATCAGTGGTCTGATACCAGTCTACGAGCCATAAAATTATGTGAGAATTGCCTTGTCACAATAAGGTCAAGTGAAATCCTGTTCTGTCAATGAGCCACCCAGCCAGCAGGCAGGGTTGGGATGTAATCATCAATGAAGGGAGGCGCTGTCAAGAGTCCCCTCACAGCTCTGGCTTTTGAGCATCTGCCAATGGATTAGAGAGAAGGAAGAAGGAGGTTGGAAAGCAAATAAGAGAGTCTTCTGGAGAGTGGAGGAAAATCGGAGGGAAGGAAAGACAGGAGGCAAAACTGATCCCTTAGCAGAATTTGCTCACTTACGAGTGGCCTGGGGTTTGAATTTCTCTCGGGTGTAGGCATCGGCTGCCCGGCAGATCTCAGCAGGTCGGAGATGAGGTCTGGCCAACAGAGTGACTGAAAGACAAGGCTTTGGTGTAGAGGGTGCAGGCTGCACAAGCTGTGGTTCTTTGCTGGATGTTGGGTTGCAGTGAGTGGGCAGGGAAACACCTCCTGGGAAAGGGAGGGAAGACAATGGCAGGTTAGGAACAGCCAAGTCTGTGGTGTGGTGATTTCCCTGGACCACATAATGCGGTTCCAGTATTAGTCTCAATCCCATCCGGTCCTTATAAAGAATATGAATAGCTACCAAATTTAGCCTTAAATGTTGGAGACTGGATGCAGGGTTCAAGAGAGACTGTTGTATGATGAAAGAGATGAGAACAGCTGCAGTGGACCAAATGCTGAGGAGAAAGAAATACTCCCCAATTTCTTCCCAATCTTCCAGGCTATAGGCAAATACCCTCTGTAAAAAGAATGATCTATGTATCTGGGCCATGTGAATGCTTCACCACAGCAGCTGTAAGGTGTACACGGGGGTTAGCAGCAGAAGATCAATAAGTAGCAACCTGCACAAGGCAGAGTACATGTGTGGGGGTAGGAGGTGGACAAAGCTGAGGCATCACTCACGTTTCATGCAGTCCATGAGGTGGCGTTGCTGGAAATTGGTAAGTTTGGATTCCTCCATCATCACTGAAAGGCAAAAACCATCTGTAAAGACCCCAGCCTGAGAACTCAGCAGAAACAGCCTGAGGAACTACCTGTCCACTTTAGGCAACCATAACAAAAGAGGGGAAGGGCTTTGGAGGAAACCCCATATTTGTAATCGAGATCCTTTAGGAAAAGACCCAAGTGATTTAGGCTTAAAGTTAGGTTACTAACTCCATGTTTATGCACCTAAATAAGCAGCCTAATTTACAAAAGTATTGGCATTCTCCTCCATACAAAAGGAAACACCAGCTTTAAAAATGGTATGTAAGGGCTGTGGTGGAGGCAAAACTGTTCTCCCAAATTTGAAAGCAAATGAGAACAGTATTTGCAGTAACAGTAGCAAAGGAACTAGTTATAAGAGCTATTGAGCCTAATCCTTTAGCTGATCACCAACTGGGGGATCAGGATGGTATTACCCACATGGCGTAGTAATGTGGAATTAGTAAAACAAAGGGGTTTTATGTCTTCAACTTTGGCAATGGTTGGAGAAGAGAGACAGAACGAGGTTATTATTCAGTATGTTGTAGAACCCAGAAGTGCTTGGCAATAGGTGTGTAAATATCTAGAGAGACTGACAGGTAGATTGGATTAGACAGGCACTTTACAGGAAATACATAGAAGACAGGTTCCTGCCCTGAAAAGCTTATACACTAAATGATGGATTGGAGATGTGAGAATATAACAGAGAGCAGGAAAGGGAGGGGTGAGGAATGGCATGGGTTTCGGTGATACAATGATGGCTTTAGTCAGTTTAGGCAGATATACAGTTTAGTGGTTCAAAGTGTGTATGTGGGGGAGAGGGGGCTGCAGAAGGGGTCTTTAGGAGTTATTTGAATAAGGTGAGGAAGGAGGATGAGAATGGATTTAGGAAGAGCATTCCAAGCATCAGAAGCAACATGGACTACTAATGTTCTTTCTATTCTATGTAGGTTCTTTTACCATCCTAATCACTGTGGTACCTGGGCACCTTCCAGTAGTGCTTTAAGCGAGGTGACTAACATCTGTTAGATGTGCTTCATTCTCTCTTTCGTCTTCTCCATGGGGAGAACTGTGTGAGTGTTTTGGTTTGGTTTTTTAAAATGTCCATACTGCTATTATACAATGATCCAGTTAAGCCAGAAGCATAATATGAGTTTAAGGGGGTCAATGGCCTTTTCACTGTTCTCCATTCAATCTTCCTGCTACCTTTAAGCAGTTCTTTTGTTTCTTGGCCATAATGAGTTGTCCCTGGAGAATGCCAGAAACCAGTTCCTTTTGGGACAGCTGGCACTGCTCTTCTTCCGTCCTGGGAAGACATTATGAAACCCTGAAAATGACAGTGAGGCAAGAAGTCAGTAAATCATATTCAACTTCTAATGGTTCAACTCAAAAGAACATTCTCTCTTCACCACCCTCAGTCATTCTAGGATCCCATTACACAGTCTCTACTACCTCAAAAGCAACCTTAATACTTACTTAAATATAGCTAATCCATTGAAGTCTTGACCCTTGAAGAGTTACTGTAGTGTTTGAGGGACTGGCTGGAATCTCCCATGCCCTCTTTTATTCTCCCCTCTGTTGCAGTCACAAACCTGCTTCCAACTAAGAAAGGTTGTGAACCCCTAAAACCCACCACAGTCCTACTAAGCACTGCTCAGACTGGAATACCTTGACACCGCAAATTAAGGTGCTGTAATTGTAGCACAAGTAGACATACCCACACACGTTTTAATCTACAGAGCACAGGTAACAATGGTAGTGAAAATGTGGGAGCATGGACTTCAGCATTGTTAACAATCCAAGTATGTACTAAGCATCCCCTGCAGGCTTGTGCTGGGATTGTTAGCCTGTGCCGAAGCCCATGCCACCATGTCTTCGTTGCTACGGTTACCGGTGCTAGCTCAAAGCTAATGTTGGTATGCTTACCCACACTACAATTACACCTTACTTTGCAGTGATGGATGCATGGACTCAACACATTTACATGCTTGATCTCAGAACATGGCATCCACGGCACTTCATCTCCTGGGAAGATAACAGGTTTGCTGCCTATCCTGAATATACCTAATGTAATCTGAAGAAGAGCTCTATGTAGCTCAAAAGTTTGTCTCTTTCACCAACAGAAGTTGGTCCAATAAAAGATATTACCTCACCCATCTTGTCTCCCTATATAATTTTCATTAAAGCTGGTTTGATCTATAGCAGGGGTAGTCAATTATTTTTGTCAAGGTCCAGATTTCTGGATCAAGGTATAACCAAGTTCCAGGTTCCAGGGGAAATAATAAAGAATACTGACAATAATGATAATAAGTAAATAAAAAGATTTCGGGGTCTGTTCAAAAGCATCTGGCAGTCCAGATTTGGCCCACAGTCTGCCTATTGACTACCCCTGGTCTATAGTCTTCAAGGACTTTTAGCACTGCCACACACAAACGCACACACCCTCCCACCACTGGCTGAAGGAAAAGCACCCTTTTCCCTCCACACGGCATGCAGTGATGTAGGTTCAGTTCACATCTGTGATGACACAGATGACACCACCATCCAATGCCATAGAGAAGACACCTTGCTCCACAGTCCTGCCCTGGGGGACACTCCTCACACCTTGGCACAATACTCCTCTCTCACCCAACTCTGCATTGCCACAGGACAGTGCCCCACCACAATGCAATGCCATGAAACAACACCCCACCCACCCCATTGCGTAATGCAACAGGATGAGGCCCAAGCCCCCTGGAGAAATGCCGAGGGGCAACACAATAATGCAACAAAGCAAGTCCCATGACCACACAGTGCAGTGGCACCTGGGCTCGCCTCCATGCCCCCCACCGCACACAGTAATGGCCCCACTCATGCCCAACAAGGTGCAATGCTGCGATGTGGCACGGGCCCTCTCCCACAAAGGGGCGCACCTAGGGCGGTGCGATGCCCCCTCCAACGGGGCCTGGCCACCCAGCGCCAGTGGGAGGGGAAGCCTATGGGGTGACGTCACATCGGAGGCTAGGATGCACCAGATGGGGAGAATGAAATGCCAAGGCCATCTTCCAGTCTCCATGGCAACCCGTGCTGGTCCCTGATTGGCGGGTGGCCCGGCCCCGTCCCGGGAAGCGCGGAGATTCGGGCGCCCGCAGCGATTCCTCCTGCCTCGCTCGAGCCTCTCACTCACCCGACTTAGCGGCTCCCGTTACCATGGGAACCCGCTCCGCCGTCCGCTTCCGCTACGTCAGCGACGACCCCGGAAGTGGCTGATTGGAGGTCAGTCGCCGCGCGCGTGGGTTGCCTGGTCTGTGACGACTCGCTGCCCCTGGGGGTCTGCGGTTGGATCGGGTCGCGAGAGTCTCGCGCCGGGCCGGCAGCATGTCCGACAACGAGGACAAGTGAGAGGGAGGCGGGGGGCTCGTGTCCGGCCCGGGGGGAGGGGTCAGGCCGGGGGCGGCCCAGTGAAGGGGTGATGGTGAAGGGGGACTCCAGGGGGCGGGGCAAGTGGGGCTGGTGGAGTGGTGGGGGTGGGGGTGGGGGGGGTATCGAGGGGGCCAGGTGTGGCATTGCAGGGGAGAAGCAGGGAGCAGTACGGGGTGGCCCGAAGGGAGTGGGGTGGGGAGGCAGCAGGGCTGCATTCGTATCTCCAAGGTGGGCAGCAGCAGTCTATAGGCTGGGATCTGGCTGTAGGGTGATAAGTGACCTTGTGTCAACTTCCATTCTTTCCTGTATTTATACCTGCTCCTGTATTTTCCACTCCGTGCATCCGATGAAGTGGGTTCTAGCCCACAGAAGCTTATGCCCAAATACATTTGTTAGTCTCTAAAGTGTCACAAGGACTCATTATTTTTGCTGATACAGACTAACACAGCTACCACTCTGAAACTTGTGTCTTTTGTCACCCACAGCTTCGATGGTGATGACTTTGACGATGTGGAGGAAGATGAAGGGCTAGATGACTTGGAGAACGCAGAGGAGGTTAGTGCTCAAACCCTTCCTCCCCTCAGCACTCTGCATTGTGCCCATATGCTTCATCTAGCCTCCTTTTTTATACAGCATGTACATTTTTCCCAGACCGCTCCAAGTTCCTATCATCCAGGGAGCTAGGGACTGGGAATAGCAATTGAACCAAAGTCCCTATGATGACACTGCAGAGTGCCTGCTCCTAGAGCGCTCAGCTGCCATAAAAAAGATGGAGAAAAGTTGTTCTCTTGTCACAGAGGGCAGGACAAGAGTTGGTAGGTTCAAGCTACAGCATAGCAGATATAGATTAAATCTCAGGAAACACTTCCTATCTGTAAGAACAATAGGACAATGGAACAGACCACCTAGGGAGGTTGTGGAAACTCCTTCACTGGAGGTTTTCAAAAAGAGGCTGGGTAGCCATCTGTCTTGGATGGTTTAGATACAACAAATCCTGCATCTTGGCAGTGGGTTAGACTAGATCACCCTTGCGGTCCCTTCTAACCCTACAATTCTATGCTCTTGGTCCTATCGCGCTCTAGAGAGTGAGACACTGGGCATGGGATTAGAACCCAAGTCTCCAATATGGAAGTTCAGAGAACCAGCTGTTAGGGCACTGGACCCAGAACCTCAGAAAGCCAATCTTGGTATCTCTGTATATTAGTTAGATAAATACACTTCCCAACTGAGCTTTCTACTCTGCTTTACTCAAAAGTCCTTGGCTAGAATTCCGTGTAGACCTTAAACCTTCATTTTTTATGGTTCCAACGTCTGACAAAATCTGTTAAGGACCTAGAGCTCCCTCAATGTGCTTACAATAGTTTATATTCCTTTATTTCTTCAGGAGGGTCAAGAGAATGTAGAAATCCTTCCATCTGGAGAGAGACAGCAGGCAAATCAGAAGCGAATCACAACTCCATACATGACCAAATATGAGCGAGCCAGAGTCCTGGGCACTCGTGCACTCCAGATAGCGTAAGTACACTTGTTTGACACCCCAGCCTTGGCAATGGCATGTCATGGCATTTCAAAATGTTTTTTCCATGTTTAAGTTACTTACTTACTGTTTGGGATCTTCCATAGCTCTGATGATTCCCCACCTGCCCTGTGAGGTTCTGTGTCATAGCTACTGCCAGCTGCGAAATGCAAGGGCCTGGAAATGGAAACTGGAGCCCCTAGACGAGTCTGCAGCCTTCCTAAAGCATTATACCCAGGACAGTGCTACTGATGGCTTATCCTTTATGCCATCTGTCTCAGTTGCTTCTGAAGTGGGAGGCATTTCTCATCTGTAATCAGCCTTCTCTGCTGAAGACAATGGGAGGGTGGGAGTAGTGTGCTTAGGTGTATCTCCTTCCTTACCCAAGGGGAAACCAAACTCTGCTGAGAAACTCAGGATATTTACAAAAGGCAAGACCCCAGGGGAAATTTGAGGTCTTCATCAAACATATCATAGGACTGTAGAAAGTATGAATGGAAAACATGTACCTAAACTTTTAGATTGCAATTATTTTGAGGGCAGAGACTGTCATTTACTTGCTTGGACAGCAGCTGGGACAATGGTATTCCAGCTTGGCTAGTTTCCCAGCACTAGTGCACTACTGTTGTTCATGTACTATCTCACCCGCTGCTCGTGGAGGACTGCTCTCTGCTTTCTCTGGTGCTTTGTCCAGTCTAACTTTAGATTATGCAAGCCGATGGGACTTGCACTCCTTGGGAGACTATACCACAACCTAATAATCTCAGCCTTAGGAAAGTTTATTTATATCCATCTGAACTAATGTCTTTGCTTGTTTTCATCCTGTTACTCATGGTTATATCCTTTCAATTCCTCTCCCTTACACCTAACTGTAGGTGGCTATTGAGTCTCTCCTTAGTCATTGCTTTGCAGAGATATTATTTGCCTAGCCATCATTTGGCAAAGCCATTCTTTGAATGTTCTTTTAATTCTCTGGAAGGCAAAAAAAAAAAAAAAGTTCTGAGCAATGAAGTGGGTCCCCCATGGCTCTGAATCCAAGAAATGCCGGTGCCTGTTGCTATATTATCTACTCAAGCTGTCTTTAATTCCAAATCTAGGCCAGCAGCGTCCCCCAGTGGCCAAGTTCACACATGCAGTAGAACCTCAGAGTTACAAACACATTGGGAATGGAGCTTGTTTGTAACTCCGAATTGTTCGTACCTCTGAGCAAAACATTATGGTGGTTCTTTCAAAAGTTTACAACTGAACATTGAATTAGTACAGCTTTGAAATTTTACTATGCAGAAGAAAAATGCTGCTTTCCCTTTTTTTTTTTAGTAGTTTGTTTAACACTATACTGTATTTGCTATTTTTTTTTGCTTTCTGCTGCTGCCTGATTGTGTACTTCTGGTTCTAAATGAGGTTGTGGTTGACTGGTCAGTTCATAACTCTGGTGTTCGTAACTCTGAGGTTCTACTGTAATAGCACACGCTTCCCTTGCTGCCATCTCTTAAAAGGAGGGTTACAGATAATCCTCATCTTTGACACCCCACTCTCACTTCCCCTCCAAAAAATACATTAAATTTTCTATAGTTAGGAGTCCTGATTAAGAAAATCAGCCCCTCTCTTTTCCCCAAAACAAGATCTGCAAGATATTGAGCATCTCAGCAAAACAACAATCCAGTAGGTGTGGAGGTGAGAGGATGATTTCACTGTGCTTTTATTGGCTAATAAATGGTACTTATTACTGGGTTAATTTTAGAGTCACTGTTTTCCGTCCTCACATTAAAATATGTTCGGACGTGACCTGTGAAAGGGATGTGGGCTTCACTGTGAATCTTAAATCCCAGCTTGTGAGCAAAACTGAGAGAAGGGCCAAGAGGGGCATTCAACTAAAAACTCTTCCTGTGGCCACTTGCACCCTGTTATTAACTGCCAGACATGCTACTGCCACAATAGGAAAGAGTCTTGGGAGGAGAGAGATTCCTGAAGAGCTTTGTCCTCCAAGTCAGTAGAGACCTTGCAAATCAGAATTTGTCATTCCATTGCACCTGTCATTCCATCCTTCATGCTCTGCTGGACTTTATCTTGGTCACAGACATGTTTGGAAGCAAGTATCCCCACATGCTTTAGCATATTTCTCCCACTCCCTGCTGCCCCCCTCATGATTGTGGATATTCTTCCTCTTAGGATGTGTGCTCCAGTCATGGTAGAGTTGGAAGGAGAGACAGATCCTCTGCTGATTGCAATGAAAGAACTCAAGTAAGTCCTGGAGATTTTGGCAGTGAGATGTCCTTAGAATTACATTCTTCTCGTCAACACTCCAACGATGAGGGTTTATTTCCATTAGTTCCCGAGGCTACAGTTTGTGTGCTCTCTTGGTAACAGTGGGGGAATACAATCTCCATGTTCATTCAGGCAGTCTGTCCTTGCGTCTGTGTCCCTCTAAATCAGGTTTGTGGCTAGAATGGAATTTCTGGCCTGGCCCTTCCTCTTTTCAGTTCGGAATCTGTTCCCAGCAGCAGATAGCTTGGGTGTCTGTATTCTCCAGTCCTAGGAACTTCTGCAAAGTCCTACTGGTTAGCAACATTTTCCTGTTTTACTTACTGTATATTGGAATTCATATTTTTTCTTTAGCAGGATCCTAAGGGCCCCATCATGAACTTCTTGGGATCGAAGAAGTCCCTGATTGGAACTGATTCAAATGTAGCCATTTGGACAAATTCATATTTTCACATATTTCCACTAAAAAAATAATATGACTTAATAGATTAAAATGACTACAAACACATGGTGGCCATATTAAGAATTCCCTGACTCCCTCCACCTGTTCCCTCCTATGTTCTGTTTCTCCCTCCTACCCAATACCTTGTGCCACAGCTTCTTTGGCATGAGAGAGAGAGACACGTCACGCATACACACCTACCAGCTGCCTAGCCTGATTCCCGCCACCTCTCTGGCAGTGGAGCTTTGGATTGGTATCTGGATACTGACACACACCCTTTGAATTTCAACATACTCCAAAGAAGTGGATTTATCCCATCCCTTTTCATCTCCTGTAAATCATCTCACCTCTGGCTGTGTGAAAGTGGTGGGTGGAGGCTGTTGAGTGGGTGACTGTGGGTCACAACTCACGCTCCATTCAGAACTCCCTGCTGGCCCAGAGTTCCTAGCACAGCCTGTGACCTAGCAGACTGGCCCATCAAATAGCAAACGATCTCCCCACTTACTCATCAGATACTGTTTTTTGAGTGGAATTGGTGTTTTTGTTTGGTTAGGATTTTTATGCTTCAGTGCATTGTAATTTGTCCTGCAGACTTTACACCCTCATAAGAGAGCCTTATCTTAACTGCATTCCTTCACCTTTATCAGCAGCCAGTACCATTTCAATTGTGCTCCTGAAACAGCCAGAGTTGGTTCTGGTCAGCGCTAGAGTGCAAGACCTGGGAAATAATCAGAGGTGTAGGAGAGAGTGATTGTTTCTTGACAGGAGGCACTCTGCTCTGTCAATACCAAGTCAATGCCTCAGAATGGTGCTAATGAGTGCTTTGTTACTGGAGAGGCCATCTTTTGGTTAAGACTTAAAAACATTATTCTGAATGCTTGTGACCATTAAAGATCCCATGTTATTTTCCACAAACTGTAGGGTTGTAAGCCTCAGGTCCTGGCCCAGTTCCAATCTGGTTAATTACATTCTGCTGACTTAAAAATGCCTCATGTAGATTAAATTGAATTCAGTGTTTTCTAACTTCTTGTCTCAAACTGTGGTGCACTGTTGCTGGGTACTGTTAGCAGCAGCTGCGTTCTGACTTAGAGGTAGCTGTTTTTGGTGGTGGTGGAAATGATCTCTGTTCTGTGCATACTTAAAATACACCCTAACCCCCGTTATAACGCCACCCGATACAACATGAATTCGGATATAACGCAGTAAAGCAGTGTTCCAGGGGGGCGGGGCTGCATGCTCTGGCAGATCAAATAAAGTTCGATATAACGCGGTTTCACCTATAACAAGGTAAGATTTTTTTTGGCTTCCGAGGACAGCGTTACATGGAGGTAGAAGTGTATATCAAGTGCTTTGGATGAAAGATACTATGTAAATGTTAGTTGTTTATGAAATTCTTCAGAACTCTCATTGCGCTATCTGAAGTGGTTTGTGGAGAACTTATCATTGTGGGTTTCCTGTCTGTCAGAACAGTAGCTTCATTTTTCAGTTCCATTGGCTCTCCCACATGCCTCTTAGGATGCGCAGTCTCTTATGGCGTGATGTTCAGTGGCTTTAGATTGTTAACAGTGTAAGAATTCAGCACTGCAGCATGCTGAGCTCCTCTGTTGTTTGACTTCTTTGGGGTTGCACAGCACCTTACAGGATCTGACCTTCCAGGGAAAAGAACTTTCACTGTAATTCCGAATCATGAGCACCCCACCACTACACCAGAAATCTGCTAATGAAACAAAACCAGTGAGTTACTAGCTCTCACCAGCATGGCACATCTAAACTCCTATAGCTTGCTGAGAGGGTGTAGTTACAGCACTGGCATTTTCGTTTACCACTCTGTCCTCCCTTCAGAGCTCGGAAGATTCCCATAATCATCCGCAGGTACCTGCCAGATGGAAGCTATGAAGACTGGGGTGTGGATGAGCTAATTATCACAGACTGACCTGCTTCCTGTCATTGTCCCTGGTTCCTCCTTCACCTGCAGATGCTTTTATTTTTGTTTATATTTGTGTAAATAAATAATAAACCCCCATTTTTAAGCAAATTGTTGGTTTTTTCCCCCTCTTACACAGTTCAGTCTGCTGTGGCTGGGGGGAGACGGCCTCTTCCTCCTTGTCATCAATTTAGATATGTAGTTATTCCTTCCCTCTGCCTCAGCCAGCCCTGGCTTCTCTCTTTAGAAGCTCAGTGCCTGTTAACTTGCTGTTAGGCTCACTGAGCAGTGTGAAGTGTCTTTCCCTCAGTGCTTCCACCTCAGAAGCCCTATGCTTGTAAGCTAGTGTAAAGATTGAGGGGAGCAGCTGTTTCCCCCTACTTAGTGGCCCCTCATCATATTAGAACTTTGCTCTGTAAAAATGATCCTGCAGCTGCCTGGCTTCCAGAAACCCTCTGAAGCAATTAAGAGCCCTCTGCCCACACCCCTTTTTACAACAGCCAGGGGTTGGAGTGGAGGAGACACCTTCATTGCCTTTCAGTAGACAGCAGGGCCTTTGTGCCCTGGAGCAGGTTGCCGTGGAAACTCCCAATTTCCTCTCTGATCAGGGCTGGCTCTGGGGGCTTCTCAGGAGTATCGTAGAGCAGCTCTCATCAAATCCCCCATTGTTTCTCCACTCCTGCCCCCCACTTCTTATCAATCACCAGGATCCCCTTTCAGTGGCAATGCCCCAGCAGGAAGCGCAGTTGCCGGCCTGAATCCCCACCAACTGGGAACCTGTTCAACAACTATAGGTGCAGTCTGTTCTTCTACTACATATACAGTCATCCGCTCTCCCCATAAGTCTACCAGTGCCTTAGCCATTGCCCTACTGTATGTACACACGAGTTCCTCCTTCCCTCGCATCACTACAATAGCTAGAGAACCATTAACAGCTTGAGCTTTTTTCAAAACAATCTGACTGGTTAAGAAATGGTGGTGATGTTCTTTAAGACAGCAGTAGTCACGTTAACCTCCACTGTTGACATGGTCCAAGAGAGGAGCACAAATGGGGCCCACTACTCTGCCACTAAGAGAAGCTGTTTCTCCATGGTAAAGTCCTCATGGGCCTAAACACTGCTGTTGCCTCTAGATTTTGCCCTGAAGCCTTTGTGTGTGTAAGAACTTCAGCTCTTGGGGCAAAAAAGCCAACAGGAGGGTAAAAGAGCTAGTGCCTTTCATCGGGGCCAATTGTATTATTAAAAATTGCTCTTGGGTTTAAAAAAACCAAAACCACCACCAGTCTTTGATTGTGCATGCTGCCCTCTGCTGTAGGTTCATACCTGAAGCACAGGAGCTGTTTTGCCCGTGGATAACATTTCAGTGCCTGTGCTCTTAGAGATAATTAACAATTGTAAAATATATATTCCCCGACACACTGGGCGTGAGTGCCCACTTTCCCTAGGGGTTTATATCCACCTGCCTGTAGAATTGTTACACAGCCCTACAATATACCAACCTCTGTACCTTACTCATATAATCACTTAACAAATCATATAGGCACCAGTTAATCTCCCTCTTGTGTGTGTAGGGACATGAGACATAAATAAGGGGATGGCATCTGAAGGAAGTTTAAAAGAGCTGAATAGGTCATTGGCCTAATGAGGTAAAGGGGGGATATATACCCAGCTGCATCTAGGGAAAGGGTGTAGACTCCCAGGAAGCCAAGTATTTGTTGTCCATGCCATCCTTGCCAAGAAAAGGTTAATCCACAGAGCGATGGCCTTCAGCCCTGTCCCCCACCCCTCCATGGAATCCTTTAATCACGTTGGCTCGGTGAAATTTCAGTCATGAACGGTGTCTTTGTGCAATCGTTTTGGCGTCCACAATGGAGCGCAGGGGTCGTTTTCTCGGCCCTTCTTTTTTAAATGGCTTCTTTGTTTCATACCCGCCTTCTCCCCCCCCACCTCACCCCCCAGCATTGCATCTGTATCAGATACGATTAAAGGGATAGCAAAGGACTCTGGGCCAGTTCCTGCTTGGCTGCAAGGGGAGTGTTTAACCCCTTTGTTCCCAGTCCAGAGGCTAAGGGTGGGGTTGTTCTGGATCCTGTATCAGCTGGGGGTGGAGGCCTGGTGATACTAGGCCCCCCTCCCACTAGATGCTGATCAAATGAGAACCCCACCTCCTTCCTTAAACTGGAGAGATATGGGAGGACATTTGTATCGTGAGTAGGAATTCTCTTTTCCCACTCCTCACCTACCCTTCACCCCTTATGCTCAGCCCCCTTCCTCCCCACAGTCAGTCTCTTCCCTCTGAGCTGTCAAACAATGTCATCGATCGATAGTTCTGCAGACCCTTCCCCCAGTCAGTGGTTCATAGTGAGATTTCCCTGCTCTCCTCCCTTTCAAAGGCTTTGCCCACTGCTCTGGTTCCCTTTCATTTCCCTGCACCGAACGAACTAGTCTATGTGTTTAGGTCCGAGTCATTCCACTGATGGTGCTTGTGTGCTGCACACCTCTGAGGCACCTGAACTGAGTGGACCTCATAGATGAGCTCTTCCTAAGACTCCCTTTGACTTCAGTGGGCTTTGGGTCTGGTCTATAGTTCCTAGAACACATACATATCTGCTCACCCACTGTGCACTTTGCATACGCAAACACACTGAACCAATCACATGCCTCTGCTTAGGAAACCTTGGATCTTCCTAGCTCTTGTTGTGTCCCTTTCCTAGCTGTGCATCCTCTAGTTCTATCTGGCCGACACTGCCCTGGGGAGACTTTGTTCTGAAGTGGGGCGGGCTCTATCATGTGTTATGCTCGTGGAGGGAAGTAGGTTGGTGTTCATGTGTGCAGGATCCACGCAGGCAGGCAGTAGCCCTTGCTTAGTGGGTGCCAGATGTTAATTTGCAGGTCAGAAAATATTGATAGTATTCAGGAATGTGTGTGGGGAAAGAGGGCTTCTGGTATGGAAGTATCATGATCTAGTGCCTGGAGCTGAGACTCGAGGTGAGGAGAAGAGAAACGAGGCCCCTAGTCCAGGCAACACTATTAACTCACTGTCAATATCCTTTCAGTGATGGGCATAGAAGAAATGTGTACACGCACCCAGGGTCTGTGCCATATAAAGGCCCCCCTTCCCTCTTACTGGGGAGGAAGGATAAAATGTGTCTGAAAGGGGAAAAATATTAAAATTTGAAAAAATGGACACACACAAATGAAACCTTTAAGTTTATTATTCCATACATTTAATGCAGAGTTAATGGTGCTAGGACAGCATATTCTGGGGGCAGGGAGAGGGGCTTGGTGGAAGGGGAAGGTGTAATGGAATAAATAAGGGGAGGGGACAGCAGTGGGTTACATGCATACAGGGGAGCAAACGTACTACATGCTCTTTTCAAACACAACAGAGGAGGAGTCAGCCAAAGCTAAGGGTGGAGAGAAATGTGTATAAAGGTCATCCTCAGTGATCTCAGTCAAAGGAGAAAAATGGTAGTGAGGATCACAAGTTCTGCTTGGTCAATCTGTCGCATCTTCCCAGACCTGCATATCCGCTGGGGGTTCCATCATGTGTTTTTGGTGGCCAATGGGAGGGCATCATCTCCCACCTTCAGTTATGACGTCCTTCATGTCAGCATGCTCTCTGGCACTGTGAAGCTCTGCTAGCCCTGAAGATGTGGGACAGGCAAGCAGACAACCCAAGAGAGCAAGCGGGGAATGAAGATGAAGACAAGAAGGAGGGGAACCAGTCGAACCACTGAGGATGGTTGCTTCCAGTTTGAAACCCAAAAGGGAAGGCGAATTAATTTTCTTTTTACGTGGACTAATTGTCTTATCCAACGCTGAGAGCTTTCCCCCGCACTTGGTGCCACAACAATATCTTCCCCTTCTTTATGAGGGTAGGCCAGAGGTGTTGGCAAATTGGAACAAGCAATGAACAAGCAGGAGGGGATGTATTCTTAAGTTCAGCTCTGCTTGGGGGCCCAACCTTGCAGGTTTAAGGTGATTATTTTCGCAAACTGTGTTTGGGCAAGTGGGATTCATGCTGATGCTTCTGTTTGCTGCAATATCTTCAGCTACTCTTCCCTCACATCCAATGCACGCACACACACACGTGCCAAAAGGACAAACACTGCCTTGGCAATGTACCTTTTGAAATATTAGAGGGTGAATGGAAGGATTTAGAAAGGACCATGAAATGTTTGAAACAAACTAGCCATGCAAAATAATCGTAAGAAAGGAGGATTCCATCTTTGTTGCCTTAACAGGCCAAGAGGCCATACACGCACTCACCCCCGCCCCAACATGTATGTTGTGACATGAATAAGCTAGAACCAGCGATACGGTTCCTGAGTCCAGTACAGTACGGTACAGTACAGTAAAGAGAGGGTGGGTTGAGGGAAGGATAGGATGCAGATGTGGAAGTCAATAGGAAAGCAAGCATAGGTTGGTCTTCCAACAGGGATCAAGAGTCATGCATTTGTGAATTTTAGATGGGAATGTTGCAGAGCACCAGTCACAAGGAAGTTGACTTTACTGCCCTACCTCTCCTACCACAACATGTCCACCAGGGTGCCCAGCCAGCTACTCTTCACCCACAACAGGTGACAAAGAGTTGGCCATTGTGGCCTATCTGAAACACTTGCTAAATCACTGAGGCAGTTGGGGGGCGGTTAAGGATGGGGGGTATCTCTTATTTTACAGTCCAGGGTGTGCACAACGAAACCCACCATGACCAGTCACTCCATGTCTAGAATCATCCTCATCTAGAAGACCAAAAGGGTTTTGCAAGCCAGTTGGGTTGGCATACATTGAATTTTTTGGGGGAAAGGGGTAAAACCTTTCTCTAGGCGGTGAGCCAGCGATAACCAGGGTCAAGATAGGCATGTCTAGATAGTCAGTGGGTTCTGGTGGCTGGATTACACTGAATGACCTCGGAGTTTGGAGGCCCTCCTGCCTGTGCTGATCCTTCTGAGCCTTTCTGTTGCTGCTTTGGTCACTGTTCCCCTTTTCCTACGGTCTGGAGAGAGTTGTATACACGGGCTGTTCCCAATGTGTGGGGCTGTGGGACTGTGGCACAGAGGGTGCAGGGTCAGAGATGGCAGTGTATAGGGGACGTTGCGAGGGTCCCATATACGAGAAGGCAGAGTAGAGGCCAGAGGCTTGGCTGGAGTGACTATAGTAGGGTCCTGAGGGCTGGTGGTCGGGGTAGTCAAACTGGGGCCTGGAGATGGAGGGGAAAGCCGAGCCATAGTGGGGCAGGCTCAGGGACGTATATGCTATCTGGGAAGTGGAGGGCTGGTCAGTGTAATGGCCTCCAGGGGCAGAACCCTCCGTTTTCACCTGTGCCTTGGAGTCCACCACCGATGACGTGCCAGCAGACAAGGAGACTCCATGCTGCTTGGAGATCCAGGCAGAGTGTCCACTGGCCGCAGCCAGGGCACTCCCAAGGCCGTAGCCAGCGGCCGCTGCTGCCGCATAGCCCCCAACGTGGCCTGGATGGCCAGCATGTCCATTGGGTGGCAGGTACTGGTCGAATTCATTGACGTCAAAAGTCTCCATGTTGGACATCACTTCATGGCTGATCTCCCCGATATCCACGTTGCCAAAGTCAATGTGAGGCTTGCCCCCTTCCCCAAGAGAGCGCCCTTCCCGCTTGGAGTCAGCTTTGCCTGCCTGGAGTTCTGTCTTTGGAGTTGTTGGAGGAGTGGGGGGTCCATGGCTTTGACCTGTAAAGTGAAAACCATTTGGGGGGAAAGAGAAAGAAAATGTGATACCAATTCACAATATAGCCCCGGTACAGCCTGACAGGCAATAAAATAGCTCAGGCAGCTACATGCAACAGCTCTGCTCCTCCTACTGCACAGACCGAATACTGCCAGGCCTCCCTGGGAACCTCACTGTAGAGGGACAAGAAGGGAGGAGGTGGCCAGCCGTAACCAAAATGGCAACTGCATATGAACCCTGTGGGAGATGATTTCCCACCTTCCAAAGGGATAGAAACACATGTAAAGCGCAGGCGTCCCCAATGCTGGTGACAGCACCGAGCACATAGGAGTCATGCTCAACTAGTGGGTCCCACCATGGAGAGAGGATCCAGCTCACAAGGTGATGTCCCAAGACTTTTAGAGAGCCATCGATTCTCCAGATGGCTTGGGGGACTCTCCTGGGGAGGAGGATGAGATGGTAGTAACCTGCTGGTGTAGCTGCAGACATGGGACTGACCTGAGGAATGCTCGGGGTGCCCGTCAGACATGGGGGATCCTTCCCCAGGGTGTCTGTGATCCAAGTGGGCATTCTTATAGTGGGCCTGGATAGCTGCAGCCCCGCCAGCTTCTCCCTCGGTTTGGCCTTCACCCTCGCCCTGGGAGGCCTTGCCATTTTTCCGCCGGCGTGGCTGGTACTTGTAATCAGGGTGGTCCTTTTTGTGCTGCATCCTAAGTCGCTCTGCCTCTTCGATGAAGGGCCGCTTGTCGCTTTCATTCAGTAACCTACAGAGACCGGAGGAGGAGGAAGAGGTGGGAACAGGGATGTCAAAATCCTACTGTAAAGCATCATGGGAACTAGAGATCCACCCCATTTCAGATACTGCCAAGCATCATAGAGAAGGTAGAGAAGTATTTAAATATAGTCCTCAAAGCTTCAGCCCCTTATTTATTGTTGTTAATGATTAAGCCCTGACACTGTGCTCAATGCTGTTCAGAGTCAGAGGAAGCCATAGTCACTCCCCCAAGTGGATTACAATCTACAACCCATATAAATTCACCTCCTCCCGTTCCATGTTTGTACTTGCCTTAGGGGACAAAGTAATCATACTGTGATGACTGAAATTAATGCAGGGCTTTATAGTTACCAGACAAGCTGGACTAAAAGAACTTGCTGCAGACGTGAAAATTGTGACTATTGCTTGAATTATGGAAGGGTGGCAAATCTTTGTTACTGATAATGCTTTGTCATGTATCTCTGTCTCTCTCAGATCAACTTGTCTCGGTCACCTTAGCTTCAGAGTTTCTGTGTCCTGTCCTAACCTTCCATCCTTGCCATTTTTTAAGTTTTGTTCTATCAGCTTGAGTGTGAGTGATCACTGAGCACAGAATGGCTATTGCATTTGCCAGCACAGTGGCTGTGCTGCTGGGATCTGCCCCTTAAAGAACCCTGGTATCTCCTAAGAGTGAGTTACAGAAGATGCTGGAGGAAAAACACATTTGCTTTGCTTCTACTTTGAGGATTCTTGATCACACAGCTGCCATTTTCCATCCCAGAGGTGGTTGACGTGGTTCCTGTGCTAAGGATCAGAGAGTTGCAGGTGCTGAGACACAGCCAGGATCAGGCTTGTAAATCAGGATCGGTTTGTAAATCATCTAAATACTATGGTGCTGGACACTGTAACAATAGATTAACTTTGATCTTTGGGTGAAAGACTCTATGGAAATGTAAAATCATTCCCCATATACCTGTCAGGTCTAGGGCTGCTCCAGTCAAGACAAAATCACCTAGGAAATTATGTAACAGAACCACTTTGGATGATGGAAAAAGAGATGAAACCCATTTGATCAGTCATTTTCTTTTAATTTTGAAAATGTTTGATTTAAATTTTAATTTCTTTTTCCTACTTTTCATGTGACCTCCAGGGCATTCTGGTTTCAGCCAGAAGAATCCAGAACACTGAAAAGGGTCAAGGCTGTTTTTATGGGTATTGCAACCCAGCCAAAACTCTGAGGCCACAGAAATCTCAAAAGCAAAAACTTGTTCCTTTATGAGATTTCCAGCCTAAAGAGACAAAGCTTTGGGGATATTCAGCCAAATATTGAAGAGGAGTCTCTGACCCCCCACCCCCACAGCCTTAGAGGATCTGCTTTTGCAAATTCCACTGATTAGATTTAACCCTTTGCAGAGCAGAGGATTAAAAACCATGAATCTGCCTTAGAGAATTTAGGAGGAGCAGCAGTTGGGGTTTGAGGGGCCTGTTGGTAAAAAACAGTGAGGAAAATAATAGGATCCAAGCAGGTCCTGACCAGCATTGAAGCACCTCCATTTTTCTCCTTCTGTCCCGCCAGCCAATAGCCAGAGGGTGTGATCTGCTTTGGAACCTCTTAAGGTGCTGACCTGGGTTCACACCAAGCAGCCCTGAGAAGGTCATGGCCGCACATTGCATTCCACCACTGCCTTAATCCAGGAGATTAAACAACTGAGCCGCCATGAGTCCAACACCAGCTTTCCTGTCTCCCTCCCACCGCCATACACCACGCTCACACATCCCGAAGAGCTCTAATCCTCCACCCTGAATTGCTCCACACACAGCCTTCCATCACATCTAAAGGGACATGCATAACCTCAATCTCCTGCAGCGCCCTAGAGAGAGACCTGCATTGGGAATTAAACATGTCCCTGCAAAGCGCTAGCCCCTGCATCTCCCAGACTCCATTGGCTGTTGAAGGGAAGCAAAAGACCAGCTGTGGGAATGGAACCAAGCTTTCCACCCTGACCGTACAGGGCACTATCCACGAAGGAACCAGTCACCGGCTCCTCAGCACTCCTAGCCCCTCCTGTTGCACAGCAAACAAGACTCCGAGACTGGGAATGGAACTCACATCTTCCACATGAGCTCAACCTCTCAGCCCCTACTGATTCCAAGAAGTTCCAATATCCTTCACCTTTATTTGTGGGTGGTACCAAGCATATAGGGTTACTGAAGCTGAACTGCCAAAGAACACCTGCAATGGAGAGAGAAGCTGAGATCTCTATATTCGTCTCACTGATGACCTAAATGACAGTGATCTTAGGAACTCTAGGAGATGAATCCTGGGTCCACTGAGCTGTGCATGCCCTCCCCATCTTCCTGCCAGCATCCTGTAACCCTGCAGACAGCAGGATCGCACAAAGTCCATTCCCTCCATCCTTGTCTTCTCTCTCCCAGTCTCTCTGTTCCTTCCTCCTTCCCTGGGATCAGAGCTCAAATCGGCTTTAATAAAGTGAAACCAGTGTGAGCAGGCAGAGGCCAGGAGATTTAGGGGATTTAGATTTCACTTGTTTCCTGCCCCTGCACCCCCTGGTCTACAATGCAGTGGAATCTTGCAGGGACACAGAAGGGAATGGATCACATACCAAAGCCCATGGGCTTAAGTGGGTCTGAACTGAACCTTCTCCCTCCAGTGGGGAATGCTCAGTACAGAACCCATTGGAGACCCCTGTTTTGGTAGGAATGGAGAGATGAAAACTCTGTCTCCCTCTTTTGTTCTCTTCTTCACCACCATATCTCTACTCGCACAGGGCATTGTGCTGAATGGTGGTGAGGAACCTAAGCCCTGTTTCTTGCATGTCAGGTGACTGGAGCAGCCTGATGCATGGCCCCTCCCTGTCACCCACGAGTGGCAGCTGCAGATGAGTCAATGTGGCATGAGGGTCTCAGTAGCGCCAAGTTGATGCAGCGCACGCATGGGTGAGGGAAGGATTGAACAGGAGGTTAAAACATTGGGGGGTGGGGGGAGATCTCTCCCACACACAGGCCCTGATCTTCCAGGCATGGCTTGGCTCCCAGGGCCCACTGCCTAGCTAAAGTGGGGTGTAGGTAGAGAAAGATTCTGCTGCTGTTCAGATACAAAGATCCCTTCACCCCATAGTCAGCTCTTTGCTGCCCCTTTCTATCCATGTCTCATCTGTTTCTGGCCCTGGAGATGTTTCTGGCATTTGGACTAGTGTTCGTGCTGACCTTTTCAACAGTCATTACATCCCACTCCATTTGAGAACTGTTCCCTGCCCTGTAAGGAGCAGGAAGTGCCCCACCCAGATGAGGAAAGGGGAACCTTTAGGCAGGACAAGTGAGGAAGTCCCCCTTCCCCCTGCATCCTCAGGTAATCATGCATCCTTGGGATGTGGGAGGGGGTCAGCCCAGCCTGCAGTGCTGACCTGGCTGCTGCTGGAGAGAGGAATAGCTTCTCTCAGCACACCCACCAATGGGTGGCTCAGAACAATCAGTGAGTGTCTAAAGCCAGCTGTACCCATAAGAGAGCCATCAACCCACCGTCAGTATCACTCAGACACACACACACACACACGTGCCAGTTATGCTGGGGAGGTTGACAGAAGCTCATGGCCTTGCTGAGGCATGAACACCCACTGCCCCAGGCTGGGCCATCACCTTGCCAATTGTCCCAAAGTGTTTGCAAATGAAATTGAGCACTAGGGTCAGATTTGAGAACGGAAACCTTCATTTGGGGCCCAAGGGGACTCTGCACTGAGGGTAACACCCCTTCCACCACTGTGTAGCTTAGTTCTGATGTCTGTCCCTTTCCCAGTGCGTTCCTAGGACTCACACACAAGCTGTGCTGATGCACCTCTCTCCTGGCCTACACCACTCCTGCTGTTCTAGTCCTGCCCCTGTCCAGCTCAGCCAATGCACCTCAGTCCTGACCTGGAGCAGTGTCCATTCCATCATTCTGTTCATCAGTGATTTCCTCCCTGACACTCGGTGGAGCCTGGCTGGAATCTGGTCCCGCAGGTGGTGCTCCACTGTCATTAACATCCTGTTTGCCTTTGCCTGACCAGCAGCTGCAAAGTCTATAGTCTCCCACACTGCAGCCCAGTCCTTGCAGTTTCTTTGTTATTCCCCAAAGGGTGAGGCTCCTGATTCTAACCCTCTCTTAAGCGGAAAGAGTTGGTGTAGGTGTGAGGGGTCAGCCTTGACACCCCGCACAACCTCCCAAAGGAACGTTTGTCTACATAGCACTGATGCAATTTGGCGTGGCCATCTGCCTCCGTGGCTCCCTCTTTATCCCTGGTTGCCTCCCTCCATCTCCTGCAGAACAGCATGTTTCTTATCCTGCAGATCCCAAGTGCTTTACACAGCACTTGGTTTGAGCTCAGCAGCACAGTGGTTGCGTGAGCAAACGTGGCAGCCGTCCTCCATGCAGCGATCACTCACACAGAGCTAGCTGAGGGGCTAGATTCCATTTTGTAGAGAGGATCATGTTGGATGGGACCCTGAGGTTGTTTCTCAATCTACTGGACTCCTTCCAAGAAGACACACAGGATTTTTAACTATCCTGTAGGCAGCATCTCCTTCCCCACCCACCAGAGATGGGCAGACACAAGGTCAGTTTAATGTTGCTTTCAACTGATCTCTCTTTCCCTCTCTGTCGTACAGAGCTTATAGTGGATTTCTCTCTACCTTAGGTATTTCTAATGTACCCATTAGCACAGCATCTAAGCACTGACATAAAATCAGACTTACCTACATGGAAGTATATCCAGATGGGCCAAATTTTCAAAGATGACTGGTGATTTTCGGTGCCCAACTTGGCACCTTACAGGATTCTGATTTTCAGACATTCAGGCCTCTCTTCAGGGATCTCAAGTTAGGCACTCAAAATTGCTAGCCAATTTTGAAAGTCTGGATCATGCTGTGTAGTGTGGAGTTTGGAGTGGGAGGAAACTGGCATCAGAAAATTGTCTGGAGGACTGTGGAAGACCATAGGGGCTATGATAGTGTAGTAAATTTCCTATGGGACAATCACCCTTTGGGTGACTTCCCTTGGCTTTTGTGGTTTTATTTTATTTTCCCACACCTAACAATGCCAACACCGATCCTGCCCATACATGCACGCCCCCAACTTGCTCTGCCACATTGCCCAACACAGACTGGTAAGAATATCTCCGAAGGCAGCAGGCTCCCTGCCAGTCCATTAGCAAAGACAACACAAATAGCAGACATGTGGGGGAAGGGGGAGACTTTTCCCTTTTAAAAAATGCAAAATTATTTGACAGTTACAGTCCGAGGCCCTGATCTTACAAACTGCTCTGTACAACAGACTCCTGTGCCCAGGCAGAGCCCTATTGACTTCAGCAGGCTGCCTGTCGGCTCTGCAGTCTGCCTGCAGGATCAGGAACACTACAGCTCTCAATAGTGTTAGGACAGAGTCTAAAGTCTATCACTGCAACACTGTGCGGGGGAACAGTCATGTACAATGCTGTCGCATATCTGGACAGTGGAGCACTCTGGTCTCTTAGGGCTGTTACTGGAGTATTTAAAGGCTCATGTACCTCAGTCTTGTATCTTCAGGCCAGAACAGTAATGTAGTGCTTAAGGAAGTCATTGCTACAAAATCCTGCAGGATCCTTGGAAGGGTACAGTAGCATTTTTTTTAATAATACTTTTGAAAATTAGAATGGGGGTCTTGCTTCTCCAATAGAATAAAATGTTGGGGTGGAGGTGGGAAGAGAAATCAGGAAGAAATCAGAAGGAATGGTTAGGAGCAAAGCATACAGGAGATAATTGTTATTAAAGGAAAGAAGTGAAAGTGCAAGGAGAGAGGCAAATAGACAGCATAACCTGACTGCATTACAAAGTGGGAGAGAGTAAATAAAAGCAATGATAAATGCTCAGTACAGTCACTTTGCTACCAGAAAGGAGACAACAGGGGTGGGTTAGTGCAATGTGAACTAACTGGGAGCATCATTCTGCTTGGTATCCAGAGGTGAGCACAAGGTTGGAGTAATCATAGGAAAGGTAGAGGGAGAGGGGAATGGGAAGGGTTAAAAAACACCCAGGCATGGGAATCATATTTGAGGCCTACCACAATTCCCTGCGTTAACTCTCCAAGGAAATCATTTTGTTTTTTGAGTTCCATGAAAAACAGAGGGATTTGGATAAACTTATTGATGTGATCAAGGCAGAAGCTAACACCCAGGGGCTCAATTCTCCCATACAGGTGGAGCTGACAGAAGTCAGTTGGATAATCGAGCCACAAGTTGCAATGGGATGGTCAGAAGGGTGGGGTTTGCTTCTCTTTTGGAAAAGAATCTGGTCTTCCTGCAGTTCTCAGGAGACATCCCACCCTACCCAGTGGGTGGGGGTCTCCTGTTAAGAGTAGCGCAAGGGAAGGGAAGGGTATGAGAGGGGGCCCATTTCTATCTCTGTGGAACTTCAAGGCCATTTACATGAAGCTGAGGGGTTTGATTTGTGGCAGGAGGTCCAAGGCAAGGAAGTGATGGTGGCGGAAAGGGGTGTATCTCGGACAATCCCAGGGAGGGGAGAGGCATTTATAATAATTTGCTGGAGTTATTCATGGAAATAAGGCGGAAAAGTGGAACCACTGGCCTTGTGTCACATGGGTATTACGTGGTCCCTCCACCCTCATCTCTTGGCAGAACCTAGCAGTTCCAATGGGGGTGACTTCACGTAGGGACCCTGGGGGCAGGGAGGATGGGGAAAGGACCCAAAATTAAAATGGCTTTTACAAACTGAGGGGGTAGTGTGGGTCCGAGGGATGCGCATGTGTCTGTGTTAGGAAGAAGGAAGTGTGTATGTGTGTATGCATAGTGGGAGTGGGAAGCCTGTGTCAGCCTGTACAAACTTGCTACAGGAATGGCTGCTGATTTGCTGTTATTACTTATTTATTGCACGCCACAGGCCTGCAAACAGAGGCAGAGTTGCAGCCCCTGCAGTCTGAGAAGACACAAACAATGCTGTTCAACCATAAAAAGCTGGGAATGGCAAGGCAGGATGGCATACTGGGTGCATCGGTTGGAGTCTTTTTCTAACAGCCCTCTTTCTCCACCATCCCTCACTATTCTCTTTTTTTCACGCCTTTATGCTGGGATAACCCATTCTCACACCCACTTATGCAGTACCAGTGCTGTCAATGTTAAATTGACATCTCCTTGAGCGGGATCTAGAACCAGCAGCTAGCCGGGACTGTGGCTGGCCATCAGAGAACACGTTCTTTGGGTGGGATGTGTGATTGGGTTGCACTGCTTGGCTACCTGCTCTCTCTCCTTTGTCCCAGACAGGAGTCCAACCCACTAGGTGGAGCTCTGGGAGTTAGGGTCATCTAGCCGGTGATCTCTCAGACCTGGTTCAAACAGGCCTGAGGAGATCATGAGTGTAATGAGTTTGGTGAGGGTCAGCCTAGTTAACCTTTCTGGGCCTTGGTTTGCCAAACAAACACACACAAACGGAGAGATTGGGCAGCTGAGCCTCAGGAGAGGACAAGGACTGGAGCGGCACAGGCCAGGAATGAGGTATGCTGGCACAGCCCGAGTAAGAGCAGGTTAGAATGGAATAGCCAGGTGGGGGCTGCAGGTCAAGACTGGAAGAGCTTTGCAGAGGAAGCTCCCCATAGCTAATAACCATTGTTGGTTCTTCACTTTCCTGTGCTTTTCCTTTACCCCTGTGATCTTTCCTTTTGAGGAGGAACTCCCTTTAATAGATGCCCCTTTAATCTCATTCTGTAGCCAGCCTCCAGTTTGAGATGCAGCCTCTCCATGATTCCATTTGCCCTCACCCTTATGCCCTCCTTACCTCCAGAGCTTCCCGAGGGTCTTACTGAGCTCTGCATTGTGGAGGTGAGGGTACTGGTCAGCCAATTTCCTGCGGGCCGCCTGTGCCCACACCATGAAGGCGTTCATGGGCCGCTTGACATGGGGTTTGCTTTTGTTGCTCCCATTGACCCGCACAGGCATGGGCACCAGGGTCCAGTCGTAGCCACTCAGCACCTGGCTCACTGCCTCCCGGATGCACACGGGGAACTTATCGTCGTCCGTCTCTGAGTCTTGCTGTTCCTTCTTGACCTTCCCCATCTCTCCGCTCCCAGAGCTGGTGAGATGAGAGGGGGTATCTGATGCCATGGAAGGTCCCGGCGAGAGGCAGTGATGGTCTTCGGAACCCACCGGGCTCATTTCCACCTCTGAAATGTCTTGGTCATCTGTCATTATATCTCTTGTTCTTGGTCTTTCTTCCTTCTCAATATCCGTCTTCCCACTGGGGGAAAAAAAGAAGAAAGAAAGAAAAAGCAAACACCAAAACTAAAAGACTTGAACCTCTCCCAGTAACCGACCATGAGACAGGAGCCACTTGATAAAAGTGAAGCAAAGGAGCTGCCATGCGTGCAGCTTACGGGACCCACAAAACCCATGATCAAGTGGGGGAGGGGATCCTGATTAACTGGAGTCAAGTATCAGAGGGGTAGCCGCGTTAGTTTGGATCTGTAAAAGCAGCAAAGAGTCCTGTGGCACGACTAACAGACGTATAGGAGCATGAGCTTTCGTGGGTGAATACCCACTTCGTCGGATGCATTGGATGCATTGATTAATTGGAATCTCCCGATCTGTGCTCTATTCTGGAGTTTAACATGGGCATGTAGAGGGATCTGCTGCTGGCTAAGCACATTGGTGACATGAGTCAAAAAGGAGAGAACAAGGGGAAATGGACCCCATTCTTTAAGAATAACCTTACTCAGGGCCCTCCCCAACATTTGGCCCTTGGGAATGACATTTTCTCTTTAAAACCTGCCTTGAAAGTCTGACCAAGAACATAGATGGGAAGAAATGAGTGGCTTCATTATTAATAAATCAGAATGAAAAGGTCACCAGGTTGCAGGAGAAAGTTTAGCAAGAGTCGCTGAGTAGAGGCAAATCCTGAGCGCACCCCTGAATTGCCAGGCAAGGAATCTGATGCAGCCTGGGAAAATGTGTTTGTGAGCGGAAACGCTAACACTTTGTACATATGCATATATTTCTTTTTAAGCCTCTTTAGCAAAGTCAAGTCTTTAACTTGCCCGTTTCACTCATCTCCCCGTCTCTCCCTCTCTCTCTGCGGTCACCTCCAAAAGTCTCTGCCACCACCCACCAGTTCCCCCATCTTATTAAAGAAATGCTGAAAAAATAAAGCCCCCCACCCAGCACAAAATGGTTAGAAAAATGCGTCTCCTTTGGTTTAGTTGCAAAAGGGGCCAATATGGAGCAGGGGTTGTTATCCCCCCAGTGAGGGAGGCAAGGACTTTTCCTGAAGAAGAGATTGAAAAAGTAATTGAAGGTAGAAAAAGAGCGAGCAAGCGAGCGTGTGAGTTCAGGTAGGAAAACTTACGTTGGCTGGTCTGCCTGGTAAATCCTGAGAGGGCTGTAATTTGTATCCCAATAGCCCCTCTGTTCTCCTCTTAGAGCCCTGGCAGCGTAGAGAGCCCTGCGTGGAGGAGACTCTCAGACGAGTGCCATTCCTAGAGGGAGGCTTGGTTTTTACTAATCCCCTGGCTGGATGTCTCTCTGACTGGCTTGCTGCTAAGCACCGGGGGAGGGAAGGGCAGAAGGTGGAGCTAAACACTCCTTATAGCTGGAATACATTGATTTGATGCAGGCAGGGAGGGGACCCTGACAGCGCCCCCAAACTCCACCTCAGCCACACGCACACTCCTCGCTTTCTCGAGTGCAGCCTTCTCTGGGAAAGCTCCAGTCAACTTTTATTTTATTCTTTTTTTCCCTCTCTCGGGGATTTAAAATAGGACATTGTTCAGGTGGTGAGGGGTCTGCATTGTTATCTAAGTGGACTGGATTTAAGTCCCTGGCCTGGTCTCTCTTGCCCTCGACCAGCAGAGTTTGTTCTATGGGCCAGACCTGGTGACTTAGGAGTTAGCATGGAGAGGTGGGTTCTAGTCACAGCTGCTTGCTGTCCATGGACCAACAGGACCGGAGTGCACTGCAGATGGCGGGCCTGGTGTTATGGGGGTAGTGCTGTCCTATGAAGAAGACCCAGATTCAGTGGCCAGTCCTGGTCTTTCACTCTCTAGAGCTAGTGGGGACTGAGAATAGTCCAGGATTTGTTTACCTGGGGATGATGTGCACTGGATACATTACTGGGGTTGGGGGATTTATACTTTGTGGCCATGCAGAAGACATGAGCTTGATTCTCTCCTGGGCTCTCATGTCCCCAAGGTGGGACTGACACACGCATGCCAGTGAGGTGTCAGGAGTGTTTTGTGTCTCACTCATGCTGCTGATAACCCAGTAATGTATCCATTCAGGATTCCCTCTGCAAAGTTGTCAAAACCAGGAACCAGCTTTCCCATATCCTCCAATGGTACCAACCAGACCAGTACAGAACTCTTGGCATGGAGTCTGAAGTGGAGTGTCAGCTTGGACATGTTTCTGTGGCAGGCAAGGAATCACAGAGTGAAGAAAGGATGAGTTGTGGTGAGACTCGGGGAAATAATTCCTTCAAAGGAGTTCTAAGGATATTGTGAACCCCTGGATCAGAACTTGACTCACTAGAAGGCCCAGTGATGGAATGACAGAGTAAATAATGGCTGGGCCCACCCAGAGAGACGGGGAAATAAAGCCAAGGACAGGTGGTGAGCATTTGAACTACAGTTCCCAGAATGAACCTGGAACTGACAACTAGAATTGTGTTATCTGATTGACAGAGTATAACCATTTTCCCTCCATAATTCTCAGTGGTTTCTTTCACCTCATGCATCTCAGTGTGGTGAGGGCTGGAGCCGCAACATGGCACCAAGGACAGCTGCGTTAGAGCCCAAAGGAGAAGTCTATGTTGGAAGCTTAATGAAGCCAGGTTAGGGGATAACAGGGGTGGGGCTCCCTGGTGCTGATGGCAAGCACAGGATCACTGGCACCAACTTGGCATGCGTGTAGTATTCAATGCACCAAAAGGCAGCTTTCTGGGGAGGGCTTGGCACCAAATAACCCCCTACAAGGGGACTGACTTTAACCCTCCCTCCTTCCTCCAGCACCGTCTGTCTGTCCATGTGACAAAAGGCCAAGGCAAGGGTCTGGTGGTTCTCTCCTATCCAAGAAACACAAGGACTCATGGCACCTATCCTACTACTGTCCCATCTTCCCTGGGAAGGTGAGGTGTGTAAGCTCCACCCTTTCTCTGTCTTTCTCACACACACTTCCTAATGGAAATCTCAGGGGAGGAATCTCAGGCCCTGATTCCTAGATTAAAATGGTGTAGGTGCTGGTCAGGTGAGTCCTCCCAGGTGTTATCACACAGGTGTGTTCCCCTATTGGGAAGAAATCCTATGTGTGTATTCCCAACAGAGATTCTGGTGGGCTGTAGGGAGAGCTCCCACTGGTCTTGCAAGGGTTGTTTGGCATTTTTAGCCTCTCTTCATTGGGATTTTTGTGACCTGCTAAAACTGCCCCTGTAAAGGGAAAAGAACTGGGGCAGGTAACCTCTTCCCAAGAGCCACGCTAATAGGCACATGCTAGATGCAGTGTCGCTGTATCACACAGACTTTGCTGAACTGAGCATGTCTTCTTTAGTTTGTGAGGTTCATCATTAGGCTGACAAGAGCCTGTGTGAGGGATACAGTAATCTCCATGGAGAAGAGGAACAGCCTGAGGGAGGAGGAAGGGGTCGTCTCCTGGTCCCACTGAGAGGTAGCCACGGCTGAGAAACACTGGCCTGATTGTTCCCCTGTCTGCAGCTAATACCAACCTGGGATGGGGGAAGGGCAAAACAGGATACAATAAGATGGGGCATTCGCTTTCCATCCCTCCAGGTGCAGGTTCCTGCTGACCTCGGGAGACAGAGAGAATGGGGTAGGGATGTTTTTTTCCCAGGAGTGGGATTACAAGGTCCTGGTGGCCAAGTGGTAGGGAATAGGGCATTTGAGGATTGAAGCGCCTACTCTAAGAGAACCCCACTTAAATCTGGGGGGAAGGTGGGACTGGCGATCCCACCTCTTCAATGCATATGTGTCCCCAGGGATTTGAGGGTGGAAAGTGTATGCTGACCTTTCCTAGTTTTGGGACAGAGACAAAATCAGAATGAAGCAGTTCTTTTAAAGCATGAAGTTGTGGACCATCACTTGTTCGTTTGTTTATGTTGCAGTAGCACATAGGGGCCCCTGTCACAGACCAGGACTCCAATATGCCAGATGCTGTACAAACACATGAGAAAAAGACAGTTCCTGCCCCCTTATGTTGCGGTAGCGCCTAGGGGCCTCAGTCAAGGATCAGGGCACAATTACGCTTGTCACTGTACAAACACATCCCCAAAAGTTGGTCCCTGCCCAGGAGAGTTTACCATCTAGGTAGTTTCTGCTGAAATGACGTGTGGGGCACCTCCTATTAAACTGGAAAAGGAATTTTTCTTCTTTCTTCCTCTCTCCATTCCCCTCCTTTTTCTCTTTCTTTGCCCCATCTCTCTTGGTTCCGCTTTCTTTTTCTTTACCTCTGTGTCTTGATTTCCCCTCTCTTCTTTTTCTGTCTGATCTTGGGATTGGTTTCCAGTTCCTGCCGTGTTCCTCAAAGACTGGAGGGCAGCACAGGTTTTGCAGCCTAATTTCCTGTCCTGGTAACTTTTCCTGTTGCACCAAGGCAGCATGATGGGAAGTAGCCAAGGGAATTTTCTCTCGGTCATTGTGGTTGATGGTGGGGCACCATTTCTCCAGTTGAGAAGAGAGGATGCAGAGTGAGAGAAGAACAGCGACTGTCTCTCTGCGAGGAGTTGTGGGTGGCATTTTTCTATCTACAGATGAAAGTTGTTGCCTCTTTGAGGATCTCTGTAAGGGTATGTCTAGACTGCAGCTGCAAGGTGTAATTTCCAGCGGGAGCAGAGATACTCACTTTAACTCTGATTGAACAGAAGTGTAGCTGCTACAGTGTGAGCAGCGGGATGGGCTGTCAGCCCTGACTATGATCCCATCCAAGACCATACGTAACGGCTAACCCCTCCGACCATTTACATTGCCGCGGTGACACTTCTATTTTTAGCACTCTAGCTTGATCTGGTTTCTATTCAAGATGGAAATGACACCTTTGAGCTCCTGTGTAGACCTACTGTGTGATTGAGAAGCCTCCCAATGTATTTCAGCGCTGATCGTCTTTCTAAGGATAAGAGTCCCTTGGGTCATGCACTGGGTACTATAGTACTCCGGCAACAATCTCTTTAAGGCTTCCATCCTTTTTTCCCAGTTAAATTACATTTTTTTATTATCTCTGTAAAGCTACGATCTCTGGATCCCAACCTCAGGTTTTAGACTAGAAAGTGTAGTCCAATGGTTAGGACACTGGCCTGGGACTCAGGGAACCTGCTGTGCCACACACTTCCTGTGTAACCTTGGGTAAGTCACTTAGTGTCTCTGTGCCTCAGTTTCCCATCAGCAAAATGAGGATAATAGCACTTCCCTGCCTCACAGAGGTGCTGTGAGGATGAATACATTGACTGTGAGGGACTCGAGTACTACAGTAATAGGGGCCATATAAGTACCTTAGATAGATCCCAACTGAGAGGATTTTCAAATCCTACCATATAAAAACATATAAAGCCAGTGGTTCCTCTGCCATAATCTTTTAAGTGTGAGGTCCCCCAGAGCCAGTACTGGGCACTCATCCAGTTATACCTCTTTAATAATATCTCAACACACACACATTGTGGGCTGTTTGTTTGGGGCACCTCTTGATAACCTCCAGTAGGTTGCAGCTCTGTCAGCTTGACAACTCCAGGACCTAAACCTCTGACAGTCAATGACACCCTCACTCTGTGGCCTGGGCTGGTTATGTGTTTCATGCTCTTTACTATTACATACAGTTCTCTAAATAATGTAGGACTGGTCTGTCTAGGGGACCTTCAACCACTGTATGTCCCATTGCTGCACTTAGGATTGTCAAGGTAGGAATTACTGGCTGACCTGCAGTACAATCTCAAAGAGGGAGACAGGCAGGCAGGCAAATGTCTCTCAAGGGCCCATGGCTTTGGATTGCTCTCCCATGGGCTATGATTCTGTTATTTTAAAGTGCTCCTTCACTCCTCTTCTTTTCATCCTGCCAAGCTCTCTGTGCAGGAGGAGGCTCCATGGGTGAATTGCATAGCACTCCAAGCTCCTATTACCTTCCATTCCCACTGCAAGGGGATAAGGTTAGGCACCAACATGGGATCCTGCTTTTAGCCAAGCATTAAGGGTCGAAACAGGAAGAATGAGTGAGCCACCAGCAAGCCAGCAGGAAGGGTGAACCTTCCTAGGAGCAGTCTGCACGTAGGATCCAGGCTCAACGTAACTCTGAAGAGTTACAGTGCAGTAGTACTTCAATGAGATACCAAGAGGCCAATTCATCTCTGGGACAACTCCATGGAAGTCACTTGGGATTAATTTGGCCCAAAGAGTCTACCTGGTGTGTGACTAGGAAAGGAAGGTCAAGCGTTCCACTGGGGTGTGATTCAGGAAGGAGGAAAAGTCTATCTGAAGGAGGGGATGGGAAGGAGGAGTATCCTTGCAGAAAGGAGGTGAGGGGGAGAAGCACAAGAAGTCTAGGGATGCCTCCGTTTTGAAGAAAGCTTTGGGTGCCCCAGGGCCACACTTATTCTTAACCAACCTTTCATTGGAGCTCCATAGTGAACTTGTGCATGTGATTACGTACGCACCACAAATACCTGAGCTGCTTCACCCCAGCAGCAATCTGGGTAAGACAGACAGCGGCTGCTTTTGTGCCATGTCCCTTCTCGGGGGCACAGGACTGGTATTGTCCTGGGACCGCATGGGAAAATGGGAGGGGCTCACAATGAAATCTTTCCATACAGTAAAACAGCGTCAGAGTGGGGGGAACAGACACTGGAAAACACAGACACACAACAGCCAAACAATAACGCCAGTGTGCCGAGGGAAAGGGAGACCCATGAATTGGAAGTTTGATAAGGGTTCTCTCTCTCTCTCTCAACAACCCCTTCAGTTTCCCTCTACACCCCCCTCCTTCCCTTGCCTGCTTTCTTGTTTGGGCCTTTAACAGTGCGCTGTCTTTGTTTGAGATACAGGTGAATGACAATCATGTGATTAACGCACACACACACACATGAAAAGCTTTTTAAAAGCGTCCAGCTTGCCTCAGACCCAAATAGGAGAGAGGAGACAGGACTAGCCAGAGCAGAGAGAGCAACAGCCGGATTGCAGGGCAGGGCAGGGCTCTCTTGCTGGGAACCGACTCCTCTTTGAAATGGCCAGACCTGGTCCTGCAGCCTTCGTTGGTGCGTTCCCTCTGGGATTGAGGATACATGCTGCTTTTATGCGAAAGAGGTGGGGAAGCAGGAAGAAGAGTTGGAGAATGTAGGGTGGGCTGGGTTTTTATTTTGGAGGGGGTATCTTGCTGGGTCCCTCTCCTGTTATTTTTGTTTTCCTTCCCCCATGCTACCCTCCTTCACGTCCCATTGGCAGGGGCGGTGGATTGGCATGGATTTCGGCTGGCTGTCTCTCTCTCCAGTGATATCAGGAAGCCGCGATGGAACTAAAATGAGGGACCTTTCCAGTGCCGTATTGGGGGGGATAGCAGAGACAGCTGAAGGTTTGTCCTTTCCTTATATTGCTAATCTGGTTGAGGGGGACCTGGGGAAATGGAGATGGTAAGGGCTCTCCACCTTGCCTCTTGGGGCAGCAGCATCTCCCTCCTGTTTCCCACTTTGCCTATCCAGGCTCCAGTAATGCTCATGACCTGCCCCAGGTGCCACTGCACACATTGGCTCTGCCCTCACAGGTGTGCGATGCGCTGCCTTCTGACATGACAGAAGCGGATGTAGAGAACTCTACCTCTTCCAAAGTGCCAGGTATATGAGGAGACGGGGGTGGGGGAGAATCATTCTCACTAGAAAGAGGAGAGGGCAGAGGGGATGTGAACCCAGTGATCATGGGTGGGAGGAGAACTGAGAGGTAGATTCCTTTTGTCTTGTGCTCCACTAGGGAGCGAGCAAGGGTTGGATGGCTGGAGGGAAGATCCTAGACAAAGGGGACATCGGACATACCCTGGATATCCCATTGCCTCAGGCAGAAACAGGGTATCCAATATACACATTATGGAAATGGCTGTGAAGTCAACCACACTGCTCTGTGACATCACTGGAGGAAAAGGAGGCCAGGGAGAGGAGTGTAGAAAGAGAGCCAGAAAGGTTTCAGTGACACACAAATAGCTGCATAATCATGAAGGCAGTCAAAGGGGAATGCCAGGAAGGAACCCAACGGATTAGCAGGGTCTCAGCAAAATATGCTCTTTGTTTAAAGCTGGTCTGAGTGTGACAGTCAGAGAGAGGGAGGGAGGGGGAGGAAAAGAGTCTCTTGATTATTCTTGTAAAACGACACGTTAAAATTTATGGCTCTGATTCTGCTCTCACACCAGTTTGACACCAGTGTAACTCTATTGACTTCAGTTAAGTTACTCTCGATTTATGCCTGTGTGAGATCAGAATCATGCCCTATCCATTTATAGAGTCCATCACCACAGTATCTAAAAACAGCCTCTTGCCACTGCCCCAACACCTTCTTCTTCCCAGATCCCTCCCTGAGCAAAGGCCACAACCCCTCATAACATTCACACTCTGGTTCTGATTTTCAAAAGTCTTTCCCAATCACAGCAGAATTTATAGCATCCCCATATTTATGTTGGGCTCCAGGATGATGCAAACATTGCCGTGTTGTGAGGTGACCCTTCTGTTCCAATGGACAGTTCCAGAGTGGTAGCCAGCCTGGAGTCTGATCAACCACAGTTTGTGACAGAATCAAAGATATTTTTCACCTGACATTGGGGTCCCTGCAGATGCAAGGCAGCTGTAAAAGTGACAGACAAATTCTGGTTTGTTTCATTCCACATAATTTTTGGCAGAACCCACTGGTGCCAGTCCCAGAGCTTCTCAAAGGCACCATTCAGTTCTCCCTCAGCCACTGGCCAAGCGTCAGTAGTCTCAGAGGATTCACCACAGGAGGGTCACCCAAATAGGCAACAGTAGAGGGGTAAAAACAAAATCCTTAACCTGGCCACAACCACTCACTCTATAACAGTTTCTGGTTGTTGGCTCTATGTGGCTGAACTGCAGCTGTCTGTGGCGTTCCCTCAAAGGAATTGCAGTAACTGATGTCATGGGGAATCAGGAGCAAACTAAAGGCATCTTAGGCATGGACGTTGTTTACCATGTAATGAGTTAGTTATTTCCTTCTATTAGAAAGAGTTCCCTTCTTGCAGCAGGCCCAGTGGCTGAGGGAGAACCAGATTGCATTCCCCATTTGAGTCTCTCACTTTCTGAAGCACCACAGAGTCTGGGAGGTCAGTTGTTCCTGGGCCCAATTAGCAGTTTGTACTGCCCCACTGATCAATCAGGTTCAGGCCCCAGTCCCATTCTCTTACTAACCTGAGGCAGGCTGGTGGTACTGGGAATGCTATGGAGCAGTGGTCCCCAGCCTTTTTGTGGCTAGTAGCACATTCATGTTTTCAGAAGAGTGTGGCGGGCGGCAACAATTTTTCAAGACTTATTTTGTATTTGTACATTAAATAATATGAAAAACATCGTATTTAATATTACATAATATATGAATCCAGAGAGAAGCCACGAGGACAGAGAACACCGGCACCCCAGCCCCGGAGTTCTCTGTCCCCGGCAGGCGCGGGGCCGCAGCTTCTCTATCCTGCTGGGCGTTGGCAGGCCCTGTGCCTGCCAGGAACAGAGAACAGTGCGCTCGCAGCCTGAGTTCTCTGCCCTCATCAGGCGTGGGACAGTGGCTTCTCTCTCCTGCTGGGCACTAGGTGGGCACTCATAAATGCCCCGGTGGGCACCATGGAGCCCTCAGGCACCACGTTGGGGACCACTGCTATGGAGTCTTTTCCCCATGGATTCATGAGGATTGAGGGTGGGATATGGAGCCTTTTGCCTTTAGGTTATTGATTCCAGTCTAGCCCCGGGTTATTAGAAACTGATAAATGTTTATCATTTCGGATTGTTCACTCAACTGTGTGGAATGAATAGGGGAGGAAAGCGGCAGGGATTTTCAGCTCAGTTACTACCAGAACAGGTGTCCCCATCAAAAAAGCATCATGTCCAGTGACACTAGTTGTTCTCTTTGTTACAAGTCCCACCAGATCAGCCAAAGATGGAATGGGCCACAAAGACAAACCGCCCTCCTAGGCAGGGCTGAGGGACATTGGTGGGACAGGATGTGCAGGAAGCTGGCACGGCTGCTGCCAGTGCTGTACCTACTGTTTTGGGATAAACAGAGGACTTGATTCTCCAGTGCTTGCAAACTGAAGGGGTGGGTTGCTGAGCAAAATACTTCAGAGAGGAGCTGTAGGGGACCCCGCTAGAATGAGAAACAAAAATTGATGTGGAGATCACCATAAAGACCCCAGGCTCTATATCCATCACCTTGGTTATTCTCACATTGTTTTGTGGATTGGTGAAGGTTTTACAATTACTAAATAGGACAATTTTCCTGCATTACTAGGGTCTGGGAAGATCAAAGAGGGAGCCAGGCAGAGCATGTCTGTCTGCTACCTGCTTTGACAGGTGGCTCTCCGCCTTCTATTCCCTTGCTATTAACCCCCTCATGTCCTAAAACAGAGATATGGTTTCCAGGTGTTTGTCAAAATGAAGCATTACAAAGGTGGGGACTTGGGGGAGAATCCCCAGTTTTGCAGTTGCACTAGCTGCGGTTGGGTTTTCTGTATCCAATCTGTTGTACCAGAGAGAACTTTGGGGTTCTTGAAGGTGATATTTCTGTGAAACACAGGGAATTCTTGGAAGGTAGAAGAAAGGGGTTATCTGGTAATGGATATAACATAGACAGTGGGACCCTCCTGTCTGAGCCTCTTGTTGCAGTGTCTTTTGGTGAGCACAGGGGGTTCTATTGAAGGAGGATGATGGGGTGCTGGGGTGATCTCTCTCCCACTCTCTGATTTCTCTGCTGGCCCTCTGGCTGTAGGGAGACTCCTAGGAAGTCACGGAAGGGTTAAGTTGAGAACTCTTCAATCTGCTGCCTTGGCCCCTGTAATTCCTCAAGGAGAGTAGGAATGGAAGAACAAGGAGCCCATTCTATACGCAGGAATTAATAGCGAAGAGTCATCTGGGGTGTCATTCAAGCCCTGATCAGCTCCCGGAGGAATGTGAGGGAGAGAGCAAGAAAGAGAGCAAGGCCTGAGGCTGAGACGTCAAAGCAAGGGCAGAAACGGTTCTATTGGTAACCAGAGCTACCAATTGGCATTCAGACAGTGCGACATTCCTCCCTTTAACCCCCAACCTTCAGAGTCCCCTCTGCCCCACAGGGCTATTTCCAGTCCTTTTGCCCAAAGCATCACCACACCAGAAGGGGACTGTTTACATACTGTAAGTCCCCAGTTTTCTGTCAGTTTCATGCGAGGAGGGGGATGTCTTCATACCATGAATCCAGACTCTCCTTTGCCTTAGGCTGGGAGAGGCTGTGTCTCTCTATCTTGAACCACCAGTGCGATACCAAAGGCGATCTTAATACACACCAGAATCTCACATACAAGTCATCTCCTATAACCCCAAACTCAAGCATCCAGTTGGAAGGTTGGGCTTGTTTCCTTCATCCCAGACTCACATGAGAGACTGAAGAGGGATTTAAATTCAAGTTTGTTAATGGAGAAGGTCCTCTAGAATTCAACCCTCAATGATATTCATCAGAAATATATCCAGCCTGGGAAATGGGATAGCTATGGGACCTGAGAATGCAATACAGAGTCTTTCACCTCTTGGGCATTGGTTCCAAACTGACATCGGGCAAATGTCAGGCTTGCTACCCAGCTGATTTTTTCAGGATAATCTCAGTTTTGAAGCAACTGTTCCACATCCTACAGGATCCTCTTAAAAGATGATTAAAAGGTCAAGAACAAAAATTCAGGCCAGCAAATCAACGTATCAGGTCTTCACAATATTGCACCAGAACCTCACGAGATGGCCTTGTGATGTTGCATTGGGATACAACAAGCTTTGGCTGAAGTGGTACACATAACCGATGAGAGAGCAAAAGAGATACCGAATCAGAGAATCATAGCACTGTAAGGCTGAAAGGGATTTTGAGAGGTCATCAAGACCAGCCCTTTGTGCTGTGGCAGGACCAAATAAACCTGACAGCTCTTTGTCCAACACGTTCTTAAAAACATCCAGTGACAGAGAGTCCACAATGTCCCTTGGAAGCCTGTTCCAGAGCTCAACTATCCTTATAGTTAGAAAGTTTTTCTAATATCTAACCTAAATCTCCCTTGCTATAGATGAAGCTGATTACTCCTTGTCCTACCTTCAGTAGACATGGAATACATTGATCACCATCCTTCTTATAACAGCCCTTAACATATTTGTAGATCGTTATCAGGTCTCCCTTCAGTCATCTTTTCTCAAGACTAAACATGCCCAGTGTTTTTTAACCCTTCCTCACAGGTCAGGTTTTCTAAACCTTTTAATGATTTTGTTGCTCTCCTCTGGACTCTCTCCAGTCTGTCCACATCTTTGCTAAAGTGTGGTGCCCAGAACTGCACATGATACTCCAGCTGAGGCCTCAGCAGTGCTAAGTAGAGTAGGACAATTACTTCAGGTGTCTTACATGCACCATTCCTATTAATACACGCCAGAATGATTTTAGCCTTTTTGCAACTGCATCACGTTGTTGATTCATATTCAATTTTGATCCACTATAATCCCTAGATCCTTTTCAGCATACTACCCCCTAGCCAGTTATTACCATTTTGGAGTTGTGCATTTGATTTTTTCTTTATAAATATAGTACTTTGTATTTATCTTCATTGAATTTCATGTTGTTGATTTCAGACCAATTTTCCAATTTGTCAAGGTTGGTTTGGATTTGAATCCTATCCTCCAAAGTGCTTGCAACCCCTCTCAGCTTGATGAGATCTGCAGATTTTATAAGTGTACTCTCCACTCCATTATCCAAAACATTAATGAAAATATTGAATAGTACTGAACCCAGGACAGACCCATGCAGGACCTCATTAGATATGTCCTCCCAGTTTGGCAGCAAACTGTTGACTACTATTATTTGACTATGGCCTTTCAACCAGTTTTACCCCCACCTTATAGTAATTTCATTTAGACCACATTTTCTTTGTTTGCTTATAAAAACGTTGTATTGGACTGTGTCAAAAGCCTTGTTGAAATCAACATATATCATGTCCACATCTTCCCCCCCCCAGCTAGGTTAGTAACCCTGTCAAAGAAGGAAATTAGGTTCGTTTGGCATGATTTGTTCTTGACAAATCCCGGTTGGCTATTACTAATAACCCTACTATTTCCTAGGTGCTTACAAATTGATTGTTTAATAATTTGTTCCAATTTCTTTCCAGGTATCAAAGTTAAGATGACTGGTCTATAATTCCCTGGGTTATCTTTATTCCTCTTTTTAAATATAGGTACTATATTCTCCTTTCACCTCTAGCTCACTGGTTCCACTCTATCCCAGGCTGATAGTGAACAAAAGTTCTATTTAATAGTTGGTGGATCTAATCTTCAGTGGCCTGTGTGAAGTGAGATTATTTAATCTGTCTACTATCTAGGTATTCCTGATTCATAGATTTCAAGGCCAGACGGGACCATTGTGATAATCTAATCTGATCCGCTGCATAACACAGGCCAAAAAATTTTACCCAGTAATTCCTGCATCAAGTCCATACCTTGTGGCGAGGCTCAGCACTGCAGTATATAATGCAATCATCATAACTTAGTATCTGGGCACCAATAACCAGTCTGATACCCAACCCAGTTCCTAACAGATGTCCACATCACAAAAATACCATCAAAAATGGCTACTAATTGGCCTCCTTATTGGCAGTCTCAGCAGAAAGGGCAAGAATTGATTGAGGAATGAAGACCAAATGTCACTCTCACCATTAGAGGAGCTCCATTAAAGTTCCCCTGAAAGCACATTGGTAGGGCAGTGTTAGAGAAAGCTCACTCATTGCCTTTGCTAGTGCTGCACTGGTTCTATGACCAAACTGTAGTCTTCAGAGCTATTTATCTGGCACCTTCACCAGCACCAAATTCACTTAAAACTACAGCTTATCATCAGTTAATATTGACTATCAACACGTGTTCGAGTGAAGAGAGAAGTCTACAATGTAATGTGTATATTCCCTCTCTCAAAGAAAATACTGTGTAAACCCAACACTGTCACCATGATAAGGGTCCATTGTCAAGGAAGGGTTAATAAATGATGCAAGGAAGGAGCCCTTTAAGAGATGATGAACTTTGACCTTTCATAAATCACACTGGCTGGGTTGTGAGTGTGTGGGGGGCTATATGCAGCTGCGCGCGACGTTGACATTGTTCCCACCATCTCTTAAGTGCAACAAATCCCTCTATTGTGTTCCTGGTTTATCTGGTTCCTCTTGTTTATTAGCAGAGGTTGTTTGGCACTGGTTCCAGCCCTGGGCGGGTGGAAAGAGTGCTGGCACGCACCAAAGGAGGGTGGGGGGACGGGGGACGAGAGGAGTGCATCAATGGCTTTATTGTCCCCTCTTTTTTGTTTCTCCTGTAATGATATGTTCAAAAAAGGGTATTAAAAAAGAGAGTGAGAGAGAAAGAAAACTGCGCAGCGGACTTGGTAAGAATTGTTGTCTGGGCCCGAAGCGGATGCTGCTGCAGCTGGGGAGGATGGGCCAGGACAGAGCCGCGACGGGGCTGCAATGCGCCTTTATGCTGCTCATTCAGGTTCTGATCTGTTAGCCCAGTTACAGAGGCTGGAATCCACAGGTGCCAGAGCTATTCATGGGTGGGTGGGTAGGTTTGTGCACATGCGAGGTGGAGAGGGAGCAGTGTTTTCTATCCTGACCTTCATCTAGTCTGAACCTGAGATTGTGAGAGGAACGGCTCCTCCTCAAAGCACTAGGGGCTCTTTAATTCATTGCGAACCCCCTCATGAGCAGTATTGGGGGTTCCCTCTCAAATTAGTGAGGCCTTTTACACCTAAGCCATGTCTACGCTAGGATTTTTGCCCCTAAATTTCCCACCATTTCTCAGACTGGTGCAACTTCACTGGTGTTACCAATGGTGGTAGTGGTAATGTAAGCAAAGTGCTGGTAGCCACTGGCATTTTTACCACCATCTTGGCTAGCCCTGTTGTGTGCAGTGTTAGACAACAATGTGGTAGAAACTCCAGTGGCCACAGGAGCCTTGTCTACATTAGTGCTCCCACCATTACTACCACTGGAGCAGCTGAACCAGTGGGAGCAATGGTAAGAAATATTGAGCCAAAAACCTAGTATAGACCCAGCCATAGCAAAGTACTGAGGAGTTCCTTCTCAGACTACCAGGGCACTTCTACCTAATCGGAAACCCTCCTCAATTACCCCTGTGAATCATGAGAGGTACCAGTGTAATATAAAGAGTGGAACTGGAGAAAGAGGGTCAGGTTCCAGGAGGCACCTCATTCAGCCTGATACCTGAGGACTCAGGAATGCAAGACGAGTCCAAACTTCTAACTCTCAAACTCTAGAGCCCCTGCATATAACATGGGCCACTCAGTCTCATCTTACTTAATAAAGATCTCTTTCCTGCAACTCTGCCTCAGGCCTCTCTGCCACATCATTTATTGCTAGTGAAGATTTCCAGGTATTCTAGCACTCAGGCTAAAACTATCTCTTATTTCTTGCTCTCCTGCACCTTCGTAGGATATACACAAAATACTGGAGTCTCATATCTGAAGTCTGATTCCACCTTAATCCCACCTCGCCATGAGTAGTATCAGGGGTTCGTTCTCAAACTACTGGGGGCTCTTTCATCAGTGTATCCCACCCAGACCCCAAAACTATTGGGAATGGAGCTTAGCTCTAACATCATACCAGCCCTGGTACAGTAGAATTTCGAGTAAAGATAATGTAACTCTGCCTCATGCATTCATGGGGCTGTTTCTTGGGGAGCATGTGAAGAGTTTTGGTACTGGGGGTTGTACCATTGTAATGCTATAGGGGATTCAGGGTTATAGGGGACCCCTTCACACACACATGTTATTATAAAGCTCTGGAATATGAAATAAGTAATATCTAATAGATGTTTCTTATTCAATTAAAATTAAACAGATTCTCCCCCCCAAAGTAACCTTAACATGGAACAATGAACTGTCCAGGTGGGAACAACGAGACGATCCAAATGATGACAATGGAAGAGTCCAGTAGTGATTAGCTCTGTAACCCGAGGCACTCTCCCCCGATTCTGGGATTGGAACATTCAGGTCAGCCCCATGACCCACCTCTTCCACCCCACACTGGCTGCTTTTGTCACAATACTCTTCTGTTCTGCTTCTCCCCATTAGGAGACTCCACCTGAATATGACACTGGCTTCCTCCTGCAGTGAGTTCTGTGTGTTCAGCTGTCCCTCTCTCGTCAGTTTGACCTCACAGACATGAGGGAGGTTTGGATGGGCAGAGAGTGAACAACTCATGTCTCCTACCCCTATGCTGCCTTCTCATATAGACATCCAAGGGAAATTGCCCTTGGCTTACCGACCTCCAACTCAGTGACAGAAGGTTAATGGGGGATTTCAGAGTTCTGATTCTGGGGAGTTATGGTGTTTTCCAAGGAAATATCTGGTTTTGTGGGGAATTTAACAGCAATCTTGAGATGGAGTCAGATTTGAATGAGTGGAGCAGCAAAGGGAGGTGTTGATTGGATAAGCTGGAACCAATGAAAATCCCTTATTAGGAATCAATCAATAACCAAAGAGGAAAATTAACACTCAATATGCACATGAAGGTGAAACACCTTTCTCTGCCCAGATACAATGTGAAAGACCCTCTCTCAGTCCTCTTGCTCGCACGATTATTTGGTATGAGTTCAACTCTAACCTTTCCTGCTATAGTCTTTTGGTGCAGAAGCAGGGTTGAAGACGACTCCAGGAACTTCCTGATGGAGAGATATTTAACCTCTCTGTATGGCCGAGTTTTCTCTGTCTCTGTGGTGATATTTCCTCTGCTTTTCAAAGTGTTTGTCCCGCGCCACAAGTTCCTGTTACTCACAAAAGAGAAAATCAACAGAAAGTTTCTTCTAGTGCTCAGGAATTCACCAATGAACCACCATTTGAGCACCAAACTTAACAGGTTCTAGCAGCTATGGTGAGTAATCATTGGTAGGTGCTCCCTGGGGAATGCTTTGTCGAACCATGCTGTTTCTGAATTTTTCCAGAGCCTATGGCACTGACACAACTTAGACAGGTTTCAAGTGTCCCACTCCTATCACTATGTTTTGCTCTGAATCTAAGGGAAGTTCACTTCGTTGCTAGCATTGATCTGGCCGTCCTTAAATCACTATTGGCACCAGGCTGTAAATTCTTAACCAGAGACTGCCTGAGAATTCCTAGTCACTGATCACACCATCCTGGACATTTTAAATCAAAGAAAGCACTGGCCTTGAAGCTCTTTCCTGGAGACAGTGCAGACTTCAGAGTTCTTAACCAGAGACCACATCGGCATCAAGAGAACACATGACTAATGGGGATTAACCCCTAAAGCAGTTTAACTAGAGGAAGTTTTCAGGGGAGTCAGCCACTGTCACTCAAAAAGACACTTGATCCCCATGCTTGTTACACACAGGGACTAGAAGACCAAAGAGAATTAGCTCAAGGATTTCACTGGTGGTGGGTAGCACCCACTTGAGAAACTCAGCTTGAGTGGTACAACTGGACTGACCCATTGCAGGTGCAGGACTCCAGGCAGAGGAGGCAACGGGCTGCTATTGAACTACATTCCTTCGAGGTTTATAGGAAGAATATCTCAGTATTAATTTTAGTTTGTGCTCCCCATCATCTGTCCCCACAGGGGCCACCCGGCATTCATGATTGTATGGTCACCCTACAGCCCAAAGACAAGGGTCCTATCACCCACTCCCCCTTTTCATCATCTGTTCACTTTCAATTTGAATAGACATGTGAACATTTCCTTCTTTCACACAATCCACTCTCTCCCCCCACCCTCAGCAAAATCTCCCTCCCTCCCCCTCTTCTCTCTCTGGAACTTCCCTGCAGCTGCAGAGCTGGCCAGACAATCGGGTGTTTTACAGAAATACATTTTTGGGCTAATTTGCCATGCATAAGTGTTTCTCTTACCCTTTAAAGGCAGAGAACAAAGAGCACATTCTCCAGGCGCTCTGCCCTGTTGTGAGCAGCCCTGCAGCTGTACAGCGCTGTGCTACCCTCCGCTCTCCTGCTCCATTCTCTACTAGCTTTGTAAGGAGACGGGGCACTGCTTTTACCAGTCCCACCAAAGACCATGCCATCTCCTACCCGCTGTTATGTATTTATTTTTGTTTGGAAAGCCAAACAGACCAGGTGGGGAAGGAAGGAGTGTGGTAGCATCATCTCTCCGCATAGGGTGACCACATAAGCCTTTATTTTAAAGCGAAATCCCTTATTTTAAGAGACATCCTTACTGGTGTCTAATGTCCCACATCCTGTACCAGGTTAATATTAGATGCATTTTGCCTCATGTATGTCAACAACAATCATGCAAAGGATCATATACAGTCATACAAATGGACGATATTATGCTGCATATGATTTTGTATCATCAGTGAGTCATAGTGAGGTACTGACCATTAAAAATAAGCTTTGTCTTATATTTATCAGTATTGCCCTTTATTTCCTTAAAATGCAAGTAGGCGGTCACCCTACCCCCACCTTGTTAGTCTGCAGGGGAGGGGAATTTTTCTTCTTCATGTTAGGATGCTGACTGGTGATAGGAATTGATCCAGCAGATTGGCATATGCAGAAGAAGAACAAGTTCTGGTTTGAGTGCCTCACGATTGGCTTAGCCCACAGGTGGGGAAAGGGAGAAAGTTTGGATTAGTTGGGATCTGAAGGACCAAATTCTAGATCCAAACCTATTGTCAATGTTTTGGGGATTCATTTCAGAACTTCATAGCCCTAGAGAGTGGCTTCTGACAAATGCACTCTGACCCAACAGGGCTGGTTTGATACAAGCCAAAGAGCCCCACTTTCTCCCACATACAGCCAATCCAGCGCAATCCAGTTCAACCTCACTGTCCCCAATCCAACTGTGATCCATTCCAGCCCATTCCAGTCCAACCTATATGCACTCAATCCAACCCAAGCCAGTGCCAATTTCAATTCAATCCAAGCTGACCCAATCCAACCCAGTTTAACCCACCCTGACCAAACTATGTCCAATGCAAGCTGCTCTGATTCCTTTTAAGGGCCTCATCCAAAGCCCATTGAAGTTAAATTATACCAAGTCAACTAGATCAAACCCAGTCTAATCCAGTCCAAAGCAACTATGCCTAAAGTATTCCAACACAGCTCATTGATCCTACCTAGTGTAATGCATTCCAACCCCATCCTATCCAACCAAGTCCAACTCAAAAGTCTAATCCAATAAAAGTATGAACTGTGGTGATTGCCCTGGTTGAAGGACTAACGCCAAGACTGGTTCAAACTCAGAGATGTTTTAATGTATGTTTATTTATTAAAGTAAACACTTCCATCAGAAACAGGATCTGTCCTGCAGGACTGGATCAGCATGACCGTTACAACACAAGATATCTAGAGGCGTTCCTCTCTCCCTGTTATGTTCAAACACAGCAATATGGATCCTCCAACCCCTGCTGGTTACTGCACTGATACAGCACCAACCACTTCATCTGCAATCCTCTCTGATACATTGGCACTATTATTTTTCATGGTTTGCAGAAGAGCTCATAGACTAAAATCAGGAGCAGGGACACATTGTGCTGGGCATCATAGAAACATAGGAAAGTGTGGCCCTTGCTCCAGAAAGTTTACAAACTAATTTAAGAGAAGAGGCAAGCAGTGAGTGAAAGAAACAAACGGAATGAATGGGGGAGGGATGACAAAGGTAACAGCAATAAAACCAGGGACCTACATAGGCTGGCAATCTGCACAACCTGGTGTTTTGTAATTATTTAAAAGGATCAGGGATTTGGGGAGTTGGAGGAAGGAGGGGAGTTGAGTGGTTTTATTTTGCCCCAGTCAAGCCATGGTTAATTGAGAGGTTTCAGGTTGGCATTACAGCAGAAATGGGTCTAGAGGAGGTATCTGGCATTGGAAAGGGTAGTGGGTTTATGGACTAGATCAGAGAGGGTGTGCCATGCATAAGGGGCAGCATGGAAAACAGCACAGAGACAGCTGGACAAATGGACAGTCAGGACTAGCATCAGTAGCAGAGCAGTAAGTGTGCAGGACAATACAATAAGAGACACAAGCGCAATGGGTTGTCAATTCCTCTGTGATAGTCTTGGGCAGAGTACCTTGGAGCCTGCCAAGCTCTCTCCAACCAGCTGTGTCACAATTCCACAGATAGCGTGACCAGATGTCCCAATTTTATAGGGACAGTCCCAATATTTGAGGCTTTGTCTTATATAGGCTCCTATTAAGCCCCACCTGCTGTCCCAATTTTTAACACTTGCTGTCTAGTCACCCTAGCCCCACAGCTCGCTGATCCTTCTCATATCATGTCTCACAGAGTCCCACAGAGCCCTTCTGGCCACTGCCATCAACAATGGCCAAGGGCCCACCAATCACTCTGTGATTAGCTCTGGATCTGAACCATGGCATTGGCCAATTTCTCTGTGATCATCTCTGGTATAATGCTATGGACCTTGCTAATCCTTCTGATCAGCTCCAGCATGGTGACAGGGAGCCTGAGGCACTTTTCCTGACTGGTATAATGGAGCTTACCAACCCTCCCCCATCACTTCTGGCACAGCAGTGTGAGGCCTGACCATCCTCCCTGATTATTTCTTGTATAATACCATGATTTCCAGCATGTTCTCCTTGATTGGTTCTGGCGCAGCATCACAGAGTTTTCCCATTTCGTTCCTATTAGTCTTGGTACATCACAAAGGATCTGTCAATCCCTCTCTGATAGCCTTTAGCACAGAGCCCATCTACCTCTCCCCAATCAGTTGCGGTACACAGCCACAAAGCCCACCAATCCTCCCCAGCTGGTACTGTTACAGCGTAAGGCATCTCATCAATTCCTTCCTTAATGACTCTAGCCTACCCTCATGCCTTGTGCTGTAGACATTAACCCTTTACATTATATATGCATTTGGAAGAGAGCTTTTTTTGAACATAGTTAATAAATGGGAGGTAATCACTTAACTGCCTCTGGTTTTATAGCACATATGGCCTCACTGAGAGTCTGAGGGGGGAGTGTCTGAATCAGAGGGATCTTTCAGGGGAACTGTCACTGGATTGCAACCCAGAAGGTTCATCTGGGTTCAGTTCCCACTCTTCCTCCTCACCCACTGGATGGCTGTATCTGGGCAGCCAGCACTGAATTAAGTCTGTGTGAGACTTTGATCCACCAGAATCTCAGAGTCATGACCTATCCCAATTCCCGCTCCATCAGACTCCCTTCTAGGCCCCCTGCTCCAGAGGGATCCCTCCGCACTGTTCCGTCTGTTAGAAGGTGGTGGATGAATACTGCTCTCCTCTTTCTGGCTGCAGGAGAGGTGAATAGGATAATAACCTGGTCCCCTGTCATGCAACCTCTGTAACCCGTGACTCAAGTCATGTGACTGGGACCAGGAAATAAAGTTCAGCAGCTCCTGTGTGTGTGTCAGACCTTTCCCTCATCTCCAGAGTTCCTTCTGTTCTTCATCTTCTCTTACCCACCTGGTCTCAGTGGCTCCTTCTTCTCCCTTTTACCATCTGACTGTGCCTAATTTCTAGCAGAGGAAGCCAAGTATTGACATACTCTGTCACTGACACAGACAGACCCATGCGTGAGTTGTTGATGCTGGTAGTGGATCCCAAGAGTTCAATGCTGTGTGTGTAGTTCTCAATTCAGACACCTCTGAACTCAGTGGGGTTGCCTGGCCCCATTTTCTAGTGGTCCCTCAGTGGAGACAGTGCTTAAAGTCAGGCAGAATTTTCTCAGTCTTCTGGATGACCTCTGTACATGAAGGGAGCACCATTGTGGGCTTGTCCTGGAACACAGGATCTGGATTTTAGTGATCTGAGGATCCTGCCTTAATCTGCCACTGTGAATGGATTTGATGAGGGGTCTTTGGGCTGCTGGAGATGCACTGGGCCACTACATTTCTTCGTTTCCTAGCCTGGATCCCAGAAGACTGGTGGCACAAAGAGTGGAATTTAGTGGCCTTGTAAGTGACTCAACTAAATGCCTGTCAGGTGTAAACAGGCAGTGCAAAGAGAAGGCTGATCTCTGCAAGGGTCATAGAGGCAATCCCCATCAAACAAAGATTTATCAAATTCAGCATCCAAGATGGGGTACAGTGGACAGGAGCACCTTACATCACTCTCTGACTCACCAGAGCATCGTGGATTTCAAAGAGTCATTGAACAGTGTCCTCTTTGTGGCTGTTGTGTTGACAAGTTCTGAAAGGGAAATTCTGCCTCATCCTCCTAGGGACAGCAGCCAGGAGGCATAACGTAAAATTGTAGGATGGGAGATTTTCAGGGCTTCAACGAGGTTTCCAAGGTGGGAGTGGGGAAGGAAACGATGCAGCCCAGGTGATCAGAGTGGCACAGGTAGGGCTGATGCCAGCTGAGATGTGCCAACAAAAACACCCTAAGGCCCAGTACTAAGTTAGTAAGAGCAGAATGCCATTTCAGCCTTTGTGGTTAGAGTCACAGAAAAAAAGAGAGCGACAAAGCAGATCAAGGGTAGGGCAGGGAGAGGGAGCCTGCATATTTATGTTTCCACATGATTTCCTTGGCTGTTTTCAAAGTGTTACTATAACACGCGCATACAAACACACCAGTTCCATGTGATCTCTCATTTACGAAAGCAAAGTCGTAATGTAGTGCTCAGCCTGCATCCTCTCATCATCCCACCTGACCAACATGTTTCAGGGACACAGACTGCAACGCTACAGTCGACTCTGCTGAGGTTCCCTGCCTGGCCTGTTGCTCTCCTAGAACTGGCAGGGCATAGAGGTTCTGGTAGACAGGAAACTATAGCTCTGCACTGTCATGTGGGAAATTAGGTTTTCTTTCTTGTCTGGTGTCACTTCCTGTAAGGGACAGACAGCCAGGAGTCAGGCTTACCCAGGCTTTCTGAGGGCGCAATGCTCAGCAGTGTCACATGACCCAGGTTGCTCTCCATCTCACTCTCCGGGGCTGGGAGTGCTCTTTCTGGCCCTGTGCTCATGGTCCCAACCACATCTCCCAGTGTCCACATGGGGGCTATCAATACAACTTCAGCTTACTCTGATTTGTTCTTTGAATTGTCGGTCTCCCCTCTAGAACAGCATGCAATCAATAACACCTAATGAAAGAGGAAGCTTTGTTGGAAAGGGGTATTGTGGGGTTAATCCACTAGCCTCTCACTTCTGAAGATCTGGGAGTCACTGGTGAAATAAGTGGTTTTGGCTTTGTCTTGTTCCAATTTATGAATATCACAAAGCCACAACCCTTGTGAAATTGGTCATCTCAGCTAACTAGAGGCCCAGGACATGCATAGCAGAAGGTGCTGTGTGTCAGAACTGAGGAGTGTTGGCAGAACTGTCTGGGAGCCCAGGACTGGAATAATGGAGATTGGAATGGGACAGATTATCATAGAAATGTAGGATTAGTAGGGACCTCGATAAGTCATCTAGAACTAGCACAGTCCCCTGCACTGAGGCAGGACTGAATATTATATAGACCAGTGGTTCTCAAACTTGGTCTGCCACTTGTTTAGGGAAAGCCCCTGGCGGGCTGGGCCGGTTTGTTTACCTGCCGCATCTGCAGGTTCGCTGATTGCAGCTCCCACTGGCTGTGGTTCGCCGCTTCAGGCCAATGGGAGCTGCAGGAAGTTGCGCGGGCCAAGGGACATGCTGGCCACCCTTCCTGCAGCCCCCATTGGCCTAGAGCAGTGAACCGCGGTCAGTGGGAGCTGCAATCAGCGAACCTGCAGACGCGGCAGGTAAACAAACTGGCCCGTCCGCTAGGGGCTTTCCCTGAACAAGCGAGGACCTGAGTTTGAGAACCACTAATATAGACCATCTGTGACAGGTGTTTGTCTAACCTGTTCTTAAAAACCTCCAGCGATGGAGATTCCACAACCTCCCTAGGTAAATTGTTCCAGTGTTTAACTACTGTTACCGTTAGGAAGTTTTTCCTTATGTCTAACCTAAATCTCCCTTGCTGCAGTTTAAGCCCATTGCTTCTTGTCCTGTCCTCAGTGGTTAAGGAGCACAATTTATCACCCTACTCTTTATAACAACCTTTTATGTACTTGAAAATTGTTATCAGGTTCCCTCTCACACTTCTCTTCTCCAGACTAAACAAATCCAATCTTTTCCATGTTTCTTCACAAGTCATGTTTTCTAGACCTTTAATCAATTTTGTTGCTCTTCTTCGGATTTCCTCCAATTTGTCCACATCTTTTGTCTCATTGGCAGAGCTGTTTTTCTCTGAGAAGGTCAGGACTCCATCATCCCCAGAAAGAATATCCCAAGGAGGGAAAGCTGAGACACTCCCCACACTGCCAAGATGTCTCCAGTCACCTTGCCAAGACTTCAGAGGGAAACCTTCCTAAAGAGAATGGCTAGCTCACATTTTTAATCTTGTTGTAGTCAAACCACCAACCTCCTCCCCACCTCCCTTTCTGAGATAACGAATCCTGTCTTTAAAGTGCTGAAAAAATAGCACTGCTGCCATCCTTAAAATTCTCCTCCCTCTTCAATGCCTGTCCTGCACCCTCACTGAGTCACCTTCATGAAGGGTTAATTCAGCCAGGACCTTTCACTCCAAGTTGTTTTCCAAGAGGCTGAGATAATAGTTCTCTTGTTACAAACATGGCTTCTGGGCATTTGGTGATGCTTTCCCTTTTTTCTCTCTAAACCACAAAGGAATCTTTTGTTCCTTTCTGAGTCTCTCTTACTCCCCGAACCCTGCTCCCGCCTTTTCCCCCATTGGCTGCCAAGTGACTAAGGAATGGCAAAAAATGACCATAGCACGGTCATGGAGAATATTTCTCCAGCTCTGATTTGATTGGGACATTAAAGAGCTCTGTGAAGGGCCCTACACCTTCCATTAGGCTTCTTCTAGTGATGAGAGGAGGGCAAAAACCTCAGACACACCAAGGTAGGCGATAGGTTGAGTCAGTCCAACATGCTTACAGGAATTTCAGATATATAGTCATGATGCCTGTCTAAGAAGAATCAACAACGGGGACTAAGAACTGGCAGGAGTCCAGTAGTGGCCACACAGAGTCCAGATTTCTACAGGAACTTTACATTTATTAAAACACACTGAATGCACAGAAAAGTCATTTTCTTTGCTCTATACTTATTGTTCAACTGCTTGGAAACAGGAGCTGCCACTCTTTGTTAAATGGATTTAAATGTCATCTAGTTCTCTCAGAACTCCCATTGGCATCTTTGAATCCCTGGTTGCAAAGCTATTGTGTACAAGAAGTCCCTACAGTGAAACCCTCAGTGGCTCCCCACAGATATATCTTCCTCCTGCCTCAGGGTTAGCCCTTCCATGGCTTCTTATAGATATAGCACCACCCCCAAGTCAATAATCGCTCAGTGACTTCCCAAAGTTATCCTTCCGCATCCCGCATCAATAATACCTCAGTAACTCATCATGGAGATCCCTCCACCTCCCACAGTGATAATGCCTCAGTGACTCCCGAGATATATCCCTCCACATCCGATGGCAATCTCAGTGATTCTGCACAGATATTCCTCTATCTTCCACAGTGATAACACCTCAGGTATTCCTTAGTTATATCCTTCCCCTTTCCTTGGAGATAGTGCCATAGTGACTCTCCATATATATTGTTCCACCTCATATGGTGATCACGTCTTCGTCACTCCACACAGACATCCATCTGCCTCCCACAAAGATAACACCGAAGGGTATGTCCACACTACAGAGTCTATGCTGGCAAAGCTATGCCAGCAAAGCTGCCTAGTGTAAACACAGCTACATTGACAGAAGTTGTTTTTCTGTCGGTGCAGAAACCCCACCTCTCTGAATGACATTAACTATGCAGACAGAAGCACTCTCCTGTTGACACAGGGCTTGGCTGCACTTAAAAGGCAGCAGTGATGAAGCTGTGTCACTGTAGAGCTTCAGTGAAGATGCTACAGGTAGATAATCCATCACCCCAAGAAACGGTAGCTATGTTGGTGGGAGAAGCACTGTCAACATATCATTGTCTACCCCAGGAGTTAGGTCGGTGTCACTGCATTGCTCAGAGGTGTGGATTTTCCACATCCCTGAGTGACATGCTGATAGCAATATAAGTTGCTAGTGTAGACCAAGCCATAGCTGTTGTATTTTGTTGGTATAGTTATGTTGGTCAGGGAATGTTTTTTTCTCTTCACTGTTATTGTCTCCCATATGAAACCCAAATTCCTCATTCTTACCCTAAACTACTTTGCTCCTTTCTACCACACTGCTCCTGTTGCCTTTCCCTCCCCCAGTCGCCCTCTTCACTCATCTGACTCCCCCTTCTCTCATGCCCTCCTCTGTACCTTCTGTCAGGTAGTTAAATCAGTACACAAACTGCATGTCACATCCCTTATTGTAAAGCACCATGCCCGTCTCTACAAGTAATTAATAATGACTAAATAATCATCCTCGTCCTTGATCTGCCTTGATACTTGCTGAGTGAATGGCTTCCCGGACAGAGCTAGAACTCTCTCCATTATGGGGATGCCTCAAGGACCCAGCCCAGCGTGCTGGATGCTGGATGAACATAAACCAAGAGGCAGTCCTTGCCAAGAGCATATCAGCTAATAGATAAAGGCGTATTCTCTCCGTTTTATGGATGGGGAAGAGAGGCACACAAAGATGAAGTCATTTGCCTGAGGTTACACAGGGAGCCTGGGGCAAACCCATCTCTCCTGAGTCCCAGTCTAGTGCCATAACCGTAAGACCATCCATCCTCTCTAAACTATGCCTTTCATCTCCACTGCTTGATTCCTCATTGAATCTTCTGAGCTCTCCCTCTGTCTAGGGATGGTGAAGCAAGGAGAGTATTTTCTCCCTGGTCTAATTCTCCTCTCACTTACACCGGTGTAAACCAGGGGTGACTCAGTGAGAGGCTAATTAGGCCCTCTGTTCAGTGGCAGAAGCACGCTGGAGTGCCAGGACTGTGCTCTATAAGGCTGCTCTCTGCTCCTTATGGAGAGTGATAGGTAGGACTGTTCAAGTCACTTTCAGAAGATAATCTGCCATCATTTAATTTCCAGAGGAGGTGGATTATTGATTCCTATTTAGATAATTTTAGATAAATCAAGAAAGGTGGGGGGCTGCGGGGGCTAAATAAAGCCAATGAGATCACATGGTCCGTCTTTTTATTTGCTGTTCTTATTCTGCTTTCGGATAACAAGGCCTCCTTTCATATAGAATGGGAAGGGGGTAGGGCGGGCGGGGAGAGGGGGTGTCACAGTCACCCCAATGGCCCCCGGTCACTTCTCCACGCTCCTTAATGTGATGTTCCCACTGTTGGAGAGAGAGAGAGAGAGAGAGAGGAAAAAAAACAACAGTGATCTCATGATTCCAAAACTGACTCATGCAAACAACACCAGGGGGATGGGATGAGGGAGACAGGAAAGGAGCATCATGGAGGTTGAGAGGATGAGTGTGCAGGGAAAGGGGCAAAGGGGATAGACGTATAGAGGTGAGAGGGATGGGGGAGGGAAAAGGCAGAGGTGATGGGGGACAGAGGCAGAGAGACTGGAAGGAGCTAGGATGGGGCAGGAGAGACAGGGAGAAGGGGCTGGGAGGACTGGAGTGGATGTGGTTGGAGACAGGGGATCAGAAGATGAGGGAGGAGGTATGGAAGGACGGTGGGGGCAGGGTAAACCAGAAGAAACTGGGAGATGGAGGCAGGGCAGATGAGGCAGACGCACTGTGGGACAGGGTTAGAAATGTCATGTAGAAGAGTTGAGGGCAGGGACAAAGATAAGGAATTGAGTGGTTAGGGATGGAGGGAAGAAGGCGTGGGGATGTGGGAGGCTCAGAAACAAAGGGTAGGAGGAGATAGGATATAGGGATGAGGCATGGCTGAGGTGAGGTGAAGTAGATGTGGAACAGTAGGGACAGGAGCAGAGGGGTAGATTAATGCAGGCTGTTATTTCTTTCTCTCCATTAGCACTACAGCATGTAATTAAAATCTGCAAGAGAACAAATTTGCCTCATTCCCTCAGGGCTGGTGAAGCCTGGGAATATTATGAAGACTAGGACTTATTATTACCTTAAAGGACTTCACATTGTCCTGTGGGGGGCAGGGGTTCTGGATTCCATTCCCACATACACATCTTGCTCTGGCTGGAGGAAATGGTTTGAGCCTCCGTTAGGCACAGACAAGAACTGTGGTGTGTAGGGCCCCCCAACACTCCCACAACTGTCTTCCTTGCGTTTGCAGAGAGAAAATGGGGAAGTGGAGTTGCGTAGAGTCAGCAAGAGATGCCCTGGCTCCAGTACTGACTGTTGCCTTTGCCAGTTCCCATCTGGGAATCTGCCACCCAGCAGAGCTCCTCCTGCGCACTGAGCGATCACAGCAGGGCCTGTGCATTTCATCCCACATTTCAGGGTCAGTGCCTAATGATGCCACTTCACGAGGCCCATTTGGGGACTGTTTCTTTGTCCCCAGAGCTGAGACTGGCTGCACACAGGAATCCACCCCTGAAAACCTGAGAACATCCTACGGATTGTGGGACAGAGGTGAGCCCAGCTTCGCAGGGAACAATGGCTGAAAGAAAACAAGGTCCTGCTGAGCAACTACCTTTGGATCCTGGCATGTCCAGGAAGAGCATTCCCATCTGAGTCTGAACTGGCGGGGAGCACATACACAGGCACCCCACCCGTCGAAGTCGCAGCTGGCCAGGCCTTGGACAGCTTCATTTCTGTCAAGGACAGAGGTGTAGGGGTGAGGAATTACTCTTCAAAAATGAAACTCCCATCAGGGAGGAAATCCCTGAACCTTCCCAGTCGTGCCTTATTAAGGGAATTCATTACACTGCAGCCCTCCACCCCCGCAAGGCAGCTAATAGGTGACCCACTGACAGTCTCTGTCCATCACTCATTTCTGTACACAATGGGGTAATTAAACCCTGACCCTTTGCTCTTTTTATCCGCTTCCTCTGTATGGAGGGGGCTCTGCTAAACCCTCCATCTGTAATGAGGATGTAAAGCTCAGGAAGGAATTGCTTTAAAACAAGAGAGAAGGAGAGCAATGAGGAGAGACTCAGAGCATTGATGGGAATGCGGCAGAGAACAGGCTTCCCAAGCACACAGCTCTGCTGGGGCACCCCAAGCCCAGCCCTTAACCCTCCCTGCTATCCCAGCCCTGGGCTGCCCACCCACACCTCTGCTGATGCGTCTCAGTCCTGGGCCACCAGCACCACTGGTTAGTCTAGTCTTAGTTCCTCCCACCCCCATGCAGTTCTGCCAATGTAGATGATTCCTGTCTAGGCACATTGCACAGCTCTGGCAATGCGCCTAGATCCTGACCTCAAGGACCCCTTTTTCTGCCTCATGAAACCTGGAAAGAGGCAGAGAAGGAGGGAGCTATGAGAGTTCCCTACTGGGACGCTAGGGTGTGTGCGGCCATTTTGACTTGTCTGCACTGGGAAGCTTTAGGTGGTTGGGGTGGTGGAAGGAAGAGGTTCACATTCTGAAGCCCGGATGGGTGAGGATGTCATCTCGACCATAAGTGATGCATGAGATGACAGGAAGTGAGGATTTGGGCCACCCCCCTGAAATCACTAGAAATGTACGAGAAATCTCCACAGCTTGACAAGTGCGCTGAAATGACATGGAAATGAAAGAGACTGGTTTCCTTCCTATCCTGAGTGGAGAAACCACCTCCCTCCCACGCACGAGCCAGAGGGGCCGGGGCCACCAGGAGAAGGGCATGATGGGTAGAGCAATGCCCCTGAACAATTGAGCACTGTCCCCAAGCACTGCACACTCCAGCCATCTGAACAAAAGACTCACACACAAGAGACCTGACTGTGAAGCTTCCATCCGCTTTCATCACTGACCCCCGGGGCAGCCAGGTCATGGGGTCAACCCACTTAAATGCCAAACTCAGCCAGAAATAGAGGCGGGAAGTGGGCAGGGGTGGCCAAGTGCAGGGGTCCCAGGCATTTGTGGGGTTCTTTGACTAAGCCATTTAATTTGCTTTTTGTCAAAGACACATTTCCTCTGTAATAAAAATGGAGGGGAGGTTGCAGTGAATTACGACCCACATTCAACAAGAGTCTTTTACAATCTGGAGGTGAAAAAGGGCTGGAGTAATCAGACAAGTTAGAACCAGACATAAGGAGGGCAAGCACTCTGCATGCTTCCCATCACCCCCCAGCTCTGCCAGGGCATAAGTCCTCACCTGGAATACCCCCACTATTCCAGTTCTGGGATTGACAGACAACTTTGCCAGTGAGCTCATCCCTGTCCCACAGCACTCCCTGCTATCCCAGTCCTGGACTCCCACACAGCTTTGCCAATGCACCTCCATCTTGATCAGCAGATCCTCCAGTCCTGAGTCTTCTCCTGAGCCATGCCATACAGTGCAGCGGTTTTTCTGAGCTATACACATGGAGTGGCTATGTTGACAATCACCAAATTACTTTTGTGACTCAAGCCAGGGCCTGGATTTTCCACCTGCAGGATTTGAGTACCTCCAATTACATTTGGGCCCCTGGTTTCTCAAGGCGATGGGTCAATGTACTAACTTGCTTCATCACGCCCGTCCCTTCTATACCACGTTTTCCTTCTCCCATCTGCCAAAAAAAACCCCAAATACCACCAGAACAATTTGTAATACACAAATCCTTGCCGTTCAGGAGAGAGACAAGTGCTCTATATGTGAAGGAAAACACCAGTGGTTTGGTATGATCATTTAGGTAGCTTCCTTGTTGGTAGATGAGTGTATAGATATCTGTATCTAGCTACACTACTTATGTAGATTTGCTATCCATGTGATAAACTGCAGACATGTAGATAAAATACATCTATCATGCATCCACTTCACCTCCATTCTGCCCATTAAACCATCTCCTCTGGAAAAGCTTCTGACATTCAAAACCCCAGACAGCTTCAGAGAGATGAAACTTAAAACAACAAAAGATCATACTTCCACCAAAATACTCACTTCTCCCTGACAAATGTGAAGTTTGCTTCCCTTCCCCCTACCCCAAAAATTACACTGGTCTGAAGCCCAGGACAGCAATATTAAGTTCTAATTGATCTTGTGACTACAGAAGGCTAGAAATGGGAGCATCACATGGTTGGAAAGGAGGAATTCCTAGCTTGCAAATGGGACACACAAAACTTGCTTCTAACCTTGAGATAGTCTTTGAAGTCACAAGATGTATATGTTTAGGAAAGATTGTTTAGATTCTTTTTAGAGGTGGTTTAAATGTATTTGTTTTATTTGTTTTTCTTCTTTCTGAGGTGGACTCATAAGCCTACATTATACACCCATGAGGGCTCCCCTCCATGTGCCACATTCTGCACTGAACAGGACAATGTCACCTTGTCACTGGCTGATTCTTTTCCACACCTTATAGAGGCTTCTCCATGCATCTGGGGCACACTGGTGGGGCGATGCAGATACTGGGCTGGAGGAATGCCAGGGCCAGGGCCAGAGAGGATGCTAATCGTCCCCTCTCCAGCCCCCGAGAAAATCCCCCAAGAGGATAATACAGCCTCAGAGTTGAGAATTTAAGTGCATAAGTGAGCTCAAATTTGGCCAGGCTGACTTTGAGCTGACAGACTCAAAGACTGAGGTATTAGAGAGGCAAAAAGAAATGTGAGACCCAACAGAGAGGGATGGGTTCACTGCAGAGAGAGAGATTTGGGGGGCTAACTAGTTTAAGGCTAACTAGTTTAAGGATGTGATTTGCTTGCAGAACCCTTATTACTGGTGATTAAGTGCAAGCTGAAAAGAAGCCAGCTTGCATCTCAGAACCCAGTGTGAATTTGCAGAGCTGACAGCATGGGAGTGTGTGGAAACTGCTTTACTTGTAACCTAACCTGAGCCCGTTTGGTCTGGAAGCTATTGAGAGACAATAAAAATGGAGCAGAGCTGCATTTTAAGTCTCTGTCCCTACAGTTAATAATCAGGCCCAACCTTAAGCACAAGCAAAGCAAATGTTCACTTGTTGGGACTCATTATCGCATGCAAATTCTACAACTTGTCTTCCCTCTTAGTAGCAGGACAGTGGAGGAGGGAACCCCACACTGTTACCTTTCCGACCCCCTAGTCTAGCAGCAAAACCAGGGTGGGAGGGAATTTGTGCTCTGATCTCTCCTTCTGTCAGTTTGGTGCCCTGCCAGTCATAAGGCCAGCTGTGCTAAACATCCAGAAATGCCTCACAAAATGATTTTCACCAATGCATTGTGCAAGAGCTATTATTCCTCTTGCAATATAATAACAGTCATATACTCACAATCAGCAAACCGTATTTCTTTGATATTGCACCCTCATTTGTCTTCATGGCACTGGGAGTTCTCAGCAGTGTCCACAAGATGGAACTGTTCCCATAGAAATGAAACACCAACCCCGTCAGTCACCTTTTTCTCTCTGTTATTTGGCTACCTTTCATGGAGCAAGAAGCAACAGGGATCTTGTGTATGTAATATAACTTCTCAGTTCACTTCTCTGTAAACCAGGAAGTGTCAAGAAAAGTTCTGAACCATCTCTCTGAATGCATACTTTTTTTCTTTTTGCAAAAGGTGCAATTCAGATCCCCTCCAGCTTTCCTTGTAGCCCTAAATTTACCTCTAGTCTTCAGATTCCAAAAAAGTTCCCTGCAGTGGGCTTATTGACTAAAGAAAATGGCCTTTACAAAATGGGTTTGCTTAACTAGAAGCTAATCCCATATCCTTGCAAGCTGAGTTCTCTATTATTTTATTATTAAGAAAAATTCAACTTTGCATTTCTGTAGCTCCTTCTATCCTTGTATCTCAAAGCACTTTACAAGCATGATTCAATTAACCCTGCCAATGCCCCGCTGCGGTAAGGAAGTACTGTTTGCCCCATTGTACAAAAGTGAAAAGAAACAGACAAGGAGGTGAAGTGACTTGCTTGGTCGTTGATCTAAGATTGAACAGCAATTCGGTGACAGAGCTGCTAATAGCATCCAGATCTCTTGACTGTTGTAACAGGTGTGATCATACTTACTACTAGGCAGCCAATTCCCTGGGAAAGGTATGATTCAGTGTTTCCGAGGGGGACAGGGAATTACGTGATTCTAATGGTATGAAATAAAGCAGGGTCCAATGGATTGGGCACTGGATTGGGACTCAGAAGATCTGGATTCTATTCCTGTCTCTGCCAATGGCTTGCTATGTGACCTTGCACCTGTCATTTTGCCCCTCTCTTTTCCATTCTCCTGTCTATTTGACTGTAAACTCTTTGGGGTCATTAGGAGGTGTCCCTTCTTATGTATTTCTGCAGTGCCCAGCCAGTGAAACTCGCAGATGGGGTCTCTCTTTGTTACTATAATATAAATAACTACAATAACACAATTAGTCCCACTGGTCTTTACTGGGTAGAATGACCAGATGTCCCAGTTTTATAGGGACAGTCCTGAGTTTGGGGGCTTTTTCTTATATAGGCACCTATTATCACCCACCCCTGTCCTGATTTTTTACACTTGCTTTCTGGTCACCCTATTACTGGGGTTACTTTCAAGTTAAAAAAAAAATCAAGTACATTGTTAAACTTCATCAAACGTGATCAGTTATTTTAACCTAAGAACTGAAAGGAATTTGAGTGGTGAGATTTTAATAAGAAAACACTTTCGCAAGTAGAATAGATTCCTCTTATAGGGTCATAGCTTCAGTTGGAGAACATTGAAATCCATGGAGTTATGCAGCTTATTATCAGTTGAGCATTTCACCTTTAGACTCTAGGGGTGAAATCTTGGACTCATTTCAGTCAATGGTAAAATGCCCATTGATTTCAGTAGGATCAGGATTTCACTCTAGTTATTTCTGAGAGGAGAGGATGTTCTGGTCAGAAGTGTTGAGCATCTGCTCATTCTGGTTAACTTGGAAACCAACTCACTTCTCTTACACCCAGGACAGCAAACTCATTCTTAACCTCCACCTATTGTCACAAATTTACTGCAGCAGTGTGAATGGCTTCACCTTCAGGTGTTTTGATCAGTATGGTTACCATGCTCAAGTAACTGCAAGAAAGACATTATACACTCAGAGAGAGAGAGGTAATTGTTATCAAGTCCTTGTTCCTGGTCAGAGAGGAATTTTCAGATCAAAGACCGTTTCTTCTTTGCTATGTGTCACAAAGTCAGGCTTGGTGTCAGAGTCATTTAGTTCTTCAGAAGTTAGTCAATGGCTGGAAGAAATGACTTATGATGCAACAAGTCACTGTATTCTACAAAATCAAAGAATTCTTTCACTTACTGAACCCTCTTTGCAGAGGTAGGTAACTCATTGAAATATTTGATGGTTAAATCCTTCTGCATCCTAGAGAAGAACCTTGTATGAAAGTTTGACAATTGCCATTCTACACATGACAGTTGCAGTAATTTTCATACAGTTGTACTAACTGGCTTTCAAAACGTTTCTCTCCATAGGTCACTGCTGCACTAGTTTCAAAGATGTCTCTCCCAGGTTTGACTGACTGTGCGGAGATGGCATCTACACTTTCATCTGCAGCATCAATCCAGATTTTGTTCACAATCATGATCATCTTCTGAAAAATCCCTCCCTGTTAAAGAGAACCATTTTAAATTACCTTTATCTGACATGCCTTGCAAGTGAAAATGGCTTGTTCTCTAGCTATTAAAGACCACATCAGAAGTATGGGAAATCATTTGCCACAATGTTCTCACACACTGCGTAGCCCCAATGAATTTCCTTATTGATTTTGGATTCCACAGACACTTTGGTGAAAGTGCAGTCCATTGATAAATAATTGTGTTGAGCAGAAAGAGGCCAGTCCCAGTTCTGCCATAGTCACTCCTTAGTGGAAGAAGACGGGCAAGGGTGGAACCAGTTTAAGGATGGGCTTAAGCACCACCTCTTCCCTTCTTCCAATGGGGAGCAGCAAGGAGGTTAGAGGTGGGAGCTAGGTTCCTTGAGCTCTCAGCAGCCATGCTTGCAGGCTCTGCAGCTGCACTGAGGTTAAGCCCCTGAGTGGTACCTGTGCTGTGTGAGAGATGGTGGCAGAATAGGGCCTACTGGCCAAATCCACCCAGATCAATCTGTCACTGACATACTTGGAAGTATATTTTACTGCAGGCAGAAACATAATGTACCTGATGTTAATTTTGTTATATTTTGAAGGAGTAGGAAGTGACAGAAGTAACTTCTCATGCACAAGGGATATTTTGACATCCCACCAAGATCAGTCAGGGACAAGGGACGTTACTCTAGAATTTGAAACAAAGACAATCCTGCAAAATTTGCAATGGTTGGTGACTCTAGTCTGTATAAAATACAAGGACGTTGTTCCTTCAACTGACTGGCATGGCTAAGACAGACATAGGGAGGAACTGTATTGTATAGCTGAACTTATTTCACTTATTAGACCAGTACTTCCCAAACTTCTGAAAGTTGTCCCTCCGTCAGGAAAGAGAAAACCCCTCTCCACTCTGCAATTCTGACCTCTATTGTTAAAAAGCCCACAAGTCTTAATTTATACATTTTCTGTCCCACTGCAGCTAATCTTTTGTTCTCCCACTCCATACACATGCTTTGGAAAATGCTAATGTAGAGCTTTATGATATTATTTCGTCTTTCGTACATGCTTTGCTGAGCAGTGGAACAGGGTGGAATGTGATTTAAATCACAAAGTGGAAAATCTTGATTTAAATAATGGATTTTAAGCAACTTTTCCATTTGTACTTCAATTATTTTCTAAAGAAAGGTGCATTCTCATTGATTGATATAACCATCAAAACATGTTGATTTACAACTAAGTAGAGCCTTTACACTAGAGTTGGTACATCTTTTTGCTATTTAGAAGGGTACATTATAACTATATACATTTATTTAAGCAATTTTATAGCCTAATATTTTCAGATTCTTAATAATTGTACATTTTTAGTATGCTAGAAAATGGAGAATGATACATCGCTTATTTACTAGATACTTAACTTTTTGCTCATGATTTGTGTCAAGCTGCATTATGAGTGTAACTGGAATGTAACTAAACACACAACAGAATATAAAATGTATTTTTATTAAATAAAACAACCTTATGTGTTTTGGATACATAAACTTCTCTGATCAAAGCAGATTCACATTTACAGCTAAATGATTTATTAAAGCAACAGAGGTATTAGCTGTAGACTGGGAATTAAACTGATCATTTCAGGTCAGCCTGGGAAAAAATTCAAATATCCCTAAGTGAAAGTGACTGGAGCTTACGTTTCTACTTGCGTGAGGCAATGGCTGCACTAGAGTTTACAACAGTGCAGCTGCATCGATGCAGCTGTGTTGCCGTAAGCTCTCTAAAGTAGCCACTCTAAGACGATGAGAGGGTTCTCCCATCGACTTAACTACTCCAGCTCTCATGAGCTGCAGTAGCTATGGCAGCAGGAGAAGCTATCCTGCCGACACAGTGCTGTCCACACCAGCACTTATGTCAATGTAATTTATGTCACTTGGGGGGTGGCTTATTCACACCCCTGAGTGACATAAGTTGTGCCGATATAAACTGCAGTGTAGACATAACCTTAGTCTCTTGAAAACGAGACAAGACTTCCTCCTAAGTTACTGAGGCTGTCCATCAGATTTTTAAAACTAAATAGATCCCATCCCTTCCCTCCTCATTTTTATACATACAAGAAAGACAAGTTTTCCTGCTTTTTCAACTTCCAATTGACTTCTCAACTTTGAATGATTTATTACAAATGTAAAAAATATTCTCTTTGTGCCTGCAGAAGAGGCTACTGATGTCAAAAGCTGGTTTAGCACTTCAACACACTCTGGTTCCAGGTGTTAGCTAGTGACTTCCACCAGTTCAGTGGTGTAACTTTCTTTAAAATATCGTCAGCAAACAAGTACTGATTGAATGGTTCATTTCTAGCCCTGACATTATGTTTGTCTTGACTGATGCGTGATTATTAGTCATAGCAGCATCTTCTTCAGCAGTTAGACATCTACCTTGGTACTTTGGGTTGAGAACAGTGACAAGAAAATGAGGTAGAGTAAATGCTTGATCTATCTGATTCTTCACTGCCTGCAATTTAACTTTGTTGCTGGGTATTTCTTTCTTCAAAGTCTCTTGACATTCTTTCCAAATTTCAACAGCATCAACAATATAGCAGCAATTTTTCTGCAGTTTGTCCAAGGGCTATGGAACTAGGTTTCAGTATATTCAGCATATCTTCTACAGTTCCCTTTAGTCCAATGTTGACTACTTTATCGTTTATTAGCACAGTACAATATGGCAGGCAATCCATAAGAATAGTGCAAAAATAAATGTACTGACCAGCTGATCCAGATTGTTCAGACACGTCCACATCATCATCTTCAAAGTCATTTAATTTCTGAGGAGCATTTTTCATAATGTTGTTTCAACAGTCAGGCCTTGTAAACCACGCAACAAAGAGATCAAGTATCTGGCACAAGTTCCTTTTTTACCCAGAGGTACAGGAATTTCTTGAAAATATTCCCAGGTAGGATCTTTTTTATGACCTGCAGCCACGGTAGTTCTTTTTTTCAGAGCACAGGTGTTGAAATCAACACGAGAGGCTGCACTCTGAAGAATACTGATCCCTTCTTCACACAGTCTCCTGCATTGATTCCAGCATTGCTTTCTGGTTGCACATGCCGCTCCTTCTCCCTTGTTCCATAACTCCCCACCCCTACATCTAGAAAAACAAGAGCCATTTGCACTGCACTATGTTATTTGTTGAGAGAGAGAGAGGCAGGGAGGCAGTTGAGAAATTAATGGATTTCTTATTTTGTATTGTCTGTGCACATGCAAGGAAACAGAGCTAGGCCATTTACTTGAAGTGCTCACAACCATCGAGAAGCAAGGGCGGGTAGATTCTGGGCAGATCAGTGTTTTTTTCCATGAACTGCAGAGTAAATTTCCATGGTGGTGGGGTCATAAATATTCATAATTTGAGAACTGAGACAAAGAGAGCTCAGACAGGGAGAAGCTATAAAACAGGAGTATGAGACCACCAAGGAGGCTCAGTGGATGATCCTGATGAGATATATCAGTTGTTCCCAAACTTTTTTCCACCAAGGACCCCATTGCCATCTAAGTGTCCCAGAGCACTTTCATTTTCTGTACATAAATTTCCTGTTGTTGTTGTTCTAGGGCATATACAATTTACTTTATCTGTAGTTCTTTTCCCCCTAAATGAAGGTACTACTTTCCTACCTTGTAGAAGTGTTGTAATTCTTGACATATGTGGCAGAAAAAGTACTTCTAAACCTTCACAGGGAGGGTGTAGTCCTGAATGGGCATCACTGGTTCTAAGAAAACATTCCCACCAGTGTGGGAACACCTCCATCAGCATGACCTCTCATCAGTGCACGAGGTCATGCTGTGTGGAGGACGTCATTTTGAGAACAGCAACAAAGAGTCCTGTGGCACCTTAAAGACTAACAGATGTATTGAGGCATAAGCTTTCGTGGGTGAATACTCACAAACGGGTGTCCATCATGCAGCAAAAGTGCAGGAAAGCTGTTCCAACATGTTCTGGTCCTGGCTTAAGGGATGGACCCTGGCACAAAGGTCTGGGGACCCCACATTGGAAACCACTGAGGTACATGGTGGTGTCTCCTGGAGTCCGAGGCTGGATCCCAATGCTTGTGATGACTTTGTCAGTTTCTTGCACTCAGTAGCACAGGCTCTGGGTAACCCACAGAATCAAGCCCTTAATATAGTACACGTGCCATATTTATAAAGCTTGACCTCAAAAGTTAGAATCAGGGGGAAAGCATATTTCTTTACATAAAAAAGCAGCCTTTAACTCAACTTTTTTTAGTACAGGCTCATGGATTCAGCATATTTTTTACTGAAAAGTTTTGAGATAGGTTTTGTATAAATTTGGATTTCATTTTAAACAGGTTTATTTTTCAAAAGAAAAATATAATTTAAAACAAATAAAAAAACTGATTAAAACATTTTTTTAAATAATCAATTTTTATCCACCCTGCAGCGAAATAATCAACAATGTTGAAATTAACAGTCTAATCACGGGCATCTGAGTTAGCAACATTGAAATGGTTCACACTTCAAAGCTATTGTTTCACAATCTCTGAAAACTGCATCACACTTTGAAGGTTTTCTTTGCAAATATAACAGCTAGAGCGGAGGTTCTCAAACTGTAGTCCGTGGACCCTCAGTGGTCCACAAGCTCCATTCTGGTGGTCCGCAGACAGTTCCCTTTAAGGTGTGCGTCTGGGCAGCTTCACATGAGAGAATGAAGGGCCACTCACCTAATTAGTAGAGTTGTGCAGGCATGGCTCCACTAATTAGGTGCCTGGACCCTGGAGAAGATGCACATGTAAGGTGAGCTGGTGGCCTTGGGGGGAACAGGTGGAGGGGCAGTGGAATGAGAAGAGGAGGTGGGGGGAATTTGGGACATGCAGGGCTGTGGCAGCCAGAGAAAGAGGTGACTTTTCACAGCTCCAGGGCTGCAGCTGCTGGGGAGAGATGGCCCTCCTTCCCAGCCCAAGCTTGGGGACTGCTGAAGCAGGGTGGAGACCCCCACTCAAAGATTCATAGATTCAAGGGTCAGAAGGGACCAATGTGATCATCTAGTCCGACCCCCTGCACAAAGCAGGCCACAGAACCCTACCCATCCACTTCTATAACAAACCCCTAACCTATGCCTGAGTTATTGAAGTCTTCAAATTGTGGTCTGAAGACCTCAAGCTGCAGAGAATCCACCAGCAAGTGACCCAGGCCCCATGCTGCAGGGGAAGGCAAAAAACCTCCAGGGCCTCTGCCAATCTGCCCTGGAGGAAAATTCCTTCCCAACTCCAAATATGGCCATCAGCTAAACCCTGAGCATGTGGGCAAGACTCACCAGCCAGCACTCAGGAAAGAATTCTCTGCAGTAACTCAGATCCCATCCCATCACCAACCACTGGGCATACTTATCTGGCGATAATCAAAGATCACTTGCCAAAATAAGGCTCTCCCATAATACCATCCCTTCCATAAACTTATCAAGCTTAATCTTCCCAGCCCCAGCTCGAGGGCTGCCGTGGCGAGGGAAAGAGGACATATCCATCGCATTAGAAAGGTAAAACTACTAACATTAAAATGAGTTGTGTGCTTTTATTTGTAGAACAAAAAAAGTTTATTAAGGTTTTTTTTTAATACCAAGTGAGGGAGATTGGCTATTTTAGACATTTCTGATGAGGCTGAGAGTGGATTCTGCTTAAGGGAGGGGCTATTTTTTTTGTTGTCACCAATACCAATCCCATACTTAATTTAAGATGCTGTTGGATGGCTCGGCCAACCTCACTCTTTGCTATTTAATTGTAGGCACTTCTGTGGTTGTCATCAGTGTGGGAGCCGAGAGCCTTGCAACCTAGCTTCACAACCAGGCATGGAGAGGTGGGGAACCCCCCGCCCCGTCACAGCCGGATTGACTTGCCCATGACCGCACAGGCCGCCCAGGGTTGCGGAGTGACTTGCCCCTGGTTGCACGGCCCGTGGCAGGGCTGGGAAAAGAGCCCAGACCTCCCAAGGCGCCGCCATGCCGCCCTTCCTCTCTCCACTGCACAGGACGAGACGGGCGCGCTGTGGCCCCAGCCGCTCTAGTCGGGCTGGGACCCGAACCCCCCGGGGCTGCTGCCGCGGCCGCGCACCCCCGTCCGGCTGCAGGGCGCAGGCAGAGCATGTGACGCGGGCGGCCCCCCGGGGCGCTTCTCGCTGCTAAGTGACGCGGGGTTTCGGCAGAGGCTCCCAAGCGGCCCCGCTACGGGGCGGGACAAGGAGCAGCGGCCGCGACCCTCCCGCCCCTTCCCCTCCACCAGAAACCGCTGCTCCCCGCAACATGGCGCGGCAAGGGGCGAGCCAGAGTTAAGCCCCGCCCCGCCCCTTCCTCTATTGGTTGTCTCGAGAGCCGCCGAGCGCTCTCCGTCTCCATGGCAGCCCACTCTCCTTTCCCCCTCTGTCTCCGGGTTCCGGCCCGTCTTATCGCGAGAGGAGAGCGTGGGGGCAGCGGGCGGGTCTCTAGACACGTGCTTCCCCCCTGCACGCGAAGCGGGGGTGAGGGGGAAGAGGGATTAGGTAGGAGGCTTCCGGTCCGGAAGTGACGTGAAGGAGTGGTGTTCTGACAGGTAGAGGCGGCAGGTGGATGCAGGTACCCAGCTCGAGCCAGCTGTTTCCGGTGAGTGACTAACCCCTCCCCCATTCCAGCTTGCCAGACCCCAAAGGGGGGGCGCCTCAGGGGTCCCCATTAGCTCCTGCCCCCCCCCCCCCGAGTCCCGGGCATAGCCTGGGTCCGCTCTCCCCGCCCCCGCCGGGAGCTGTTCCCTCCAGAGCCCCCCCCCCCCCCCCGTGCTAGCCTGGCTCCCTGTGCCTCGTCTGCTGTGTCACCTCACCCCGAGCAGCAGAGAGGGATCCCCCAGTGGCTGGCAGCCATGTCGAGGCCCCACCAACCCCGCTTGGCCCCTTGGCAGCACGGAACCTGGCCGGTCGCCGCACAGCATGGGCATCTTCTCACAGACCCACCCTAGCGCGCAGGCAGGCTCCCCGTATCCAGTGCCAGCCACCCCAACAACGTGACAGAAACTGGGAGACTCCGAACATAGTGCAAACCCAGAGAAGAACCACTGTGCGGTTACTGTGACAGAGGAGAGGGCGAAGCAGAGAGACATTTACTACACTCCTGTCTGAAATATGAGGGAGCTGGAGAAAGCTACTTCCTCAAACTGTCAGAAATTAGACGAATTCCTGTGAAAAAGCAGTGAGGGAAGACTGTGCGTAGCCCCTGGAGGATGGAAGCAGAGGACAGTGTGATACGTATCGACTTGCCCCAGAATGAAGAAGAAACTGAAATAGTAAATGGATGAAGGGGATAAGACTCAAGATACCATTTAAAAGCATTGTGCAAGCAGATACAACACACAAAGAATCAGCTTCCAAAATGGACTGTTTTCTGTCCTAAGCATTGCCAGGACTTGTATAGCTTGTGAAACAATAAAAAAAAAGCATTATTATCTCCATCCCCAACCCAGAGTGGAGAATCAGAAAGGTCTGAAATATCTTTCTTCCCCAAGGCAGGAGAGGGACTGACAGCTCCATCCCCCACTGGAAGAGAGAGAGAAAGGGGCTGACAGAGGGCACAGTTTGAGTCTTCAGTTTTAGTTGCTGAGCATAGATGAATTCAGATAACGATGTTTACTGGGTTTTGTTCTTTTTTTCTCTTCCCAGGCACTTTGGTGTAAACGGAATCTCAGGTCAAAAGACTCCAGCCAGCCAGAGCGATGTTTGGAGACTTGGACTATGACATTGAGGAGGATAAGCTGTGAGAGCTTCACTTCCCTTTCCCAACAACTGACCATCGCTAAGAATATGTCTGCACTACACTGGGACAGCTGCAGTGCTGCTGCTATGCTGTGGTAGTCTAGACACATATTACAGCTATGGCAGGATTTTTTCATCACTGTAGTAAATCAACTCCTTTAAGAGGCAGAAGATAAAGTTGATGGAAGAATTCTTCTGTCAACCTAACTGTCTACAGTGGGGATTAGGTTGACCTGATTGTATTGCATGGGACCTGAAATTTTTCATAGCTCTGAGCAGTATAGCTAGGTCAACCTAAGTTTTAAGTGTAGACGATGCCTAAAGAGCTGCAACCAGGACCTGCTCAAAGCAGGCAGAGTTGTTCACTCCTGGTGATGTGTGTTGGAGATTTAGGTTAATTGTTCAGTCTTGATCTCTTGCTCCCCATGACTAGGGGGAATGAAGCCTTGCAGTGGTGGTGAGCAGAGGGAAGAGCTTTCTATTGCTCTACAATAACTCTTCCTAATTTGCTGATTGCACAGAAGTATTAATATGTTCTAAAGGGGCGCACTCTACTGAAATGGTAGGGAAGGATGTAGGAAGAAATGGCAGGAGAATGTATAGTCCTTAAGGCTTCGAGTTTGTCACGGAGATCAGGGAAGTCACAGATTCCATGACTTTTGCAGCATCCGGTGCACCTGGCAGCCGCTGTGCCAGGCGCATCGGCTGCTGCTGAGGTAATCATGAGCCCCCGCGCACCCACAGCAGCAGAGTTTGGGTGTGAGAGGGGTAGGGGGTTGGAGCACTGGACAGGGTGACGTGGGCTCTGGGCAGTCCTTACCTGGGGGGCTCCCTGGAAGCAGGGACATCCCCCTCGCTCAGTTGATAGACAGAGGTGTGGCCAGGTAGCTCTGTGGGCTGCCTCCGCCCAGAGCACTGTCTTCGCAGCTCCCATTGGCCAGAGGGAGCTGCGGGGGTAGTGCCTGCAAGCAGAGGTAGCAAGCAGAGCTGCCTGGCAATGCCTCCGCCTAGCAACTGAGTGAAGGGGATGTCCCCACTTCTGGGGAGCCCCACAGGTAAGAGCCGCCCAGAGCCCACCTCACCCTGTCCTGTGCCCCAACCCCCCTACCCCTCCCACACCTGAGTTTGATTCACTGGTATATTTAGTTAAAGTCATGGACAGGTCACGGGCCATGAATTTTTGTTTATTGCCCATGACCTGTCCGTGACTTTTTTACTAAATATAGCTGTGACTAAAATGTAATAATATTAATAATCCATAGATCTATGACAGTCATGTGGAGCTCCCACAGCATGACAGCACTAGAATTTTATTTGGAAATAAAAGGGTTTTTGCGGAGTAAATAGAGGGACTCTGTTTTGAGAGTAGTCCTCACTGTCAGTCCTATTTCATCTCGCATATTTGTGTTGTGCATTTATTCACCTAAGTCTTGCACAGAGATTTGAAAAAAATAGCCACCAAAATATTTGAGGGTCTTAAGTATGCTTCACAGTGCATCATGGAGTGTGTTTTCTATCTCTATTCCTCACATACACTCTGAAAAAGATATCTCTCTCTCCATTTCCAGTGACAGAAGACAGGGGCCTGGTTTTGACTGCAGCACTGGATTTGCTCACTAGACTACTTCCATTATCACATATGTAATCATTAGCCTCTTGTTCAACTTAGTGATTTCAAATAAACATGTCTAAATCATGTCTGGGCAAGGTCCTTCCAGTCTGGGCTGGAAGGCTAAACAGCAGCAGTAAGATGATTAGCTCAGATGAGAAGCATCTGGTATATTTTCAGATTACACATTTTAGCTCTTTCACGCAGATACTGCTATACCAATCTGTGTCAGTGATTATTTCTCTCTCTATATTGTTCTAGTGGGATCCCCACCGTTCCTGGGACAGTAACCTTGAAGAAGGATGCTCAGAATCTGATTGGGATTAGCATTGGGGGAGGAGCACAGTGCTGTCCCTGTCTCTATATTGTTCAGGTGGGCACTCATGGAAGAGGAGAGTATTATGATTGTCCTTGTGAAGCAATGTTAAACTTGACAGATGGAAGCTGAGGGGGGACATGGAGAATCTTATATTATCTGCTCTTGTCAGAGTGCGAAGCGTCCTCTTTCTTTGCTATCAAATGGAAGTTTCTCACCATAGCTGGGAATAGTTCTGGAAGGATAGGGTTAAGACTTCTGAATTCACACATCCACCTGAGAATCAGCAGAGTGCTGGAAGCATATTAAAATTCAAAGGGGTCTGAGCGGGGAATGCCATATGTGATGTACTAGATCAGTGGTTCTCAACCAGGGGTACATAGAGGCCTTCCAGGGGGTACGTCAGCTCGTCTAGATATTTGCCTACTTTTACAACAGGCTACATACAAAGCACTAGTGAAGTCAGTACAAACTAAAATTTCACACAGACAATGACTTGTTTATACTGCTTTATATGCTAATCCACTGAAATGTAAGTACAACATTTATATTCCAATTGATTTATTTTATAATTATATGGTGAAAATGAGAACGTAAGCAATTTTTCAGTAATAGTGGCTGTCACACTTTTGTATTATGTCTGATTTTTGTAAGCAAGTAGTTTTTAAATGAGGTGAAACTTGGGGGTACACTAGGCAAATCAGACTCTTGAAAGGGGCACAGTAGTCTGGAAAGTTGAGAACCACTGTATTAGACTTCAAGAAATCCTGCTGTAGATGATGCACAAAGTGGAGATGACAAGCCCCAGAAGGAACTGTGTGCTCAACTCTCCTCGGATCCTTGTGGGGTGTCTAAATGTTATGGGTTGGGAAGGGAAGCGAAGTAGAGGCTGGCCTATAAATAAGACTAATTGCACTCCTTTTTGGCTCCATATTTCTTCTGCTGTTCCTCTTCTCTCCTAGGTGTTTGATAACACTCCGGCAGCCCTAGATGGAACTGTGGCGGCTGGCGATGAAATCACAGGAGTGAATGGGAAGTCAGTAAAAGGGAAAACCAAAGTCGAGGTAGCCAAAATGATACAGGTGGTAAAGGTAAGGAGTAGGAACAGTCCAATGGAGCAGGCTGGGTCACAGTTTATAAACTCTTGTCCTTCAGTAGAGGAGGCCCCTGCTACTCAGTTCCAGAACAACAGCTCTGGCTTTGCTATTCCATCCAGGAAGAAGTGACGATTCACTACAACAAACTCCAAGCCGACCCAAAGCAGGGCAAGTCCTTGGATATTGGTAAGACATGCTGGTTTCTCTCTCTCCCTTGATATGCAGAGTAGGAGGAGGGTGGTGAGGAGATCCCAGCCAAAATCAAAATCAGATTTTGTTTCAGTATTTGCTGTTATTTTATCTCCTTTAAATGGACACAAGCTAAAACTTGGGTGGTTGTTTTTTTTAAGTCCTTCCCTGTGTTACTAATAATACCTGACTATTTAAAATTAATTTAATTTTAATCAGTTTTGCTGTTGCTTGCTTTCTGTATTGTGTTCAGTTTGGACAGTGAAACTCAACAAGTCAGTTTCACATGCTGTCTTTCATTCAGTCTGCCCTTGCTAATGTTTTTGGATTTCTAACAGTGCATGGAAAAATTCCAGTCCAAAACTCCTGTCTTCAGTTAATCTTATTTTAGATAATCATTAGGACATTTCTCTCCATACTGGGTTTTGTAAACATTTTTTTAAACAAAAGCTATATTTTGAGTTTAACCTACCTGAGTGTCGTCTTTAAACGTGACCACGTTCCTGGCACTCTAGAAAAGCTGCACAGGGCATATAGTAAAGGGCAGCCCCTCTTATTTATTTCTTTGGATTTTCTTTTGTTTTCATTCTCCCTTGTCAGTGAAGATGCTGACAAACTAAAGGAAAGTCAGACAAGAGCAGCCAAAAATGCACAGGGGCTGGGAAATGGATTTCTGAGAAAAAATTAGAGCAAAGGGCCTGATTTATCAGAGGTACCAAGTATCCACAACTTCAACTGGCATCACTGGGAGCTGCAGGCACTCAGCACTTCTGAAAAATCATGCCCTAAATACATGTATAGTGGTCATAGGATTACGAAAAGAGCATAATTATCTTCAGGAATCTGAAAGGAATGATCTCCAAACAGGGAAAGGAAATGTTAAGGATGGTACAAATACTTTTAACTAAGGGTATGTCTACAGTAAGAAATTAATTCAGACTTATTCTATTCAAATTTTTGGAAGCGATTATATACATTCGGTGTTGTGTATCCCCACTAAAGCATGTGAATTCGGCGGAGTATGTCCACAGTACCGAGGCTAGCATCGAATGTTGGAGTCCCTGCCACCCATTGAAATTGTGGGTTAAGCTCCCAGTGCATGATGGGGCAAAAATATTCTCGTGGGTGTTTCTGGGTGTGTATTGTCACTCGATCCTCCCTCTGTGAAAGCTATAGCAGACGCCATACTGCCAGCAGATGGTGCAATACGGTGCACCACCTCTCTCATAGACTCATAGACTTTAGGGTCAGAAGGGACCAATATGATCATCTAGTCTGACCTCCTGCACAAAGCAGGCCACAGAACCCTACCCATCCACTTCTATAACAAACCCCTAACCTATGTCCGAGTTATTGAAGTCTTCAAATTATGGTTTGAAGACCTCAAGCTGCAGAGAATCCACCAGCAACTGGTACTATGAATCAACCTCGCATGCCCTCTCGTCTTTCTATCTACTCTTTTATCTAACCATTTCCCACCTTTTTTCGGCTACCGTGAACTGAGCAGCACAGCTTCCGCCGCAAACTCTGCTCTCCTGCTCTTGCATCGCTAGCTAATTTTTCCATGTTGTCTGTCCTGGGCTTGCGTGCAAACTACAGAAGGCAACAATTCCCCGCTGTTTTTCGGCCATCGTGAACTGAGCCACACAGCTTCCGCTGCAGACTCTGCTCACGCTTCCACCGCAAATTCTGCTCTCCCGCTCTTGCAGCTCTAGCGAGCTTCCCAACTCCATGCATCTCACGGTAGAAGCGGAATGTATGGAGCTGTGACCCAGAGCGCCCATTAGTCTCCCTGGCTTTTTGGTACGCTTACCTGAGCTCCTTGGGTTTTGTACGACACTGCTCTGTGTCCCTGGAGTAGCCTCTTTCCGTCATGGCCCTGGAGATTTTAGTGTACGTATTTGCATTCCTTTTTTTGGAATGTAATTCTGCCATAACAGACTTGTCTGTTGCCATAACCAACATGCAATGAGATCCAGTGCCTCCCGTTCGGACCATGCTGGAGCTCGTCTGCGAATCTGGGACTGTGTGATCTCCTGTGATGGTGGACTCTGCATGGTTGCCTGTGATGGTGGACTGTGCGGATGGTCACCTGTGCTGATGGTTACTAAACAGGAAATGAAATTCAAAAGTTCCCAGGGCTTTTCCTGCTTACCTGGCTAGTGCATTGGAGTTGAGAGTGTTGTCCAGAGCAGTCACAAGAGAGAATTCTGGAATAGCTCCCGGAGGGCAATAACGTCAAATTGTGTCAAAAATACCTTTAACCCGGGATTGCTATCTCGATTTAAGCGCTACTCCACTTGCCGAGGTGGAGTACAGAAATCGGATTAAAGAGCCCTTTAAATCAGAAAAAACTGTTTGATTGTGTGGACGGAATCTTTTTTTTTCCGAATTAACTCGTCTAATTCCAAAATAACAGACTAGTGTAGACCAGGCCTAAGAGTCATGAGATAAAATTAAGCTAAGGGAAAATTTTGGCTGAGTACTCAATCCTACTTGCCTTATTCTCACACTATTCTGTTAACTTAATTGGAATTAATCAGTTGAGTAAAGTAAGCAAGATGTGGTCTTGAATGTCAAGACATATTTCCTATGGTGAGATCTATTAGGCTGTGTCTTCCAAAGGAAGTTGTGGAAGCCCCATTGCCTGGGGTATATAGGACTTGAATAGAGAACATATTGTAGGGAACATACCTGCATTGGCCCAGGTTCAGATCTTCCCTGCATCTAATTTCTGTGGCATTCTCTTTCTGTTCAGTCTCCTCTGAGCTCTGCTAAGGTAGGCTCAATCTAGCCAGTTTGGTACCTGAAACCTGAGTTTTGTTAACTATGTTCTTTGTTGCTGTGGAAATTACCCTGATCCTGAGTTTTGACACTTTCTGCTGGGTGTAGTGTTGAAGAAAGTGAAGCACCGATTGGTGGAGAACATGAGCTCGGGTACAGCAGATGCCTTGGGACTAAGCCGAGCCATCCTCTGCAACGGTAAGCAGCCACACAGAAAGACACCTTCTTGTTTGGCTACTGGCAATGTCAGTTAAGCAGGTATCCAATCCATCCATCCTATCCATGGGGGGTAGTGTTTGTTAAGCTGGTGCCCAGTAGTACTGTGGGGCAAGGGGTCTGATTAGGGCAGGCACCTCTCCTGATACTTGTGTGAGACACAGTCTCATGTACTTAGATCACAGGCCAGTGAGCGATTCCTGTGTGTTTTTTGTTGTGCAGCATTGCAGTGTTATGACTGCATGGCAATGCAACCTTGCAGCATTTTGATTCTGTGGCCACAACAGTCATTTTGCAAGGTCAAAATAATTATACCAACAAGCAACAGCCCTCATATCTGCTAGTGTCTTTTCTATCATTTCTTTAACTGTATTCTGACTACAGGCATTTGTTTCAGTTTTGTTGTGTCATGTCACACCTTATAGTAATCCTTGTGAAACACGCTGCCTGCAAGTGTCTCGTGCATAATAAACCTGGATTCAAAAAAGTCTCCCTGACTGAATGGATATGTCCCTCATAATGGTGTCAGTCACACCTAAAAAATGCAAAACTGAAGTTCCCTCTGCAGTCCCAAATGGATATGGCAGTTCTGTACTTCTGTGCTGTTATACAGCTGCCACCTTCAGTCTGGATGTGGCTGCATTTCAGTGGTGAATGAAGTGATTCTCCATTAAGCTTTTCAAGTGTGTTAAGAATGCCTAAATTATTGTGAGATTGGGGCTATAGGTCAAATTTTAAACCTGGTTCCAAGTGTAGGGAGAACAACTTTGCCAATTACTTGTGGCCCAGACTTCAACTTCTAATAGTCAAGGAGTTCATGACTGTTCATATGTTCAAGCCCCAAATAATAAATGAATATGTCAGGCACTGTGGGGTGTCTGGATAAAAAACGTCGTATTAATGGCTGTCAGGCATTTCTTCATGTACAACCTCTTCTGTCTTAGTATAGTGGTAGGTTATGCATGAACCTGGGCATTTCTTGAGAGATTCATTCAGCTTTCTCATCTAAGGGGTGCAGTAATTATCTAGCAGTTACCCCATCCCTCCTTCTAATTTGTCATAGTTAAACACAAACTCTGCTTTCTTCCCTCAGGATTGTGCCTTCTTGTCATTTATTACTGTTGTAAATAGGGCTGCTCCCCTCTGGGAAATCCGCTGTGTCACTGTATATCATGATTGCATCCACAGCCCTTGACATAATGTTGCTGGGGCTCTTTAACTGGTAGCTGGATTGACAGGACAACAGAACAGTGAAAATCAGGGACCCATCCGGTGAATTTCAAATAGGTGATGAGTCAAATTATACAACTCTGAATCCAGTTTGGATTAATTTTTTAAGTTTTACCTGTTGGGTAAGGAGCCAGACTTTTGAGGAGTGGGAAGAGGGTGTTTTCAACCATTCATATACAATAAATGCCTTCTCCTTTCAGCCACTCACATCCCTATGTTCCCCTGGACTTCAGCATCATAACCATGTGTTCTCTGGTTCTTTGCTCCCCTCTAGATGGACTGGTGAAGAGGCTGGAGGAGCTGGAGAGAACCGCAGAGCTGTATAAAGGTAAATTGCCATCTTCTGTCAGACATCTCGATTGGGATTGGAGGAGGGAGGATAATGTGTCAGTGGGATGATTTGTATGTTCTTTCTCTCTTCTCCCACCACAGGCATGACAGAGCACACCAAGAGTCTCCTTAGAGCTTTCTTTGAACTCTCCCAGACACACAGAGGTAAATAGACTGGAAGGAATTCAGTCCTCAAACTTGTAGCAGGCTGACCACCCTAGGATGGGGGAGTAGATGTCTATGATATTATCAGATCTCAGAAGCATCAGGCCTAATCAGTACTTGAACCGTGAGCCGCAACGAAAACTAGGAATGAGTGAGAAAATGGTGCACTTTCTTCTGAGTCAGTTCAGAAACAATTCCCTAGCATGGTGTTAATGGGCACTGTGCTGCCATAGGTACCATCTTTCGCATAAGACATAAAAGTGAGTCACTGACTATTTGTGGTCTTTAAGGAACCTCTGGCATTCTGCAAGAATAGGATTGTTACACTGCTCCTGGCCAAATTCTAACTTGTGGGAATGGTTGTTAATATCAGACATGGAGGTTTCTCTCCAGATAAACCCCTTCTCTGTTTGTATGTATTTTATTAATTTGCTCAGCGTTTGGAGATGTTTTCTCGGTCATTGGTGTACGGGAACCACAGCCAGCTGCCAGTGAAGCCTTTGTGAAATTTGCAGATGCCCATCGCAGCATCGAGAAATTTGGGATCCGCCTACTGAAAACTATCAAACCGGTAAAGAATCAAAGCACAGGAGAGGGGATTGGCATCAGCATACAGGAGAAAAGAGGGGAATTGTGGGAGAGGAGACCAGAAATGGAGGAGTCTGTCTTTGAGGGTATAGTCTTAAAAATTGTGATGGGAAGAATTAGAAATAACACTATAGAAACTTTCTTTAAAGGAACTTTATAGACAGTTAAGACAGAGTAGATGTTGTAAATGTATCTATGGTTTGCAGAGTTATTTGAACATGGTTGTTCAAACTTTCCCCTCTGGCCACCCACCAACTAGACTGTCACACTTACACGCACACTCTCCAGTGCGCCTATCCTCCTCTTGGAGGCTCCACATCTGTTGATAATGTACTTACATCTACATAGTCCCTTCCGTCCTTGAGCTCTCTGCTAAGACTGTCAACAAAAGGGAACAATTAGTACCAATCATGCTGTGACTTCTGTGACATGGACACCTGCCCCGCTGTGAACGAGACTGAGGATGTGCCCTAGCTCATTGCAGCAGGCCATCAAGTCTTTTTAGCTCCCTTTTAATGCTCCTTTTCCTCCTTAGCCCTGCAACTTTACTAACATGTTTTCTCTGCAGATGCTGACTGACCTGAACACGTACCTCAACAAAGCCATTCCCGACACAAGACTGACCATCAAAAAATACCTGGATGTCAAGTTTGAGTACTTGGTGAGCTGTTCTCTCTCTCTTAACATCTGGGAGAGATTAGATTTCAGAGAATCATAGCACGTGAGCACAGAGAAGACCTATTCATTCACATGTACTCCATTTCCCGGTCAAGAGTATTCCAAATCTTATCTTCTTTAGCACTTTCTCTGGTCTCCAGGACCCAAGAAACATCCTTCAGCTACTTCCCTTGAGAGACTATTCTGCAGCCTAATAGACATCACAATTAAGATACATTTCCTGATATCTGCATGACATATTGCTTAGTTAAATTTAACATCCTTATTTGTAAGGGTGCTGCTACACAATTTACTGTCTTGGAATCTCCTAAACACTTCCTCTCTCTCCTCAGCATTAATATCCTTCAGATACTTATAGTTGGCCATTATTTAGCCAAGCTAGACAATTGACAATCTTTCCTCTTAAATCAATCCTTTCAGTCCTTTAATCGTTTCATTGCTTTCTTATTTATTCCTGGTGACATTTTGCTATGGTAGTGCCCAAACAGCACAGAGATTTTTAGTAGATTGTAAGTTCTTTAGAGAGGGACAGAATCTTCCTGTATGTCTGTCCAGGTTCCTATACGTTTTGGGTGCTCCTGTAGTATAAATAACAAGCCCCTTCCTCTTCCTGCCTGCATGCTTCCTAGGAGGGGCATGCTTACCCTCCTTCCCCTTCCTCAAAACAGGGTTCATTCTTCTTCTGAGATATTGCATCTGGTTCAGCTGGGCTTTTCCCAGTGTCCATGGGCGCACCATTTGACAAGGTCTTGAGAAGCAGGGACAACCCCCTACACGTCTGATTGCCTGGAAACTCGGTCACACAGTACTTTGTGTGGAAATGATAGTTTTTTTCTTTTTTTTAACCTTCGGTGTTTTCTGTTCTTTAATCCTTCCTTTGTAGTCTTACTGCCTGAAAGTGAAGGAGATGGATGATGAGGAATACAGCTGCACTGTGAGTACAGATTGCAGGTTGTATTTCTATAGCATTTTGTCCTCCCTCACATGCAACCCACAAAAACACACATGTGCCTGCATACAGCCATACATTAGGCCTGCTAATAATACATTAAAATTGTTAAAGTGTTCAAACATGAAGGTCTTTGAGTGGTATGCAGAAAATATAACTGATACTATTTATGAAACACATCCCATCATCACAAACCATTGAGACCAGTCATCATCTCTATTGCATGCTCACTGAATTGTGTCTCCTACTCTTCTAGTAATACTAGTGTGTGTTACGGATTACTATACAGTATTATCCTAATGGATTTCACTTGAGTATAAGGTGCAGTTTATCTAAAGTCCTGTATTAGATACTCTGCATCCCACACTAATGCAAATTTGTTTGTAAGTTGCATTTGTAGTTGTTTAAGGAAAATTGATTTCAGGAGAATCTCTCCTAGTGACAATGTATTTCAACAAATATTCATAATTATAATTGGAAGACTTCCAAAAATCCAGTAAAATCCTCAAATTAGCATGGAAAATAATTCCTAGCATTGAATATAGCCTTATGAATCTTCAAAGTGCTGTACAAATCTTAATCCTTACCAACAACTTGTAAGGTAAATAAAGATGCCCTGTGGATGCCCCGTTTCCCCAGCTATAAAAGGGGGATGTTGACTTGTCCAGGGTCAGAGCTGGACTCAGGATCAGAGCTGAGATTAGAACTGTGTATTCCTCGGTACCCAGTTCTTTGCTCAGAGGACCAGACAGTGGTGCCTCCTTAGTAACTAGTAAAACTTGAGTAACCCAACACCTAATGATGATGATATACATCCTGCTAAATGGGAAAAGAAAATCTCTCCCTCTGGCCCAGCAGGGTGCCATTGTTGGGCTTTGGCACACATGAATTACGGGTACATTCCAGACCCACAGGCAGAAGCAAATATGTGTGTAGGGAAGAAGCACTATCTGCTGTGCCCTGTGCTGACAGACCCCATTGCTTTTCTCTCAAATATGTGCTGTTGGACAATCAGTAGTTCCACCCTTACTGACTTCCAGTGTCATGACTAGAGGCAGGCAACACACGGACGCCTGGATAGACTTGCCCTATATATTCAACAGGGCTTTAGAGCTGTGCTCCGGCTCTACTCAGCTCCAGGCAAAAACTTGCAGCTCCACTGCTCCAGGAGGGATAGCTCAGTGGTTTGAGCATTGGCCTGCTAAACCCAGGGTTGTGAGTTCGATCCTTGAGGGGGCTATTTAGGGATCTGGGCACTGATCCTGCTTTGAGCAGGGGATTGGACTAGATGACCTCCTGAAGTCCCTTCCAACCCTGATATTCTATGTACAATAGTTAGGCCTCTGGCACCAGTCTTGTTGGGTACTGGTGCCTCTCTCAATAACTCAGCTAAGAACTCCAGTACCAGCTGGCTATCTGTTCTCACCTTTCCAGGTTGAAAGGGACTATAAGTCCCATTCCCTTGTGTCACGGTAATGCTCATTTCATCATCCCTGCTATTATGTGTTTGGCCAGTAGATTTGGATGCCCAGAGCTCTGGACTCCAGCTCGTAGCTTGCCTAGGACAAGCTCCATGTTCCTAGTCATCAGTGGTTCCTGTGCTGTGTTTCAATGGTCCCAAGAAGGCTGCAGCAGGATCCCATGGTGACCTGAGGTTCAGGGGATCACATCAGCAAGCCTCTGGCACTGTGAACTTTTTGGGAGTCTCTAAAATGGTGTGGTGTTCTTGGCAGGCACTGGGTGAGCCCCTCTACAGGGTCAGCACTGGGAACTATGAGTATCGCTTAGTCCTACGCTGCCGCCAGGAGGCACGCACGCGCTTTGCCAGGATGAGGAAGGATGTGCTGGAGAAGATTGAACTGCTGGACCAGAAACATGGTGAGTGTCACTGGCCTCCTTCATGGCCCTTGTGGGCTTCATCCAGACAGGAGTTCTTTTGCCCTTGTGGTCCCTCCTCATCTTAGCCCAGAAACCCCTGCTGCCAGCATCTCACTGACCTCATCCAGTCTGGGTGTCTGGTCCTCACGGACCCTTCTGTTACAGTGCTTGGGAGACAGCTGTGCACAGAGCATGGATGTGACTGCTGCATAGGAATATTTGGCTAATCTCAGGGAGAGAGACTTGGACACAGGCTTGATGGTGAGGGGAGAGATACTCCTGTGGGTTCTGAAAACCCTGGGGAACAGATTAGTTGCAATTAGCTTAATCACATTCTGGGATACACGCACCCCACAAATCCAGGATAACGGGGGGTATGGACATGGTGGTTGGTCACTGAAAAAGCAAGAGTGCATGTGAGAGGGAGAACACTATCTGCAATATTCCCCACTGACACACTCCCAACCCATCCCCTCTGCAGTGCAGGACATCGTGTTCCAGCTCCAGCGCTTTGTCTCCACCATGTCCAAGTACAATGATGACTGCTACGCCGTGCTCCGGGACGCAGATGTCTTTCCCATCGAAGTGGATCTAGCACGCACCACCCTGAGCTATGGTCTGAAGGACGTCTTCTCAGATGGGGCAGAGGAGGAAGAGGAAGCAGGAGAGCGAGAGGCCAGGAGGAAGGAGGAAGCAAATGGTGAAAAACTTATTGATGATGCCTGAATATGCTGACACAGTGGGCAGGAAAGACATTAGAGACTGATAAAATCTATTTCACATGGTGATTCGTCCTCAGTGATTTTCTGTATAAGCTCAGCAAGGGATTCCTCCTCTGCTTCGGATGGGGACAGTTGGGATGACTTGGGCGCAAAGTCCACACTCTTTCCAGCCTCCACTTTTTCCTTCCCTCTCTCTTTGCCTGGATGGCTTTCCCCAGCGTTCCATTGCCCAACTCAGAGGCTGAGGTAGGGGGTTACTGTGGGAAACCCTTTGAGGAATTCCCTCCCTGCACCATATGATTCCACCTGCGGAGGGGACCCTTCTGAGTGTGAAGGGTACATCCCTCCTCTTCTGCTGCCTGCATCTGCTAAAAATAGCACCTGAAGAGGGATGGCTATGGACAGCGAGAACAGCTCCTCCTGATCTGCCCTCACTAGATAGAAGTCAGCAGGATCACTCGCTTCACTGCTGACTACCCTGGGACCAGAAGGTTTTGCCTCTCTACTTTCCCACTTCAAATGTTGTTTACAATTCTACTGCCCCTGCTGGCACTAGGTATATGTGAGGATGCTAGAGGAATCTGCCCCCTCTCCACCTGCTTTGGCTGCTGTTTCCTATGGAAGAGAAAGAGAACCCAGGCAAGCTGAGGTGTAGAACTAGTGGTAGATGTAAACAAGTCATCAACCAACAAGGGACTGATGAAATCCTTCAAGGAAAGGGCTGCCTGGATCCCTTCCCATGTGTAGCATCACCCTCCCCAAAGAAAGAGAAGGGAACTGGCCTTTATCAGAGAGGAACCATCTTCAGCAGGACATGGGCAAAAGGTGAACCTTCTACTAGTCAAAAGGAGGAGGTTTGTGAAATTCACACTGGCTCAGGGGACTCTGGTCCATGTGTTTCTTTGGTCATTTCCCCTCTCACATTTTGCTCCTGGTTGGCCTTAACTAGATTTGCTCCTTGAGGATGCACAGCTTATCACGTGCACCCCTCCCTGTGCATAGGTGCCAAGATGTGTGATCATTATAAAACTTGGGAGGAGGTGCTACAGCCTTCTATCAGAGAACGTGTTGAACAGCACACAGTCTTATGGGGAGGGGAAAACAGTGCCTGCAGATGGAGATTATTTTAGACACGTGATGTAAGGAGCATGGAGTGTTAAATCACCCACCTCCACCCTACAGCTTGCCCTGTAGCTACATGACCATTCAGTTCCCCATTTTGTGCTGTCCTTGGGCTGGAAAGCCCAGCTGGAACTCATAGCTAAGGCTCCTCACCCCCAACACAAGGCAAGGGGAAAAAGAAAAATCAGGGGAAGAAAGGATTCCTCCCAATCCCCTTCCCTTTCTCTCTCCTTTTTGGAGTCCCAGTTCCATAGAGTGGCTTTCTGTTTGTGGCAGTGATCTGTTGGGGGTGAAGGTTTTGACTTCTCCCCACTCTCTAAGGATAACACGTACGAGCTGGCAGTGAGCAAGGCTATTAAGGGCATTAATTTATGATTTATATGTTTTTTACTTGTTTTGTTTCTGGACTCTGTTGTCATCTTCTCTGTGGGTGCCTCAAGAAGGCCAGCTAGGGCTAGGCTCCTCTAGAAGACTTGAATGGGCTTTAATATGCTGATGGATGCCTCTAATAAAGAAAAACATAACATTTCTATTTTCCTTCCCCTTTTCACTGGCTTTTTCGTGATCTGTTCGCTTCTCCTCATCCCTCTGGGACCTGAGGTGGGACATGAAGGTTGTGCATAAGGCTATGTTCCTTTTGTCTTAAGGGGAATATTAACTCCTTGAACAGAATTATGGTGGCCATCACTGTACCGTGCTTTGTGATGTACATGCTACATAAGGCTATTTACACAGGGAGTCCTATGTTCCTAAGTGTGCTATGGCTTGGCTTAGAGGGTGAACACATCCTTGCAGAACACAGTAGTCCACCTCAATCGTGTCCTGCAGCATCCCTTGCTATTCCAGTGGTAGGTTCTAACCACAGACTCAGCTGCCACCCCTCAAGCCTGAGCTAGCAATAAGTCCTGACCTTGTGAGCAGAAGCTGCCAGCTGTGTCAAAGAGAGAGCTTATAGGAATGGAAAATGTCACTGATGGAGCTCCAGCAAACCACATTTCACCAGCTCTGGCCACACACTCTCTCCCTAAGCTCTGAATTCTGACTGGCAGAGATCACAGGGCAGGCTTCTTAGCATCCCATTTGGAGTGTTACAGTGCAATATGATGGCACCAACTTTTCTTTTAAAAAGCACTCCTCATGCTTTGTCCTCCTGAGGGGTTCTAGCGGCCAGGGTGACACTGTTTGAATGGGAGTTGGACAAGAGCAACCACAGTAATCAAGGACCTTGAGGGACCAAATGTATATAGGAAAACGCTGTTGGAGAAGAAGTATTGAGTGCAGTCCAGGTCCTGAGCTATGATAAGCCATATTCAGTGCATCTTGGAAGGGAACGTGGCAGAGGTAGCTTTATACCATCTTCGTGGCCCCTGGGGGGGTCGGGGAAACTGCTCTGCTCCTGGGACTTAGAGTAGCCTGAAGGCTGTTGTAAGTTACAACAAGCTGCCCATATCCCCCGGAGATGCTCTAGTGGCAACCTTTTTCCCTGGCCAGTCCCCTATGCTGAGGCCAGTGTGGAGTAGCTCTCCCTCCTGCTGAGTTCCCATTACAAAAGAGGCCTGCCCAGCTACAGCTTTGTGCTGCCTATGTTGGGAGACAGACTCTGACCACCGCGTTATATAACTAGACTTCATGAGATGAAACTGAATAAAGGAAAATGTTGCCTGGATAGTTGGAATCCTTTACTACTAGTGAGGTCCCTGTAGACTGGATTAGTTTCCCAGAAGATGTGGTGGAGGCTCCATCTCTCGAGTCACTTAAAAGTACAAGATTGAACAAAGCCACAGAGAATATACTCTAAGGAACTAACTAATCTTGATGCTCCAAAAATGGTCAGATTTATTTGGGAGTTCAGATAAATTTTAATGTGAATACAGTGCTGGTTGCAAGTTACAAGCGGAGCCTCCTACAAAGACAGAGGGGGGTTGCTACAGTGCTCTTTGCTCCCTCACCTCCGCCTCCTCTGTCTCAGCTGAGTCCTGGATGGAGGGGCCACATCTTGGTTGCAAGCCCCCTGGCTCATTGAGGTCTTGTCTCATTTTAAAAACTGTCCTTATTGCAGCAAATCAATACCACTTGTGTAGTAGCAGCTGGAGTGCGACCTTCTCTCTCCCCGCCCCCCCCCCCCACCAAATTCCATTTAGCTGGGCTATCAGTAATGTCTCTAATGACTAGTCCCTAGTTCATATTCAAGCCAGTGACCTGAAGTGAAATGCCTGTTCTGCAGCCCTTGCGATCCCTGCCGTACAGCCCTCTGGATTCTGATCCCTTGGTGTTGTAATAGGTCCCTTGAGGTGTTGGCACGGGGTGTTTGAGGTGAAGTAATTCAGGAAACTGGAAGGAAGGGCTTTGGCTAGGAGTGTCATAGTAGACCCAGTTCTAAAGCGGATTAAGTGTGGTTTCAGCATGCGAGGGAAGGTTGTTCTCTTAGAATCCAGAAATCCATCTCTTAAGCCTGATTTACTGCTTGCCCAAACCCCCTCATTCATTGCATCCTGTGGCTGCTGCTTGTTCTGCCTGAACATTGATTCCTTTATATAAGGGGTTTTCTTTTAGTTAACTAACACACACACCATTGCTGCCACATGGATAATCCCTTGGGACATGGTATGTTTTTTAGTGTTAGGGCAGTTGTTAGCTAATGGCATTTAGTTGGACTGTTTCTTTGCTTTGTGCCCTTAACTAGAGCTTTCCCCCCAGTTCCTCCTCCTTGCCCATGAAGCATCACAACCACCTTGCTTTTGGCCTGCCACTCCCTCAGATAATCTCAAGCTGGGGTCAGAATGAAGTCTCTTCCCCTCACTTTTAGTATTGCCTAGGAAGGGGAAGGCCCTACCTTTCTCTAAGGCATTGGTTGTGGTTGGAGGCCAGGTCAGAGAGAGTGACATGAAGTATGGCAATTCCTGTAGCTGCCCTCTAGCTGTTTTTCCCTACACCATCGGCTGCTTCCATGACAGCCTAAACCAACCTCCCTCCAGCCAGGTTCATAGTGTGGCCTCTTCTGCAGTCTATGAAGCGGAGTCTGTCCTGACAGCCGTGGCAGATTAGGAGAGGCATTGAAGACTGAATAAGTAGTAGCAGATATGATCATAGAGAGCCCCTAACTCTCTCTTAGGGTGATAGTGCAGAGGGAAAAGTAAAGTTCTCTGGCTGCCTCTGCTGCTGTTTAAAAATATTTCCCAGGGACAGTTTGTAGGGGAGGCTGGTTTTCAGTGTCTTTGAGCCTGTGTTGAATACATCAGTGTACTTGCAGTATACCGTTACACAGACATTATATATGGAAAAATTCCTTGCAGCTCCCCCCCCCCCCCGCCCACCCAACAGCTTCTTCCCCAGCACACTCTCCCCCTTCAACCCCTATTCCCTCCCCCAAATACTTGTCTCCAAGCCAGGCCAGTCACACACTTTAGCATTGGCTCTTAGTCCTGGCTTTTCACTTGCTAAAATCTCTCTCTCTCCACTGTCTGGCCAGAGTTGCATTCACCTGGGACTAGCACTGCCCCCTCATCCGCAGGCTGCTCAACCCCATCTGCACTATGGTCCTCTGCTATGTGGTTCACCGCATCACTGGTCATGACGACAGCAGTGTTGGTGCTGTGGGACAGGTGGTGGTTGTCAGCAGCATGATCCTCCACTTCCTGCGCATCTGACTCTGCCTCTTCGGTATCACTGCCACCCCCTACCGAAGGGGTCTTCTCTAGCTGGGGTGTCTTCTTCTCTTGATTCAGGCAGCAATAGGTGGCCGTGGCCAGGAAGAGGGAGGAGAGTACAACCTCTGAGCCAGCCAGGTAGAAGATGATTGCATAGTTCTTGAATGCATCCACCAAGCGTCCTGATAGTCAAATGAGAAATAATTAGTGTTAGACTGTCAGCAAGTCTTTTCCAATGACATGGAAGTTGCTGAGATCAGCACCTCAATGAGCTCTCTGTGGCTGGGGAATAATTTCCTAAGGAAAGAGACTGAACCAGGCTTATTGGGATATTCAGAATTACACTTGACAAAACCCTGGACAATATACAACAGAAAGCCATTCTGTGTTGGCTGAGAAAAACAAATGGGATGTGATCCAAGAGGTGAGTCTGTGACACTGCTTGTAGCTACTAATTTGCCTTTGTTCTGTAAGTGTTAAGTAATTGTGACACCATGCTGATGTGGTCTGACACAGCTCCAGTCCATCTTCCCAACATCACTGTATGACGACTCAGAAGAGGCAATGGAATCACATGCAAGGCTGTGGCATAATGCTTGAAACCAATATTGGGGGGTCTTTGAATAGTTCCACAAGTTAGGGCTCATGGCATAACTCTGCAAAAGTCAGGATTGTTCTGTGTGCGTGGTTGGACCCTACATGTGACTGCAGGCTGGGTAAAGAGTAGGGATTAGTAGGGGGTAAATCTTAACACACAGCAAGCCCTGCAGACCAAGCAGCGGCTAAGCAGGGTTATGCCAAGCAAAGTGACACTTACTTTCTTCCCACTCAGCTTCTGCTCCCTTGAGTCAGATCAACTGCGTTTACCAACAGACTCAAGCTTCCCCCACCTTCAGGCCCCTACAGCTGCCAGTCACCATGGGCTAGATTCTGTTCTGCTTGGCATAGGCTGAACACATAAGCTTAGCCACAGTTCCATTCTGCCAAGGTTACGGTGACAGCTATTCCCTGGTTATCCTATTTTACAAACAAACTGCTCTCAACGTATAAAGATGGTCCCAGCTTCATTACTGCAGTATCCCAGGTCCCTCTCTCATGCCTCTATTGTCCTTGTCCCTCTCCACCATTCTGTATTGACTTACCCAAATAACCGTAACCCTCTTCGAATCACGACTGGATGCCTTTCCGGAAGCATATGTTATTGGTCTCAGTTCAGGGGTAACTGGGTGAGGATCTCAAACCAGTGTTATACAGGTCAGATTAGACCTGTCCCTTCTGGCCTTAAACTCTGTGCATAAATGGAGAGGAGACAAAGCATCTCTCCCTCTCCAGGCTGTTCAGATCCCCTCATGGTCTCCTTCTTCCCTTTTCTTTCTGTTGCCATTTCTCCCATGTTCCTTCCTTGAAAGAAGCTGCTCCGGTGTTGCACACAATATTCAGTAAAGGCCTATTTCTCCCCCCTTTGCGTTTTTGGCTGTCATAGCACCAAGCTCTGGATTCTGACAGGCCCACCAGCAATACTGAGCTAATGTCCCCTTCCCCTGCCACCACAGCTGCTTCATGAAGCCCCATGAATCATTACCTCTGTCTCACAAGCTATTTCAGAACTCTCCCTGAAGTGGGCCAGTGTCCGCCTGCTTGGGCCTGCTACTCCCCCTGCGAAGGGAACTAAGCATGTTCCTGTTTGGATCAGCGAAGAGGAGCCAGGTACTGTTGTTGTTAGTGAGGGTTCTCACAGTGACCCAACTTAAGCCATAGGTCTGGTCCTCTCCTCCCTACAATCATAGTGTAGGAGTGGAGGGAACCGCAAGAGGTCATCTAGCCCAGTCCCCTGCTCTGAGGCAGGACTAAGTATTATCTAGACCATCCCTGACAGGTGTTTGTCCAACCTGCTCTTAAAAACCTCCAGTGACAGATTCCACAGCCTCCCTAGGTAATTTGATCCAGTGCTTAACCTTCCTGACAGAAAGCTTTTCCTAATGTCCAACCTAAATCTCCCTTGCTTATGCCTTCAGAGGCTGTAGTGCAGTGGTTCCCAAACGACCCCTTTGGCATCTTACTAAGTGTCCTCAACCCCAATCATTCTGGTGTGACTAGAACACCCGGCCAGTTTGAGCGCTCATGCATGGTGTGTAAGAGGTCATGCTGTGTGGAGGATGCCATCTGGAGAACAAAAATGATGTCCTCCGTGCAGCAAAAATGCGGGAATGCTGTTCTGGCATATTCTGACCCTGGCTCAAGGGATGGATCCCCAAGGGCTGGGGACCCCATTTTGGGAGCCTCTGTGCTAGTGGAGGGTTTACTATGGACAAGAAGCTGGATATGAGTCAGCAGTGTGCCCTTGTTGCCAAGAAGGCCAGTGGCATATTAGGCTGCATTAGTAGGATCATTGCCAGCAGATTGAGGGAAGTTACTATTCCCCTCTATTCGTTATTGGTGAGGCCACACCTCGAGTATTGCATTCAGTTTTGGTCCCCCACTACAGAAGGGATGTGGACAAATTGGAGAGAGTCCAGCGGAGGCCAATGGAAATGATTAGGGAGCTGTGGCACATGACTTGTGAGGAGAGGCTCAGGGAACTGGGCTTATTTAGTCCGCAGAAGAGAAGAGCGAGGGGGAATTTGCTAGCAGCCTTCAACTATCTGAACAGGAGTTCTAAAGAGGATGGAGCTCGGCTGTTTTCAGTGGTGGCAGATGACAGAACAAGGAGTAATGGTCTCAAGTTGCAGTGTGGGAGGTCTAGGTTGGATGTAAGGAAACACTATTTCATGAGAAGGGCGGTGAAGCACTGGAATGGACTACCTAGGGAGGTGGTGGAATCTCCATCCTTACAAGTTTTTAAGGCCTGGCTTGACAAAGCCCTAGCTGCGATGCTTTAGTTGGCGTTGGTCCTGCTTTGAGCAGGGGATTGGACTAGATGACCTCCTGAGGTCTCTTCCAAACCTAATCCTCTGTGATTCAGCATGGCATTGGGATGGTTGGCACAGCATGGAGAGGAGCTCATTCATGCTGTGTTTCATGCACTGCCATGTCATGGCTGGAGATATGGGTTCAAATTTTGGCTTAAGGAAAGGAGCAAAGTGAGTGTCAGTCTGGGCCCTGGTAGGCATTTACCTATAATACACCAGAGACACCTCAGCAAATAAATTATTTAATGAATTTGCCCTTGTTTTCCTGTTTGCATGTTATCCACAAATAGACTTTGACAAGAACTGGTCACGTTCTTCAGACACTTTACTCCCTTCGAAGGGAACAAACTATTCACTATTAGTTACATATTATTGCCACTCCATAGATGCTGGAACTAGGGGTGCTGCCCTACCTGCTGGCTTGAAGTGGTTTCCACCATAACCAGGGTTTACTGTTTGGTTCAATGGCTCTTCGCACCCCCACTGTACAAATTGTTCACTGTACACCCCTTCTCCACTCCCTTATTGAATGAAAGACTTTGAATCTTCTCTCTAAAAGAGATTTGGAGATAGCCCTGTGCACGATTCTGGCAGGGATGTATTGCTCCAAACATTCATGAGACTTGTGCTTTCTGCAAACAAAAATAGTCACGCTCATGAATATGCACAGCAACACAGCAGACGGGCTGTGAATACAAATGAGAAGCTGCTGGTTTTAGTCACATTAATGTTCACAAATGCTTTTTGCAGTTTTTGCCAGGCTTTAAAAACAACATAACCTTCTCTTCTTACCCACGCAAAGCAATAGCAGGGGGTGCTGTTGGTCAGGATAAAGGGACGCAGGGGTAGATCCCACTATAGGTAGCCCTAACTAAATGCTCGTAGCTGCTAATTTTTTATGAGCAAAATTACTAGAATTCACAAAAAGAATCTCTCAGCACACCGGTTATATCAGTTTTGTTGTGCATTGGGTTGGACTCAGATTCTTCATTTCAGATGGTCTTTTTTTATAGGGACAATTGAAATGAAAAACCAGCTCAGTGTTTTGTATATTTTGTGAAAAACTGATTTAAAAAAAAAGAGAGAGAGAGAAGTGTATATACCCGCACACACATAATAAAGCAGGGGTACCTTTTCCCCCCACTTGTGCAAACAGAGGCAATGAAATAGTCCCTCATTCATTCCTCTCTAAAAATAGAAGTTGAACTGTTCAACTCCCTTCAGTTCTTCAGTAATCTGCTTAGATGTCCTCTCCCTCAAGGAATTAAAGAGGTGCAGCCTCATGAACCCTTCAGATGCCAGGTACTGATGCCACCTCGCCCCGCCCTGATATCTACGATGCTATTGGATGACTATGGATACCATTCCACCAATCAAAAGTTAGGGCTAGAAATATGCAGTTAAAATGTCTGGATGCTTCCAAATTCTTGAGAGGACTTAACCATTAGTGTTACCCTGTTGGTCAAGAGTCCCAGTGTCAGGCCAGGAGGGCAGCTGGGTGACCGACATTTCTCTCAAGCACAAACATACCTGCTGAGGGTGGCCCAATGAGCACAGCAATGGCTTCAATGAGCAGGACCAGCCCAATGGCACTGGAGAACTTCTGGGATCCAACAATGGCCATGAGCACCTCAAACTGCAATGCACCCACCATGCCATAGGAGATGCCAAAGAAGACACAGAAGATGACCAGTGCCGTGTAGGTGTTAGCGCTGGCGCTGCAGATGTCTGTCAGGCCATTGAAGAGCATAGCAAAGCTGAATAAGTAGGCGACATGGGGACGCATCCACTTCAGCCCGGCTAGCATCCCACAGGAAGGGCGGGCAAAGATGTCTATGAAGCCAATGATGGACAGCAGGAAGGCAGCGTCTGTGTCTGGCACTCCTATGTCTTTGGCATAGTTGACCAGCAATATGGGGGGCACAAAGAGACCCAAGACCATGATGAACTTAGCAATGGAGTAAATGACAAACCCCCGGTTGGAGAAGATAGAAAAATCCAATAGCTTCTTCCCTTTCCTGGGCTGCTGCTGCTTCTTGGTTTTCTTTGACTTTTTGGCTCCATCCATGGTGCTTATGGCCTCCTCTGCCCTTTCCCCAATGGGCAGCATCTCCTTGGCTTCATATTTGTCCTGAACTCTCTCCATCTTCCGCTTCATGCCTGCCTCGAGAGGTCTCATGACTGCTCCACAGGTGCAGCAATTGAGCAGCAAACCCCCCATGATGAGGAATCCCCCTCGCCAGCCAAACTTTTCGAGCAAGACCTGACCCAGCGGAGAGAGGGCAGAGAGGAAAACAGGGCTCCCAGCTGCAGCAAGCCCATTGGCCAGAGGTCTACGTTTGTCAAAGTAGGTGCCCAGCATGATCAGGGAGGGCTGGAAGTTCAGAGCCATACCTAGACCTATGGGCAGGGGTAGGAGAAGGAGGAGATGGAGACAGTAATGGGTGTGAGACAACAAAGACAAGAGGACCACAACAAATGCAAACCTCTCAGAGATTCTGCTTGCACATGCCTAGCCCAAAGATCCTCTCATGTAGTTCAGTTCTCTTCCTGAGTCTTAGACTCTCCCACATGACTTACTGTATGAAACTCATAGGCAGAGGCAGGGCCAGGTCCCAGAGAGCTTACATTGCACTGGGACCCTCCCACTGCCACCTGCCTTTGGCTACCCCGTTCTAACTGGCAGGCCTCTCCTGAGAGCCTGTATCAGGACTGCTCCACTATCACCTTACTTGCGCTATTACCCTTTAAACTCTTGATCAGTCCCACTGTGACCCTCATCTCAGGCTGTTCCATTGTCAGATTGCATCCCAAAGAGAAAATATTAAATGGACCAGGGTTTTTTTTTCTGTTACTATGGGTTCTTCTTCCTCCTAGTGCATGTGTCTCTTCCCACGTGCCCCCTCAGAGCTCAGTGGTTTCCCCCCACCCCATGCCCCAGTGATTCTGCCTCTATGAAGACGGCTGGGTGGAGTTCCCTCTCTAGCCCATCCAATCTTGCTAAATCAATTGATGAGCCAGACCTTAAGGTGTTTCTTCTGCCAATCACTGAGTTCTGAGCAGATCGTCCTCACAGTGCTCTCAGCCTTTGCCAGCCAGAGAACAAGGGTCCTGGACACTGAGATCCCTGGGCCAGCTCTGATTCCATCTCTGCAGCTCCAGATGGAGGCAGGCAGAAGTCTCAGTCACTGCCCGGACCCCTCCTCTTGCCTCCTCCAGCCTCAAGAGCCAGTGCCATAAAGCTGCTGCCATGGCAGGCTGTCCTCCCAACAGCCACGTCAGCTCCCTGAGCACATCCACAGTAAGGAGAAAAATCCTCTTCCCTTAGCAACCAAACTCTGTTTCTCCAGAGCAAAGGGGGGTGTGGGGGGGAAACCATGTCATGAAGCTGTACAGGCTCCACTTCTCTCCCCTATGGCCATGTAATCCTTCCATGGACTTAGACCCCTTTATTTCTCCATCATCCCTGCCAGTGTTCCTCACAACTCCTGGCTCTGCCTTGTTTCCCTCAGGTAGCAGCTTGCAAGCCTAAACTGCATTTAAGCATGTGTCTTGCTCACACAGATCCAGTGGAAGCACAGACAAGGCCTCTCTATGCCCCGCCCCCCCCCAATCTCTCCCTCCCCTATCTGCCTTCATATATACACATCTCCAGTCACTGTGGTAGTTAGACATCATCTATGTCCCTTCTGTCTCTATCTCTGCCTATGTCATCCACCCCCCGGCCTCAAGCTGCTGGGATCCGACAGGTGCACTCCCACAGCTGCAGTGCTCTCCCCTCCGTAAGACTCTCACCTGTCAGCATGCCCGCGGTCAGGTACAGCTCAATAATGTTGGTGGTGAAGGAGGCTAGGATCATACCGGATGACGCCAGGAGCCCACCGACAAGCATCACAGGCCGGCACCCAAACTGGTTCACCATGATGCTGCTCACAGGCCCTGAATGGAAGTCAAGCAGCCAGAGTGAGAACCAGAGAAAACAAGGCATTAGGGCAGCTACAACTGAGAGACTGCTCCACACGCCTGCAGCACGTGAATGCAGAATGCTGAGGCCAAAGGAAAGCGCCCTCCCTCACCATCAGCTCTGCTCTGGAGGTCGACTGTCAGTCAGCTCTAGGGTCCAGACAGAGTAGCCCTGGCTCCACGCTGCCACAAGGGAGACCTGGCTTTGATGCCGTCTCTCCATGGGGCAAAAAGAGATTTGGTGTAATATGGAGACAGCTACGCTCCGTTTCAGTGAGGGCAGCTAAAGGGGAGAGAGGGACACCCCTCCCCCACCCCCGGCGCTCTGGCTGACCAAGGAATGGAGCTGACGAGCAGGCAAAGAGCACTTCAGGATGCCAACAGAGTCATAGGGGGTGTCTGAGGCATGGGGGACATGGGGACATAAACCAGCAACATTACATGCTCATCCCCCTTCTGGAAGGGGTGCTGGGGACAGAGGTCTCTGTCACCCTGCCCCACCTTCCCATTTGGTTTTAGTGCAGAGGAGGGTTGGGAAGCATAAAGAAACAGATAAAGACCACAGGAGGCGTCCACTCAGTGCCGGGTACGTGTCTGAGCAGGGGAGGGCTAAGGTGGGGGATTGTTGGAAGGGGGCCGGGCTCACGCTAGCGTTCTCACCCGTGCCATACAGCATGGCCAGCATGATGGACGAGATCCAAGCTGTGTCGCTGTAGCCCACGTGGAAGTCATGCATGAGCTCCTTGAAGTAGACGCTCACTGCCTTCGGAAAGGCGTAGGAGAAGCCAGTGATCACAAAGCAGCCCAGCAGCACTATCCAGCCCCAGCCACCATCTGGGGGCTTCACTGAAGCCGGCGACTGGCACTCCTCTGGGTCAGACCTCCCCATTTCCTAATTTGGGGGAGGGGACCCAATGCCAAGTGGGAGTTGGGAATGGGGGGGGGGTGCAGTGGACACAGATCTCCAAGAGCTGCAGGAGGAGAAGAGCATACAGGACACATGGTTACAATGGCAGTTCCAGCCTTCTGCCCAGCGCTTCACCATTGCCTGTTGACATTCACTTGTGCCAATATTTACTCCCACTGTCTCTGACCTCTGTCCCCTCGTCACATGGTGCTGCAGCGTGGGCTAGTGGCTAATGCACTGGAGTGGAAGGCAGGAGACCTGAAGCTATTCCAAGCTCTTTGCCACTGACCTGTTGGGTGACCTTGGGCCTGTCCCTTCATCTCTCCTCTATGCCTGGTTCCCCTCCCATTGGTTGGCTGCCTTGTCTAGTTAGGCTAACGCTCTTCAGGGTCTGTCTCTCAAGCTGTGTTTGCACAGTGCCTAGCACAACAGGGCTCTAGTTTGGGTTGGGGCCTAGACATGCTATATAACACCATGCATGCTCCCTGCAAGCACACTGCAGACAATCCGCCCTCAACCCCCGCCACGCACCCTCTTTTTGAGCTGTCGAGGAGACAAATTTTTGAAGGGGTGTGTGCAAGCTAGAGCTGTAGGGTATTTGCATGCCAGAGAGATTAGGGCTCTGTACCTATATGGTATGGCCAGAACAAAGGCGGGGCATTAGGGAGGGGGACGGGGGGGCTGTCTTGTGACTTTCCCTCAAAAGCCTTAAGCTGGCCAAGAATTTTGCTCCCACTGGCCAGTCTGGGTTTGTTTTTCTCACTTCTGCAGTCTGTGCCAGGGCGCCCATCGGGCCCTTCTCAGTGCTGAGCATGATGGACCCCAGGAGCATGTAACATCAGCACGGGGAGGCCACAGCCTCTCTCCTGGTCACCCCATGTCTCTGCAGGAACAGACTCTATGCTTTGGCTATAACTGCTAACACAGCACTCTCTCACTCCTGGCCAGGGCATGGATAGCACATGGTATGACAGGTTCCAGGGAACAGGTGGATTTCCTCAGGCTTAGCTCACAGCTTGCCATGCTGCTTTCCTCTCCTGACAATGCAGGTTTCCCCTCCCGAAACACCTCTCCCCACTCCAGTGTCACTGGCTGCAGTATATTGGATGGACAGTTCACTCTGTGATGATGTCTCCATTCCCTGCCTCAGTCAGTCCTGGGAAGTCCCAGCCTTCATTATGATCTGGGAGTGCCATATGAGCCAACAAGGTTCTCACTTGACAAGGCACAGGACGGGGAAGTAGGAGATCTAAGCTCTATCCCCAGCTCTGGTGCAGACTCTGTTTGGGTGACCTTGAGCTAGTCATCTCCCCTCTCTCTGCATAACAGAGAGTCTCTTTCAGCCCCTTTATCACAAGGGTGTTATCAGTGATCATATTTGTAAGGTTCTTTAAGAGTCCAATTTGGAGAGCAGCCCCTTCTTCTCCAGCTCCAGCACGAACCAGCCTCAGTAGTTTTGTGAGGTTACTAATTCCCCCCAGGGGGCGAAGAGCTGGTGTTACACAACTAAATAGGTTATGGTGTAGGCTGTCAGCAGGTCCATATGGCACAACTAAAAATAGGGCTAGGTGTCTGCAATCACCACTTGAGTAAGGACTATGCATCACACCAGCCGAAATGGCGAGATTGCCTGTGGTCCTATGGTACGGGACACTGCTATACCCACAATGCACTGTAAGACTGATTTGCGTGAGAAGGCACCATTGGCTTTGGGCCAATTGTCACTAATCAGGTTTCTGAGCCAGGCTCAGCACATACAGGTAGGCTCAGGGCTGGTGACCCCAGATGCCCTCAGCAGAGTCTCCCTTCCCCGACCAGGAGGACCCTTGTTCTGGGAAAGCGTGGTCAGTTGTCCTACCACAACACACTGTTATTGGCAAGTGCCTTGGGCCAAGCTCTGTTGAAGCGAAGCTGGAAAGGCTATTTCTGGCACCTCTCCCACAAAGCCTAGCCCAGTGCCCCCTAGTCAACAGTTGTTGGGAACCTGTCGCACAGGAAATTAATGGACAGAGGGATCTTGCTGTGAGGGTGGTTTTAAGCAGCGTCTCCTTTGGACGGTTCTAGCCAAATGCTTTTCATGCACAGAATAATCGTGTGCTGTGAGCTTCCGAAAACGGGCAGGCAAGAGGGCAGCGAGCTCTGCCTGGTGTTTTAACCCATTTATAGAAGGCTCCAGCTCCCCTACACCAGCTCTAGCATTCTCTGCCTGCAGCCAAGCAGCACTGAGAAACTCATTCCAGACATAAGACTTGGCGCTCATACAGCACCTTAAGTGTTCAAAGTGCTGCATGTACATTAGTCCATTAATATTCATCCCTATACACACACACACACACGTGTTACAGATGGGAAAACTCAGGCACAGAGATGATAAATTACTCGCCCAAGGCCACCCAGTGAGCCAGCGGGAGAGTCAGGATTAGAACTCAGGAGCTGTGACTCCCCCAGTGCTGTGTTTATTTATCTAGACCCTACTGCCAAAAAGAATCTGAGCCTTACAACCAAGTCTCCCTGACTCAGTGCAAATGAGTGACAGACAGCAGTAGAAACGGGCTGTTGGAAAGGCATTTCCACACTAAGTATTCACTGCCTGGGGTGAGGGTAAACCCAGATTCTGCTGTCAACCACCAACAGTTCTAACCTTTTACTGCTCCAAATGATCACTTCAAACAGTGGCACCACGGCAGGTTGATTTAGTGACACTCCAGTCTCCGCTCCGCCCACAACCTGTCTCCAACTTACAAGCAAGCAAGTTACTATTGTCTTACAGGGCATGTGCGTTAATGGAACTAAGATTCCCAGATCAGTCTTGGACCTGGACCACTGGCATCATCTGATGCATGCAGCTGTGTTGGAAGAGTGTCTGCTGCCTAACGCACACCCCCACAGGGACACCTGCCCCAGATTGTTGCTGTTAATTCCCTCTGCCCACCCTTATGTTTCTCAATCTTGTTGAAACCTCTGTGCTCCAGCACCATGATCAGCGGGTTATTGGGAAGCAGGCAGGCAGTGTTCATAAACAACACGTCTCCTCGCTCTAAATGTTCAATAGCTTCTAGGCAAGGGCATTGATTTGGCCCTCTGGCATACAACAGCTCATTTGCAAAACATGGTCTGATGTGCCATTTACTCCAGGGTCTGAGACCGGTGTGGGGCGTGTAGGTTTCCCGCTTGGAAGTTCACAACGAATACACTGGCTGTTCTGATCATTGCTATGGGGGTTGTATGCACTGATGTACGCTGTGTCTGGGCCTTGCACACCACTGCTCACTACTATTTTCTCCAGTGCCAGGGAGGTTTGTTTGGATATTTTAAATACTCAATTCCCAGTTCAAACACACACTACAGTAGATGGATCATTGGCAGGCAGAGACTCCGCCCCGAATGCTAACACCCAACACATCACACCTGTCCCCATAGCACCTGGCACCTTTGTAGCTCAGTGCTGATGTCTCAGTTATGCCAGGGTGAGATTCACCACCAGTGCTAGAAAAACCACATGCAAGGACAGTGCACTAATGGTGAGAGTCACACTCTCAGTCTTTGTGTGCGGGATGGGCTACCCTCCGCCCCTGGGGCAGGCACTGAGAATCGCCCTCCATGCACAACAGGATCCCACCACTGGGGAGCCGTCCCAGACCCAACCTCTGAACGGAGTGGATCCACAACTCGAGCTCACTGGCACTGGGAGTCAATGGGATCCACACACTAGTGCCAGCATTCTCCTCTAGTGTCCCAGCTCAGTGGGGTCCCTGCTCCGGGTGGTGGTGCCAGGGTTCACCCTCCAAAAGCAGCAGATCCACATCACAGAGGGCGAGAGGGTGCATGGGGAGAGCATCCAGAAGAGAATTAGATAAGCTTTCCCTGGCACAGGCTGACCTATTAATAGGCTATGCCCTGAGACTGGCATTAGCCTGAGTAGCAACCAGGAGAACATCCTGCACACACCACTAACCTACCAAATGAATCAACGCTCGTCAAAGTGCATCTGGATACAAACCTTGCAGGATGGCGGCTGCCTGTTCACCCTCCGAGGTCCAGGGGGCTGATCTGGGTGGCGTTGCTTGGCTCCTGGAGGGGCACGTTAGCTTAGATGGTGTTTTTCGGGGTTAGCTCCATGACAGATGGCTGGCAGCAGCCTACTTTCTTTTCCAGGACAGCAAAGTCCCCCCTCCAATCTGGATTGCAGAAAATCCTGCACGACTTCCTGTCCTCTCTTGAACTACCTGCTGCTGGTGGAGTCATGCAGTGATCCACAGCTGCTGCAGAGACCACCCCCACCCAAGTCCTCTCCGCTGGGAGTCCGTGGGTTACAGCTTGCAGCTTGAGCCCCAAGGTGTTTACACTGTGGATGTGGGTCAGTAGCTGCTTATGTTTTAAAGTCGGCAAAGCATCAGAGGTGCTGATCTAGCAGAAACCACCTCCATTTTTAAGAAGCTTTCCCAGCCAATGGGAAGGAGCAGCCTGCATGCCTGGGCCAGAATGCCCCGGTAATCCCACGGCTCAGCACAGAGAGACGGCTGGGAGCCTGCCCAAAGATTCCTTATGGCTTCCCCTCTGCACTCACTTTCCTTTGCAGGGAGGCTCTTAACATTTGTCTCTTGGCTTATCAGGATGGAGCAGCCTAGGCAACAACATCAAGGAGCTTTACAAAGCTGGAGCGTGAATGTGCAGTGCAGGCGACGGGGCAGGGAAGGTGCAGTCCTGGAGCAGGGGGAGCAGAAGGATGAGGCAGGGGGTGCAGTGGTTAAGGAGGGGGATCAGGTATGGTGACGGAGCAGGGGATGCATTGACAGGATGCAGGATGGGGGAGTTTGCAGTGAACGGTGCACAGGATGCAGGGACAGAGCAGGGCATTGTTGGGGTGGGGGTGGGGTGCAGTGACAGGACAAGGGTGCCGTGCTGGAGTATGGAGGTGCTGTGGCAGAGACAGGGTGCAATGATGGAGCAAAGGAAGCAGAGCAGAGAGTGGGCCATTCAGGAAATGCTCTGAAGTAGCAAGCAGGTGCTTGGATTCAATGCTGATGAGGGCCACATATGCTAGTAGATAGACGGGAGGAACATGGAGGCCTTCCTGAACAGCCTCCTTACCACCTGCCTGGGGTAAATTCTCCCTTTAAGAAGTGTGGAAAATCTCATGAGTTATTCCCATCTCCTCGTGGCATATGGCTGGAGGGCTGGTTTGGCCAGGGCTCCCTTCTGTTGCAGACACCACAAAAAAGCCAAGTGAATGCAGGGCAGGGCTGGCCGTCTAGCACACTCCAGACAGCACTCACCCAGAGCAGGCAGAGCTGTTGGCATTAGGATGCTGGGGCCACGCTGGGGAGATCGGTGCACGTAGAGCGCCAGGAGGAATGCTACAGTCACCAACCGTTAAAAAAAGCAAAGCCCCAGGGAGGGCAGAATTCAGGCAGCCTCTGCAGCTGATTGGAGGGGGCGTGGGGCTGCTGGGGTGGGAGTGAGGGAGGGTTAAGCCACCATAATAAAATCAGATGTCTGCTTTCTACCTGAAATCACCACTGAGAGCGGCAAGACTCATCCCAGGTGTGGCCAAAGGATTGAAGACATGCACACCCTGGTTCCCAGAAGTGAAAGGCCTATGGTTTAATCCACTAAGCTTCTTAGCTTCCTTCCCCCTCCTCCGTCTCTAAATTCCTGCGGGGGGGGGGGGGGGCTGGGGTAACAGAGTAGGAGGGAGGAGAGCGGGAGGGGCTTTGGGGAGCTGCAGGGGCGGGCGAATTAATATCTATTAATAAGGCTAATTGGCTAAAGCAGCCACAGCAGGTCTCTCCCCAACGCCGGGAGAGCTCAAAACAACAATGCTGTGTTTGTGTGCAGGCCTCGTGAAGCACCGAGCGCGGGGAAGGACACCCCCTGCCCCCTACACACCACAGCGACCCAGCCGGAGACAGGGAGGCCAGGCATATTTTCAGTAAAGCAGGTTTAAAAGGTGACTCTCAAACTCAACACCTGAGCAAGGGGCTGGTGCCACCGATTCTCCCAGGGGAACCAAACTCTGTGCAGGGGTAACGGGGGAAGCGAGGAGAGTGCCACAGTTCAGTGCAGAGAGGTGGATGGGGAGAGGGTTAGTAGGACCCCCATTCCTTCAGATCTAGATACCCCCCGGTGCCGATGGTCTGTACTGGGAGAGCTCACCTCCCTCCCCTTCCCTGCCATTCTCTGGGCACCACTCACTCCACTCTCCAGCCACATCACCCTCCTCAGTAGTGCTCTGACTGGCTTCCCTAGGAAACCCCACCACCCTGCCTCCCAGATACCCCCAGGCCTTCTCTCAGCAGGGCGGTGCCCTGCGCTCAGCTACGGGAAGGGAGCACAGAACTTTGCTGTCCCCTAGTGGCAGGAAATTACAGGTGCTCAGTGTGAGGTTAGGCGCTCACCCACCTCTTACTCTGCTCTTGAGGGCCTGCCTGCAGGGAAGGAGCAGAATAGCCAAGGTGAGTGGGCAAGGAGCATGTACAAGTTAAAAACACAGCTCTAGCAGCTGCAGGCCTGCCTCTCTCTCTCTCTCACACAAACACTACAGCTTTCCTCTGGGCAGTGGCTTTCACAAGAACCGGACACGGCTCAAAACACGCCACAGCGTTCGGTGCTGCTGTGAAGCTGAATTCAAAGGAAGGAAAGGAGACTTGAGTGAGGTTGCAGCACAGGAGAAGGGAGATTTTAAATGAGATGGAGAGTTGGTGAGGCCAAGTGAAGCAGGCAAGTGGCTCCAGGTAGCAAGAGCTTTGGAGACCTTTCCCACCATTTTACCCAGCACCAAGGGCCATAGCAAGGCTGAGGAGCAAACTCCTGGTCCCTTAGGCAGGTGGAGGCAGCAGACTCAGAGATTTGTCTAGATGGTTCAGCCACTAGAGCCACACGTATTAGCAAGGCTGAGGCACCACGTCTACACAGCCTGCAGCAGCGAGTCTCAGAGCCCAGGTCAACAGCCTTGGGCTCTTGCCACAGCGCTAAAACTAGCCGGGTTGCTATTGCGCCTCGGGCTCTGAAGCCGACCCAGCTTCTTAAGTTTCCACACCAAGCCTGAAGGTCTACACAGCTATTTCTAGAGCCGTAGGGCAAGCCCAAGTCTGTAGATGCAGGCTCTGAGACTGCCGCAGGCTGCCACTTACTGAGTAGACCTACCCAAGGCTAAGCTTTCCCAGGTCTTAGTTTCCGTGGTAGACACCTGCCCCTGGTATCTCTCCAGGGAGGCAGACAGGAAGGACGGTCAGAGGAACCAGGACACACAAGGAGATTGTGTTTTCCATTTTATTTTAAATATATATTATTGTTATGTACAGAACCAAACACAAGGCTGCACAGCTGGGTTTCCCCTCCCATCTTAATACAACCCTGGGACTACCAAACAAGGGGGTGGAGGAGAAGGCACTGTGAACGGGCAGGCATCCTCCCCACAAAGTGCTTTGAAACTCAGTGGCCAGTTGCCAAAAGCTGAAAGGAGAAGACTCCTGCTGTGCAGTTACCTGCTGACCCATCATGCAGGGACCTAACCCCAAACGTAGGTCAGGAATCTGCTCAGTGGCCAAATAACCGTCAGTACTTTACAACAGAGAGTAGGGACTCGGTAGGGTTCTCCTTTTCTCCTGCCAATATCACCCCATGCAGCGCAGGTGCACAGACCAATGAGGGACACTCCTTCCTCCAGCTCCCAGTGCTTAGGTATAAGCAACCCCCTGCCCATACTACCAGCACCAGTATCCTGGAGACGCCTTCCACTCAGCGTGACCAGCATCACACATGCCAATCCACAGAGAACGCTGAAGAAAACCAGGGAATCTATTTACTGCTGGAGTGTGCCAGACACAGGGAGTAAGACTGAGGCGCGGCCTGAGAAACTGCACTAGGTTAGTGCCAACCTGAGGTCACAGTGGCCCAGGAATGGGAAGGGACTGTGTGTTTCTACCACATCTGCTGTTGTCAACCCGCCAGAATCCGCTGCTCTCCACGGCCCCCTTTCACCGGATGATGGGTGCCGACCGGTCATTGGTGACGGTGGGGCGCAGCTTTACCGTGGCAAACGGGTTGGTGCCGCTGGAAGGAGAAAGGGAAGAGGAGAAAGAAAGGCTCAGGAAAGGCTGTTTCAGCACAGCCCGGCCGTAGGGCCCTGGCAGAGGCCCCGTCACAGAGAATGTTGTGGGGGCGCGCAGAAGAGACAGTAGAAAGCTTCCCTGCTGAGAGCGGGAAACGTTCTCATTCGGATGGGGGCCACCAGATGCAAGTTATCAATGCAGTTAATTATAATACATCCCCGTACTCTCTCCTGGTAACCCACCCCCTGCCCCCTGACAGGGCCACTCCCCTTCCCTCCCTGCATGGGACTTCCACACACCCCCTCCTCCTGACAGGGCCATTTCCTTCCTCTCCCTGAGAGGGACCCTCCTCTTCATCCCCTCCTGGTAGAGCCACTCCCCACCCTCTCCCTGGACAGGAACCCCTCCTCCACTCTGGCACGGCCATTCCCCCCTAGCCTTGACACAGTTCACAAGATGAGCAATTAGCCAGTGATGGAGGAGGAGTTGTGGGAGGGAGGGCGGTGGCAAGGGTTCAAATAAGAGAGAACAGGGAGGTGGCTTGGGCATGTGGCTCCTCCTCTCCCCCTGCCCTTTGGCTGGGGCAGCAAGAGCCCCCCTCCCCGCTGTTGGACAGCATTTCCAAGAGTCGCCTCCTGCCCTGCCAGTCGCCCATCCCATCCCCCACTAGAGAGCCCGCCCCACTTTGTATTCTCTGAAAGGTTCAGAGATGGAGAGGAGATGGTGAAAGCCTGTCAGATCTGCCTTGTCATCTCCCTGGGGCTGGTGCAGCTTGCTCGCTAGGATACATTTGCTAGAACCTGTCCAGAATAGCTCATGATGGGGCTTCCATACTGCTTCCTTGGGAAACTAATTGGCAGTCCAGCAGCTCTCACTGACCTGACTTTCCTGTCCTAATTTGCTCTTAGTTACACCTTCCCTTTGGACCCTTCCAACGGGGCAGTTCTGAGGGACCCAATTCATCATCTCCTCAATCTGGGAGCTCTTACTCCAGTTCCGCCGGGAGAGGCCAGAGAGGGGTCTGGGGGCCTTGCTAGAGACTAAGTGTTTTTTCCCTCCTCTCATTCATTGTTCTATTTTTTAAACAGTGATAGGAGTCAGTCGACAAGGCAGTAATTGTCATGCTCACTGTTCCTTCCTTTTTTGGAAGACTGGTACCACATTTATTTTTCTCCAGGCACCTCCCCAATTCTCCAGGACTTTGCAAACAATGAGATAAAACCACCAGTGATCCCAGACTTCACTTACCGGGGGAAGAGTTCTGGCAGCTGCTCCTGCACAGCTGACTTCTGCAACGAAATGAGACAAAGGGTCAAAAGCTGAGAGCAAGCACATTGTGCAGATTAGAGAGAGGCACAAAGAGAGGAGGAGGGAAAGACAGACACACACACGCACACACACGTACACAGATTTTCAAAAGCACCTGAACAATTAAAGAGCCCCAGTCCCACTAACGGGATGATAGACTCCATATCCCTTTCTCCAATCTCCATTAATTGGACTTAGCTCCTAAGTAGCTTAGGTGCTTTTGCAAAATCCCACTAAAGCAGAATTGCAGAGAACAAATATCCCCCTTTCTATGCAGGGGGAAGAGGGGATTTTGTCCCTCCCCCTACAGGCTCCCAGGCCCCCCTCTCTTTCTCAAGGAGCAGGGTGCATTTCTCATCATGGGAGTTTAGGATCTGCAGAGCACAGCAAAGAGCAAACAAACAAAACTGGCACTAGAATTCACAGGCTAGCATGGCCAGAGATGCCCTCTCTGATCACAGGAGGGCCTGGGATACCATCTCCCGCCCCCTGCATACTTCCTACAGCCTCATATATAGGGGCCTACTAAATTCACAGCTGTGAAAAACACGTCACAGACTGTGAAATCTGGTCCCCCTCACCCGTGAAATCTGGTCTTTTGTGTGCTTTTACCCTGTACTATACAGATTTCACAGGGGAGACCAGCGTCTCTCAAATTGGGGGTCCCGACCCAAAAAGGAGTTGCAGGGGGGTCATGATATTGCCACCTTCACTTCTGCGCTGCCTTCCAAGCTGGGCGGCCAGAGAGCAGTGGCTGTTGGCTGGGTGTTCAGCTCTGATGGAAGCATCCTGCCAACAGTAGCACAGAAGTAAGCGTGGCAATGCCTTACCAGGCCACCCCTACTTCTGTGCTGCTGCCTTCAGAGAATGGCGGCTGCTGACTGAGGGCCCAGCTCTGAAGGCAGCAGTGCAGAAGTAAGGGTGTCAATACCATACCAGGCCACTCTTACTTCTGCGCTGCTGCTGGTGGCGGCGCTGCCTTCAGAGCTGGGTTCCTGGCCAGCAGCCACCACTCTCCAGATGCGCAGCTCAGAAGGCAGTGCCACCACCAGCAGCAGCAGAGAAGTAGGAGTAGCAGTACTGCAACTCACCCCCACCCAATAACCTTGTGACCCCCCACAACTCCTTTTTGGATCAGGACCCCTACAATTACAACACCAGAAATTTCAGATTTAAATAGCTGAAATCATGAAAAATAAAAATTTTTAAATCCTATGACTGTGAAATTAACCAAAATGGACCATGAATTTGGTAGGCCCCTACTCATATAATATACAGATACAGCTTTACAGCAAGATCCCAACATACGCTGCCCCAAATTGTGCCTCTGGGCTGCCCTGGAGGGACCAACCCTGGGAGGAGATGCTACAGCCCATTTCATCCTGGTATCTGCCGAGCCTCCGAAGTGAGTGATAACTGATGATAGTGGGGCTTGTGATGCAAATATCTGCCCCACTAAGTACTGGATTAAGACCCCAACTCATTTCACACAGCTCGCTCCACAGCCATCAGCTGGGAACAACTTTCATTGACTGCTGACCTACGGCTGGGTCAGAGCCAGAGGAGAAAAGCTCCCACTCCTCGATCCCCTGAGGTGTCCAGTTTCTCAGCCTGGAGCTGGATTGGAACTAGTGACTTTTAGGAGGTAGGTTACATGTCCCCATCCCAGTCCCCTGAGCCAGGCAAACTGGGGCTTCACCAGAACTGCCAACCCAGAGGTGAAAAGCTACATATTCCATTTCTCAATCCCTTGAACCATCCAGGGCCCTCCAGCCTGGGACTGGAACCAATCACCTAGAGAGGACAGACTCTGTATCCCATCCCCCAATCCCCTTTGGTATCCAAACACACTTCCGCCCTTCACCCTGCCTTCTTAGCCCATTCTGGGTCCAAACTGGAACCTAAGATCTCAAGTGAAAGCCTCTATTCCCCACCTTGCTGAGACCCGAGTGCAGGCCCTCTACTCCCAGGCTTTTATTCACCCTTCCCCATCCTCAGCTGCCTTTAGCAGAGGCACTCAAAAGAGCTATCCCTAGCCCTTCCAGGGAGAGAAGGATGGCATCTCTGTCAGCTGGTCCCCAGCCCAGCTCCATCACTCATGCTCCTACTTTTAGCAGAAAGAGCTGCTGCCCCGGAGCCACCAGAAATCAGGCTGGGATGTCATAGAGAAGAGAAGTAAACTGAAGGGCCTCTGCTGGGTAATAAAGGGAAGAAGTGAGAGGAGAACGGAGGCCAGGGCTCTCCCACAGGATAGGGCACAGAGTTTGCTAGGGATGGGTGGACAGGAGCTGTGCTGAAAATGACTTCATCCTGCAGGGAGGTTCAAAGGGATGGAGGGGAGCAGCTGTAAAGTAGCCCCTGCCCAGCGGAGTAGCTGAGATCAGCTAGGGTGGATTCATAGATGGCCAGGAGCAGCACTAAAGAGGCCCAGCAGCAGGGCCGTCCTTAGCCATAGGCAGAATAGGCAGCCGCATGGGGCACCACTAGGTCTGGGGGCACCGCTCTGCTGGGAGCCTGGACAGACGGGAAGCAGTGGAGCATGTAAGAGCAGGGCTGCTGGGTCCTAGAGAGAGATGAATGCAGCACAGTCTGAGGGAGGGGATTGGCTGCTGGGGTCTCTGGGAAGGGGTGGGGGAAGGAACTCACCTGTAGGGTGACCAGATGTCCCAATTTTATAAGGACAGTCCCGATTTTTGGGTCTTTTTCTTATATAGGCTCCTATTCCCCCCACCCCCATCCCAGTTTTTCACACTTGCTGTCTGGTCACCCTAGGTACGGGTAATTGGTACCTATGTAAGACAAAGCCCCAAATATCGGGACTGGCTCTATAAAATCAGGACATCTGGATCTGGTCATCCTAGCTGGGGAGCACGTCTCTCCCCCGGGCTGGCAGTGATCCATCTCATCCGAGGGGAGCTGCACAGGGCAGGATGAGCTGCTGTGGCTTCATGGGTGCCCTGTCCCTGAGATCAGATGCTGTGCTAACTTCACCATAGTCAGTTGGGCTGGCGGTGGTGCCCATTGGCGTGTGATCGGACCTGAGGGTTTGCTGCTGCTATTGCCACTCTGCACCCCAAGAGATGGATTTTGGGGTCCTGCAGTTTTCCACCTATCTCCTCCTCTACTGCAGCTGTTGGACCAGCAGGCGACGGGGTGAACCAAGCATGAAAGCAGTACTGTGTTGCCATTTAGACTGTAATTTAACAAATTTGGTCCCCAAAAATGCTTGCTAACAATCCTGAATTCAATTTCAATATATATTTTTTTAAAAAATCAATATCTTAGCCAAAAATAGAAAATTAAGTTGTTGACTATTATTTGTGACAAGTTTGGTATGGGGAAGGGAGTGGGCCAGTTTTCATCAGAGAAACAAAAAATGTTGACTGACTTTCCTATAGCCCTGTTACTGCTAAATAGAGCCCTCCAACAACTGTAATATGCTCATCTCTTTACTAATGTATAGAGAAGGGGTCAAAGAATCCTGTGGCACCTTATAGACTAACAGACGTTTTGGAGCATGAGCTTTCGTGGGTGAATACCCACTTTCTCAGATGAGAAGGGGTCGGCAATCTACGGCACATGTGCCAAAGGTGGCACGCGAGCTGATTTTTGACGGCACGCAGCGGCAGGCTGAGCAGCTGAGCCCACTGCTGTTCTGGGGTTCCGGTGGCTGCCCCATTGCCACCCGGGGTCCTGGCCGCTGGCCCCACTCACCACCCACTGCTGGCCTGGGGACCCCCAAGAAACCCCAGGCTGGCAGCGGGCTGAGCAGGCTGGCGGCTGAGACCCTGGCTGAGCCATTCAACCTGCTGTCGGCCTGGGGTTCCATTCACTCAGCTGGCAGTGGGCTGAGCAGGACTAAATTCAACAAAATAGGAAAACAAGAGCAACTAATGACAAAGTGCAAGAACCTAGAGCAGTGGTCCCCAACCTTTTTCGTCTGGCGCCCATCAGACAAAGGACTGTGGCAGTGGACAAGCATCCGTCAAAATGCCGCCAAAATTCAGCAGCATTTCAGCGGCGACGCCTCTGGATGACGCTGTTTATCGGCAGCAAGCATCATCATCCAGAGGCATCGCCGCCTAAATGCCGCTGAATTTCACTGGCATTTCAGCAGATGCTTGTCCGCTGGCCAGTACGCAGGTGCACTGAGAGGCCCCTGCGGGCGCCATGGCACCCACGGGCACCGCTTTGGGAACCCCTGACCTAGAAAGCCTCCTGAAACACGGCTATCATTTTGATTTAAATGGACTTGAACTGTATGAAGAATTGAGTACACTGTCATCAGTGTTGCCACATGCAAAATCGATGATGGACATTGTACAATTTACTCATACCAGCAAACTTGTTGACATATATCCTAATGTGTACATTGCCACTCATATTCTACTGACAATTCCTGTAACAGTAGCATCAGGAGAACGGAGTTTCTCAAAACTAAAGCTCTCTAAAAACTATCTCCGCTCTACAAGGAGTCAGGAACACTTGATTGGTCTTGCTATTCTTGCAATCGAACAAGACATCACTTTGTCTTTGTCATATGATGACATTATTACTGATTTTGCAGCCAAGAAAGCCAGAAAGATTGCTTTTAATTAAAACAAATCCTTGTTTCAATACCTCTTCATAGAAATTTCCAATAAAATGTTGACAAGTTTAAAAAATTATATTATTTGCATCATTCTGTCAAATCAGAATTTTTTCTACAGTGCTACTTCTTTAGTGCTAGTCCATCAGCATTACAGTGTGCTTAACTGTGTTAAACTGGTTTTAATAACATACATGTGGCAAGTTTTCCGATACTGTAAGCTTATGTTTGTGTTGCTCAGAGCAAGACAGGCACAGGGGCACCAGTTTAATAATCCCGCCTAGGGCACCATAAATCCTAAGGACGGCCCTGTCCAGCAGCATGGGCGAGATGGATGAAATCTGTGATGCAGTGAGGTCAGGATGACCCTTCCCTTCCCACTAAGCCTGGCTGGAGCGGGTGTGTATCATGGCATCACAGAAATGTAGGGCTGGAAGGGACCTCGAGAGGTCACCAAGTCCAGCTCCCTGCGCTGAGGCACCGACTAAACCTTGACCATCCCTGACAGGTGTTTGTCCAGCCTGTTCTTAACAACCTCCAGTGACGGAGATTCCACAACCTCCCTTGGCAACCTGTTAACTATCCTCAATTAGAAAGGATGTGAAAGCGAAGGTCAGTGTTGGTTGAGGGACACACCCTAGCCCGCAGATCCCCTCTCACTGCCTTAGCTCAGGTTAGGATAGTGCTGTGCCCACTCACCTTGGAATCCGAAGGAGCAGCAGTGCTAGCCAAGCTGCTCTGGCGGCTGCCAGCACCAAGCGAGGCTGGAGAAGGGCTTGGTGACTGGGGCGAGGCAGCGTTGTGTCGGTAATTTCCTGCTGACGGGACACTGGGGCAATCCAGGCCATCCATGCTGTGACTGCTCCGCAGCGGGAAGGACCTGAGCAACAGGGGAAAGGAGAGATTCCAAGAAGAAAAGACCCGAATCCAGCTCTGGGGAAGAGTGCTCTGGGATCTCTCCATACAGCACATGTGGTCTGAGACTTCCCCTCCCAGGATCTCTCCAGAGGGAATGTGTCCCCTGGGAATCCCTTCCAAGAGGTTGCCATAGGGCAGGGGTTCTCAAACAGGGGGTCGGGAGGGACCCCCTCAGGAGGTCGCAAGGTTATTACATGGGGGGGTTGCGAGCTGTCAGCCTCCACCCCAAACCCCGCTTTGCCTCCAGCATTTATAATGGTGTTAAATGTATAAAATTGTTGTTTTAATTTATAAGTGGGGGGTCACATTCAGAGGCTTGCTGTGTGAAAGGGGTCACCAGTACAAAAGTTTGAGAACCACTGGCCACAGGGAATATGTACCCCTAGGATTTACCTCCTAGTGATTTAAAGGCCCCTGGAAATATTGTGCCATAATGGGAGCAACACGTCACAGTTTCATTAAGAAAAGCCATGTCCAAGGGTGCCAATGGCCCTCAGACAAGTTTTTGAGCATGCCCAAGAGCCATAGCCTTGATGGGCAGCTCCACACAGGACAGTGCGTCACACAGGCACATGCTTGCATGAACGACATACAGACATGCACTTCAGCAGGTCCCATTACCTGGTGGGTGGTTCCTTCAGGTCTCTTTCTCTCCCCAGGGGCTTTATGAAAGCTTCGGGGAACCAGCCACTCCTAAGGCCCCAGAGACAGAGAGGACAATGAGCCTTTGCAGCAACACGTTTCTTAGCATTCTGCTACCCATCGTGGAATCTGGCCAGGGCGCTGGGGCGAACATGCTCATTGCATGGAGGGCCCTGATGAGATCTTAAAATGGCCACCAGCCACCAAGCCCTTTGCCTTGTGTCTCAGCTGAAAGAACAGCACTTCCAGCAGCACGTGGACCCCCATCTAGCACCAGGACAGGGCCTTCGTTCAGGGACGACTTGGAGGCAAGAGCACCATTTACTAAGCCACCGGCACCTGGGTTTTCCTAGGAGAGCTCCCCCCGCACTGTTGGGAGTGGGCTCATATTGGACACTTCTTTGGACAGAGACAAGGCCGACCCCAGAAAGTGAAGACAGTTTTGGAGAATCCCCTGCGACTCTCTCCTGGAAACTCCCCTGCTCCAAAGGTAGACACAGCTGGGATGAATGAACCTCAAATAGAAAGGCAGCATGTCTGGGTAAGAACTATATGGCAAGCAGGTACCCCACAAATTCCAACCCACACCCTGCCCCACATTGCCAGTAAGCCATGCCCCATGTCAGATACCAGGCCAGGGATGGCACCAGTTGTGCCATTCGGTAACTGTTCCCTGTGGTGCCAAGCACTGTGCCATAGCAGTACCTGCTGCCCGTGTAAGTGAGAAACCCCTCGGCTAGACTGAGACTGGCATTGCTTTTTTAAGCAAGAAGCTTAAGGGCAGGGCATTAACCCTTGGAGTCCAGCTCTTCACAGCTGCTTGCTGCCTTCACCAAGATCCCCCATCCAGCCCAGCACCACGGAGACAGACTGAGTGCACTCACGTGGATGATCCCTCTAGCTTGCCGTACAGCCAGCCGTTCTGCACCTCTGGGATCAGCACCGTGATGACGTCCCCGAAGTTAAACCCTAGCAAGGTGCGGTTGGTGCCAGCAGAGTGGGGCATGATTGCCTGGACTCTCAACACGCTGCTGCCTCCTCCCGCGTGCTCCCCGAAGGAGCTGGAGCGTGAGCGCTGGCCGGCGGAGACCGAGCCTGCCAGGAGTAGCCAAGGTGTGAGAGGATTCAGAGGGCTTCTTTCGACCTTAGACTCCCCTAGCGGCCCACCACTGATGGAGTGAGACACCTCCATTGTCCATTCAGACCTGGGCTTCCCTACCCCACTCACAGAGTTTCCCTAATGGGGCCCTGACCCTGCCTGTTTGGCTCCTTGTTCATTCACTCGTGGGCTTCACCCCCACCCTCCATGTACCCTGTCCTCTCACCCTTGCATAGAACAGGTGCCCAAGTGCACCCTGGGACAAATGAATTATGGGCAGCTTTGTCCCTCCCAAATCCAGCATGTATCTGCTCACATAAGGTACAACCAGCCCCACACCGCTGCCCCCATCTACCCAAACTTACCAGCAGATGAAGTCTTCTGCAAGCCTCTTCTGGTTGGCTCTGGCTGAGGAGGGGGTCTAAGAAGTTCTGCAGGCTCCTGGGGGAAGGGGCTTGAATTACATCCAGTCATGGCTGAGCCAAAATCTCCCAGAGGCTTCTGAGGCTGTTGGAAGGAAATGAAGGTGAGCATGAGCACTACACAGAGGAGATCCCTCTTCAAGAGAAGCCTGGTCCCTAAAGGAGTGTATCCCTCTCCACCCCCAACACTCCTCCACACACACAACCTCTCCCCTCCCGCCTCCCACACCTCGTCTTGGATAGCTAATGCCACCAAGGGAAGACAATCAGGTGAGGCCCTGGAGGTACAGACTAATGGAGTACACATGGGATTGCCTCCCACCCCAAAAAAATAACAGACCCTGGGGAAAAGCTGGGCTGACCCTCTGTTCTGGGATCTCTGCCCTGGGAAGGGAGAGATCATTTGTTGGCATTTTTCTCACCATGTCGAGGTGGCTGGGGGTCAGGCGGCCTGACGGATAACCCTGGCCATGGGAGGCACTGAGCAGGCTCAGGGAGTGTCTGCTGCTTGGATTGCGGATGGCCTCCAATTGCTCCTTCCACTTTGGCACCTTGCTCTGTATGATGCCCCAGGCCTGGGGAGAGATAGAGAAGAGAGATCAGGGGAAGAATGGGAGCAGACCAGCTGTGAGGAGGAAAGCTACAACCTGTACCCAAGTGCAGTGTCCTCATAGCCACCAGCAAGGTGAGGCAGGTGAGACACTCTCGCCACTCTACGAGCCCCTCAATGCTGACTGGCAGAGGACCAACTGTTCTGTAACTCCCATCAGGCCTGACACACTCACTACCCCTGACACACTGCCATCACAGCATTTATCTGTGACGAGTGTTGTGTGAAATATCAGTGGAAAGCTGGCGACACACCAGTCATGAATATCATCGAGTGCTGGACGGTGTGTAAAGAGCTATGTACGTGCGCCAGAAATACGTTTTGGGGGCAGACCTCATAAACAAGTTTGTCCTAGACAAAGGAATGCTGATTAGCCTGTTTGCCTGGGTCTGTGGTGTCAATTGAGCATGATGATGTCAGAGACAGTTTGCCTCTGAGGTAAACACCAGTTATCAGGAGGATGAGGAAATAGCTTGGTGCTGGCACACCGCAGGATACCACAGTCTGAACCCCGGCGGGTCGTCCTAACTCTTAAGAAAAAGACAATGAACTTTGAGGGGTATAAAGAGAAGCAAAAGGGTCGCTTATGAACCATCACTTAGTGGACAAAGAGGCAGTGCTCTCTGTATCTTCGAACGGTGGATCCCGGAAAAGCTGCTTTAGGTAAGAAATTTTTTCTGAGACAAAGATTGTAAAGTACACATCCCCACATAGAATCATTGAATCGTAGGACTGGAAAGGACCTTGAGAGGTCTTCTAGTCCAGTCTCATGCACTCGTGGCAGGACTAAGTGACTATGACTATGTCCCTCCCCGCAACCTCGGGCCACACCCCCTCCTTACCCTGCTGTAGACCTGGAGGAAAGTGCTGGAGAGCAGCTGGTGCTTTTCAGCCAGGAAGCGGTAGCGGCGCTTCTCCTCCAGCTCAGCAGCCCTCTGGCTCTCAGAGACAAATACCTGCATCTCCGAGTGCAAGCGCCTCACCTTCTCCTGGGTGGACAAGAGGAGGAGGGATTGATGTCAATGCAGCACCCTGAGTCTGCTCAGAGCAGTATTTGGGGGAATAAACCCAAGGTTCCCCTCAGCTGGCTGCGTCATCAGCCTTTATAACCCCGTTGCTATGCTGAAGCAGCACACAACATTTATAGGGATCGAGCCCCAAATCTTATTTTAGTCTTTCCACGCAGTTTGCCTCAGAAACATCCTGCAGGAGGGAGTTCCAAAGATTAACGGTACACTGTGCGGAAAAGTATGTCTCCTATCTGTGTGTCAGCTTGCTGCCTTTTGCAATCCAAGGAACAACTCCTTGTGTTCTAAGTAAGGGAGAGACAAGCTATAAACTATCTTGGGCTCTGAAGGCATCATCAGCATCAGCTTGTGATGACCACTCTCCTCACTCCAGACTCTCCTGCGTCTCAGGGCCATCCTTGCTTCCACTTCATTTCCCACCTTCATTTCCCAGACGTTTTTGTCCTGAGTCCTCTCCATCCTCCACAGCTCTGACATGCACTTCTCCAGGTTGGCAGCCCTGTGTCGGTACTCCAGTTCGTAGCGCTGATGGCTATCCTGCCGGGAGCATAGAAGGAGACCAGAGACTATGAGGAACATTTTCTAAAGCATGGAAGGGACTTAGGAGCCTAAATCTCATTGAAAGTTAATGGGCCTAAATCCTTTTTGAAAATGGGACTTAGGAGCCCAGTGAATCCTAGCTACCACAAAGGAGAGCTGGCCAAGTCAGCCCATGAGGACATGGCAGCTAGACAGAAGGAAAGTCTCTCTTTCTCCAATTGGTGAGAGACACTTCCCAACCCCTGCCCCAAGGAAAGCCTGGAATATCCTTGGAAACGCCTCAGGGATGAAACAATGATTTAAACCATCGAGAGGGTGAAAGCCTGAGCTGCGCTGAGACTCAAAGGAGGGAGGGGCGCAGCGAGGGTGTGGGGAGAGAGGTCCAGCACCCTGCTTAGGGGCTGGGGAGAGGGAAGCCTGCAAAGAGCTCAGGAGGGACAGGGAAGGGCTGAGGCTCACGCTGATGAACTGCATGTCCAGCTTGGTGTTTTTCTCCATGTGCTGCAGCAGGTCTCCATGGAATGTCTGAGCCTAGATGAGGCAGAGAAGTCGTTAGAAACTGCCCCTAGCAGCTGGTATTATTGGGCACTGCTGACAGCTGGGAGGTGAGGGGACCCGAAAAGGGAGAGATAGGGAGTGCCAAGAGAAAGCCCCCCGTCCTGACTCCTGATGGACATGCTTGGCCAGGCATCTGCAGACAGAGCCGATACTGTTTTTCCTCCCACCTTTTGTCTTGTCTAATCAGACGGAAAGCTCTCTGGGGCAAAGGCTGTCTCTCCATGTCAGGGGCAAAGGCTCTCTGTCCTCTAGACACTGCTGTCATATCAATAACAACCATACAGCCTGGAAAGGGTTAACATCCTTGTTTTTCACTAGTCCTCTCCTTCTCTACTCCACCCCCAACAGCACTATGGGGGGAGGGGAATGGAAATATTGGCACGTCATAACTGGATGCTGCTTAGATCACACATCCCTCCTAGGGTTGCCAGGTGTCCAGTTTTTGATTGGCACGCCCGTTAAAAGTGCTAAGGCAGGCTCCCTACCTGCTGTGGCTCCACATGGCTCCCCAAAGCAGCGGCATGTCTCCTCTCCAGCTCCTATGCACCGGCTCCGCAGCACCCATTGTCTGGGAACCACAGCCAATGGGAGCAGCACTTGCAGATGGGGCTGCACCTCCACGTAGGAGCTGGAGAGGGGACATGATGCTGCTTCTGGGAGCTGCTTGAGGTAAGTGCTACCCATAGCCTGCACCCTGTTCCCCTCTCATGTCCCAACCCCCTGCCCCAGCCCTGATCCTCCTCCTGCCCCTCAAACCTCTCATTCACAGCCCCATCCCAGAGCCCACACCCCTAGCCGCAGCCTGCACCCCCTCTCACACCCCAGGCCCCTGCCCCAGCCTGGAGATCCCTCCCATCCTCCAAACCCCTCAATCTCATTCTGAAGCACCCTTCTGCACCCCAAATCCCTCAACCCCAGCCTCACCCTGCTCGCACCCTCAGCCTGAGCCCTCACACCCCCGCCCCGCACCCAACCCCCTGCCCCAGCCCAGTGAAAATAAGCAAGTGAGGGTGGGGAGAGTGAGTGATAGGGGGGAGGGGGCGGAAAAGGGGCAGGGCCTCAAAGGAGGGGCAAGGCAAGAGTGTTCAGTTTTGTGCAAGTAGAAAGTTGGCAACCCTAACCCCTCCCCCAGTTCTGCTCACCACAAACTGGGAGCAACCCACCCCAAACTCTTGGTATGGAGACAACATATGGCATCTAGCCACTGCAGCTCCATTAGGTCCAGCATACAGCTACGGGCTGCTCCCAGTAGAGATGGGCCATGGCAAGATACTCACCACTACTTCAAGGTCAGAGTTCATATGCCTGTGGGTGTCAGACATCTGCATCAAAATTTGACCTTCAAGGAAAGAGATCAAAGTATCATAGTCAGACCTTCCTCCTTGCGTTTATCATTCTCCTGCAGCAAGTTAAAACAAAGGGGCCATTAGCACTAATCACCACTGTTACATGACCAGCACAGCGTTATCTTGGTGCAAAAGTCCAACCACTATCTCTATGCATTAGCTGTCTGCTGGGGCTGGGTCCAAGGTGTGAGGAGAAGGTTTCAGCCAATCTGCTTCGTTCTATAATAGCTGCTCAATCCCTTTCTATAGTTTCACTGATTATCATCAGAATATGCATGTTACAAACCACACCTGAGGGCTAGTGGCTTAGAGCACCATGGGAAACTGAGGTACCAACTCCCAGTCTTCCAGTCTCTTGCACAGTGCAGTTAGCAAGCGGTTGGAAGGCTGGGATGTATGTCTCAGGGCAAGCCATTGTGTACATTGACTATCTGCCCCAAGGACCCTGGATTCTGCATGACACTGCGGCAGCAGGCCAAAAATTTGGTGACAGCTTTATCTACATGAAATATCCTTGTCATGGTATAATTCCCCACTCTGAACCTTAGCGTCCAAAAGATGGGATACCAGCATGAATTCCTCTAAACTCAATTACCAGCTTAGTACTTGTAGCGCTGCCACCAACCAGGAATACCAGTGCCTGGTACACTTTGGTCCCCCCAAAACCTTGCCCGGGGACCCCCAAGACCCAGACCCTCTGGATCTTAACACAAGGAAAGTAAACCCTTTCCCTCACCGTTGCCTCTCCCAGGCTTCCCCTCCCTGGGTTACCCTGGAAGATCACTGTGATTCAAACTCCTTGAATCTTAAAACAGAGAGGAAAATCCACCTTCCCCCCTCCTTCTCTCTCCCCCTCCCAGACTCTCCCTGAGAGAGAAAGTAATCCTAACACTGAGAGAAAATTAACCTCTCTCTCCCCCTTCCCTCCTTTCTCCCCACCAATTCCCTGGTGAATCGAGACCCAGTCCCCTGGGGTCTCACCAGAATAAAAAAACAATCAGGTTCTTAAACAAGAAAAGCTTTTAATTAAAGAAAGAAAAAAACAGTAAAAATTATCTTTGTAAATTTAAAATGGAATATGTTACAGGGTCTTTCAGCTATAGACACTGGGAATATCCTCCCAGCCTAAGTATACAAGTACAAATTAGTCAAGTATCAGAGGGGTAGTCGTGTTAGTCTGGATCTGTAAAAGCAGCAAAGAATCCTGTGGCACCTTATAGACTAACAGACGTTTTGGAGCATGAGCTTTCGTGGGTGAATACCCACTTCGTCAGATGCATGTAGTGGAAATTTCCAGGGGCAGGTATATATATGCAGGCAAGCTAGAGATAATGAGGTTAGTTCAATCAGGAAGGATGAGGCCCTGTTCTAGCAGTTGAGGTGTGAAAACCAAGTGAGGAGAAACTGGTTTTGTAGTTGGCAAGCCATTCACAGTCTTTGTTTAATCCTGAGCTGATGGTGTCAAATTTGCAGATGAACTGAAGCTCAGCAGTTTCTCTTTGAAGTCTGGTCCTGAAGTTTTTTTGGCCATCCTATTAACTCTTAACTATCCATTCTATTAACTCTTAACTATCCATTTATGACAATCCTGTTTGTAAAGAATGCAGAATTAAATCATCCTGCACACTTAGAGGTGCCCGCCCTATGTGGCTTATTGTGATATTACATTCCATTTAGTTTACACTGTCCCCATGTTTCTGTTTGAGATGTGCCACAGATTTTTGTATGAATACGTTGCGATGGATGGGGGTAGTTAGAGTGACGGGCTGCTGAGTAGGAAGCAACTGGGGATCTGAGGAAGGTCTGGGAGGCAGTTGGGGAGATAAGCACATTAGCTGGATCTTTTTGCTAACGTGATCAGCAGTGAAATAGTTAAATTGCCATCTTTAGGTTTCAGAGATGGCCCATGTAGGTGAATGGGGGCTGTCTCCCGTCTCTCTGAGTTCTCAATTTAGGCTGGCTGCAGACTCACAAAGGCAGGACAGCATCCGTTACAGTTGGTTCATATATTCAGAGTTTCCTCACTGCCATGACAACACAGAACATCGTTTGTGTGAAATGAAAGCTGGGACACTTGGATCAGAATTCTGCAGCCAGGGCTGGATTCCAGGGCAAAGCCCCTAGCTATGCAATCCCCTGGGCTCCGTGCTCTGCTCTACCACGTACAGCAGGAGGCCTGGGCGTCTGTCTCTGAGGCAAGTGGGATACGGGGAGGCTAAGCCTAGTGCTCTGAGGGGGTTAGTGCTCTGCAAAGCCACATACGAAGCCTGGCTTTCAGGCCTTGGGATCAGTGGGGGCTGGGAGTGTTGCACAGACCAGGCCTAGCACATCTGGGGGTTAGCGACGGGTGTTGTCATGCAGGAGACTCAGGCTCCTTTCCCAGTGCAGTCCTTCGTTCCTCATGCCTCTTGGTGCGATGGGAGCACTGGGGCGGGGAAGGGCTGGGCTGGGCTGGACTGGGCTGGAGAGGAGGTCAACATTTCAAATTGACCCACCTCCCAGAGACAGTCAGTAGGAGAAACTTACCCAGCATTTGTGAGGTGGAGCTCTGCAGGGCTTGCTCCCCAATTTTCTGTATTGCCTTAAAATAGACTTCAGCTGCCTGAGACAGTGCTGCAGAAATATAAGGAGAGAGGGCAGCTGGATTAAAGCTTCCCTAAATGACCCTGCTCCATTCTTGTCCTCTGCCCCCTTTTTCTTCAACTCTTCCCTTCTTTGCCACCTCCCATCCTCATCACCTAGTCTCCTGCTACCCACAAACTCAGAACAGCCCCAGGAGCACAGACTGATGCCCTCCACCTGCCAATCAAGGGTGATGTCCATGGACACAATCCAAGCTGTCCCCCCACTAAGCACAGGCGGAGTCCAGACAGCACTCACCATGGAAAGCGCGTAAGTAGTTATTGCCCAGGTAGACCAGGTTCTCCAGGGCAGGGTTAAACTGCTCCAAGATGCTCTGTCATCCATCCAAGTTGGGGAGAGGGGTGAAAGAACACCACAGGTTAACGCGATCCTCCTCCACACCCCGGGGCCTGGGATGAGGCCTGTGCCCTCCTTATGTGATTCATTTGACAGAGCTGCGGCCTACCCATCCCACCAGTCTCTGGTTTCAGGCTCAGGTACCCTTCTCATTGGGGAGGTCCAGTTCTTGCATCTTCTCTTCCAGCAGAAAGCATACATTGGGGTGAGGTGACCAGGAGATCACCCTTCCCTCTGAACTTCCCCAAGTAGCTACTACCCTCACCCAGAATGTAGTAGGCTTCTTTCTGCCCTCAAGGGTGGGTATTACTTCCTGGCAACTATGTCATGATCATCAGGGCCCCATAGGTTGATAGAGTCAAGGCATGGCGCAGTCTTAACCCAGCCTCATATGTCTATGTACTGTATTAACCAAAGGTGGGCAGTGTGCACAGCACCCCTTATTACATGCCATGCAGGGGCAGCAGTCTGGAAATTCGGACGTGGGATCTAAGCACTGCACAAAATTAAGGAGACGGGCCCAGCACAGAAGGAAGTGCCCTCACTTGTACACTCCAGCCCAGCTGGGCATGGTTGTGTGCAGGATTCTTTTAGAAAGAGCTCCAATCCAGGCAGCATATTTACCAAAAAGGTGCATTGTATAATTTGATCTGTACATCAGAGACCAGTGAGATCAGTCTGGTCACTTGGACAAGGAGCTGCACAGCCACTAATCTACCCTCAACTTGCGGTCAGAGAAACTAGTGCCTAGGCATGTTTGATTCACTTGAGAGTTTTAACTCTTGTCTACATGCACTGGAACTCTCTGCTGTTGAAAGGGGTTTTTCTCTTCCCCCCAAATTCACTACAAGATGCCAATTATAAGCAGGTCTCATGCTGTGTGTGCATGGGCAGATGTACACTTGTAACTAGAAAAACACCTGTAACAACTTGCATTCATGGAGAGACACAGTAATTGGCCTGGACACATAGTGGCACTCACTAATCCTTGGTGTCTCTTCAGACATACACAGATTTTCACACCAGTCATGCAGAGCACACACAAGGGAGCTCTCACATGCCTCCCTCAGACACCTTCAATACAGGTGTTCCCCCCTCCCCCCGAATATAGGTGTTAAGAGATGGGCCTTTCCTATTAGGTAACACGCAATTCACCCCTCCATTACCAAGGCAGAATTACTCCCCACAGGGTATTCTCCAGGGCTTTGATCAGTCTAGTTTTACAGGTTCCAAGCAATGGGGCTTCCACCATTTCCCTGGGAGAATATTCCACAGTCCAGTAGATCCTCACTGTCCGGAAAGGGTTCCTAAGATCAGCCAAAATGCTGCTCAGTTTCAGCCTGTTTCTTTCCTGCTTTATCCTCTTGGCTCACTCCCTCCCTCCTTTCTGGGACAGCCCCCTCAGATGAGCCTCTCTAGCTCTCCCATAGTAGGGATTCACTGGGAAACGTGCTCTGCCTTAATACACCAGAATGCCCAGAGGTTAACCCCAGCACTGCTGGGTTCTGCGCTGAATTACACCACGCACCCTTTTGGCCATCACTCTGTTCTCACACCAGGCCAGGATTCATACAGCCTTGGAATTACACTTTACACCAGCTGAGGATATGGCCCACAGATGTTAAAGCAAATTAAATCAATTAATTAATTTAATCTCCCCCCCAGAACACTCTGTTTCTCTTGTGCTTTTAAATCGTTTATGAAGGATCCCCCAACCCCATGCGTCTCTCACCAATTGGGAACAGTCCTTTCACTCCACAGCCTGCAGAGAGGTAACAGCTCACCTTGTAGATGAAGATTGTGGATCTGTAGGACTGCTCCATCTCACCAGTCTTTTGCAGGGAGGTGAGGGGTTCCCAGAGATCAAGAAGTTGATGGGGAGAGGACGAGTTGTCCTCAAAAATCTCCTGAGAATCCAATTGCAAGGACCTAGATGGCTTGAGACACTCTCTACCCGGCACAGCAGGACACCAGGAAGAAACATGTCCAGTGTGAAGGGATGAGAATGCCACAAGGAGGTTTAATAATTCACCAGTCAGGATGCTAGAACTTGATCCTTGAATGTAACCAGACACCAAGGAGAGAGGAACCTTGTGCCAGCCATGAGGGTCATGTGACTTTCTCCTTTACTTATTTATTGCAGGTTTCGGTATACAGCTCACCCCCCCCCCCATACTATCATGTGCTGGTCCAGACATCTTCATTGTGCCTCACCACTGTGACACAGATGCCAATTGGCGCCAATGGGGAAAGGGTTCACTGTTCTTTACAACCACCTCCTGTCTCAGACCTTACAAACTCACTACACCCAATACACCACTTTCATGGTCATTAGCCACAAAGGGTAGCGTGTGAGGTCTCCACTGAAAGCTTGTAACTTACCAATACTCATAATCATTGTGAGACATGTGTGCGAGGGACGTTTAAGGAATAATGTAGCTAAAATCACGCCCTTATGGCCTTGGAGCGAAAGGTGAATCACCAGGAAATAATGTGTCTCAGTGATGGCCCATTCAAGTGGGAGGAAGTTGTCACCCTGTATTGCTCAGTTGTCCCCCTTTGCACCAATCCAGAAAAGTCAATGAAAAACCAGCGAAGTATAAACACTGAAACCACTTGGCACTGGCAGTGGAAAGGATGGCAGGACAGCCAGGGAATCGCCCTGTCTGTGAATAAGGACAAAAGACTGACTGAGGATATCACAGGGTGGAGAGAGACACTCTGCACCCATTCACTGAGGAGGTACCTTGATGAGCGGGGTGCTTCGTGAAAGACAGGATCCTAGCTCCTTGGGGGCAGCAAATGCCTGAAGGATTTTGTTTTGTATGGAGCCACTTGTTTCCATCACAAACTTGTTTCTATTGAATCTCTATTTGTTCTTAAATAAAATGTCCTTGTTTTACTATAATTGAACACAAGTGCTGTGTGATAGGGGAGCAGTGAGCTAAGGTAAAACTGCTAAACTGGGGTACACTCTTCCCTTGAGAATGGAGAGCCTGGGATTTCTGGGGGTATCCAGTGACAAGGGGCTGGACACCACAGGAGGACACTTTGAAGGCTAGAGGCTGGGGAGCATTTATAGTCAACCTGCAGGTCAAAGGCAGGGCCCATACAGCCCAGAGGAGAGCGCCTGAGTGGCTGCCAGGCTGGTTGTGTTAGGGAACTAACACCCAGCTGGCACAGGCAAAGACTCCCCGCATAGGAAGCTACTGGCAACAGCTCTGTGTGCCCCAAGAAGAGTCACAACCACATCCCTTCCCAAGTCTTAGGGAAACAGAATTTGCTCAACCTTACACCACCAAGCCCCACTAGTGGGCTTCTTTTAACTCCCTCATACATGCAACCTGGTCTGGTTGTCATCCCTACTCCAGGACACCAAACCTCTGCCCACAACATATCAAACAGGCCCCAGGCCCAGCACAGTTCTCCGAGGTGGGGGAAGCCCCTCTCTTTACAGGTGCTCATCTTTTGGATGAGATGCAGAATTAACACCCTGATACCTCATGATCATTAGATTGCAATGCACTTTGGTGTATCCTCTGTTCTCCTGACCCAGTTCCAACTGGGGTGGTACAGACTGCTTGCCCAAAACACCCGCACAGCTGTGTGATGTTGCTATGCATTGTTAATCAGCCATTACATTCCACCTGAGAAGAGGCTGCACTTCACTTGTGACTGATCCCTTCATACAGATAGAGGGCAGGATTCTGCTCATATACACACTGGTGTAAATCAAGAGTGACTTCACTGCAATCAGTGGAATTACACTGGTGTACATGGGATTAGAATCAGACCCAAAGCCCTTTGGGATCTTGCAGGATAGAAGACACTACAGAAATACAAAGCTTATGATGATCAAATGGACTTCAAATTTCCCTTTATTTCACACCTTGTAAGTTTCACACCAAACCCCCTCTTTGCAACACCACTGCACCTGGTTAGTTTGTTTTGCGAGGCAAAAATGTTGTGAGATTTAAAAAACAGAGCACAGGAAAGTGGGAAATGACCTGATGAAACGTGAACTCCAAACAGTTCCTACAGACAAATAAATTCACCTCTATCGAAAACTAAACAAAAAGCAGCACCAATGAGTGCCTTTTAAGAGTGCATCGGAATTCCCAACACAGGAGGAAGAGCTGGGGAGGGGGAGAATGAAATAGCGGAAATCCATCTAACAGCAGGGGTCGGAATCCTCAGTGGGAAATGATCACAGAGAATACAGCATTTAAATCATAGTTATCTTTTTATTCTGTGTTATCAGCCAATATATGGCCCCCAATAAATGTGGTTTAATCTTTGTTCCATGACTGAAGCAAGAATTTTGCTCCTCATCACCTGACCCTTGGAAGGGAAGGAAGGGGGAGGGGTTTCCACTTCTCAGCCCATGAGTGAGGACTATCAGTACAGGCCAGGCAGCAGGATTCATTGGAAACCCGGAAGCCTCATCCCCTTCCCCCCAGGTCTGCTCACACCACCCTAGTGGCCAGAAGCTGTTGGGAACTGGGAGGGACACTGGAAGGAGAGATGGGAGGAGCCACTGAGTGGGGAAAAAGGGGCACTGAAGCAATAGAAAGGGGAGCAGTCACAGGCTGTAACAGATCAAGGGAAGATCTTCCAGCATCCCTCACCCCAAGGCTGATAATGGATCACAAAAGAACAATCACAATACTTTGGATCCAAAACTACTGCAGGGACTTTACCCTCTTCCTGGCCCCTTCTCCGCCCAGACCACATGGGGTATCAACTCCAGTTCCCCACACACACGCTTGCAAGAGTGGATAAATCAGTCCTCAAAAGTTTGTCTGTCTCTCACTTTCAGTGTGCCATCCAGGGTGGGAAGGCCCAGCACCACAGATATTCTAGGGGAAGGGAGATCTGTTCCAAAGGTTACCTTACAGAAGGTCTGCTCAGGAGGTGGGAAGCAGTGTGAGGTCTGCCCTTGCTCTGTCAGAGAGATTCAGGACAGGGTGATTTAGGGACTATGCCCATACCTGGGGGAGTACCAGAGACTGCACTCCGAGTACAGGGGACTCAGGCCTCCAAACCAGTTGTAAATTCCCAGCTGACACCACGTGTGTGTGGGGGGAAGAGGGGAGTACTGCTTCATATTAAATATTTCTGATCCCCGAATTCTTCTCCCCAATGTCTCGGTCTGACGGCAAGGACAACCCCTAGACCAGTCCTTCTACAAAGGCTGTTGCTTGTTGCCCACTTCCTAAGTCACTACTGTCGGGATAGGGCACTGGTGCCTTCGAGTCTCCCAGAGAGTCATCGAGTGAGAAGCTCCTGCACCAGCTGCTTGAACTGCTCCTGCTGTTGGCAGATGTAGAGCTGCGTATCCCAGAGTGCGTTCACTAGGATCGCATCATTCACCTCATCCAGCATCACGTCAGACTGCAGCTGTGGGCTGAACCTGTGGATATCAAGATGTCACCAGATGGGACTAGGGAAGACGGGGGCAGCAACACAAGAAGGGACAGGCAAGGATGAGGACACAAGCATCAAATGCAGCACCACATGATGCCTGGGGATAGGGAGACATGCCACACTCTGGTCTTGAGAGAGGGGGAGAACACTGGGAAGAGAGACGACCAAACAGATGGCCCAGCCCTGAGAGAGGGGAAGGGCACCAGCCAAGAAAAGCTCATACCGGAAATAGCGGGTGTCTGTCATCTCACACCAAGCCCTGGCACGGTCCACGGCCGGGCCATCAGCATCAGTACACTGCAGGGGGAAACATGCCCACTCTTAGGTCACTCAAATCAACCTAAACGCTTTTATTCCTCTGCTTGTAAAGTCAGGCTCCCTTGGCACTGAGTCCCACTGAACAGGCCTCCAAGGGACAGAAAACTACATTTTGGAAACTTACCCACCAAATGATGTAGGGGAGCTTTTCTACAGGCCCTGCTGCAGCTCCCTATGGGGCTGAGCTCACTCTTCTAATCCTTTTGGTGTCCCAGGCCTCCTCAGTTTTGTGTGCAAAAAAGGGGCCTTGGCGGTGATTCTAGTTTGGGGCTCTGGGTTCTGAGCCGTGAAATCTCTCGGATTCTGTTTATAACCTGGCTTCTGCTCCAGGAACATGATGCCAGAAGGGGCTGCATTCACTACGAGCCCTGTGAGTTATGCTGGGGCAGCTTTCAAATGAGACCTGAAATGTAGAGCTCTTGGCAAATACAAACTCTATGGAGGTTTTCTGGTCTGTAGGTATAAGGCTGAGAAGAGCCAAGGACAGGTCAAAGTTAAGGTTATTTGGGGAACCTTAACTCCAAATTTTCTTTTCAAGAATTGTTTTTGTGTACAAAAATATTCTAAGCTTCTTTTTGTTTAAAGTGTGTGTGTGTGAGAGAGTGAGTGAGAGACATATCCAATCTTCTCTCTACTATAATAGTTTTTATTCAGGAATTTCCTTAATTTGTTTGTGTTGATGAACGATCATGATGGAAATACAGAAGATTTTTCTAAAAGCAAAATACCCCGTTTTTCTGGGCTTAGTTTTTAAACCAGGCCTCCAATTCTCCACCTGGAATTTTGCACTCATAAGTAAATTGCACCCATTTTTGCATGCACAAAACTGTGGAGCCCAATTTGAAAATTAGGTCCTCTGTGTCCCATCACTTGGAGAGGCTAACCTGGTGAACCACAAACTTTCTAACACAAGATCACCTCTGCCAAGAGACAGTACATATAAAATTTCTGGCAGAAAGCAGTTTGTTTGACAAGGTTATGGTGGCTGGTGTCAAAAAAATCAGGTTTATAAAGGAGTGTTTTATACCCTCTCAGCTATAGTGTCATTAACAGCTCCATAACCCATCACACCAACGCTCCTCAGGATTAATTGAGACTGTGTTTGATACTTACACTACAATGCCCCCTGCTGGTTATCCTGCCTTCTCATTCGCTCCCAGAGATAATCCACCTAATCCCTTTGCAAATCTACATGTATTTGAAGGATACAAGTGCCAAATAGGAAGGAAGAGCAACAAGAATGATTAAAGGTCTTGAGAACATGACCTATGAAGGAAGGCTGAAGGAATTGGGTTTGTTTAGTTTGGAAAAGAGAAGACTGAGAGGGGACATGATAGCAGTTTTCAGGTATCTAAAAGGGTGTCATCAGGAGGAGGGAGAAAACTTGTTCACCTTAGCCTCCAATGATAGAACAAGAAGCAATGGGCTTAAACTGCAGCAAGGGAGATTTAGGTTGGACATTAGGAAAAAGTTCCTAACTGTCAGGGTAGTTAAACACTGGAATAGATTGCCTAGGGAAGTTGTGGAATCTCCATCTCTGGAGATATTTAAGAGTAGGTTAGATAAATGTCTATTAGGGATGGTCTAGACAGTATTTGGTCCTGCCATGAGGGCAGGGGACTGGACTCGATGACCTCTCGAGGTCCCTTCCAGTCCTAGAGTCTATGAGTCTATGAGGCTGGGCCACCTCAGACCATCTCACCCCTAACATTCCGGCTTTCCTGTGACTCCCTCAATACCAACTGACAGGGGACCACCCATACTGTAACTCCCATTAGGCCTGACATACTCATTGCCCCAGCACACTGTCATAATATGTATCTAAAGGTGTCATGAAAGGTATCATATGTAAACTGGTGACAAGCAGGTCCCGAAAGTCACCATGTGATATATGTACAGGGTGTAAAAGAGTTTAGACACATGCTGGAAATATTAGCTTGAAATGTGTTTGGGCAGCAGTGTATAAACTCGGCATGCCTTATACACCGGAATATGCATTTACCCACATGACAAGCTTGGTTACAGGCAGAGGACAATGCAAGTATCTTTACATATAAGGTAAACAAAGCCATCAAGCTAAACAAGTGAGGAGAAGATCATTTAACAATCATGCTGGGGGACAGAAACCCCAGGAAGCCTTCCTGGCTCTCAAGGCAGAGACAATAGACTTTGAGTAATATAAGGGGAGCAAAGAGACCTTTTTAGTGATCCATCTCCGAGGGGACCTAGGGTACAGCACCCTTCGAAGCTGTAAAAGTTGGGTCCCATAGTGTGGAGGGCGAGGGAGACTGGTAACTTGATGTAAGAAAGAAAATGACATAGGTAAAGATTGCAACTTGTGTGGGTTTTTTTGTTTGGAACCACCCATCTCTTTCTTTTGCTTTGTATCACTTCAACTTGTTCTTTGTTAATGAATCTCTTCTCGTTTTATTTAAAAAACATCTCAGCGCTGTGTGGATTAAAGAGAAGTGTGAGTCTTCAGCTAATCTAACAAGCTGATGTGTGCTCTGTCCCTATGGAAGGAGCAAATTTACTAATGTCTGAAAGCGTCCAGTGACAGGGGCTGGACACTGCAGGGAGATGGCTCTGGGGAACTCGGGTTCACTGATTGTTACCTGCAAGGCAAGGCTTTGACTGAGAGAGTTTAAACTAGTTTGCTGGTCAGGCAGGTGTTTCAGGGAGCTGACGCACACAGGGCTGAGCAGCAGCAAAGCTCTCGCTCTTGCTAAGGCAGAGGGGTAACACAGTGGCTCACAGTTCTGGGTACCACAGGCACGGTGTAACAATTCCCATGTCACTGCTTAACCCACTTTCTAAAGCACGAGAGAGGTTTTTGCTGCAGCAATTTGCATTCTCCAAAGTTTAGAGAACAAGGGATTTAAGGAGGCTCTAAGAGGAGGAATGATGGCAGCTGGGATAGGAAGTGATTGTAGACACCTTGCTAGGGAGTAAGACCCTTGTTATTGAGCTCTGTAGGTTGGGGAGTGGTTCATGGAGCTCTTTGAATAGATGTCACAGGTGATCCCCACATCCTTGCTGGAATTTAAAGGGTAACAGCCTGATAAGACCCAACTGAGCATCTTTTCTTTTTAAAAATAGTACGATTTAGCATCAAAAACCACCTCCAGTGTCCCCCCTGTGCCACTCCACAGCTTCATCCCATCCAGCCCACCCCCCTTTACTCACACAATCCACCACCATCTTGCCCAGCTCTTTGGCCCCAAAGACAGTCTTGGCCAGCTCCCAGGGGTTGGAGGGGCGGAAGACATCCACGGATCTTACCGGGACCTGCGGAGGCCTCCCCGTTCCAAGGGAGACCACCACTCCCAATTTCCGCACCTGCTGGCTCTGCCCCTTTGGAGGATGGAGAAACCAAGTTTTGTTAGCATGAATCCGCAGTATTATCCCCCAAAAATACACAAACAGGATGGGGGGGGGGGAGTTTCATAAGTTGCTGTCTGCATTTCATTGCCCAGATTGAGCTGATAATACTGGGGACCTGTATGGATCAAGAGATTGATTACATAAAATCACCCCACATTCCCCATCCTCCTGCACAGTAATTTAGACACATGCAGCAAAGAATCCTGTGGCACCTTATAGACTAACAGACGTTTTGGAGCATGATCTTTCGTGGGTGAATACCCACTTCTTCACATGCATCTGAAGAAGTGGGTATTCACCCACGAAAGCTCATGCTCCAAAACGTCTGTTAGTCTATAAGGTGCCACAGGATTCTTTGCTGCTTTTACAGATCCAGACTAACACGGCTACCCCTCTGATACTTAGACACATGCCTTGCCCATCCTGAACCAGAACCTTTCCTTTCCCCTCCGCGCGACCCAAGTCTTCACTGCCAATTCAGCTCCATGCCAGAAGTGACTGATAGTCATCAACCTCTGTTGAACGTCCCATGTGAAATAACTGGGGGAGGAATCTTGGCTTTGTGCCTACAGCACAGCCGGCAGCATCACACAAAAAGCCATCGCCACATTAGCATGAACTGGCCCTATCTGTTGCTTCCTCCGAGAGGCTAAGAACTGAAGGAGACACAGACAGAATGAGCTGATCCTCCTACAACAGCCAGGTTGGAGCACTATGCTGAGGAGATCCGGGGAGCTTCCAGTTCCGTTGTTTAGGATGCACTACCTGGTCGGTGGCTAAATACAGGACTCTGGTCTCAGAGAGCCACCAGTTACAGCCCCCTTCCCAGGGAGGAGTCATTTACAACCAAACCCCATTGTAATGTCATGCCGGAGAAATCCTCCAGGTAGTAATTAAAGCCCTAGGATTTACTCTCACCTTCTGGCTTAGGGACTTGTTGTACTCATGGATCTCTGTCATGGCATCCAGGGTGGGGTTATTGGCCAGCAGCCCACCATCCAAAAAACGCCCGATTGGTCGGAAGTACGTTGGGGCGGCACCACTGCAGCGGGCAGCGCGCCACACAAGCTGGTCTGTGAAACATGAGACAGAGCATAGGACTGACTGACTTCTTGTGTCACCATGAACAGACAGACACACTGATGAATGGTGAGGCAAGACAGAGTAGATTTTGGGAGGAGGGAAAAAGGGAGAGATCTGTAATTTCAGAGGCCCCCTCCGCCAGTTAGCTCTGCCCTCTTTCTTCATAACACTGTGCGCTTTGCCTGGATTCACTGGAGAATAATGGCTTGTGTAAATCAATGGTCTCCAAAGTGGGGTGCGCAAGAGGATCCTTGGGGGTGCGTGGCAGGAGGAGGAGTTCGAGCGGCTTTGTTCTCTTTCTTTTTTTTTTTTTTTTCCTTTGGCAGTCTGGGCGGGAGAATGAGGTTAGTTTTTTTTTTTTGCTTCGGTGTGGCAGTGGGTGCATGCTCAAAAAATTTTTTACTCATAAGCGTGCGCGATCAAAAAAGTTTGGAGACCACTAGTGTAAATGATGGCCCTGCAATATCCTTGCACTCATCTCCCCCACCACCACCACTCAAGCCTCTTTTAAAGATACTGGGCCAAATTCATCCCTGCTGGGACTCCGTTGAAGCAGTAGAGTTACGTTGGGGATGAGTTTGCCCATTGTATGTAATGGATCCATTCACTAGCCCAGGAGGGATGGAGACATCCCTTTGGATCCCATCCCCATAGACAGAGGCAATGCATAACTGGGGTGGACCACAATTTAAAGGTTCCGGCAGGGGGAGGCATGTGACTTCCCCATGCATCACCTCTGGATCTACAAGCTGTTTCTAAATGGAAGACAGGGCAAGCCCCACCGCTGTGTGAGGGGCGCAGTTTCCCCTGGGCAGAGCTCTGCTATAGGAGCTAGAGAGTGGCCTCTGCCCTGGGACCAGGCCTGGAGCATTCGGCACAGGGTAGTCTGCAAAGCAGGCACGGGGAAGCACTGGGATTCCAGCAGCAGGGAAGGAGAAATAGCCCCATGTAGTGGGGGGGGGGCAGGGAGGAAGGAAGGGCTCAGCCCACAGCCACACACCCTGCTGCTTCCTCCCTCCCTGCGCTGCACAGACATATGGTGAGTGTTGCCACCAGGGGGAGTCTTTGTCTACTCCCTGCTGGGTGTCCCCGCAAGACACGAGGCAGAGTCTGCAGCAGCCCCTCTGGATGTTGCTAAATGGAAGACAGAAATCTGTGGGGGCTCATGACCCCGCGTGCCTGCACCCCCACACATCACCTCCGTTCACAGATGCAGGAAGCCACGTTGTCCTGACCCCTTTCCAAAAATCTGGCGGTCCTTCTGCACCTCTTCTCCCGCAGAGCCAGGGAGAGTGGCTGCTGAATTTGCAGAGTGGGAGAGCATATCCCGAGGTGGCTAGGCCAGCATGCTACAGCTTATTGCTGCAGGAAAGCAGGAACAGTCAAAGCAGGACAGGTGAGAGGGGAGACTAAGAAACTTCCACTAGGACCAAGCTCTAAGGATTGTTAAAGTAGAGAATAACCCACTGCCGGGATATACCATCCTGCTCTTATGATGGGTAATCCACTATTGGGATGTACCATTCTTCACAGAGAGGAGAGGAAGGGCTCGAATCTCTCTCTCTCTCTCTGATAAGGTCCTCTTCTCTGCCAGTCACTTGGACCAGTGGACTCTGGTGTGTGAAAGCATTTACCTTCTGGCTTGGTCAGTGGTTTGAAGGGTTCTGTTGTCTTGACCTCAGGCTTGTTTTTCGTTGCTGGCGCCTTGTAATTCCGGAAGAGGTGGAGCTCAGCAGGTTGCCGGTCACACAGGGTCCCTGTTACTATGACCCTGTGGGAAATGAAATGAGAAACAAAGATTAGTGTTGAAACAAATTTGGTTAGGCATTATCAGCCTCTGAATCAACCTCTGCTTCCTGATCTGGTCCATGGCCTGGCTGAACGCCTCACCACGGAGCCTGCCGAAAGGAGGGGAGGGAACAATCTCAGCAAGTGCAGCTCCAGCTGTGACCCACTTGGGTTTCTGGACATCTGTCATTTTGGTGTGCTCTCCAAATTCCCTCTTCAGGAACTCATCCAGGGGCTCTGACTCGTATGGCCGTGACCCTCGGAAAACCTCATTCTTCATGCGGAAGTACAAGCAGCGCATGTAGTCCACCGGCTTCCCTGAGACACAGAACGGCATTAGCTGTAACCAGCAGTGGGAGGCAGATGGAAAAGCAGAACCAGCCAGACCCAGGGGATCAGAACTCGAATTCCCCAGGGCATCACACTCAACCTCTGCAGTGTCTACCTGGAGCGGGAGCCATGTGCCTAATCCTCTGCAGTAGGCTCAGTGTATGGGAAAGCCTCTGAGGGAGGAGGGCAAGTTCAGAGCTGACTCCTCAGGATTCTCCAGACAATAACCAAGAGCTAATGAATCTGGTCATAGACCCTTGGTGGGGAGAAGACCAGGAATACCTGGTTGCCAGAACACTGCCTGTTTGCTGTGTGACTTCCCAAATTCCAAACAACAGGTCAAACCATTTCCCAGGAGGAGCAAACACCGATCAGAGTTCTGGCATTTGTTTGTTAATACATCCCACTTCCCCTTCAGCTGATAGCAACTTCCCAGAGTGATGGGCTCACAGAGCTGCACCCCCTGCCTTTCCTGCCTGCCCTGCTCGCCACACACCGAGGAACCATTCTGACTCAGGCTTAGCAATGGCAGTGCCTGTTGATCAGTGCTGCCACCCCAGTCGTCCCTTACCATGTACAATAGCCAGTGCCAGGATCCCTCCTGTGCTGGTCCCTGCGATCCAGTCAAAGAGCTCCCTGATTGGCCGGCCAGCAGCCTTCTCAATAGCAATGAGAAGTTGGATGAGCACCAGGCCCCGGATGCCCCCTCCATCCAAACACAGGAGGCGATCGTACCTAGAGAGGCACCAAGAGAACAGGAAGATGGCGGCTAGGTTATGCATTAGGACATACGTATGCTCAGTGCAGCAGACAGGATGGACGTTCCTCTATAAACTGGCCTCTTCTCAAGCACCCTGAACCCCCTCCCTGATGCCCCAACCTCTCTCCCAGCACCTCCCTGCAGCCCCTCAAGTGTCCCAGCTCTCCTCCCAATTGCTAAACCCTCCTGCACCCCAAAAGCACTCAACTGATTTCTCAGCAGCCAAACCATCCTTAAACATCCTCTTTTGCCTTTCAGGTTCTAAAGCAGCCATCCACCACTATAACCAGCTCCCAGACCTCACCTATCGCCAGTTTCCTAAACACACTCTTTTCAGATACCATCCACTGGGAAATCAGGGGGAGTTGCCCATGCTAAACAAGGTCTTTCCACAAGGTGTGAGATATTGGATCTGAGATCAGCAGCCTCACACAGACAAAAGAAATAACACTGTGGAGAGACGCCTTCCTGTCACCAGATGCAGCACTCTCTTATATCCCAAAAGAACTCATCACTGCCCTGTCAACACTGTGAACAATTTCACGGCTGATCATTTTAGCAGAAACACCCAGCTAATGTGCCTTCCCCACAAACTCAAACATCTCTCAGGCACTAAAATCTCCATCTATCCTAGCCACCAAAACCTCTACCTTCCCCCTGAAACATCCCCCACAATGCAGTTACATGTTGCCATGACAAACCAAAGACAGCAGCACCTTGGTAGAGAAAGGACTGATCTCCAGATGATGTAAACTGGTGTCACCCATCCAGTTCAGTGATCAGCAGTTATGTGTTGTTAGGGACAACAGTGCATTCTTGTAGGGCACGGGATGTCATTCCCTTCAATGGACCTATGCTGATTTACACCAGCTGAGAACCTGGCCCTTTACATTGAGATGCATTGTAAAATAGAGGGAATTTAATATTCAAATGTATTACACTGGGGGCCCAGCGTCTTAATCTCATTCTTAGTTAATTCAACAATCCCTCCCCCCTCACACACTTACCAGAAGCTACCACACAATTCCCAATCTGCTGCCCCAGAGTGCCAGGGAAACCAAGGGCCTTGCTACAGAATTTAGGGCCAGCTCAATGCCAGGGTCCTCGGTGATACCAGATCCATGTACATCTCATAAGAACCAGGAGGAGGAGAAGGCCTTCAGCCCCTCAAGAATGACAGGGATCTGCTCCTCTCCTTGGCCTCTGAGAGGACTGGGCATGCAGTGTAACTTCTCCCGATGCCCTGAGTTATGGCTCTCAAGTTGGGCAGGGCTCTGCTATAACCCATCCACTTGGTGGGAGCTATTTCCCTTGAAGACAGGGATTCATTGATGAAGTCCTTCCTGCCGTGTGTGTTTAATAAAGATTTTGGAACAAATGGGTATAGCTCCCAAGCCTTCCACTGCCCTTCCACCAGGCCCCACCACAGCTGTGACTGTCGCCAGCCATTCAGATTCCTTCTCACCAGTACAGCTTGTTTTAATACAATATTCCTTTCGAAACAACAAAGCATAAGCAGGACTGGACACTCCTTTGATTTGCTGAGGACAGTCTCCTTATTTCCCTCCCCTGCCCAGGACCCTGCTGCTTGCCCTCCAATCACACACCTTCCCCACCCCGGTGCATTGCAGCAAGAGTTTGTTCCACCAACATTCCCCCTGCACTCCATGCCATCTTTGTGCCTCCCCTCCCTACCCCACACAAGATGGATGCATCACATGAATCATGATGCTGCCAAACCAGTGCAGCAATTGGCACAGAGCTTTGCAGCCATCAAGTCAATGTGTCGGGCTGAGCTAAAGCCTGCACTAGCTGCTCAGCAGCATTAAATGGGTGATGGTGGGGGCAGAGGTGGCAGATTTTAATCGCCCAGGTTGGGTTCCATTAGGGGTGTAGGCCAATGCATGGGCACCAGCAGGGGGAGAGGGGTCACACATGGGTGTACTGCGCATGAGACTTTAGTCAATGATAATGAGAGCAGAGAACCTCACAAACGCATGCGCCCCCTGCACGGAACTCTGGCTTGTTCCAGGAATGAGGGCGCCACGCATCACAGGGGGAGGAAAAAGTCATTCCCCTCTGTCCCCGTATTCAAGCCGTGCAGTTGTCTCATGAGCTCCACTCCTCGCTTACGTTCTCTTTGCATCGCTGGCAGAGTCCACAACATCCGGCGTCTTCAGCAAGTGGCCAAGTGCTGTGGAAATATGGATGATGCTCTCATAACCTAGAGAGGCACAGACAGACAGTGGGAGAGAGACACACACATTTAGTGTAGTAGAGGGAGGAGAGGAAGATGCAGGAACAGGGCCTTCACTTCACCTGGGGTGCGAATATTTCCCATGGGGTCTCCTGCATCCCTAGAGCTCCCCCACTGCCCTCTAATCTTCTACCCTATCCCTCTAGTTCCCTTTCCCACCCTTCTGTCCCTTATCTCAGAGCTCGTGGCGGAAAAGACCTTTCATGTCTGTCCCTTCCCTGCCAGGGCAGACCTGCTCCCTGCAGTACAATCTCCAGTGCTTCAACGTCCCAGACAATGAAGCTTCCATCACTTCCCTTGGGAGATTCTTTTGCACTTACACAGACCTCCCCATCAGGAAATACTTCATAACAGCCAGTCAAAGTTTTGCTGTTTCATCCAAGCGACATCTCCCTGCTCTTTAGACCCTTCTAGCACTCCTGTGGGACAGATACTTGTCACATCGCCTCAAGTCACTATTTAGCAAAGTTATAGTTAATGGGCTCTCTACTGCAACAAGCCAAGTCTCTCCTCTTCGTTCTGCCTTTCCGTCCTGTCCCCCGGTAGCTGGTTACTGACACAGACACATTCCACCCCTCCAGCAAAGGCCGTGCATCGCGTTATATCAACACTAAGAGCTTCAAGTTCCCACCCCTACCAAACAAGTTCTTTGCCCCTCCTCCCTCGAGCGGACAAGCCACTGCATGCAGTGCCACCAATTCATCCCTTCCTTAGACTCCAGGCCAAATAGGATCAGAAATCAAATCCCAGAGAGCAGGCAGCCAGAGAGCTTTCAAATAAAGATGCAGAGGAGCAGATGGACCACCAGAGTAAGACAGAGAGGAGGCAGGTCCCAGCAGCTGCAGGAAATGAGAAAGAAACCTAGATTTAAGCCTGGGAGATACCCAGACATGGAGGTTTGGGAGCCTCCTCATTACCCATCTGCAGCTGTATCCCAGGCCACAACATGGGAGGGGACAGGGGGGCAATATGGCCCAGATGAGGTGCCAGCCTGTGAAACCAAACAGAAAACGGGAGGAGAAAAAATACATTATTGCCAGGGGCTAGGAGGAAGCAGAGGATCTTTGGAGGAATCTCAGCACTGGATGAGGTTTCTCAGCACACATTCAGGTCCCTGATAAAAACAGCCCTGTTCTGTCAATATATCAGAAGACTAATCCTGGAAGGACACTCCCAGACCTCCACCACTCCTGAGAGAAGAGGGGAATTCAGCCCTGGATCTCCCTCCTTGTACTACTCCAGCAGTGGAACTCCTGGAGGTACAGATACACCTGCTGGGGTGCCATGAATCCATTTTCTCTAGAGAGACCATACAGGAATGGTGCTAAGCTTGGAGTGAGAATCCAGGGTGGCCATTTCTTCAGAGCAGCAGAATTACAGGTAAGTAATTCCTCCTTTGTCCTTCTACCCACCCATTGCTCCATCCTACCAATGAGACCCTAAACTGGCTTAGAGAGAAGCCCCTCTGCTGGGGTGAGAAGGGAATTCATTTTCCACATTCATCTATCCTGAGACCTCAGCCTTTCCCTCCACTAGCTTTCAGCCTTCAGGATTTGGGCCTCAGACACTCCCATGTCTCATTCCTCCCCACCCCTCCCCCACAGCCAGGATGCCCCATCACCAACAAAGAATGAAAAACTCAAGACAAATTTCAGCTGAGCTTTCTTTTCTGCCTCTCCAGCTGAATGGAGGTGGGTGTCACAGCATATGGGGATGGACGGACATAGGTCCCAGATTTATTCCAAGGGTGTGTGGCCGGTCACCCAAAAATACTCCTCCTCGGGCTGGTGCACTACAGGGATGTATCCAAGAATCCAAACAGACCTATAGATGTTTTCCTGGGCCATATAAGAGAAGGGTAAACCTGATCCTGGGAAGAACGGGAGCAGGCTGACAGCTACTAAAGGCAATGAGAGCTGGGAGAAGGGATGGAGCCACAAAAGTGCAGGACAATCCAGAGAGAAGCGCTCAGAGAAGACTGTGAAGAGAGAGAAGGAGTGAGAGAGAGACAGGGCCAGGGAGGGCTTTACCTAAACTGTGGCCGTTGTTCCGTGGGAGCTGTGGTCTTTCTGGGGAGGTGGACAGCGATGGTGATGCTGCGGATGCCATGTGGGGGGATTCGGGGCTAGGTGGGTGGCAGCGTTCCGTCCCTACCATTTGCAGCAGGCCTAAGAGCACCTTCCGGTTAGCACCTTGCGAGGTCGGGGAGTCGCACATATTAAAAAGAAAATCAATACACAAATCACAGGGCCATTCCATACACTCTAGCAAGCCAGTCCTGTTCGTACAGTAACTGAGGGATGAGAAGTGAGGTAGGGATATACTTTCTGCATCCTTCCACAACCAGACTTTAGGGCATGTGCTGTGTTGGGATCCCTCACCCTGCATTTCACAGCTGCTTTACAGGGCAGACGCTGCACACTCAGTGTGCTCGAGGACGGGGGGACTGCACCTTGGTGGTTCAGTTGCCCTGCCTTTCCCCATAGCGCCCCTGCAGCATCTGACAGCATGGCTTGGAGAGGGGCAGTATCAGACTTTCCACTTCTACCTCCTGCTCCCTTCTTCCCCTCTTCTGCGCAGGGCTCACCTTTGCTAGTCCTGGCAGCCACCAGCCCTGGGGTCTCTCCAAACTCATTGGGGATCTCAACATCTGCTCCAAACACAATGAGGGCCTTGATTGTCTCCAGGTGGTCTTGCTGTAAGAGGGGAGAAATCTCTTGTCATAGGCAACACTCCCTTTATCCGCCTGCCGCCGCCTACTTTGCTGAGCCCTTTCGCTCTCACTCTCGGGTGCTCCTGCTAATTAAGAACATCCAGATGAATTCACCTCCTTCACATCACTTGAGGGCCAGGGCCTGTGATGTTCCCGGTGTGGGCACCAGCACAGCTGAACCGACTGAACCCAGCTAGAGGCATGGAGAAGAGTAGTTGTGCATACTAACCCCTCTCTCATAAAAAAGAATAGTGGGGCCTGCTCCAGCGTGTTCTTTTCATGCCCTGGCCTGGAAGAAAAGTTCTCCATCAAATCCCCTTGGAAGTGCAGAACCTGCAGCCTGGGAGAAACTCACCTTCATGGCCAGGTGCAGCGGGGTGTTGCCATCCTGCCCCTTGGCATTAGTGAGAGCCCCATGCGTCAGCAGCACCATGGCGCTGTCAAAGCGCCCACGCTTGACCATGATGTGCAAAGCCATGTCTGCAGTCTTGCTGACAGAATTCACGTCACAGCCATATTCAATCAGCATCCGGGTCATCTGTGCCCCAAAGCCATAGAGAGAGAGGGAGAGAAGGCAACAAGGAAGCGTGATAGCTTCAGAGCAACAGCGTGGGTGGGCAAACTACCCTGTTCTTCCTTAGGTAGAACATGCCAGGCAGTGAGTGCTGGAGCAGCTGACAATAGCAGTGGGGAGAAGAAACAGACTAGCGTAGACAAGGTCTAACAGTTACGTGTCAGCTACAAAGCCCTGGGAATCTGTATTATGACAAGGAGGATCTTGTGAGGTTTCTCTAACACTTGATACTAATACAGCTCTTCACTTCAATGACATGCTTCTGAGTGTCTCGCCTGTGTCTTACAATGAAACACAGGAATAGCGTCAAGCAGAATCAGAGCTAAATGAAAAACGTGATCCCATTTAGGCTAAAATCCTTGGCACATCTGAGGGAAGATTCTGTGCAGATTTTGGCAAAATCCCCCTGTTCATTTTCACTGTCCCACCTTATAAGCCAGGCAGTTTCAAGCCTGTTCAGTACTTGACTGGGAGACATCTAAAGAGAATCTAGATGCTGGAGGAAGGAGTGCTGGTAATTCAACAAGAGGCACTCTCCTCACTAAACTATGCCTGAATCAGTGCCCTGGTATGGCATCAGGGGCGCGTTATACCAGCTTGCCTGGCATTTTTCACAAAAAATAAGGGTACTGGTCCCAGTGGGCAGGCCAATTTCCTCTCGGGGTGATTATAATGTGCCTAGCTAAAATTCCCCTGCAGTGAGAAGTTATTCTTCTGTTTCCTGCCTTACAAACTGCTATATAACGTTGATGGCACAGAATGGCTGCCATGTTCCCCACCCCAGAGGTGGCCTTGTTTTAGAGGCAGCACCAGTACTCCATGAGAAAGACAGAGAAGGAGAGCAAGCTGGCAGTCCAATAACCATGGGTACTCAATGCCAGGATCTGCCCACTTCACTATAAGGGTCCACAGCTCTCTCCCTCCACAGTGGATGGCACTGATTCTCCCAACCAGTATCATGGGAAGCAGCCTGGGGAAAGAGGCTGCTCTACCTGAGAATCTGAGTTGTGGGTGACCAGTGTCTGTCTTTTGGGTGGCTTGCTGGGTTACTGTTCTCTAAACGGAGTCACACACGCAGCAACATGCAGGAAGGTGAATGTTTTCAGCTGGAGGAATTAACGGAGGAAGAGGGGAGCAGAATTTCAAATGAGAAGAAGTGATCCAGTGTGACTGTATGGCATGCTGGCATGCCTCTCAGTTTGCCCCTCTGCCTGGTATCAGCTCTGCTTACCTCAGCGTTTTTGGCCCAGTGGAGCACAGCTGCTCCATAGCGGGGATCCTTGAACTGAACCTGATTGACATCCACTTCAAGAAGGGCCCGCACACACCTTCGGGAGGAAACGAGATGGAGGCATGGAAAAGGAACAGTCATGGATGGGGACAAAGACCCCAGCCTGCCAACAGCATGCAGGTGTCGGCACATCCTTGAGAGCTCACGCTGGGGAACTGTGGGTTAACAGCCTTCTCTCCCTCCACCCCACTTGGGATGCTCTGTGACCTGGGCAGGCCCCTGAACAGCAAAGCATCCAGTGCTCCCTGCTCTTAGACAGAGGAGCAGCTAAGAGTCAATGTGCTACTAAGGCCACACTAGCAGAGAGGACAGCAGGCACCGGGAGAAGATACCTGGAATCCAGGCCATTGGATCATGCCCTGCTAGTGAGGCAAATGGACACTGGGAGGGAACAGAGCATTAGTGCTAGTGGGTGACATTCTGGGGCTGGCCCATCCTCAAAGGCAAACCCACAATGGTAGTGGGCACACAGGATCTGAGCATGTGGTGTCTTAAGAGTGCCTATTCTCAGAGGGGCAAGTGAGCACTAGGCAGGGGCACACTAGCCAGGCATCAACCACGGAGTTCCATTCCAAGCAGGGTGAATGGGTACTAGGCGGAGTCTCAGTCAGCGAGCACTATCCTGCTGTCACTCCTATCCCAGCAAGATAGGCAAGCACTGGGAAAAGGCAGGCGAGTCTATGCTAGTCAGTGATGCCCTGACAGCAGGATAAGCAGGCACCCAGGGAAGAGCACATGGGCTCCAAGCCCGCAGGTGGGGCCCTTCCAGTGCTCCGTTTCCAACAAGACAGGTGAACACTTACCCCTTCTGGGAGTATTTCACGGCAGTGTGAATGGGGTAGCCCAGTGTCCCCATGACGTTGCACTTGGCATGGCATTTCAGTAGAGCCAGAACCATATCCTCTTTGCCCAGCTGGCAGGCTAGGTGCAGAGGCGTCTGTCCCTGATTGCTCAGGTGGTTCAAGCCAACAGATGGCTTTTTGCCCAGGAGCTGAAAAGAAATTGAACAGCAAAATCTCTCTCTCTCCAGGCTCTGAGGACTGCTCCTGGGGACAGTATGTGACTCATCATAAATGGCACAGCTTGTCCCCATCCCCTACCCTAGGATCACCCCACAAGTCCATCCTGGTGGTTATTTAAACTCTCCTTGTTTGTCCAACTGGGAAGTCCATTACTCCACCTTGCGCTCTCCCCTTTGGCTCAAGCTTAGGTTAGAGCCTGAATCCAGATCCTGCTCAACGTATAAACAAAATAGAAATGTTTTCAAGACTTTGGTTTTGGAAATGTCAAACAAAACAGTGTTGTCGGTTTGTTTGTTAAACTGACACCCACACCCACACCCTCTCTCTGCAGGAAACAAAAACCCACCAGAGAGGCAGAAAGTGAATCTGGACAGTTTAATTTCCCTGTTCTTGCTGAATCAAAGGGTAAAAAGCATCCTGGGGGAGGTCAATCCAGTTTCAAATCTCAGGGCAAACCCATTAAGCTACTATTATTATAGTAACATGGAGAGGCTGCCCCATTAAATCAGGATTGTTTTAGGGCCCCTGAAAGGTCCAACACCCTAGATGTGGCGAGGCCTCCTCATCCCACCTTCCTTGTCACAAGTCAAGAAAACCCCTATGGTCTGTCCCAAAACTCTCTTGGATTCCTCCAAAGTCCAAGACCGACATCTAGAAAACTACCCAATCCAAAAGCCAAGAAGTAGGAGAAATGGTGAAGTGCTGCAAGGCTATCTGGCTATGGACATAGAAATACCAGCACTGAAGCACCTTCTCTCACCTCACACAGATCACCATTGACCTGCCATAGAAAGAGAAAGCCAGTAGGAAGAAAACTCTAGTGGTGCTGGTCAGATCAGACCAGATGCGATCAGATACAGCCGGACTTGGCCCTGAGGAATTTCTACATACCAAAGTCAGGGCTGTAAAGGAGGCAGAGCTCTTCCCTCTCCTCTGTGACAGAGGCAGCAAAGTCAAGCCCAGCAGAACTTTCTGGACTGCAAATCACAGTGAGAACTCAGTCTAACCCACTCGACTCCAGAACCTCTTCTTGCAAAGAATCAGCCACTTTTCCCAAAACCCACAGCAAAGTAACCACAGACCAGAAACACACACACCTCCACCCAAGGGTTTGGCCACCTATCACTCTGAACCCTGCCCTTCCTAGATGGTATAAGAATAGAGAACAGCCAGCAAAAAAGAGTCTCCAATGCCACCTGTCAGTGTCCAGTCTTCTTCCCCATCAAGATTCAGGCCCGGGCACAATGCAGAGACAGCACTTGTCTATGGACAGCAGGCAGTCATCCCACAGAGTAACAATGGAAGCACATCTGTAGCCCACAGGTCTATACTCAGACCAAATCCAGAGGGTAGTTATGGGCATCACCAAAACCTCAGGACCACAATCCTTAATCTTAGCCTGTGCAGACGCATTTTACTCACTAACCCTTCAGACCAGCAGGAAGGAACCACATTGACTCAGTCCATAAGGATCTAGATTGTCAAGCCTATCTGGCCAACATACCATAGTAACTAAACAAGGACCCACAGGAATCGTGGTTTGGTCTGACTCAGTCCACACACAGCTCTGACTGTCATGTCACCTGACTCAAGGGGAGGCAGGTTTAAGGACGGACTCTGCAGACTCTGAAGAATGAGGGGAATTGGTCAAGCTAGCCTTTGTCCCTCAGTCACAATGAAAGGCCATGAGAAACTTGGTTTGGTCTTCCCTTGCTATAGGCGCCACAGAAGCAAGAAAGAGAACTCTTGGCCTAAGGCCAGAAGTAGATGCAAATAAATATAGGGTTTTTTTGATGCACTTGTTTTGCACCTCATCCTGTTTTACTCCTGTCCCAGAGCACTCTGGGCTTTAGAGTTCAGTCCTGGAGAACTCTGCAGTCACACAGACAGCAACGTCCCTAAAGAGGGAGGAAATGGGGGGGGGGGGCTGAGATCAAGCCAAAGATTTGCACCCTCCTGTCCTCCTGCAGCAGCAGATCTATTTGGCTTTTTCTCCTCCAAGTGCAGAAAGCCTTGCTTCTATCTCCTCCAGACGTAGAGCACTGGGTTCCTTTCTTTCACCCTCACCCCACAGTAGGAAGAGTACTCAGCAGCCAGCTGGAAAGCCCGCTGCTTCCCCCTCACCTTTACGATCTCAGGGTTACTCCCTCGGACAGCATAGTGAAAGACTGTCTCCCCGTTTTTGTCGGTGACATCCAGCCGGGCATGGCACTCCACCAGCTCACACAGACACTCCATGTTTCCCTTCCGGCAGGCGAGCTGCAGTGGGGTACAGCCATCCTCGCACTCTGTGCTGTTCACACAGCTGCAACACAAGAGAGTAAACAGGAGGGTCCCTGCCCTGAGAGAGGACACTCAGTACAACACTCTCCCAGAGGTTTGCATCAGATTCCCTAAATTACTGTGTTAGAACTAATTGTTTCATGTACTTGGTGTTTATGAAAGCAAGGGGCAGAGCATGGGGAAGTGCTGTGCAAGCT